>NW_028258343.1:18834865-19459865 GCF_053883595.1 Heterocephalus glaber | reverse complement strand
AGCAGTTTTCATTCTTAGTGTTTTCTATGAAAATTACTGTTTACTTTGGCCCTAAAATATATGATTGGTCTCATTAAGGAAAATTTTTAGAAAATTGGACAACATATATTAGAATATGAAAAATCTGCATCCAAATATTTCCAAAGCCACTATAGGCATGGGCTACAGACTGGACCTCAGCCTGAGATTTCATGTGTACTTCTCTGAGCTTTAAAATACAAACTAATGCTTTAATACAATAAAATAATTTTATGTAAAGGATTAAATGAATTCTCAACTAATTTTTAAATGAAAGAATTTAATCAAAATAATAGAACATGGAGGATTGATCGAAAATACACTTTTAAAGATGATTAACAAATTATTTTTAGGAGCAATGAATATGCAGTCTATTTTCTTTCTATGCATTCTTTTATTTATTTGACAATTCAGTGCTAATCTATTGTGTGCCTAAAACTATGGATATGCAAGCAGAGATGGGACAAAATTCTTTTCCTTGATGATCTCATAGTAGTCTAGGGCCTGGTCATAACTGCAAACTTCAAGATACTATCACCAGGGATGGAGATTTAGCTCAGTGGTTCCGCTGCCTGCCTCACAAGTTTGGATCCCCAGTACCAAAAAAAAAAAAAAAAAAAAGATTTGTGCACTTCTTCCTCAAAATTGGAAAAATACATAATGAGATAATTTATAGTATATTACCTAAGTATCATTTGATTTTTTCACTTTTTCATCACAGCTTTTGAAATAATGTAAAAGCAAGCTGGAAATAACCAAGACAGAAGTACTCAGTAGAATAGTCAATTAGTCAAAAAATAAATACCCTCTTCCCCAACTTGGGGTCCTATTTTTGTTGTTTCTTTGTTGGGTTTGCTTGCTTTTAGGCCTATTTCAAATTTTATTTCCTCCTTGAGGAAACTTTCTTTGTTAAACTTCACCAGACATGACTTCTCTCTCTCTTCCCTGAAATTTGCTTATTTTACTTTCTATTATTGTACTTTTGCTTTGTGCCCATTTAGAGCACATGAAGAGAGAAATAGCTCCTTGACAGCTAGTTGCTATTCATTCAAGAATATTTTTGTGTGCCCACAATACCATGCTTACCTTATTATACTTTTAAGTTCATTTACTTCTTCATTAAAATATTAACCTTTTCTGGATATCCAGAGAAATGTTAATAAAGAACAGAGTTGGAGATCTCATATTTCCCAATTTCGAAGTTTACCACAAAGCTCCACTAATCTGTATGATGCAGTGTAGGTCCCGGCATAAAGATTACATCTGGACCAATCCAATAGGTGACAGAAGTGAAGCCCTGTGTATGGCAGCAAAGAGTTTTCATAACCACACCAAGGTGATCTAGTAGGAAAAGGACAATATTTCCAAGAAGGAAGGTTAGAAAAACTGGATAGTCACATGCTAAAAAAAAAAAAAAGAAAGAAATTGGATCCTTATACCATGTGTAAAAATTAACTCAAAATGGATTAAAACCCTAATGGTAACAGCTAAAAATTATAAAACTCTTAGAAGGAAACAATAAAACCTTCATGACATTGGATTGGGAAACAGCATCTTGGATTTGACACTAAAAACACAAAGGAAAAACTTGTTAAATTGGACCTCATCAAAATGTAAAACTTTCGTATATCAAAGGTACTATCAAAACCATGAAAATGCAATCCATAGAATGGGTAAAATGTTTGTGAATCATATGTCTTTAAGGGAATAATATCCAGAACATATAAACAAGTCATACGACTGAACAACAAAAATGGGTATAATCTTAGAAAGTATAAAGAATTGGAAAAGACATTTTGCTAAAGAAGACACACAAAGAGCCAACAAACCCATGCAAAGATATTCCACATCACCACTCATTATGGAAATGCAAATCAAAGGCACAAAGAGGAGCTATTCACATCCATTAAGAAGTAACCTTCCCATCACTGCAATACAATGCCATCTAAAGGAAGAGAGGTTTAATTTGCCTGGAGTTTTCAGGGGATTCAGTTCATTCTTAGCTGGCTCCAAGGCAGAAACATCATGGTGGACCAAAGATGATTCATTTCTGTCCACTGGGAAGCAGGAGGGAAAGTGCCAGACAGGAAGAGGGTGAGGGGCCAGATATGGAGCCCAAGGTCACAGCCCTGTGACTCACCCAGACACCTCCAGAGGAGTGCCTTCCTAATACCTTGGGTGGCTCCTAAGTCAATCAAGCCGACAGTCCAGCTGAACTGTCGCAGAGAGCAAAAACAAAACAAAAGCCAGAAACTAACCAGTCTTGACAAGGATATAGAGAAAGGAAGACCTTTGTGCATTGTTAGTAGGATGGTAAAATGGTGTAGCACTGCGGAGAACAGTTTGGCAGTTCCTTGGCAAATTAAACACAGAATTATCTTATGAGGCAGCAGTTACACTTCTATGTCTATACCCCAAAGAACGGAAAGCCAGGGACTTGAACAGATGTTTGTACCCTTATGTTCACAGCAGCGTGCTTCACAGTAGCCAAATGGTAGAAAAATGCAAGTGTCCACCATAGGTGCATAAGTAAACAAATTGCGGTATACATGTGTATAACATACAATACTCAGTGTTTAAAAAGGAAGAAACATTTTGGTATATAATCTTGGAAACTTGAAAACATTATGCCAAGTAAAATAAACTAGTCATCAAAGGATAAATATTGTATGATTGCTTTTATACAAGATTCCTAGGGTAGTCAGATCCATAGACAGGAAGTAGAATATGTTGCCAAGGGGGAGGGAGAACAGGGGAGTTGCTGTTTAATGTGTAGAGTTTCTCTGGGTCCATGAAGGATGACTGTGGATGTTGGTGATGGTGACTCAGCCATGTGAGCACACTTAATTCCGTAGAACTGTGTCCTTTGATGGCCAGCATAGAGTTCTATGTTTTAAATGTTTTACCACAAAAAATGATTTTTGCTCTTCAGCTTCTGTGGCTTATTTTCCTAGCTGCCTGAAACTTGATTTTTATATTCATTAGCATCTTTCTGGACCTTATTGATGAACAAAGATGATCTACTGAGATTTAATCAGTTATACTCTGAAAGCATCTGTATTGTTGATAATTTAACCCAGAATGGAAAATCAACAACAGAGTCCTTGAGCTCAAAAATAATTGAATCTAACTCCTGAGTTTTCCAGAGACCTTGGGGGATTTCGTGACTTGAGTAAATAACAAGCTGCCCTCTGGTGTGATGGGTCCAGTCCCTGACTGCTGGAGCAGAGGCCAGGAGGCCTGTAGGCTCTGCCGCACTTGGGGTGCAAATCATATTAGCCAGGAAAACAAAGTTCAGTACTGACAAATTCAGTAAACAAAACAGCCTTTAGAAAAACAGGATCAGAAAAAGGCTGGAGAAAACCCCAAGGCAGTTGCATTTGAAGACCCACAACCCTCAGTAGTTGCAGGTCAAAGGGGCTAAACTGTTCATGTCTGCCCAGCTCTGTCTGCTACCAGTGCTGACCTATGGTGCACACTTCAGAAGGAGTGAATGAGCTTTGTTTTGCTGTTTGCTCTTCATCACTTCATCAGAACATCAGGTTAATGTAAATGTATTCTCAGAAAGTCACAATACTTTCTTCTGGGAGATGGAAACATATGTAAAGGAATAAAGGCAGGAGCTCAGAAACCACGGTGCATGCAGCCCTCATGGCCTCTTGAAGGAAGAAGTGCACAAATCTTCCAACACGCTTTTAGAATTAAAATGTCTTATTAAGAATGGCCTAGCTCGAATTTCGGGAATGATGGGACAGACAGTTCCAGAAATAGTGAATAAAATAATCTTTGACTCGTGGTGTGTTTATTCACACAGTGACCACTGACTGGGCGCCTTCCATGATCTCCATGCCTGGGATCAGGAGCTCTCGGATGCCAGGTGAACAAAAGAGTGAGACACACCTGTGCAACACTGCAGGCCTGGAAGAGACCTGTGACCAGAGAACAGTGAGGGAGGGGCTCTGGGTAGCATTCAGCCTTTGTGGGACTTTTTCTTTTTTTCAGTTACCCTACTGAGCATTTTTCTCTTAACTGAGCCAGCCCAAATCAAACTTCTTCAAAACAATAATTGGCGTTCTCATTTTGCAGTTGAGGACACTAAAGTGTAGAGAGGCTAAGTAATTCATCGAGGTGATTATGTCGTTTGCAGTAGGATCCTTTCTGTCAAACGGATGCAATCTTCGTGATGGAGTAGAATAGTGGTGTCCATGTGGGGAGCTGACTCAGGCTTCTATCTTGCTCATTTGCAATCTCTCTAGCTATCCCCAACTCCTTATCTCCAAAAGTCTGTCTTCCAATTTCCTGTTATCTCTCCTCTATTTATTTATATTTTATTTATGTTTGACAGAAAACCTGTAATTCTGAACTCTCTCAGTTTGGCTGATTCTGCTTAGCCTGATGGTCTCAAGTTTCATCCTTTTCCCTGCAAATAGCATGATTCCATTCCTCTTTAGGGCTGAATTATACCCCCTTGTGTATGTATACCGTTTTTTCTCTACCCATTCATCTGTTGACAGGCATCTTGGCTGCTTCCAGAAATTACCTTCCGTGAGTTACACTGCTATACACATGGGTATGCATGTATCACTGGCGTATGGTATTTTCAGGCACATACCCAGAAGCAGTATTGCTGGATCAAATAAAATATCCACTTTTAGTTTTTTGAGAAATTTCATACTCATTTCCATAGTGATTGTGGTAATTTACATTCTCATGAATAACATAGGAGAGTTCGCTTTCCCTTCCAAACTTAGCAGCATTCATCGTGTGTGTGTGTGTGTGTGTGTGTGTGTGTGTGTGTGTTTGTGTGTGTGATGACTAGGGTAAGATGAAATCTCAAAGTTGTTTTGATTTGCAACTTCCTAATGGCTAAAAATATTGTACTCAAAAGGCCATTTGAACTTCCTCTTTTGAGAAGTGGCTATTTGGTTCATTTTCCCATTTTGAGAGAGTCATTCATTTTTGGAGGGTTAACGTTTTGGGTTCTTTCTATATTCTAGATCTTAGTCCTCTTGCAGAAGAGTAGCTACCAAAAACTTTCTCCCATTCCATAGTCTGTCTTTTCAGTCCATGAATTATTTCTTGTGCTGTGCACAACTTTATAATTCAATGCAATCCCATTCACTGATTTTTGACATTATCCCTGTGCTATTTGCATTCTATTCAGGAAATCTTTGCCCATGCCTATGGGTTCAAGTGTTTCCCCTCTGCTTTCTTCCAGCAGTTTCAAAGTTTCTGTATTTAAATCGAGGTCTTTGCTCCATTTTTATTAGATTTTAGTACAGAGTGAGAAATAAGGATGTAGCTTTAGTCTTCTGCTAGTGGATAGGCAGTTCCCCTGGCACCATTTGTTAAAGAGGTTGTTTTTCTCCATTATATGTTTTTGGTTCCTTTATCAAGAATCAGATGGCAGGGGGTGGGGGGGTCTGAGTCTTCTGTACAGTTCCACTGGTCCACCTACCTGTTTCTGTACCAGTGCATTTTTAAAATTATACCTTGGTAGTATAACTTGAAATCTGATATATGATACCTCCAATTTTGCTCTTTTTGCTTAGCGTTGCTTTGGCAATTCTAGGTCTTTTCTGATTCCACATGAGTTTTAGGATTGCTTTTTCTAGTTCTGTGAAGAATGTTGTTGGTCTTTTAATGGGGATTGCATGAAATCTATAGATCTCTTTCAGTAATATGGCCATTTAAGCAATATTAATTCTGCCTATACAAGAACAAGGGATACCTTCCCATATTCTAATGTCCTTCTCTATTTCTTCTCTCAGATTTCTGTAATTTTCATTCTAGAGGTCTTCATCTCCTTGATTAGGTTGATAACTAGATATTTATTTTGTAAGCACTGTGAATAGAATTGTTTTCCTAATATTTTTCTCAGTAGATTCATTATCAGTATATAGTTATGCTATTAATTTTAGTGTGTTGATTTTCTATTTTGTGCTATTCTTTTTTTGTTAAAAAATTCACATAACAAAAATAGTATGTATAGAAAAAGACCACTATGGACATACTGTAAAAATACTTTCCCCTGGGTAGTAAGCTGAAATATAAAAAATAATTTTTACCTTTTATTTGTTAGATGTGATTTGAATATTTTTATTACCAACTATCACGCATTATTTTGCTTTGAAAACCTCTCTCTAGGTCACACAACAGTATTGAAACCTTGAGTTATCTTACTGCAAATGTTACACTCTTGAGCACAAAGAATAGGCTGCTTTGCAACCCAACTCTAGGATAAAATATTTAGAAGAGAAATCTCACCCCCTTACATCTACTTTCTCACTTCTTGTTCTTACAAAGGCTATTAAAATGTGCTGGGAGAGTACCCCCTGAAGTGCAGGAGATCTGTCCAGAACACCCTGGGCCTGCTCCAGCCCCTAGGTTTAGATGTGTACCCACACTTTAATCCCCCATGTCATGTAATCCTCTAGGACATAAAACGGAGGGGCTGCTGCGTCCTGGGGTCTCTCGGGTCAGGTGTGAACAGGTAGGATTCATTTGCTCCTGGGCAGCTTTCCCCAGCGGTGGGGACCAACTCACATGGAATCTGAGCTTCCATCATCTTTTGCTGCCTGTCTGTAAGTAAAAAACCCACTGCACACAACTCGTAACCTCTGGGTGTTCTGTCTCTGCAGACTTAGGACAAGCGGGTAGTCAGTCTTCAGTGAATCTGCTTCACACTCCTTTAGGAGAAAAAGTCCCTGAGACCCTCTGACCGTAATGAAATCCTGTTTACTGAAGGAAAAGTGGAACCTTCTCAGCCCTGTACAGACATGTCCAGGCACTCCTGCTGAGCCTGGGGACTGTGATGCCATCGCCGGAGCCCTGAGCTGGGCAGCCTGGGCTGCCTCCTGAGACTGCAGACACTGCTCTCTGAGAGTGAGAGAAGATCTGCATCCCTCCTGTTCTTAGTTCAGTTTTGATGTATTTTCCTCACAACCGGAAGCAAATAATCTGCATAATTTCACAGGAAATTTTTAATAATTTCCTCAGTAGTTATAAAAGGCACCTAGAAAAGAAGGAAGCAGCCGGGGATTTAGCTCAGTGGTTTCGCCGCCTGCTGCGCAAGCGCAAGGACCCGAGTTCCATCGCCGGTACCAAAAAAAAGAAGGAAGCAAACACAGCAGGAGCCTTTACATTTTCAGAATCACATTTGCTGTACAAAAGCAAATAGCAATTACTTTGGTCTCCTCCATTGAAACTAGGTGAAAATGATCTCCCCTTAGAAATTAAAACAATGAGGAAAATACCAAAACACAAACCAAAAAAAAGGAGGAAAATAAAGCAATTGCCAAACAATTGAAGAGCAAAATAAATACATAGTATATTTAAGAAATCCATTCATTGGTTCTAATGACAGTCATTTTCTTTCTACATTGGTAGCCAGAAGAGGGATTTTCACTGGACTCCACCATAGAGAAGTTCAGGATTCAAGGTTTTGGATGTGACTCAGAGGTAGCAGGAATAATAGTTCTTACATGGTAACCTCTTAATATAGTAATAATCCTAGAATTATGATAGAGTAGTCTAACTTCCCGAGTGTCCTTCCGGTGCTTAGGTAAAAGCAAGCATGACGTCCCATTCTCCTGTTCCCTGGGGCTGCCTTCCTTAACTAAGGGAGAGAGCGGTGGCATTTAGATTTCATCTAATCTGCCTTTAGGGAATTATGGCTCATTGTAGCAATTATAAGTTACATTTATAATGAACAGTAAAGGGAAAAACCTTTCAAGTGCAGTTTATTAGGCTTTGAAACCCTTCTTCAGAATGGACAACCAAGATATATTTATAGGACAATGAAATTCTTCAGTGACAATGTTCAGTTGTGTCCAAGAAATTCACATCTGTGCCGTGCCCTGCCCTACATGGCCACTCCTAGCGCATTTCCTCCAATCATCCCTAATTAACCCTGGAACAGCACAGCAGTTCCAGTGCTCTGCCAACATTCCAATCCGGCAGTCCACGACATTAATTTGCATAGTCCATAAATATCCTTTTACATATTTCACAGGTTTTTTTGCTGTGCTTTTAGTCTGAAGATTTCTATGTAAGTTCTGTAAAAGGTCAGAAATGACCATCTCTATTTCTTTGCTTTCTTTTTATTTCTAGATATCATGCAAAGTTTCCCTGTGCCTTTCCCTCTCTTCCTCTCTCTGTTAAATCTCTTTTTCTGTAAGGGCTCCGTGGTCTTCTCAAAATCCAACCAGAGCCTTCTTCCTTGAGAAGTCCTTTCTGACCATCCTGACACTAGCTCCTTCACTTTGCTGTTCTCCTACAGCATTTCTCACACCCACCGCTCCCCTAACCCCTGTACTATATTATCATATTAGTTAGGATTGCTAGTTCCTTGAAAAGAAAAAAAAGACCCCATCTGCCTGTCCTGTGTTCTCCAACCTCTCCTGTTCACTCAGTGAGCATTTGCTAAGGTTTTGTTTCAATGTTGGGCCCTCACCTTTTCATTCCAGACTTTCTATCACAGGTTTATGAAGTTCAAGTATTTATCTAATATCTATAAGGCTATCAACTTCCAATAACTTCAACTTAGATCTCAAGATATATATATATAGATATATATATATATAAATATATGTATCCAATTTCCTTTCAATATCCCCACTTGAATATTCCACAGACTCTTAAAATCCAACCCACCCAAAGCTGAAGTCATCCTCTCCCCCTGCTTTAAATGTCCGACGAGTTGTTCAAGGCAGAGACCAAAGAATCCATCTTTCCCTTACCTGTCCTCTTCCTGACCAATCACATTGAAATCCAACTGACCGGCCTCAACCCCACCTTCTGTTCTCTGCACCTGCACTGTTTTAACCCGGAGCACAATGTTCCTCAGTCGGACACCTACCATGGGTCCCTGCGTGCTCTGCTGTGACAGTCTTGAATAAGGACCAGCATCCATAAGATGCCCTAGGAAACCTCAGGTGATGGTGCCCTGACCCTGCCTTTCTGACGCATTCCCTGTCCTGCTCCCTGTGGCTAACTGTGCTCTGGGGCTCTTCACTTCCTCTAGCTGCTGGTGCATCCATTTCGTTGTCTTCTCGGTGCCATTTCCAGGCCTGGGATGCTTTTCTTCTCTCCACCCTACCATTCACCCAGCTGACCCTATCAGTTCTCAGCTTAACATTCGCACACCCTGGGTTGTTACCTCCTGGAACACTTATGAAACCTTCATGGTACCTGTCACATTCGATGTTATGTTTCGCTCTTCACCAGTTAGGGAAAAAACCATGGCTATGTTGCTCACAGTTGTATTTCCCATGCCTCAAAGTCTCTGGTGAGTAGGAGGGACTCAAAAGATATTTGTTGAATGAGTGATTTAACTCAGTGATTAGGCGATGATTTAGCCAACTATTTCATAACTTTATACTATGTCTGCTATGGTTTGAATGTGTCTCCCAAAATTAGGATGTTGAAACTTATTGCTGATAAATGGTATTAAGAGGTGGGGTGGCGTAAGTCATGAGGACCACCCCGTGAGGAAATTAGTGGCCTGACAAGAGGTCCCAGGTGTAGCCATTCGCCTCTCCTCCCTTCTGCTTCTCCTTCCCTCCTGCCCTACAAGATGCCAAAATGAGGAAAGGGCTTCAGCAGGCACCAGGCTTTCTGATGCTTTGATTTTGGACTCAGCCTCTAGAACTGCAAAGAATAAATTTCTATTGTTTATAAGTAACCCAGTCTCAGGTATTCGGTTATAGCTGCATAAATACTCTAAGAAAATGTCTTTCATACGTTTCTTTTATCAATACTTAAGTTTCTTCAACAATGAAATAGCAGCAAGACACTGAGGATGACAAGAAAACTAAATGAGTTAATTCATTTAGTTTATGCAGAACGACCTGACACACAGTTAACTTTGTATGTTAGTTTGTATTACAGTACTAGTATTTGTTTAAAAAGAACAATAGTCATCATATTTGTCTAAACTTTATACTTTTTTGGTTGCTAATTTATGCACATCTTGAAATTTACTATAGATGGAAGATTGAATGAATATGTCTGATTCTTATAAAATTATCTCTCAGCCCTGATATTTAATATAATTTTTGTGGTATGAACTCTTAACATGAGACTGATCTTTTTAATAACTTTTTCAATGTACAGTACAGTACTGTTGACTATAGGCACAATGTTGTACAGAAGAATTCTGAAATTCATCATCTTGCATAACTGAAATTTCATACTTGGGTTACAAGATAAGCTTTGGCATATGAAAATTATGAAATGTTTATTTGGGCAGAAAGGATGCATGAACTGTGTAGCTACAAACTGAGAGGAATTCAGGAACTCTGCCAAAGAGGCCTGAGCGGAAGAATTTCATAGGATGATTGCAATTGCAAGACTAAAAAAAATTTGATTGGATAAAGTGGAGCTGTATCTTCAGATCGTTACCATGAGAGTCCCTAGTTAGAGATAGCCTGGCACTTTCAGATTGGCTAGGACCATTTGTGCTGGGTTGGGTTTCCGTTTGCTTACGAGGAGCCCAGGGAACTAGGGCTTCCTAATCAATGATTTCTCCACTAAGTATTTTAACATGGTTTAACAGTAAATCCCCATGTCTCCCTGCACACAACCCCGGAGAGGAACATCTTATTCTACATTTCAATGAGTTTGACCATTTTACATTACTTATATAAATGGAATCACGCAATGTTTGTTTATCTGTGTCTGGCTCATTTCTTAAGAGAGTCCTACAGATTCACCTGCATTGTCATATATAGAAGCATTTCCTCCGTTTCTAAGCCTGAATAAAGTTCCATGGTTTGTATATACCACTTCTCCCTTATCTAACCTCTTAAGCAAATTCTTGAGTCATGAACGCACACTCTGACTGAAGCATTCATTAATAGTATGAATCCTCTAACTATTTCTCATATTATTTTGCAATACCTCAAATTGATATGGTAAACTTTTAAAGTTGTTGTACCAAATTCATTCTTAAATATATTACATTATTGTTGTGCTATCACAAGAAAGTATAACTGAATATGTTATACCTTTGTTACATGTTCTCTTGCCAAAATATTGTGTTTGTTAAACCTTAAGGAAGAATGTATTAGACTCCATCTGTTGAGGGGGCTGTTGGCTATGATGTGGAAATTTGTAGCTAGGATAATTATTCTCTTTTCTTACCCTTGCAAGCAAAGAACTCACCAAAATCATATCACTTGGTATGAAGCCTCTCACCGCTTTTTAGAGACGTAAAATTAATGCGTATGGTCATGTGGCCGGTGTCTAGAGGCAGGGAGACGAGAATGTTCCACCTCAGCATGTGCACTTTGGCATTCACTGTTTCAAGCTGGAGGCAACTGAGAACCAACAAATTCAGAAAAGAGACTTGTTAACGCTTCCTTACTGACTAACAGCAGCGAATGCTGGGAAATGAATTTCTATAAATTCTCCTTCAAGGTGGAGCTAATCCCAGAAGAGAGATGATAAATAAACTCCATCCCAGGGTTCTGCCTTTGAAGGAGAGGGAAAAGATAGTTCTACCTGTAAAACAGTCTTCTAACTTCTTACCTTATATTTGTTCCTCCAAAACTCTGTCTCTTCTAGAAAAGCATTTTTGTCCTTCCCGCAGGTGTCTTTCCTCCCTCTCCCTTTCACCTATGAAGCTAGGTGTGTGTCCCTAACGGCAGCCATTCCACGTGCCAACTGCTGTGTTGCTGGATTTCTCATCCGTACCGGCAAGCCTTATTCTCCCCGTTAGTCTGTCTTGTCAGTTTAATTGACAGTCCCCCGGCAACTAAACACAATAGGATAAAAGCAGTTTTCTCTCCTCCTGTGAAAGCTATATTGCTATAATAAAATAATAAAATGAGCCAGTAGACTTGTAATTGTGCTGACCTTTAAATCCTGTCATTTGACTCCCTTTCAGGAAAAACCGCACAGAAACCCAATTCATCCCTGCAGCGCGTTGTTGGATGAGGCCCAGTGCTGACGTGAGTGGGAGCAGAGTCCGTCCGTCCGTGCAGGAGCGGCAATGCGCAGGGCCGGTGTCCTTAGAAACGCGGTGCTCCTGCGGGGCCGTCTCCGACAAGGCAGTGGTGTGAAGGACTTTTCCACTGGATCAGTGAGAATATTTCTTTTTTCCAGCTGTAGGGAGCATTTCCCTCTTTCTCCCCCACCTCCTCCTGGGGATTGACTCCAAGGCCTTTGCACGGAGCTACATCACCAATCCATCCCTTCCTTTCCATTTTAACGGTCTCCCCAGTTGTGAAGTTGCTGAGTCTGGGCTAGAACTTGTGACCCTCCTGTCTCAGCTTCTGAGCGTGCTGAGATCCCAGGCGTGCACCACCACACCCAGCTCCACTTCTGTCTTTCCTTCTGTCTAAAAGCAAAAATTTATAGCAATAAACAATACTAGCTCATTCTTTTTACTTAGGTCTTTTTGCACTTTGTGAAATTAGTGCTCCATACACTAAAGTGTTTGGTTTTAAAAAGAATATGTTTTATAATATTAAAGGACAGAATCAAAACTAAATATGAGGTTACAAAACAGATTGCTTGAAAACAACATGAATGTGTCTCATCCTATTAAACAACAATGCAGTATTTTGTATAGTGGTTTGGAACTTCTATAGAGATAACTCCATTAAGACTCACCTGATCAGCAAATTATGTCAAGTGACTTCAATAAATGAAGCAAACCTAAGCCCTTTAACTGCTTTTGAAATTTAAGTCTTGACACAGTAAAATTACAGGAAAAACACATGGCAATTTTACTTACCTTTCTACTATGAAGAAATCCAAATAGTTTTGTCATACCTATCTCATACGACAAAGCTTTCTGCTGCTGCGTCCCCATCTGGAGGTGGAGATAACAGGAAAATATTTCTCCAGTAACAGTTTATCATGACAGAGCTGGTAGGATAGGGGATCATTTCTTGGGGGCGTGAATCCCAGTTCTTGCAGGGCGCCCTAGCTTGACGTTTGTGAGTCCCTCAGGATCTGTGTTGAAACCTAGCCCCGATGTAATGGTTGCAAGAGGTGTGGCTTTTGCAGAGAACTGGGCCATGCAGGTGGGCTCTGTCCTCAAGAATGGGACCGGGCTGGGGGGACATGGAGAGGCGCTGTTGCCCTCTGCCACAGGAGCACAGAGCGGGAAGACCTCGGGGAACCCTGAATGCTAATGCTGCGAAGCTGGGAGTGGTGGTGCACACCTGTAATCCTAGCTGCTCAAGAGGCAGGAGGATTGCAAGTTCAAAGCCAGCTTGTGCAACTTAATGAGACTGTCTCAAGATACTAACAAAAAGGGCGAGGGATATAGGTTCCTGGGTTCAGTTCCCAGTAGTGGAAAAAAGGAAAAGAAGTGTTGCTGCTTTGACATTCGTCTTCTCAGGCTGCAGAACTATGGGAAACAAATTCCTGTTCTAAACTCCCCAGTCCTGGTGCATTGTGTATAACAGCTCAGACAGACAGAGCCTCACTAAGCCTCAGAGTGTGGCTCTATCTTGACCCACCTCTCCCTTTCCTCATCCCTCTGTCCTCAGGAGTTCAGGTCCCCGCAGCAATTTCCGGTTTCCCTCAGGGATTACACACGCTGCTGGCACTGGTGCACACCTCCCTGGGAGACACCCAGTTCCTGCAAGGCCCCATCTCATGCAACCCAGGACACATCGATACAGCACCCCGGCATTTGCAGTTGAATCCATGGGCTTTATAATTCTGTGCAAAAGCCACAAAGTGGGACTGAACGAAGTTTCTGGGGTAAATGCTGTAGACACCAGGTAAATGGGTTACACACTCAGTCACCTGCTCCTGCAGTGTACAACACTGAAGAGAGCTGGCGCGACGGCTCCAGTGCACCCAAGCTCTCATGGGGCCTCTTTTGAAACTGCAGGCTGCTTCTTGCTCTGCACTCCGAAGGGCCAGTAGAAGGTCAGGATTTGGCTCCCCAGTCCCGCATTTCGGAGCAGACTGAAGCTGAAGCTTCCTTCTTGCAGCTCTCCCACCCCGATGCGATGACTTTCAACCCACGGAGCGAATGTCAACCAGAAAGGAGTATCTACAGCTCTGCCAGTACCCCGGAGTCACCTCAGCATTCCTTTCTACCTATGGAACACTTTCCGAAAAAAAAAAAGAATCCATTTAATCCCATTTTATGCGACCCAATATGTTTTCACAAATGGGAGATTTTCTCAAATGTGGCATTCATAACCATCTGCCTGAGTTTATGAGGCAGCGGACCTCACCATTCAGACAGTCTGACCTAACTGGATGTTAACGCACCGTGAGCAGCGAGAGAAAACAGACAAGCCAACCAGCAGAACCACATGTTTATTCACACAGACAGCCTCAGTCACCGGAAAACTCTGCATTTAATTACATTGCATGCTTCTGGGATTTCACGAGAGATTTTAGAGACAAGAATTACTATGCACCCTCCCTAAAGAAGTATTTGTGGTTAGCATGCTTCTGCATGGGCTAGATCCATTACAGTCTTAATCACTACATCACCTATCCAAAACCTCCAAAAAGCATATTTGGGCCAAAACTACACTTATGTGGTTAATTCCATAGGCAGCTTGATTTGTTCAACTTAATTCGAGGCAGTCTGGCTTTTCCATGTAAATTTCAGGAGGCAAACAAGCCACTTGTACTTTACATAGAATAATTGGTTCATAATCTGTTTATGTAAGCTGAAGCCTGACAGAGAGCTTAATTTTGACCAGACTCATTCAACTAAGATGTGTTCAACTTCCACATGAGTCCTACAATTTGGTAATTTTGTATTTGATCCTGCAGTCTTTGTCTTGTCTTGTGTTTAACCCTCTGATCACACAGTCAACTGAAGGGTCTCAAAGAGATAACCAAGAAAATGTGTGCACTCCAGGAACCAGCTAGCAATTTCCCAGCTTCTTAAGGAAGAAGAGAAATTCTCTCCAACCTTTTGGCCAGGTAAGCTATACGGTTTATGTCAAGAGAGGAACTGACTACTGAAAATCAAAGTCTTTTCACTGCCAGTAAAACTGTATAGAAAAATACAATCTTACAAGTTATAATGAAGAAACAGAGATCTTTCTCTCTACTTCACAAAAACACTGAAGAAAATGAGAAGACTTCACAGAAAACAAACCACATGCAAAATGAAAGAAGGAAGAATTTGTCTGACCAAAGGGAAGACAATGCAGCCTGGCTCCAGGAGTATGTGTATTAGAAGAGAGCTCTTTGTCCTGGATATGTTAGGTATTCACCTCAAGGAAACAGGAACTAGGTCATGAAGAGCTCTTAAAACATTGTCCACTAAGAACCCCTAAGTTTATGTTCGGGCACGTAGACATGATTGATTCGATAACAGTATGAACAATTACCGCATCAATTAAGCAAATATTTTTAAAGAAATTACTGCATGTTCAGTTCTTCTGATCTTAGACGACCTGATACCTTTTTTGCACTCTGGGAAAATCCTCCCTCTGATCCATCCCCGTAGAGTTAGGACAGCCATATTCTGCTTTAGCTCTGCCACTCTTTGTGTGCGCAGTTGGGTCACTGTCATGCCTTGAAATCCCATTTCTTTTACATTGTTTTTAGTTTGAGGCCTAAAGCTGAAAATATTCAAGTTGGAAACCTGCCCCAGATATTTAATATCTGTGTAAATCAAGGCATACTTTTTGCTATATTCCCCCTGGTATATGGTGATAATAATAGTATTTTTGTAGTAAGGCAATTATGAAGATTAAATGAAGCAATGCTTCTAAAGCAGGTATGATGCAGGGTCATGGTGAATTTGACAGGAGACAGGGTTCTTGCATAAGGGGAAGAGTGTGTTTTCATCAAGTTTAGTTTCTGCCCTCATGAAGGTTGCCTTCTCACGGCCCAGGCGCTAGAGAGGTCAAATAATTCTGGGTAGAGATAAGTGCATGGAAGGAGAATAAGGAGGATGAAGACACTCCAGTGACAGAGAGCTGTGCGGGAGGGCGGAGACAGAAGGCCACCTGCAGGGACATACCCAGGAGTGGGAGGGGCAGAAAGAGAAGTCTGTGGGCACCGGGAGGCAGTGGCCTTGGGGAGAAGACAAGGGGTCCACAGTGGAGCAGGAGGGGAGAGGGGTCGCCTTTGAGGACCCAGGCAGACCCTGTGGGCGGGGGTAGGGGCATCTTGTTTCGCTCAACCTCCCAAGAGCAGAGTATCTGACATCTGAGCACATCCTTAACCTTCTCCATTGTGAAGGACCTTGTATGTTCTTCATGTTCTTTCTCTCCTGTGCCTTCATGTGCCTTTCTCTCGGCATCTGTTTTCTTTCAAAAAGACTCTGATTCTGTCCCAAACAATTTCAAGAGAAAAATGAACTATTTCTGACTGGGAAGAAATTTCAGCCTCAATTTGTCTTTTGGTGAAATGGTATTTTTTTGGAATTAAAGATGATGCCTTAACATTTAAAAAGAAACCTATCATTTGAGTTTCGTCAAAACTTTTTTCTCAATGTTCCTATATTATCATCAATATTAATAATATTTAGGGCCAGGGATTTAGCTCAGTGGTTCCAGCGCCTGCCTTGCAAGCGCAAGGTCCCGAGTTTGATCCCCAGTACCAAAAAAAACCCCCAAAACAATATTTCTCACATACTTGTATGAATGCATTGATCAGGATATTATTGGGAGTTAATTACTGTAACTATACATGTTATACATGTAACAGCTATATATTCTCTAGTCAAAATGCTGCAAATCCGTAACTATTCCAACATCAGTGATGAAAGAATTCATTTTTAACTCACAGTTTTATGTAGCATTAAATCAAGAGCCAAGAAGTAAATTCAATTATCTGGTTTTGTGATGGAGAGCAACTCTCTCTCTGGTTTATGGCATTGATTTCCCGTCTATAAAAGGAGAAAACCAGATAGAAAGCGGCCGCTCTTTCCCTAAGAATGCTATATCTAGATAGATTTATCTTAGCACATGTACAGTGTGTTATTTAGTCATTTACTTACTATCTTAGATCATTTTGTGCTACTACAACAGAATATCCTGGGTCAAGTAATTTATAAACAAAAGAGATTTCCAGACACTGGCTTCTCTCATATGAGAAACCAAAGGATGAATGATTTAAAGAGCAAGATAAAAGGGCCGGGGATTTAGCTCAGTGGTTTTGCCGCCTGCTGCGCAAGCGCAAGGACCCGAGTTCGATCTCTGGTACCAAAAAAAAAAAAAAAAGCAAGATAAAAGACAGACGAGAGGACACAGAGACACAGAGAGGGAGGCTGTGTAGAGACGGGAGGGCATCTGGGGACCAGCGGACGGGGGGAGAAGGGAGGGAGGAGCAGAGAAAAAGAAGTAAAAAGGTTGAGATGAGATAGGAGCGTGTGCCAACTGCCCAAGGTGAAGGCATTCATGTTGGATCACAAACATACCCTAATAAAAAAGCAGAGATTTCTTTCTGACCGTTCATAATATGATTTATTTGTTCACTTTGCAGTGCTGAGATTCAAACCCAGAGCCCCACACGTGGCAGGCCCGAACTCTGCCATGAGCCTCACCTCACTCTGTTTCTTACAGCTCCCGGGGTCCAAGGAGCCACCTCTGGTGAGGTCCTCTTAGCTGTGTCACCCATGGGGGAGCACAGGCGAAGGCAGCACACATGTACTCCGGGCAAGAAGGCAGGGGGAACGGGCACCAGGGGTCGAGCGTGCTCTTTCATCAGGAGCCCCTATAACTCACTGGCTCTTACCCTAAGGCGCGGGTCCATTCCCATTCGTTAGAGGAAAACCCTGCATCTCCACCTTGCCTTGGGATTTAAGTTACCGACACAGGAACCCTGAGGGAGAGGCTCCTGTATGACAAAGTTTGTGTGTAAATTATCTATCGGTGGAAATGATGTAGTGGTATTATTATATCACCACTGCCTGAACAAATTCTGACCTATATTTATTTCAAAATGCAAAAAAGTTTGTATTTTAATGTTAAAATTTATTTGAACTACTGATATGATAAACATGCAATGAACATCTAAATAACGAGCCTTCCTATCTTGAGCCTGGAAAATTCTTACTGCTGAGTTTCTTCTCCCTTAAAGCTGGTCTTCATTTGCCTCGAAATTCAATAATGACTCCCCTAAGCAAACACCTGGAGGTCCTCCGGTTGGGGAAATGTGTGTCCACAGACACAGTTCTGCACACTCAGTGAGCTCTTTGGCAGTTTTGGAAAGGTGGAAGGTTGGCCACATCCAGACCCAATCTGCTCACACTTGTGTTTATAGCTGGAGAGGCTCCTAAGCAGGGTGGCTCTGGACCCCGCCCATAGCCCCGCCCCGATGGCATCCCCAGGGTGCCTTGTCAGTCCGGACTCTACCCTGTGTGAAGGGCAGAGGGAAAGAACGCTCTGATTGATTCTGGTGTTCTCTGGCCCTATTCTCAGAGCCTAGATCTAAGGATATCTTAATTTCCCTGCGACTTCTATGATACACCTGTGCCAAAATTTAGCATATGCTCCAAAAAAGAGCACTCATTGGTGGTGATTTTAGACAAAGGGGAATTTAAAAGGTTAAGGGCACTTCAGCAAAAAAAGGGGGTAGGGGTGTAGCAATGCTTACTACGTGTCTGGGAAATATTAAACGATACAGAACAACAAGGTAAAAAAGGATAAATCTGATAAAAATATGCACATAATAAGACTAGATGCTAGATGAGTATTTCTCAAGTCTGACAAGCTGTGCTCCAAAGTGTTACTAAGAATCTTCTGGTAGCTTCAAATTGCTTTGTGGAGTTATGTCCAGCTTTGCATAGTTTGGAAAAATCATTACTGCTAGCAGTGCAGCTACCTGGTTTTGCAATGGGAGTGCTCAGGTGAGTAAGCTTGAAAAAATGAGGTAGTGCTGGCTCTTCGGAAGAGATACTGTGCTGTATCAATAGCGTTAAAAATAAAGGATTTAAAGATAGGAAATAAATTTGCTATGTGAGTATAAGACAGAGCTTAGAGCAGTAAGAGCTTTTCTCAAAGGCACAGTTCAATAAAGCAACCAAATAATCAACTTGGGTCTGTGGATGCTTTTCTGAACTAAGGTCTGGTCATAGGCAGGAATGTTTTTATTGTAATTTTCCTGATTTATTTTGAGGCTTTCTGTTGTTCAAAATTTCAATAATATTTTTGCATTCAAATGGGTTTCTCAAGTACACAAAGGTTGCAAACTAATGACCCACAAGAGCAACTTTACTTTGGATGGGGGAGACAAGTATCACCCCAGCCTGCTTCTGATACACCCACCAAGGGACCAGGGTGGCTAAGACCTTGCCCAGAATTGTTTATAAGGGAGGGAGGGAGGGAGGGAGGGAGAGAGAGAGGGAATTTTTGAAAGAATTTATGAAAAGGTTGCTTGGAAAACTATTTCTAAAATTTTTATATTTCTGATTGTCATTACCTAGCTAGTTTTTTTAAAAACCACATCATGGAATTATTTAAAATAAAATTTAAACAATTTATAGTCCACATTTTTGGGGGGATAAAACTACTTACACCAAGTAGTAGTTAGTCTGTAAACTAGAACTTTTCCCGATATTATTATTTAAAGATAATTTATTTTTGTATTTCATTATGTTACTTCAGGAATTAATTTTAAACTTACTGACATTTAGCTAATAGCAT
Organism: Heterocephalus glaber; assembly: GCF_053883595.1. Taxonomy (NCBI): domain Eukaryota; kingdom Metazoa; phylum Chordata; class Mammalia; order Rodentia; family Bathyergidae; genus Heterocephalus; species Heterocephalus glaber. Next base: position 19,440,255 of record NW_028258343.1, on the reverse strand, counting down.
TATTCAAGGATTCAGTCTATAATTAATAGGGAAGCTTTGTAGTGATTTTCTTTAGAAAATAAAAATGTTATATGGAGTCAAGTGATGAAGTAAGTTTAATTTCAACCAAATTATGAAACTATAGGGACTTTTTAAAAAATTCATTAAGTTTATTGGTACATTTTAGGTATACAATAAGATGACATTTGTCATTGGAAATTTTTACCTGTACATGATCTTGTTTCTTATTTTTCCCCCCCTTCCCCTGCCCTCCCTTCACCCCCTCCATCCCTCCCTATTTACAAAGACTTTGTTTCCATTTTTTCCTTTTGTCATATTTATTCCTTTCCCTTCTTTCCTTTCCCCTACCCCTCCCACTTCCCCTTCCCCTTTGGACATTTTCTTCTTTTTCACATTATCTATTATACCTTTTGATCCTCATTTACACTTTAAGTTTCTCACACCAGAGAAACTATTTGCTATTTATACATGAGTATCCTATTTATTGCACTTAAGAGTGTGGCCTCAATGTGCATCCATTTAGCTATAAATGTCTCTAGTTTCTCATTCCTTATGGCTGAGTAGTACTCTATTTTATTAAAAAGAAAAAAAAAAGAAAGAAAGAAAGAAAAAAAACACACATCTTTATCCAGTCTCCAGTTGATGGGAAATTTGGGCTGTTTTCCAAGTTTTAGCTATTACAAACTGTGCCACTATAAACACACATATCACTGTGGTATGATTCTTCTAATACCCAGCAGGGAAATAGTTGTACCAAAAGGGACCTCTAATTCTAGCTTTTTGAGGTTCTTGCCATACTGATTTCCACAAAAAAAAAAAAAAAAAAATCAATGAAGCAAAGAGTTGGTTCTTTGAAAGAATAAACAAAATTGACAAACCCTAAGCCAACCTTATCAAAAAAAGGAAAGAAAATGCCCATATCCATGCAATTAGGAATGAAAAGTTTGAAATTTCAACAGACCCAGCAGAAATCCAGAGGATCATCAATACCTACTTCCAGAACCTATACGCCAATAAGATGGAAAACACAGAAGAAATGGGCAGATTCCTAGATATGTGTGAATTAACAAAGTTGAATGCAGAAGACTTAAAAATTCTAAACAACCCAATATCAATCAACAAAATTGAAAATGTAATTAAAAACTTGCCAATGAAGAAAAGCCTGGTGGCTTCACTGCTGAATTCTACAAGACATTTAGAGAGGAACTACTGCCACTACTGTTTAAACTCTTCAATGAAATTGAAAGATAAGCAATGTTCCCAAATTCATTCCTGGAAGCAAGCATTACCTTGATCCCAAAAGCAGAGAAAGACCCAACTGAAAAAGAGGGCCAATCTCACTAATGAACATAAATGCAGAAATCCTCAATAAGATACTGGGAAATAGAATGCAGAAGATCATCAAGAAGATCATACACCCTGACCAAGTGGGATTCATGCCAGGGATGCAGGGATGGTTCAACATATTCAAATCAATCAATGTAATACACTCTATCAATAGAGCCAAGGACAAGAACTATATGATCATCTCAACAGATGTAGAAAAAACATTTGACAAAATCCACACCCATTCGTGGTAAAAACCCTACAGAACATTGGAATAGAAGGTCTTTATCCCAACCTGATAAAAGCCATCTATGACAAACCAACAGCCAATATCATACTAAATGGTCAAAAACTGAAAACCTTCACACTAAAATGAGGAACAAGAGAAGGATGTGCATTGTCACCACTCCTGTTCAATATAGTTTTGGAAACATTAGCCACAGCAATTAGACAAGAGAAAGAAATAAAGGGAATACAGATAGGAAATGAGGAAGTCAAATTGTCATTATTTGCAGATGACATGATACTCTATATAGAGGACCCCAAGAACTCCACCAAAAGTCTTCTAGACTTAATACAAAAAACTATAAGGACATTAAAAAAATATAATTCTAAAGGAGAATTTTGCCTGAAGGAGAAGAGAAATGTAATTAAATGCCAAATTTAACCATGATGTGTATCCATACACATTGATCATCTTTAATTGCTTAATGTGATTATATTCTGCTTTTAAATTATTAATATTACAAAAGTCATCCTGACTGATGAAATAGGGCTTATAATATTGCTGCTCTAAATGAATTTTTTATAATACAGTGCTTAATAAAGTTTCAAGAAAGAAAAAAAGGAATATATGAAAAGAATAAACCTAAGAATGGCTGTTCTGTTGAGAATTATACATGATCTAATTTAGATAATGCAGTGACTTAGTCTTAATTTGTTCCAAAATTCACTTGTGCCTTAGGATGAACAGCTGGCTAATTTAATAATTTTTGCTGTAATTCATTTGCTTCTGGGTCGTAATTTTCATCTCCCTGTTGTTTGTCATTTAATACTATGTTAATATTTAATTCTTACTTTAAATGTAACATAAAAATTTTGCCCAAATATTTTCTTCTTTAAGAAAAAAAATGTTTCCAGTATGTAGACTTTTCTCATATGATTACAACTATCAATTATCATTTTAGATTTCTCTAAGAGCTTTGCCTAAGGACGTAAGACTGGGCAATGTCATTTCGTTTTGATTATACAACTCTCATCCTAAAACGGTATTCTCCTTTTATCTGGCCATTTTGTTGGTGACAGAAAATCAAGACAGCCACCTATGAAAGTCCCTTGCATTTCGTAGTCTAACCGAGCTCTCCTTGGTAACCCCAGTGCTATCTTTCCCTTCCTCTCTTCAGGTCCCTGTTGAAACTCTGACATGCCTGTAGGAGAAAGCCTGCATGTTGAAAAGCTTGGACAGAATAAGGCAGCACCTTAAGCAGAATTATTCAGGAAGGGACTCCAAGGTACAGCATCACTGCTTGCAGCAAAGGTGCTCTGCTGAAGTCCAATTTGTTCTGGGTAGTAGTGGGTGACTTGGGTGCCTTAGGTTATTGGAAAGAGAGGGGTCTCCTGCAGCTGCACCAATGAAGCATGGGTGTCTAAAGAAAGATTGTTCAGTACCGTAGTGATTGGCCAGCATAACACTGCCCATCTAGAAGGTAAATTAATACCTCTATTGTAGAAAATGGGTTAATATCTTTAATGTACATGTATCCATAAGCAGAAAAATGACCAAAGATTATCATCAGTAATTTAAAAGGGAACTAAAATAGTGGATAAACATCTGGTAAAATATTAAATGCCACTAGTTAATATTAAATAATAATGATGATAATGATAATGATAATAAATGCCACTGGAATTTCAAGCTACTTGAAAAGGGGAGAAGTAGGTAGGTAAACTGAAAAGTAAGGCATTCTCTCTTGATTTGTGTGCCTAAACAGAAAGAATATGTGTCTGTGTGTACCGTATCACATTTCCGGAACTTCAGGGAAATTCTTTTTTTCTCCTTTCCTCATAGGAATCAAAATCACTACTTCAATTCTCCGCTGAGCTTTCTGAAGTGTGGATCTTTAACAACAAACATAAGTTGGGAACAAACGGAGGTGGGAAATTTTCACTTGCCGTTTACCTTTGCCTTTTGTTTTTGAAGATGCTACTAATGTGCTATTTATTTAATAGCAAAAAGAAAAATATAAAATTTGTGAGTGAAAATATTAAGAAGTTAGAAAATGGTTGGAGGATTTGGGACAGTAGACACTTTTGAAAAGAAAGACTGTCCAGTGGACTAGATATCTCAACTGGGAAGCGAACATACTGATTATTCCATTTGTCTATTTTTTTAAATGTTTAAACTTTCTTCCCCCAGAGATCACAGATTGTTAGACGGCAATGAGATCTTAGCGGCCACCTAGTTTTAACAGTCATCACACAGAAATGAGAACTGGAATCATGAAACCTGTAGAAATTATTCAGGCAATTCTTGACCAATTTTGCACTAAACTATGTACCTTCCACCAAATGGCAGCTTGATTGCATTGGCCAAGTGATTGCTTTGGAAAGAGATATAATCCTATTTGATTTTCCACACTAATTCCAAAGGGCGATTGTTCCGGGAAAACTTGCTGTTCTCCCAAAAGGTCACTCCAAGATACCTAGGTCGGCTTTGGTAGACAAACATTTCTTCCTTTCTTAGGAGAGTGTGAGACTGTTACCTACGCCTCTTGCCCCCTCACTTGCGGAGTTGGATGTCTTCTCTGAAGTATTGGGCAGCATTTCAAAATGGCTCTGCAGTGGTGTGCACACAGGGCTCTAGCAAGAGGAGAGAGTGGAAAGGATGCAGATATCAAGAAATGAAATGAAGAAAACACAGATAGAGGGAGAACATCCTGATACGATTACTTTGGAAACCAACAAAGCTAAGGCAATAAATACATTTGTGTGGGTGTTCCTTCTGGAAAATCAGGCCAGACAACTTAGTCCATTAAATCACAATAATGTATTCATTATTTTGCCTGCTATAGAAGCAAAGAAGGAATTTTTAATGCCAAACACCCTCTTCTAGGATACTTTGTAATCATGTCATGACCCGTGGTTTCAGGGAAACTGCTTCTTCTATCCAAAGCTGCAACTCTTACCTTTTGAAAAACTGTCTGCTCACTTCCTGTTTTCCTTTCTTCCCTCTTCTGGCTTCACGGCCCCTAGCTATGATCCTCTGCTCATTTCTCTCCACACTCAGCCATCCTCGAGGGTCCCGCGCCCTAGCTTCACCCTGGGTTAATTAACCTCAGCCCAAATGTCCTTCGCTTGCTGCAGAGTGATTCTGGGCTTCCGCACGCCCAGCAGACCTGTCCCTGGCATGGGCAGGATGAAGCAATCCATGCCCATTCACTGCCAAAGAGACAGCAGTGCAGAATCATGAAGAAGAATCGGAAGAGAGACCTAATGTCCAAGAACTCATATCTACCTGGAGCTCACAATGAATGGTCTAACAGAGGAGCCAAAATTAATCGACAGGATTAGTAAATGCTAACCGGAAATGTAAGTGAAGTTAAAGGCAGAAAATGTTCCCAAGACTCTAAATATCAGCGCAAATATCACCAGACGATGGAGAAGAGGGCTGCTTTCTATCTTTCATCTTCCATTAAACAAATATTCTGGGCCTACTGAACTCAGGTGATCTTTTAAGCTGGCTTTATAGGATCTTTTGTGCTGGTTTTACAGGAGTGAAGAAAATACACACAAGATCCTACTTCTGATGAAGCTTGCATTCAAAATGGAAAAGTCAAGAATAAGTAGATAAATGTAAGAATATAGTAATGGGCAGCAAGTACTATGAGCAAAATACCTCTGAGGAGGATATACTTGGGCTGAGACTGGACTGCCGAGAAGAAAACAGACATTCGTAGATGGAGGGTGAAAAGGTATTTCTAAGCAAAGAAACAGCAGGTGCAAAGGCCCTGAAGTAGGGATGGCCTTGGCCTACCAAAGCATAGTGTGGATGAACTGAGCATTATGACATGCGGTTGAGAAAGCAAGCAAGAGACACATCATGTGGACCTTTGCTCACATGACACTGATAGTGTTCTGTGACAGCGATGCATTGACAGTACTTTATTTCAGAACATAAACACATCTGCTGAGCATGTCATTAGAAATGGGATAAGCAGAAGATAAACACTCAGGGAAACGCACTGTAGCTGACTGTCGGAGCAGTGGCATGCGGGGCTTGGCCACAGGGAGATGCTCAGTAGGGAAGGTTAAAGGGCGCCTGAGCGGTCTGTGGACTGAAGGGAGTGCCTATCTGCAAAGCGACAGCAGCAACTTGATACCTTAGATAAGGGTTCCCGTGACTGTCAGTGTTTGATTTGTTTTCCTGTGTTTGCAACTCTAAATTTTCGTAGCTAAATTTTGTCATGTCGGACCCTGGCTGATCGGATTGAATTGATAGAATGATTCAGTTCTGCTATAAATATTCACTGCGCTCTAAGACGGATCCTGAGCCCCCCTGGGCTGTGAGTCATGGGAGTGACTGCTGGGCTGCAAAGGTATTCGCGCCCGGGGCAGAAGGCAGCGGCAGAACTACAGGGCAGAGATCCCTGCGGAGTGAGGGGTGACAGCTCTAGTCCAGCTTCACATCAAGCGGAAAGAACAGGAAAGGCAGGGTGCGCCCAGTTTATACAGACAGTTCGAGCCCTTCAGATGTGGAGCTGCTTTCGTAAAGCTAAGAACACCATAATGATAGGTAGCAGTGATAAACAAGGTAGTGCAGCCCACATGTGTCTTTTTTTTTGGTACCGGGGATCGAACTCGGGTCCTTGTGCTTGCGCAGCAGGCGGTGAAACCACTGAGCTAAATCCCCAGCCCTTCTTGGGTCTTAACAAATACGGCATGTATCTGGAGAAGCAGATGTGCCTGAAATCACAGTGAATGTTAGAGTTACTTAAAATGCGCGGCTGAAAATAGCCAGGAGGAAGAGAAGGCCCAGGTCCCGCAACTGCTGACACATGAGGCAGGGCCAGGGCTCTGCCACCTCCTGAGCAGATCATTTATTGTCTCTGGATCAAAGCTCATCGGAAAGTGTCTTGGCTATCAATTCCTTTTTGAAGTTATGATAAACAGCTGTACAGGTGCGATAATTTGCAGCATTTAAGTTCTCTGAAACAGAATATATTCCACACTTTCATGCCTGAAGGTATACAGATACCTTAGAACAGAAGTCAGTTAGAACAAGAAGGTATTGTTACTAGATGGTTTCTGTGAGACACTGCTTGGTCACATTTCTCAGAGTCCATCTTTTCATGTTTTAACATTGGATGAAGCTGGCGTCACGGTGCACACCTGTAATCTTGACACTTGGGAGGCTGAGGCAGGAGGATCACCATGAGTTTGAGGCCAGCCTGGGCTACATAGTAAGTTCAAGGCCAGTCTGAACTACATAGCAAGACCCTGTGCCAAACACACAAACAAACACAAAACAAAACAAAAATGAACATTGGATGAAGTCCGAATTTCTACATAAAATAATTAGGAAGGATTTGTAGTTTTGTCTTCTTTCCATAAAGAATGTAGATTGTATTTATTTGTTCATTACTGCAGGCTTCAGCTTTCCCATTGCTGGGATCAAATACCTGACACCTGCAGTTTAAAGGAAGACGGGGTGTGTGTGGTCCAGATGCAGTCAATGATCAGCTCTCCCAGGCGGGGGTGTAGGGAGCAAGCTGCCCAGCTTGCTGCAGAGGGGCGTGGCCAGGGTCAAAGGCATCACTGAAGGCCCTGCCCGCCACCCTGCCACACCCAGAGTGGGGCTTACTGAACCCTGGAGAGCTCCAAGTCCACTCGGCAGAGAGCTGCGGATACAGGTCACAGCCAGCAAGGGATGTGCGGAGAACTCCAGAATGTCATTGCCATACCTCTGAGCTCTGTAAATCACTATGGAACAGAGTCTTCCCTCCAGTATATACAGACGCATGGAGATATAAAGAGGCTTTCTAAAAGCTTTTAATTTTTAAGTAAACTCAAGAATTTTAAACAAGGCAAATTTTGGTCATCACACATAATTCCTTGTTTTTATTTTTCCCAATATTCTATTATAAAAATTTCCAAACAGAAAATTTGAAAAATTATAGTGAACACGTATGAGCCCAGCAGTTCGCTTCTACCATGAGCATTTGATTTTATGCTTATTTTATCAAGATCTACTCATCTATCACTTTTTCCATCCATCAATCATCTTGTGTTTTTTATTATAATTCAAAGTGAATTGCTAACATCTGTGTATTTCCCTCAAGCGCTCCACCATGCACAGCTGGAGTTTATTTCTTGTTTGCGTTCTGAGTTTTTACAAATGTACTTATTACTCGAACCTAGGCTGTACCAAGATATTATTGTCTTTTTCCAAAGGTCCCAATGCTCCTTCTAAAGGAATCCTTTTCTCTGCCCCAAGGGCAAATAATGTTCTGATTTTTTTTCTACTGCAGTGCAGAACTTCACATAAAATAGAAAATATAGTAGGTACTCTTGTGTTAGGTGTCTTCTGTTTAGTAAAATATTTTAAAAATTCATCTTTGTTAATGTATATATCAGTAGTCCATTCTTTTTCATTGCTGAGTAATATTTCATTGTATTCATATACTACAAGTTTTTGTCTATCATAATAAAATTCCTATAATCATTTTGTAGACTTATTTTTTAGGAGTCTCCTACACACATTAGCATAAAATTTATTATTGTCACTCTACGTGTTTCTATTTTTTTATCTCCCAAAGGGGAGAACTAATAATAACTTCCTCCTAGTGTTATTACAGTGATTAAATGAGATAGCATACATAATCGGCTAAGTGCCTAGCAGTAAATGCTCAGTAAGGGGAGATTTCGACAGTAGCATGAGACAGCTGAGGATGTTTGGGGCAGGGAGAGGGCTGGACTACAGTCACTTTCAAGAGTTGTGGGAAGAACAAATTTTAATCACACGGATTTGCCAGATAACTTTTTTCTTTCCCATTTTGCTTGTCTCCAAGGATACCGGTCCATTCTCCTCACTTGGATGTGTGTGTGTATGGAAACTTCTGCTAGGGTGAGTCATTCTGTTTTTTCAGTTTTTTCTGGACAGCTGGTCCCAAAGTGACCCCATCAGGAATGTAGAACTTAACCTAAGATGTCCACAGCAGTCCTCTATCTCTGGCTGGGAAATAAAGACAGGGAGAATTCCTGTTTGTAAAATAACAGGGTGGGACTGGACAGTTCTTCCTCCGATTCAGGGGTGTCCAGACTGGGGTTCCAGGGGTGCCCCTTGAGCTCACAGTCCCCCCACCATGGCTTTCTGGAGCTCCGACCCCAGCACAGTGCTGCCCACAGTGCTCCCAGGCTGTTAAACATGGCGGCCTGGAGCTCTGACCCCTTGGCTGCACTGTGCACGGCCCCGGGAGGTACTCTGTAGGCGTCCGCCTGGGACAGGTCTCTCCCTGGGCCTCCACGCCATCTGTGACATCTGTTGGGATCCAGGTGGAGGCCACCAGGGCTCCACAGTTTTTTTCTTCTCTGTGGCTGCAGAATTAGCCCCATGTGGCCAGGACAAAGTGTGTGACCTGCAGCTTCCAGACGAGTCACACTGGCTTCCCTGAGTCCAGAGAGGAACGCATCACGCTGGAACTTTCATAGCAAAGGACAGCAGGGAGGGAACACGGCAGGGCCATCAGTGCACCAGGCTTGCTTTATCCCTTCCTGGACCCAGACCTCTCCCTGCCTCGCTAAGGAAATGAAATTTGTAGATTCTGTTTTTGTTTCACTTGGATAAACACCTAGGATTGGATTATTGGATTGCACGGTGTGACCAGAGAGCCAACATGTTTAGCTTCATACAGTTTAGTGTTGCTCATAGAGTATGTATACAGTTTTACACTATAATGTGTGAGAATTACACTTGCTCCATTTTGTAAGGTTTGGTATTATTAGTCCTCTTAATTTTATGCAAATTGGTGAAGGTATAGAGATAGCCCTTGAACTTTCAGTCTGTATAGCCGCAAGGACCAATGACGTGCACACTTTTGCTCCTGCATATCAGCCGTGCATGGCACAAGATATACCGTACAAATGACCCTATAAAGCATGCTCTTATTTCTAGGGCACTTATTCTGTTTCATTGCCCTCTTGGTTAACCCTTATGCCAATAACATTTGTATCAATTAATGTAGATGTACAGTGAGATGTGAAGTCAGGAAATAAGCAGCCCCTGACTCTGTTCTTTTCCAAGATTGTTTTGGACATTCAGATCCTATGGTTTTCAGATCAATTTTGATTCAGTTGCTCAATTCTAATAAACTCTAATCAATTCTACTGGGCTATGGTTGGAAATGAGCTCAATCTATAAATCCATGAGACAAAGCTGGCATCCGGATACTGAGTCTTCCAGTCCATGAACTCGGTACAGCTCTCCCCTAACTTCCTTCAGCAATATTTTGTAATCATCAGTGTAGCAGTCTTTGATACCTTTTGTTAAACACATTGTCCTAGGCACCATTATAAAATGATGCTTATCCTGTTTCATTTTCTTATCCTTGCTAATATGCAAAAATTATAAATGTACTCATTACATGAAAACATCTTTGTAGACTTTGTAGGATTTCTTTTCTTTTTTCTTTTTTTGGTACTGGGGATTGAACTTGGGTCCTTGTGCTTGCACAGCAGGCGGTAAAACCACTGAGCTAAATCCCCGGCCAGGATTTCTTTGAAAATAGTTATGTCATCTGTGTGGAAAAGGCACCTATCATCTTTCCTTCCCTACTATCACTTTTTTCCTTATACTGGTTAAGATTTCCCATTTAATACTGGGTAGAGATGGTGAAGGTGGATACTGTTGTGTTGTGAGACAGAGCACTGTAAAGCTGAACAAAGAAAATAAACTCAGTATAAAAAACATTTCCCAGAAAACAGTGTTGTAAATTTTGTTTTAAACACCCGAGCAGAGTTTAAAGAAATTCAAAGAAAGAAATACGTTACACTTAGAAAATACAATACTTAATATATCTGGTCTTCGAAATTTCTTCATCAGGATAAGGATTTTCTCCCATGTCATTTCTCTTCACCAGAAAGCCATTTCTTTACCACTGCTTATAGCACAGGTGGTTTTCTTCAGTGATAATTTCTCTTTCTTTTCTTTTACCTGAATGTCTTTATTTCTCCTTTATTCTTGACCATATAATCTAAGTTCATTGACTATTAATTCTAATTTTGATCGACTGTATGATTCTAAGTTGACAGTTTTGTTGTTGTATTATTGCTGTTTTAACCCTTTACAGATACTCTTTCAACTCTGGCCTCTAGGATCTCAAATAAGATATCAGTAATTTGAAACAGTGGTTCCCTCCATATAATATGTCATCTTTCTCTTCGCTGTAAGAAATGTTTCTTTATATTTAGTTTTGGCAGTTTTCTGTGATGAGAAGAGATTGATCTTTCTTTATATTTATCTTGCTTGTGGTTTGGTGAAAGCTTTGATCACCAGATTAAAGAAATTTGGTATTATTTCCTGAAATGTTTTGCACCTCGCAGTCTTTCACCGCCCTTCTAAGACGCTGGTGTCTTGTGGATCAGATATTTTAGGACTGTCCTCAGCTACCTGAGGATTTAAAATACTTTTATTCATTTTTCTGACTAGATCATTTGTACTTATCTACCTTCGAGTTTTACTGAAGTCTTGATTGTCACAATTTTACTGTTATGCCTTCACATTGTATTTTTCCACTATAATTTTCATTCAGTTCTATTTTACAGTATCTGTACATTTGCTGAAATTTTAAAATTTCATTATGAAAAGATAGTTCATTGATCACAAGCATAATTCTTGCTTAAAACCACTGTCTGCTAATTCCTGTAGATGCTCCCTAGTGACTGTTTTGTCTTCTGAAAATGAATCCCATTGTCATGTTGTTTGTATCATGTAACTTTGGATTAAATCCTAGGTGTCAGAAATAACACATTGTAGAAGCTCTCGATTCTTCATGTTTCTCCAAATTATTGATTTTAATTTTTATTTATTTATCGATTCTCCTTTAACAAGTAATTAACTGGGCTGGGTTCAAACTACAAATGTCTTTCTAGCAGCTTGAATCTCTGTTTAATTATTTTATCCTTAGCTGGGCTGCCTACATCTCAGGATCAGCAGAATGTGAGGCTCACCCTTCCAGCTCTCTGTTTCTGGGTTTCCCTCTTTGCTTTCTGGTCACTGAGGTTGCCAGGAACACTGTGTGCTGGGCATTCCCATCTCTGGGTTTTCCGTGAGAATTTCTTCTACCTTGTGCATCAGGGACCATGTCTGCCCTTGGGTTAAGGCCACTACAGAGGAGACCAATGAAGAGCCAGTTCCTCCCTCAAGTGTCAAAGAGTCTGCTGGCTGGAACTTCAAGACTGTTGGAGGGTGTAAGTATAGCTTTGTTGCTTTATTCTTGTTTTTGTGTCAGAGTTTATAGCTGTCGGATGAAGTAGGGAGGTGATGTCACCGTAGAAGTAGAACTTGGGTGTCATGTTTAAAATTTAAGTCTTTAGGGGAGAAAAGTTCAGTGCAGTGTCTTGAATGTCAAGAAAGCAAACATACATTTAGAAAAGTTACATTTTCTCCTGAACCGGATCCTAATTTTCTTTCATGAGTTTTTGGAGAGATATACAAATTTCTCACAATAATTTGTTGTAATGTTTAGACTATTTTAAACCCGAAGCTATGTAATTATGTATAGCATAGCTAATGCTGGCATTTGCAGACATTTACCCTTGCAGATGGACGAAGTTAAGTGATTCAAGGAACCTCTCTAATGTTACCGATGAGAAAGTGAACCTAAGGATTGTGTGATTTAAACAGCAGCTCACATCACTGTATTCCAGCTGAGCTATGGGAAACATGTCCTTGAAATTTTATTCTGTACTATATCATTACATAGTACTAGCTCTGCACTTCTATTGGGTATAGTTAGGACCATATAATTTCATGAGCTCCTAAGGGTCACAGGGAATTCTTGAATAATACATATAGGACAACCTGATGTGTATTGAGAATCACAAAATTCTTAGTATCTGTAAACAAAAGTGTACCCTACAATGTTTAGTACAAAGTAAATATCTAAAAATATTAATTCTTTATCTTCTCATTGTAAATCTTTCTTCTTATTAATCACTCATACTCCAGAATTCAGGGAGACTGTGGGAAACTAACACTGTTACTCTGTTTTGGACTTTTTTATTTCTGTTCTTTTAAAGTAGATTTAAAGTCAAGGGTTTCTAGCTCTTCATCCATAGGTGTTTCTCCTTCTGATCTTTCAGTGAGAATTATAACTCTAATCCAGAGGTAGGGAAATTTTATCTCTAAAGAGACAGATAGTGAATATTTCAGATCTATAGGGAATGTTTTATTGTTTGTTCTTCTTTGCTTGTTTTTTAAACAAACCTTAGAAAGTAACAAGGCACTTTCCTGAAGTGTTGTACAAACACAGGTATGGGCTACCTTTTACCATCTTCTGTGTATTGGAAATTCCTACTGTGTAATGTTCTTGAAAAAGCAGATGAGAAAATGTATAAGAAACACACTGTAAACCATGCTGTGGTTTATTTACATTAGTGGAAATAATTACCCGTTGCCATGTGGAAAGAAGTACGAAGGCCTAAAGACTTGAATAGCTAAGGTATATTTTGATGGGGGAACAATCTAGGAAGTTCTGGGTCTTTCTAGACCAATAGGGCAAGAGATGGTATTTTCCAAATAGTAGGGGGAGATCCCCCCACCCATATCTTGAGCAAGTAAGGTAGAAGAGACACCAACACACACATTACTTCACAGTATTTTTGTAAAGTTAACCTTAGCAAAAAGAAACTGATTACCTTGGGATTAGAGGAAAATGCTGTAATTAATCATCTCGAGCCCAGGATGTACCATAATTTGACATTCTCATAATTTAATGTTAATGTCTATTATTCAGCAATTGAATTTCTCTTTAAGTTCCTTTTTTAAACTTTTATTACATAGTCCTTCAAATGAGTATTGTAAATGTAAAAGTGAATGATTATTTGTTGTCTTTTTGGCTGCCTTTTAATGGACATAAAAATGAGAATTATGTCTAAAATATGTTTAAAATACTTTATTCATCATGATATTTTCTGGGAGAAACAAAGAAACTAGTTTACTTAACAATCAGGTCTTATTTAATTCAAGTCCACAGAATTACTCATGACTGATAACATTAACGTTATTCTAATTTTAATTTTTCTGTGAATTTAGGAGGCTTATTTTTTTTAAAATTTATTTTTATCAGTCCATGTTTGCAGAACATAATGACCGCATTCCTCGTGGGGAGCTGGTGCATGCACAGAACACTGCTTAATTCGTTTTTCTTCCCCTTCCCCACCCCACCCGCCTCTATCTCTTGGTACCTTTCCTTTCCCAAAAGATCTGTTTCCTTGTTTCTTATTATTCTATCTTTTATGCTCTTTAATTTATTTATATTTTGAGTTTCTCATATAAGAGAGCCCATGTGGTATTGAAGCTTGTGTGTCTGGTTTATTTCACTTAAATTATGGTCTCAAGGTGCATCCATTTTCCTACAGATGCCTCAGATTTACAGAAGGATTATTCTTCATAGTGTAGGATATTCTCTAGAGCAAGGGAGTGAGAAGTCTGGCATTTCCGTGCCTCACAAGAGCAGGGAAAGCCTAGCAGGTCCTGTGTACATGTGCCAGGCCAAGGTGGTTCACAGGCGCCATTTTGAGAAGCCCCAGGTACCATTTTGAGCAGCCCCAGCACCATGCAGGGTGCTAAGAAGGTGTGGGAAAGCCTGGGCTGGAACACAGTGAAGATCCAATTTCACAATCTCTTTCGGTCATGCCTAAAATTGGAAGCAAATAATTAAATAACAAGTTACATGCATCACAAAATCATGTTAAGCACATTGGCTAATTCTCTAGCTTAACTGTTTGATGGAAAGTGGGAAGCACTGAGTCAACGGACAAGGACTAAGCCTAGGAAGACTGCTATGTGAAGGTAGGAAAAGGGGAGGAAAAGCCCTGGGAGCCCCACCCACAGCTTACAGTCAGAGTAGTATCAGGAGAATCTGCTAACAGAACGACACACAAATCAGGAGCTCGATCTTACCAGTGTGTTTATGAGTCACACAAGCTCCTAACACTCCTCACAGGAGCTGCTGACTTCTGTGACTAACACTGGGACTTTTCAAATTACATGAGTAACAAAAGAAACTACTTTTCAAACGTAAAATTCAAAAAATAACTCAACTGGATTAGCAAACTTGCTTGCTTTGTGAAAAAGACACAAAAATTATCTGTACAAAATCAGGATATACTAAGGGGAAAAAAAGAAAAGACAAATACAAACTTTGGAGTTTGGAGGTATATTGAGTTTCTTCCATCCCTTGAGACTACATTACCTGTGTCACCATGTCCTATAAAGTCCATCTCCGGTAGGGATGAGCAGTAAATACATGTTCACTGAGCATCATGACGTGCCTGGCACATTTCTATTGATGGAAGAAAGAACAGAAACAGAACAAGCCCTTGTTCCATGGAGCTTAAAAATCAAAGAAAGGTAGATGACTAACAAAGAGAGAAACACACACGTGCTAAGTCAGCTGGGAGAGCACCTAAGGGCGAGAGGTGAGGGACAGGGCGTGGGCAGCCGCGGTACTGGCTCTCCTAGGGTGCTGAGCGAAGCTGCTCTGAGGAAGGGGCATTTTGGAGAAGAAAGCTGGGGCTGGAGGGCTCAGGACACAGGCCCAGGGCGACAGCGGGGCCGGCAGGGGACCTAGATCAAGCCCTGAGGTGGGAGCCTCATGGCTGGGACAGTTGAGGAAGAGCAAGGGGCGGGGCGGGTCTGCGGAATGGTTGAGCAGCAGGGCAGCAGGGGGCATGGGAAGGGGAAGCCCGAACGGAAGGCCGGAGGATGCCTCGCCCTTGGTGCCCTTCCACTCCTCGCCCTCATCCTGTCTCCAGGTGGCATCCTCAGGCTGTGAGCCCACACTGGCCTCCTGGGCCTCCCTTCTCATATGAATGTTTACTTTGCCACAATCTCTGGTTTCCCTCAACCCACAATGGATCCTGATTCTCCTGTTTAAAGTATCCCCCTATCTAAAGCAAAACAAAGCAGAAACAGCAAGACACTTGGCCAAAGCATGTTCAGGGCAGTCAAACCCGTGGGTCAGAATTTCTGAAGACAGATGGTGTAAACAAACTGCTTGTTCAGGACCGCTTCGTAGTGGGGCCAACTGTGAAAGCTGGACAGAGTTCAGGTCTGGAGTAGGGGTGCCATACCCGGGGATTAGAGAATGAGGGGAGCAGTTATCTCCCGACATGGGCGTCACCCCAAAGGCGTCAGCATCCTATCCTCAAGTACCTGGGAATGTGGGCTCCTTGGGAGCTAGGTCTGTTGCAGCTGGAGTGAGTGCCAAAGAGGTCAGACTGCAGCGTGCTGGGCTCTTAGCCCGACCTGTCCTTATGAGAGAAGGACAGAGACGCACAGATAGATTCCCAGGGAAGACAGCTGTCTGATGACAGAGCCTAGAGTGCCGTGTCTACAAGCGATGCCAGGGATGGTTAGCAAGCTGGAAGCTGGAAGAGGCAAGGAAGTATTTTCCCTACAGGTTTCACAGCGAGCATGGCCCAGCAATATCTAGATTTCAGGCTGCAGCCTCCAGAACTGTGAGACACCAAATTTCTATTGTTTGAAGGGTTCCGGCGTGGTAGAGTATGTATTGATTGCTGTTCCACAGCCCTGGGAAATGAGCATGCTTCCCTTTGGCCCAAAGGAGAAACTCAGAACCCAGAAAAGGCAGCGCGTCTGGCCATCCTCAGCCCCCGAGAGCAGACAGGGACCGGACCGGGCAGACGAAGAGCGGGAAGAATCGACACAGCTCCACAATGGCCTGGCAGTGCCTTCCACTGGCTGAGGAAAATTGGAAAATAGAGGCCACCTGAAGCCCTTGCTTGTGTTCCTGGGGTCGCCAGCCAGGAGCTCACCATAGACAAGAGAGGAACCAGGATCTAGAAGGGCAAAGGGAATGCCCTGGCCCAAGTCCTGAACAATTTTGTCTCAGTGTGTCTCTCCTGTTTCACTTCTGTCCCTTCTTCACAGGATGAATCTGATCAGACGCCGGGGACTGCCGGCTGCCATTGTGTGTTTGCCTCTGTGGTCCCCTTCTAGACACTGTCCTTCCAGCCTCATCCTCCTGGCCTTCCACAGAGCGCTCTACGAAGCACTGGCGGAAAGCACCCTCCGGGAGCTGAGGGTTCTCAGATCTCCCCTGCAAAATCTGCCCATAGCAACATTTGGGGGCTGTCTTCTCTATTTACTCCAGGGAGTCCTCCGGGTTTGGTCTGGATTCTATTCACCATTTATAATAAGCCCTAGGTGTATGAAAGTGATGTGCACACAGTGGAGATTAATACATATTGGTTAAATGGCAAATGATAATTTTAGTATTGAAATGAACCCTGAGGAGGATCAGTTTCCCATTATACAGAAGTGAAAACTGAAGTGCTCGTGGAAGTGCAGGTGAATGGACCCTCACTAGCAAAACGGGTCTAAGGTGAAGACATCCCTTTGCTCAGTCTAGTACTTTCCCATACACTATAGAACAGATATCCTCATAAAACTAAGAGAAGCAATGCCAGAGTCACAGAAATGGAAGAAAACCCCAAATGTAAATGAATTGGGAACATGTGAATAAGAAGCTTCTTAAGATACTTGCATGTTAGAATTTTTTAAAAGTATTTGAGGAAATATATTGAGCTTTTGAGCTATATTGACTCCAGTATTTGAGAATCAGCTTGTGGTGCTTAACATCTCTCAAGGCAGCCGGGTTCCCCCATTCCAACTTGGTAGCAGTGTCAAGAGATAAATAGGTAAAATTATCTGCCATAATTTAGAAATAAATACAACTGAATGGCTTAAGCTGCTGGCTTAAAATCTTTCAGAACTGTTGAACCCTCTCACTAGATTTTGTCAAGATGATCTCGTCAGTCATTTTATGTCGGCCATGAAGCAGTGGCCAATTCCCTGCCTGTGTTACCTGAGAAAATAAACTCCTTTGTGATAAGAACAAGGAAGTGCATTTTTGCTTCTTACAGTAAGCCTAACCCCTGGAGCAGGGATGCCCTTCTGCTTGGGATAACAAGATAAAGAAAACCTGTGCACGTTTCTGGACTTCCACTTTCCCAGTGCCATGTTCAAGAGTTCCCAGGATCAACCTCAGGTACAACAGCGAGCTAGCAGGGGTCGCAGAACCAGCACAGCGGCTTATGGCAGATGTGGTTTATTACAGTGAAAGGGCACCGACGAAAACCAGCTACAGGACAAGGCCACAGTGAGGCAGGGCCCAGGAGGGGCAGGCGAGAGTCCAGCTGTCCCCTGCCAGTGGCACTATGTGTGTGGCACTGTGCGGCTCTCAGTGAGGATGCCTGACCCTGAGACCAGGCAGGAAGCTCTCTGGCCTCCTGTCCCCAGCTGGTGCTGGGGTCAGTGACATGGACAGACTGCCCACCACACTGGTGGGCCGAGTTTCGAACACCTACAGAGGGCAAGCTGAGCCCGATGCCATGGGCCCCCACCCCTGCTGTGACTTGCATGGTCAGCCGGGCTGTGTGGCCTGTTCTCCAGGCCCTCATGCCACCCAGGGGCCTCCTCCCAGGAGCCGGGCCAAGGCTGAGCGAGCCTCCGTCAAGGTTAATGCCTGATCTACAAGTGTACTTCATCAATTTTTAAAGTTTCTAAAGATTAGCATCTCTGTCTGTAGTTTCTACAAAGGCCTCAGGTTTCCAACTTGAAACCAAAGTTTCCAGCCCTGAGGATCAGTTATTTTTCATGGAGTCCTTAGGCCAGTGAAGCTTCTGATGGTCATTAGGGCCAAGCAACATAACAGCGGTAGTTTGGAAAGTGCACGACAGGTGTATTTTAATACCAGCGGTGAATTTGCTGAAGTCATTCGGGGCACCTTGCCACAGATTGGAAGCCCAGTTCTATATGATGCTTAAATCACTGCACAGTGGCTTTGTTTCATTGTTTATTTTCTTTGAAACTATTTTGTTGGGATCGAAATATATGCAGAATGCTTGGCACTAGGCTGCCATATAAACGTAACATCAGCTCTGGACAGTTCCAAGTATTTCACAGGTGTTCCAGTATTAATAATAAAGAAAAAATTGTGATGAAATTTATTTTCTCTATTCAACAAATTAGCAAGCTCAATTTTTCAGAGCTTCACACAGATCTAGTAGACGTTCAAGAAATGTCTGTTAAAGTGGATTCTAAGAAGAGGAGGACTTGCTTCCCTTAGCTTGCCATGAACACCCATGCAAATAAGACTAACTCATCTATTTCTCTGTTCATTGGGATGAAACTTTTGCTGTTAAAAAAAAAATCTTTTTTCTTCATGTCCATTATAGAAGCAGAAATAGAGAATCGATATTATGGATCTAAAAGTATTAACTACGACTGAGTTCAATCAACTGGAATGCTGCCATCACTAGAGGGATGTATCCGTCAGTGCTCACTAGAGAAACAGGGTTAATATAAGGTTTATAAATACGCAAAGATTTACAAGCTTGGCTTACAGTGGCCACCGCAGGGTCAGGTGTGGAAGAGGGCAAAGGGCAAAGGGCAAAGGGCTGTCTGTGCCCTGGAGATGTGAAGGATCAGGTCAAAGGCCTGGAGCTTTGTGTGGTGTTCGTGCAAGTCCGTATGAGGAGGTCAAAGGGTCTGCGCTGGAAGCCAGGAGACGCCATCCACGGTGAAGGTGCAGGCCGGAACAGCACTGAGCCTTCCTGCTTCATCTCCCTTTCATTCCCCGCAGGCAGCCAGCCCGCTGGTTGCTGTCACTCACACCAGGGGGTCTTCTGTCTTCAGTAAATCCCCTCAGCCACAGCCAGAACTGTGCTAACTCCGTTTAGTTGGACGTTTCTTACTCAAGTTGACACAACAGTTAAAACTCCCAAAAGGTGAAGAAGAAAATCAAAACAGAGGAGGGGCTGGTGATGTAGCTTAGCAGCAGCACTTGACACCTGCCTGGAAAGCGCAAGGTCCCGAGTTTGCTCCTCAGTACCAAAATAAATAAATAAATAAATAAATAACCAAACAGAGAAGGAATCGTAGAGTACAACGTTAAACCATCAATGTCAAAGCGAGATTGATGGTTATTATTTGATTTTTCCCTTTTTATTTATAAAATTGCCCACGGATTTTCAAAAAATGATGTTCTATTAAAAAAACCTCTTTGATTAGGAAAGTACACTCTCTGAGATCCACAGCGTTGCTAGGAGTATAAAATGGTACTAATGGGATAGTGTATGCTAAAAACTCTCAAAGTATTTCCACTTTTTCTCCAAAAAGTTAGTTTTTAGTACATTATCCTGTAGTACATTAGAAATGTACACAACAGTTGTTTTATGTTGATATAATACATATTAACCATAGAAGTAGTATATAGTTTCTCAAAATTATAAGTGATCTAATTTTAGTATAATGGAAATGGTTAAATTATGACATACAGCACAATATGACATGGTCACAAGTCATGGTAAGGTACGGACATACTACGAGTATGAAAAGTGCTCAGGATATGTCACTAAGAAGAAAGGCAGAAAAACGGTATTATAATTTCGTATATATTTCATACATATGGATGCAAATGGAGGGGTGAAATGTACCAGTGTGTGAACGTGGTATAAGCGGGTGAAGTTCCTTCCACTCCTTACCCTTCTTTCCTTCTTGATTCTTCACTTTTCCAAGTATCTGTGCTTTTGTTACTTTTAAACAAAAGTATTCTGGACAAATTATGCTGTTTAGTCTTGTGGTTGACTGGTTTCCAGGATGAGGCAGTAGTAACAGACAAAGTAACAATCAGGAGAGCCAGGGATTTAGCTCTGGTTCTGCCGCCTGCCTCCAAAGCCCAAGGACCGGAGTTCGATCCCCGGTACCAAAAAAAAAAAAAAAAGGTACAATCAGGAATGACCGAAAGCAGTTGACCAGGCCAGATCTGAAACAGTTCAGTTGTCCGAAGCGAAATCTAGTCTTCGGGAAGGCACACACTTACCTCAGTGCGAACTAGGACACGACGGAAGTCGAAACAGGAGGGGCGAAGCATTGGTGAACTCTGCTGTGTTGTGTCCACACCCGTGTACAACCTGCCATAGGAAATGGCCTGAGCCTTGAGAACTCTTTGTGGTATTAACTAAGTGGAATTTGTGATACAGTCGCTGTATTTTCAATCAACCCTTTTTAAGGATAAACATCATTTCAAGATAAAAACAAATCCTTTAGCACAATCACAAAGATGCTTCAGGAGTTTGGGTGATAAAATCAACTTTTCATATTTTCATCTCATTTCCATACTGCTGGGTCCTATGGTCCCAGCTGAACGCCAGGGGCACTGGCCTGGTCTACCTGGAGGCAGAGCTGGGACCCTCTGGGCTCTGTTGTCGCAGCGCCTGCAGGGACCCCGCAGGGAACAGGACAGGCCAGGAGGGAGGTGCAAGGAGGGAGGCACAGCAGCCTTCAGGGGTCCCAGAGGCGACTTCTACTGCTGAGCAGCCAAGGAAGGGTTGGGATGGAGGGCAAAGCGGCCTGGCCGCGAGGTCGAGCCCCGGGGAGGAGTCAGGCCGCAGCGCGGGGGCGGGGGAGGCTGAGCCCCGGCTCCCGAACCGGCTGGCTGTGGGTAAACTTCCTTGGTGGACCACGGCGGTTTCCTCGTCGGCTCCCCAGCCCGGCTGCGGGAGGGCGGGTTCTTCCCAGTCCCTGGCAGGAGCAGGAGGGCAGGCGCCATGTGGCACCGCCGCAGGCAACGCTAGGCCCTTGGGTGTCAGCCCGAGAGGCAGCACTGCCAGGAAACCGTTCCAACACGGTGGTGGCTGGGGTCGTGGAGGTGCACTGAGTCACCAGCAGGACGCCCTTGACACCTCTGGGTCAGCCCAATGCCAGACGGGCCTTCGAGGGGCGCCCGGCGCAGAGGTCGGGGGACCCCCGCCTTGCCCCGGCCAGCGCGGGGAAAGATCCCGAGTGGCCCAACAGCGACTCCGGGCCGGAGAAAGAAAAGGGAAACTTCCTCGGCCTTCCAGGCTCCTTCCTATCAGTTACGTGAACTATAAGGCGAGTTCCTCCTCGATATTAAAGCAGGAGGGCTGATTTCCCCAAAACGCTCTCCTCGGCTTGGCTTTGGGGAACCGGTGACTAAAATTCCTGTGACCCAAAGGCAGACGGCAGGACGCTAACCCGGGGTCGCCGTGGGGCGGTGGGGAAGGCGCCCCACGAACCCTGCTCTGCACGCGACCGGGTTCACAGCCCCGGCGCCCTGCACCCCGCCTCCCATGGGAACAGTTTCCGGAGGGGACAGACGGGAGGGCAAGCGGGCGGATCTCGGACTCCCGAGCTAGGAGCTCTTCAGCTGAGAAAGCTCTTCTAAGGGCGCGTCTGCAGGGCCCGGCCCAGGCCCAGGCCCGGCGATGGAGGCGGAAGATCCGGGCCGGGCTCCGAGGCGAGGCGAGCCGAGCCGAGCAGAGCCGAGCCCCCGCCTGCGCCGAAGACAGCAGGGGTCGGCGGCCCAGCGCGAGTGAGTCCCCGCGCGTGCGTGGGGGGGCGGGGCGGGGCGAGCGCCGGGAGGGGCGGGGAGGGGCGGGGCTAGCGCGGAGAGGGGAGGGGCGGGGCGAGGCGAGCGGGGTGCCGGTCTCCAGCCCGGCCGGACGCGGCGCACCCGGAAGCAGAAGCGGGGCGCGTGGGGCGCTGTGCCCGCCGCCCGCCGGCGCCGGTGGGGTCCCGGCGGCTGGATGGGCCCCGGGGGCGCGGGCCGCGGGCGGCGATGGGCGAGGAGCGGGGCGCGGTGAGCGCGGAGCCCGGCGCCCTGGAGCGCGCGAGCGGCCAGGCGGCCCCGGGGGGCGGGGGGCGGCGGGAGGCGGGCGCCGCGCGGCCCGCGTTCTGCTCCGTGTTCTGCGTGGAGAGCGAGCTGCCCCGCGGCCCCGACCCCGCCCCGGCCGCCCCACGCCGCGCCAGCTCCCCGGCCTCGCTGCCTAGCCCCCGGCCCCCGGCGCCCCGCGGCCCCGAGCTGGACCCGTACCCGGTGCCCGAGCCCTTCTCCGTGGCCGGCCTGCTGGGCGCGCCGCCCTCCGCCGGTCCGGGCGGGGTCGCGGGCCCCCGCGCGCCCCTCGCGGTGCTCCTGTGCCGCGTGTGCCTGGAAGACAAGCCCATCGAACCCCTGCCCTGCTGCGGGAAGGCCTTGTGCGGAGAGTGCCTCCAAGCCTACCTGAGCGCGCAGGTGAGCCGCGCCCCCGCCCCCGCCCCCGGCCCTGGCCGTTACTGGGTGTTCGCCCTCGCCGGCGTGCCCGATTGCAATGGAGCTGCCGTCAGGTTCGGGTTTGGGCTGGCAGCGCTGAAAGGAACAAGGGATGCGTTGCATCGCCCTCGCCCTCTGCTTGTTCTTTTACCAGATTGCGAGCAAGAGCTTGCTCCGCGCAGGGAGAGACCGCCTCACTGGCCCGGAGTCCCAGAAACTGACAGACCGCGGGCATAAGACTAATATTTATGGAGCTGGGCAGAGAAGGGCTGGAATGAACAGCTCAAGCCCTGATTCCGGATTTTTAAAATTTGCTTCCTTTGTATGTTCCAGAGAAGTTTAGAAGTATTCCTTGGTTCTGGCCCACTTTTCGGTTTTCTTTCTCCAAAGTAGAACGGAAGCACTTTTCTGCACTCGGCTTTTAAAGCCAGCCCAGTACTTTATTTCTTTAAGAGAGCAGAAACAGAACAAAAAGAGCAAAACAAGGCAAGGGGAGGCAGAGAGGTTGAACCGAGCCAGCGGTGGTGGAGCTGGTGGCACTTTCCTCCCGCCCACCTGTGGGCGACCTTGTTTTTGTGTTTTTTTCTTGGAAAGCTTGAGAACCAGAGCCTCCCACCTCAGCGAGGGCAGCAGCCTTCTTGCAGCCGCATTCCGGCTGTGACTTCGCCCCCAGGGCTTTGCACAATCCGTGCTGCCCTTTGATCCCATGTCTGGTCGTCCAGGCCTGTTCGTCTTTCCAAAGCCTGAGTGGTCGGTTAGGTGCCAGCCCCGGGAAGCCCGCCCACATCCCGTGGCCTCTGCTCGGAGACTCCACTGTCCGTGCCGAGCGGAGAGCCTCACGTGCGCCTCGCTTGCTCTGCGCATCCGCGTTGCTGTCTGTCCCGAGGGTGTCTAGGTCCAAATCTGGTAGTTTCCGTGTGGAGGGTGGGTCACGGGCTGAAGCGAGCCGAACAGGCCTGCTCGCTGTGCGGCTGCTCCGTTTTGTGGCTGACCCCAGCTTGAGTCCAGACTGAAAGTGGGTATTGTGCACAAATGAAAACGCAAATGGAAGCTTAGACAGAATGGGAGTTACAGGAACAGTCTCTTGGCTCAGATGGCTGAGGTGATACACACTGCGTGGGAGAGGCCAGGAGCGAGGTCTCTGCGCTTTGTCGGGAAATGGACACCTAGAACAGGACGACTGTCCACTGCTTGTTGTGGTCGTTTCTATGACGTCACCATCGGACAGCTAGCGCTGTCCTCCCTGGGTGGGTGTGCGTGCGATGTGGGCTTCACTCCAGAGAAGCCACTGTGAAAGCAGATGTGTGCACTAAGCCTACAAAGTAGCGTAAATGTAAACCGTAAGGATACCTGGTAGCCTAAACTGTCAAATGCTGGATACAGTTACCAGTGGGTTTGCAGATTCAAAGCAGAAGCTGGGCTGGGGATTTAGCTCAGTGGTTTCGCTGCCTGCTGCTCAAGCTCAAGGACCCGAGTTCAATCCCCAGCAACCCCCCCCCCCCCCAAAAGAACTACTTGGCTCATCAAAGCAGAAGCCACTGTAGACTGGAGACTATGCCTACGAGCTTGATTTCCTTAAGGTGGATCCTTTCCCCAGAGCAGTTTTCTGTCCCTTCTTCTCTCCCTCCGTTCTTTCCTTAGGTGCCCTAAGTTGCTTTTAGGAAGTTAGTGTCTGAAGCTATAATAAACAGAAGAAATGGAGGAGGGGGTGTAGCAAGGAGAGTTAAGTGCTCACTGCAACATCTAATCAGAAAAATCTCCTTTGAAAGGCGGTGTCCTCAGTGCTCTGCAGTATTTGTTGTTGTTGGTACCGGGAATTGAACTCAGGACCTTGCGCTTTCAAGGCAGGCGGCTGCTTCTCTGCAGTATCGGTGACACGGATAATCCTTTCTCCCAAAGCATTGGACAGAACTTTCAATAAAGAAAAAAATAGGCATTCTTTAAAATAAGGAACAGCACAAATAGAGTGCGGAACACCAGGCGTGCTTCCGCCTGGGGCTCAGCATTTGCTTGTCTCTGTCCCCATGCCCACTTTCTGTACTCAGGTGTCACCTTCCTGGGAGCTTCCCCACACACCCATCCCTCCTCCCGCATTCCATTTTTTGAGTAATTCTGTCTTGTTCTCAAGTAGTTGAGTTCTGTGAAGACAGGCGTATCCCACGATTGCTTTGCTGCAGAACCTTAGCACCTGCAGCCGGCGCCTGGCGCCTAACAGAGGTGCAGCTTGCAGTTACTGACTGACCTTGTGGAAAACCTGCGGCCACCCAGAAACCCGGGGTGGGAAGTGGTGATCGGTCGGCATGGGCACTAAATTCCACTCTGAGCTTCTTGGTGTTGAGGACAGAAACTTAAAGCAAACAAAAATAGTAGGTTTGTTAAGTATGCTATTCAGCGTGACATTAAGAGTGCGAATATACTTTCAACTTCCAAAAAATTAGCTTTTCTTCAGTTGCATAAGAGCATAAGCCTAAGTTAGAGTATTTCTGACCTGACTCTGAGTGCTGAGGTCTCTTCCACTCAGCGTCTGTGTTTCCCTGTGGATTAATTCTGTGCCTTGCTTTCCTCTCCAGTGAAAAGTAGCCGTGCAACAGAGATCTGTAGTAACCCGGCAGCGCTAGGGCAGAGTAACATGTACCTGCGTGTTTGCTTTGCTGCTTTACTGAACCGAATCAAAAGGATGTAGTGAGTGCTCTCTTCCCTGTCTTACAAGATTTTTTTTTTTAAGTTTGGCAGGAGCAAATGTGAGCCTTAAACTCTCAGAACTCCTGTGACCTTCTGAAGAAAGATGATGTGCTTAAAACACACAGTGATTTTTTTCACTATTGAGTTTGTGCCACATACTTAGTACGTTATTTAATATCATTTAAGGAAAGAAATCATTGTCTCTATTAAGCATTTTACACCAGCATTAAAAATGCATATTAAATGTGAGTTGGAATATGGCCTGGTTAAATGAAAATTTTTTGAAAGGAGATGCTGAGTTCTTTGACCGAAGACAGGAGTGCAGAATTTTAGACGGTTGGGCCTGGGTCCATTGTGCTGGGATCTGAAGGGCTGGCGAAGGGCAGTGGCTAGGGGTCAGCAATATTTCAGTACAGACCTAAGAGATTACACAGCTCCATCTGTTTTTCTTTTTCAAAGCATAATTCTTCCGCAGTTAACTCCGAGCAGGGCTGGGGGGGGCCCTTAGTGACTTCAGAGTGCTGATTGCCTCAGGAGGGTGAGTCGGTAGATTAGAACTGCCACCACAGTAGCTGTGAAGAGGCCACAGTGCCCAACACGGAGACACGGGAAATACACTGCTTTCTGTTGCTTGGGTACCTCCTTCCTCCGCCTGTACCCACAGGAAGCGCATTTCCGCCGAACTCAGTCTGGGGAGAGCTCACAGCCGCAGTCCCAGGCATAGCTGCAGCTCTTGGAGGTGATGACCTTCTCAGCTGGTTTGACCTTTCCTAGGGACAAAGATTATCTGTTGCCTTTTTGTGTCACAGAATTATGTGGTCATTTCAGAAATTCTCTACCAGTAAGTTTCCTTTGCAATTTTGATTTAGGTAGGGAGATGTGTTATAAATCTGACTTATTAATGTTGCCTACTCTGGCTGAAGAAGGGAGATTAAACATGCTCGTGAGTTTGCTAAAGGAGGCAGCAGTTTCGGCTTTCACCGCTCTGCTTAAACACACCAGGGTCTGGCACACGAGAGTGAGGCGGAATGTACACACCTGTCCAGTGAGTATTAATAGAGACCGAGGAGCACATTTCTGCTACTGATTGTGAGCAAACAGCTGCTGGATGGTAATGCCCTAACATGACTGCTGCTCTGCTCGTCCTAGGAGCAGGGACCTGTTGGTGAAAGCAAGTATCTTACTATCAAACTCCAAGGCATCTGGTTCTTCATGGTAAAAGTGTAAGTAACCTTCTTTCCTCAATCCATAAACCTGAGTATTTTTAGAAACCGTCTGATTCAGTATGGAGCCTGAATGCCGTTGTCTTCACACAGGTAAAGTTACAGATCCTATCTTGCTAGGTGTGATTTCGGTAATCCTGAATGTGTGGAGAATGATACAAGACTGAAGTCTATTTCGAACTCACTCTGTGAATTTTAAAAGTGAGAATTAAGGCAGTGTAAACATCTACATTTTCGTGCATTTGGGAGGTGCAGCACTATTTGCTTTCATGCCTTTCTGATTCGCACTTTTATTTTCCTCTTATTTCCATACCTCCTTTTGCTTCTATAAGTTCCTCCTTTTTCTAGCCCTCTGGGAGCCTGATTTTCCTGGTGTTGGATTTGAGCAGAGGTCTCCCCTGTGCAGCGCCGAGCCCTGGGGCCAGCATGTCCTGGTCCTCCTGCCACGTGCCATCTCCCTCCGTTCCTGGCCTGGGATCTGAGGCTGCGGAGAAAGCTGCATCTGCCCAGGGATCTCCAGTAACTGGAAGTCCCACTGACCTGCAGGGTCACCTGACCTCTCCAGTGTGGGTGTGATTTGTTTTCCTCCTGGAGTGAAGCTCTGCTGTTATGCTTGAAGGCTCTTGCTTCCTCCTGATATGAGAGACACTCGGAGGAGATCCTCAGAACCTGAATTCTCGGCCTTCTATCGAGAGTTTGTGATGGGTGAGACAGACAGAGAGCTGAGTGTGATTTCACACCATTGTCCTGTGCGCTCATCAGTGCACCATTCGTGCACTTAAATATTTACTGGGGACAAGTACACCAAGCACTTGAGACACATCACAGATGTGCTAGGTGCCATCAAGGAGCTGTCTCACAGATCTGTGGGTACTTTTTTCCAGATTTGTTTTTTTCCAAAAAGCATTTTCCCTTTTATATTTATGAGTCTCTTTGTCTCTTCTTCCTTTCTAAAAGGTTATCATTAAATAGTTCTGAGATACCAGCTAAGGTTTTATTAACACAGTACTAGTCCTCTGATTATATTTAATCCAACCAGAATATTAACCACTTTATTTTAAAAGAAAACATGCTTCTGTTAAGTTCATTTTGGATCTTTGGTGACAGTGGCAAATCTTTAAAGATATATTTTTTGGGGGTCGTTATTGGATATTAATCCCACAGGCTCAAACATGTGAATCAAGCATGTTCTGTACCACTGAGCTATCCCCATAACCCCTAAAAATCATAATGGTTTTTAAAAAACATCCACTTATTTTGTTCAAATTCAGTTTTATATGATAAACTGAAATGAACCTTCTCAAATTAAGCACTGTCTCAAAATAAAAATTCAGTGTCTGGGAAGATAATTTATAGTCTATCTTGCATTCTTTGTCAACTTTATCAGTTCTGTTTCCTGCATCCATTTTGGGATAATTATACCTGGATCTGTACATACCCAGCTAATAAGAATAAGCATTTATTGAACATCTGTATTCTAACCCTTCTTATCCATAATTTATTATTTAATTCTAATTTACATATACATTAACTATTTATTGCATAACCAGCACTGTTGTAGGTGCTGGCACAAAGGAATTAAAATATAGATAAAGGCCTGGCTTCACTGAATTTGCAGGCTAGTCTATGGAGGAAACAAGATTAAAGAAAGTAAGTTACTGAACATATTAACGATAATGAGGGACATGGAGAAAGAGACACAGGGAAGGGTGATAAGAACTGCTGAAGAAGGCATTGTTCTTGGTGCAGTTATGGTTTTGAAGGTTATGGTTTTGAAGGTTACAGGGGCGAGGTGGTTTTACAGGGTAATTTTTTCTGCTTTGAATTTCACAGTGGAGTGAGGGAACAAACTGTGGATAGAGGCGAGAGACTTGGGTTGTTCTGGATTGGCAGGGAGGTGGTACGGAAGTGCAGAGACAGAGACGGGTATAGGTAAGAAGGCAGTGAAGGAGGGCGGGCAAAGCAGGTTAGACAGGGACAGGGGCCGTAAAGGCTTTGCATTTCCCGAGTGGCATGCAAAAGTAGAAGGAAGTGCTGGACAGAAGAGCATCCCTTGTGTGGCCGTCCTTGACAAGAAATTACTCTGTCTTCTGGTGGAGACTCCATTACAGGAGTTGAGTAGAAGTGGGAAGATCATTAGAGGACTATGGCAACACTCTTGAGGAGAACTGGTACAGTGTAGAGGGGGCAGACAGGGGAGTTCGAACACAGCATCCAGTTAGAGCTGACAGACTTTGGTGATGGTGGACTGTGGGTTGAGACCAAAAGAGTTAAGGATGACTCGGGCTTTGAGCCCCATCACTTGGAGGGTTGGAGTTGCCCTTTGGTAAGGTAAACAGTGGTGTAGGAAGAATAGGGTTAGAGAATGAGGAGTTTGGAAGGCTGACTCAGCAACAGCGTTATAGGAGGTTCGTGTCTGTCAGTCAGAAGGGCCATGTGAGTAGACGATTTAAATGTGAACATACACGGAACCAAGAGCCAGGCACCTACGTGCAGTCACTGTGGGAGTGACAGCAGAGAAGGAGGCTTGAGGATGGAATCTGAGCATAACAACGAGTAAAATATGGAGCCTGGGACATAAGAAGGAGCCAGCCAGGGCCAGTTAGGCAGGGGAGAACAGAGATACAATGCTGCTGACGCGGAAATCAAACAATGACAGTCTTAAAAGGGAAGGCCACATCTTCCGGGTCTAATGTTTATGAGTTCCAGCCAGGTGAAGACTGAAATCGACCAATGGCTTTCCCAACAAGGAAGTCTTTGGTCGCCAGCAGCACAGCTGTTTGCATTGGCAGATGTGGTGCTGGCCTTTTGATTAGAGTGGGTTCAGGAGGACAGGAACAACTCCACTCTTGTACCCCGGGTAGGAATTATATGAGGGCTCTGAAGATTAGGGAGATTCAGTAACCGCTCAGAGTCACGAAGCCGGGAAATGTCAGAAGTGAGATTTGAAGTCAGATCCATTTGGCTCTGAAATCCATGGCCTTTTATATTCCTTAAATGTATTATCTCCTGCACAGGATCAGAGCATCCTTCTCTTTTCAATTAATGTCTGTTGTACAGAATTGCAAATCTTCCAGTCCAAGAAGGAAAAGAAATTTAATTACGTGTTTTGACGAAGTAGAAGCCCCTTGCTCAAGCTTAGACCCAGAGAAAGATTTTTATCAACTCAGCCTCATCTTCATGTGGGGAAACCAAGAGGAATTTAGTTCCAAAAAGCTACGGTTTGACTCACTGTTAAGTTTTCATCCTTACTTGCTGGCCATGACTGCTGTTTCCATGGGAGGCTTCTCCTTGCCATACTGCAGTGTCGGTGTCTGGCCACATCAGCCCCTCTTTCCTTCCTGTGTGTGTCAGTGGGGCCATTTCATTTCCTCCTGTGGGTTCAGGTAACACGTGCCAACTCTGATTCCCAGATCCTTCTTTCTAGCCTCTTCGTGCTCCTAGGTATTTCACCCACAGCTACTGGAATTTAATTTCTCAGAACCAATTTTCACTTCCCTCCACTTCCTTCCCATACTCCAGGGCTGTGCTCCTCTTTGGGGATTTCCTCTTTCCATCAGATGGACTCAGGCCAGAAACTTGGGGGGCACCACTGAGTTCTTCCTGTCTTCCTTCCCATCATCTTGCCCTTCCAAACGCACACCCTAAAATACTTGGGTGTTCTTCTCTACCTTTCTCCATTCTTACTGCCCTTTCGTGTGCTGGGGCCACCACATTACTCTCCCGAATTCTGACAGTTGTCTCCTCTTTGGTACCGGTACCCAATCTTGACCCTCTCCAACCTGTTCCCTGTACCAAAGCCAAGAGTTCTTTGTAAGATGCAAGTCTGTTCTTGGCAGTCTTCTTCTGAGTCTTTCAACACCTGCCTCTTGCTTGTAGAGTAGAATGTAAACTCTGTAACCATGTTTACATGTCCCTGTGTGATATGACTCTTGTGTGCCTCTCCACACTTTGTCTTTATCCAGTACTCCTCAAGCCTGAAGCTGTGTTAAACCTTGTTTTGTTCCCTAAACACTGCATGAGGCTCTTAATTATGCAGGTGTGGGTTGAGCAGCTCAAACTGCAGTCTCATGAGAAGCCCCTTTCTCTCCTTGCTGCTCCAACTCTTTTTGTCTCTGGTACCTACGGCTTCTTCCAGTCTCAGCTCAGACATTCTTCTGGGAGATTCTGACTGCAAGCCTGGAGTAAGCATCCTTCGGGCATTCTTTGATAACCCTCTTTAACTGAGGTTTTCAAACACTATAGGAATCTTGCTGTAATAGTCGTCTTATTTCACCATGCTTAACTTCCTCTTTCCTGCCATGCTGCTGTGTGCTCCCGTTAAGACTATGGAATTCAATGCTTTTAAAGAACTTACTAGTCTTATTTTTGCTGATTACTTTCCAGCCCTTTGAGTGCTATAGGCGTGGAATAAGTAGGTCTGGAATGGACTTATTTATTCCATAAAAACTTCATACACTGAGGGTGGTGCTGCCAATGCCAGTGGTGTAGGTGAAAGGTGCTGTCCCTTGGCCTTGCCTGGTTCCCCTGCGGCCCTGTGGGGAGGAAGTGTAACCTGTAGAAGGAAGTGAGGTCTTTAGGAGAAAGGCCTGGGAGGAGATAGGGAGGGACCCTCACCCACCTCTGCCCCTTACTTCCGGCTGCCGTGAGGTGAGCAGACTCTTCTGCCTGTGTCCCCAGTGCTGCATGGTGACACCATAGGCCCAGAGCACTGGGGCTGACGCCTCTGAAGACCTGAGTCAGAATAACCCTTTCCTCCGTACCAGAGGATCACCCCAGGTGCTCCGTCAGAGTACAGGAAGCTGACTGACACACATCACCAATATGATCTTTTAGGGTTTTTTTCAATGTTATTAGACCATGTTGCAATACGCAACGTTTGCCTTTCTTCTGGGGAATCGGCACCTGTTCGTCACATACCTGAATTCCTTTTTTCCTCTCCGCCCCGCCCCTCCACCTCCTGGGTCTCGCCTCCCTTTGAGGAAGATCTCCCTCCCTACTTTAGCCTCCAGGCCTCAGTCTCCACCCTTGTTCCCAGCCTGCATCATGGCTGTCAGTGGCTTCACTGGGTCAGCACCGTCTCGTCCCTTGTCGTCCTGTGCTTGTCTCGATTGCTGTTTGGTCACTGGTCTGTTACCCGCCCCGTCCCCTGTCTTGTCGGAGCTGCTTTCATGCCAGCCCATGACCGCAGAGCCTCGATCGAAGGGGCGCTCAGTAAATATGTGTTAAAGACTAAGGGATGATTGAAAATAAAGTAGACATTTTGGTTGCTAGAGAAAGTAAGGCAAGTGTTTGACTTGAATGGAAACTTTTGACATTTTGCTGCAGAACGCATTTATAGTCGAATGCAGTAGAGTATGGGGTCATGGTCTTTGCCCGAAGCATCCCATCTTTCTCTGGGTGTTTCCCCGCTCTGTTCCTGTGCCCGCTGCCCAGCAAAGGCCTCTGGAATCCAGTGGCAACCGTTTCACTTTCCCTGTGACACTGCGAGTCAGGAATGGGGGCGCACTCGGGGTCAGTCCACAGTGGGGTTTCTCGGGTGGCGTCGCTGTTGTCAGGGGCGGTGGCCAGGTGCCGGTAGCACAGCGAGCGCTTGACTTCGACTTGGACACGGGCTTTCCGGAGGCCGGCATCCCCCGGGATGGGATCTTTTCCCCCCTGACTCGGGAGTCCCTCAGCGTCCCTTGAGCAGCGTGGTCACAGGCCTGCCCAGGTCCCGGGGGAGGCATGTTGGCCTCAGCTTTTTGGGGTGTTTGTGGTGAAAGATTTGGAGCCAGGCATTAAAATGACCACGCTGCTTCAGACAAAACTCAAGAGTGGTGTGAACTTGGCTTTGGAGCCTGAATTTTAGTCTGTTTCTAAAGTATTCTTCATGCCTCATCAGGCATTAAATATTAAAAATATTTAATAGCTCATAGCATTGAATTGCTTCATATACAGTACTTCAGTGTTGTGTTTTTTGAGCTTATCTTTGAATAATTTAAAAAGTATTCACTTTATTTTAAACCATGTTTATTTAAAAGCTATGCTCTTTAAAAATTACATGTTTTAGATTCTGTCATGGTAACTGAAATATGTAAAGGTCAGGGTCAGCTTCTCATTATTTTGATTAGCTCTACTTAAAATTATTCTGCATAGTGTAATTTCCTTTCCATTATAGCAAAATTTCACTGGTGGATAAAATATTACTTGAAAAATTTAAGAATGTCTTTTGGGATTAAAAAAAGAGTTGATGAAACAGTTTCTTGTAGTTCAGTCATGATCTATACAGAAGTAGTATTATGCTCAGTGACATTTGAGAGCAACCAGTTTAGTTAGTCTTTATTAGGGATTGGTGTGCTGTTGGATTTTTACTGTTTATTCTTTGTGTAGATGATTTTATCCTTTAAATAATACCTTCTCAAATAGGTAGCTGTTAAATTTCCAGATTCATAGATGTTGTCCTCAGAAGTTTCTCCCTGTTTAATAATTGCACACCCTGAAATAGAGGGGATACATTGCCTTTCTGATGTCTTTTTTTCCTAGTTCAGGTAACTGAATCCTGGGCTTAGTCATTCATGTGAAGGACTAATCCCTTTTTAAACCTTCCTAAGCTATTTGCCTCAGTAATATTCTCTGCTGTAAGGTAATCATCGGCCACCTCCCGGATGACTTCCCTTTTGTGTGGGGCTCATTCTTGCCCGGTTTCCTCACATGACTGCTGGCCATCCCCCTTGCTCGTGAGGCTCGTGGGTTCTGAATTGCACGTGGCAGGTTCATTCACTGAGCTTTTCCCCTTGGTTGCCTAACTCCTTAAAAGCGCAGAAAAAATGAAGCAATTGCTTGTGGGCCATTCCCTCATGTTCAGAGTGTATTAATTATTAGCTGATGTCTGTCTAAGCAGGGCCGGTGGGTAAAACCAGAAGTGACTTTGGTGTGTCCACACTGCGCTGCCCCTTTCCAGTGTGAACATCCGGCCCTGGTGGGAAGGTGCATTTCACCGTCCAGCAGGGGCCCTTGTGGGAACTGAAGGAACAATCCCAGGACTTCACCTTTCCTCCCATTCTTTCTTAACCAGTTCTGCAGTCAGTTGTTTTTCCTGTCTCTGTGCTATTATTTTTCCTCCTCAAGATTGTTTCTGAGAAAAGAAGACTAAGCACGAGCCATTTGTAGGAAACTGGATGCACTTTGAGACCATAAGGTTAAGTGAAATAAATCAGACACACAAGTTTAAATATCAGATGGTTTCTCTTATATGAGAAACCTAAAGTATAAATGAAGAGCAAAATAAAAGAGAGGTGATGGGAAGTAGGGAGATGAATCTTTTGTGAAAGGAAGGGAGACTAAGAAATGGAAGGAGGAGAGAAGAAGGCAAAGGAGATGAAAAAAAAGTTAAGATGTGTTGCAGACACCTGCCAGCTCCTCAAGAGGATAATAATTGTATACTACAAACACGGACTAGTAAAAAATAAAAATGAGAAAAGAAAAAAGATTGTTTCTGAAGGAAACACTTAAAATAACAACTTATCAAAAGTAGAGAAAGTAATATTCTGTGTGTCTGTATGTGTCGGTGCTTTAGGTTAAAATTATATATGTGTCTGTGTATGCTTACATACACTCACAAATATGTGTGTATATATATGTGCATGCGGTTTATCTGCCTATCCACCTTTCAGAGTTATTTGTTTGTGTCACAAGAGGAGAATCACTTGTGTCCAGTTGAATTTATATGTTTCAAGTGTAGTTTGGGTCAGTCAAAATAGGTAATTGTTTGGTCTACCTGCTGTTTTTCTCCCTATAAGGAATGACTGGAAAAGAAAATACTGAAAAGGTAGTAATATGTAAACTTTTTCTTAATACTTATATTTGTTTTTAGGATTTTTGAAAAAAAAAACCCTGTTCTGTCTAGCTTTTTTCTTTGAAAACCACTAGCACATCATAGATTCAAAAAATTTGGAAGTAGAATTTTCTCCTGCTTAAAAATCATCCAAAGGAAGAACTTCAGAGAGATGCAACCTACTTGGTGGCATGGCAGAGAAACAGTCCATGGCAGGATAGGCAGAGGCAGCAAGCAAGCAGCAGCTGTGAATTTCGTTTTCCTTTCATCCAATCCAGGCTACAGGCTTTTGGCTGGTGCTACACATACCCATGGTGGGCCTTCCCATTACCCACATCTGCAAGTATGATAAATCAATTAGTGGACTTATCTAGTACCACATACCCTTGATCCAAGTATCACACCCTTAATCACATTCACACACCCTAAATCCCATTCACACACCCTAGATCCAGCCAGCTCTGAAAAGCCCTACCTATGAGTGTGTAGTGTGTGAGGCTTTGGGGGAGCATCTAGATACAAACCATGATACATACAGTTGGTTTAAGGGACTCAGCAAGGAGATGGAGCTTTTCTTAGTCTATTAGAAATATTTACTGAGCACAAAATATTTGCTCAGCACCGCTCTAATCCATATGAGAAAAGTCAGTGTCTTTACAGAGTAGGCCGTGATCCATCTTAGAACGTTTAGAAATTCAGGAGGTGAAAAGCATGCTCTCTAGACAAAGATTAAGGTATAAGGTATAACTAGATTATATGATGCCGATTGTGGATTTAAGTGGTTCTAGGAAGAAAAAGCAGTGTTTATTGGAGTAGAAAAGCTGGAACTTGGCTTTCAGCTGAAAAGCGAAAAGGAGAGGTGGGAGAGAGAGTTGGAGGACGGGCAGTGAGCTGGAGTGAGCAGGCACACGCGTACACTCACAAACACCCTTATGGAAATAGGGAGGGAGTGCCAGGGACCAGTTCAGGGAGAGGCTCAGAGGTGGCGGATACGAATGAAGAGGCGAGCGAGCACTGCATGGAGAAAGCAGGAGTCAGCTGAGCTCCACAGGTGGATGCGGAGCGAGCATGAGAGTCCAGAGTGGATCAGGGAGGGAGCAGCCAGGAGATGACGGAGGCAGTGTGGCTCAGGTCTCGGTCCGATGGTGCAGCCCTCTGTGGAATCTGTTTTATCCCACTTGTGATGAGAAGTCCCTGGACTGTTCAGTGGAGCTGTGACATTATCATCGATGCTATTGTTGTCGTGGGTGATGGGATCCTGTGTGGGTTTCTAGGTTCTTGTGTACAACAAACAAAGGATGAGACATGGCCTGCAACGGTAAGGAGAAAGCACCATAGTTTTCATCAGGCTAAGAGTGAGCGGGCTTTTTCCCGTAGTGGGAGAAAAAATGGCTTGAGCCCTGTAGGTGTTGTAGGTGTTAGGTTTAAGAATTTAAAATGTTGGGCCAGACCTAGGGTACCTCCCATTGGGCCTTCCTGAGCATGATTAACAATGTGATTGAGAGGTGCTCAGTCAGGTCAGCGGTGTCTGTGTGCATTTCCATTCCCATAATTCTGTCATAATTGGCAGCAGGAGATGCAGTCCATACGCACAACCTTCAGTGAGCTCCAGGTGCAGAAAGGTCATTTAGGTCATGCAGGAGAATCTGGCACGCATGTGTCCTGGTTTGGGACTTTGGAATTGTCCAAGGTGGGCTCAGGGTCCTCTGTCTTTCTTCTCTGCCTCTGGGTAGTGGGCCTTAGAACAGAGGTGGCATAGTTGACCCTGGGGTGTTGTTTGTTTTTAAAACGTTTTTCCTTTCAGAGACACCTTGTAGAACATTTTTGACCAAACAACAACAAAACAGAAACATTTTTGGAAAGATGGATAAAAGTTGTTATTTTACTGTCAGAACCAGTTTATTAAAGAAAATTGACCATTCTCTGCTTCCTTTTTTGTTTTTGTTTTTGTTTGTTTTGATGTGTGCTCTATTTTTTTGCCTTTCCAAGGACCAATCTGATGTCCAACAATTTGTCTTGCTCATTATCCAAAACAAATAGGAGCTTCTGCCCTCCCTTCCCTTAGATAGCGAAGGTGCCATAGCCGGTACCCTTGGCTCAGAGAAGATGTTAGTAGAATTTTTTGGTAATTCTCTGTAATGCTCCTCCTTACTTTGTTGAGTTGCTTTAGCAGCTCATTTGCTTCCTCACTGATTCCTGTTGAATTCCGCGTATGCCTTTTTTCCTCCTAACTCTTCTTTGTTAACAGTGTTCTTTTCTGGTCTCAGTTCTGCTGCCTCTGCTCTTCATGACAAAGGCCCTGGGCTCCTGGCCGCACTGTGCAGTGGCTGTCTTGCTCAATTGTGGCTGTCCTTGTCTTTGTTTTTGGTTAGGGTACAGTGGTAAAGGAACTGCCTAAACAAAAATCTGCTTTGTTGACTTTATGTGGAGTAACTAGGTTGCTTCTCCCTGCACGCTTTATAAACTCTGGACGTGTTTCCCCTGATGACAGGCTTTTTTCTTAATTTCTATTTTTACTAGTGCACGTTAGCGGTACACAATGATTCCATTCATCGTGGGGAGGTGGTGCGTGCACAAAACACACCTTCATTCTTTTTTATGTCCTCTTCTCCTGATTAATTACCTTCTGTACCGATTATAAAACCAGGATTATTTCAGATAAAGGTAATGTGAATGTGATTTTTGTAATTTATTAGAAAATTGCACGTGTTTATTTGTAACACAGATTTATTCCTCCATGTGTGCAGCCTAGAGTTTACAAGGATATAAACATATACCTTTGTTTCAAGTTCATTTTCTCTTCCTATTGCCCTTGCCAGTTGATAAAGGTAATTTAAAGGGATGTAATATTTAAAATATTTGAAATATTTTCAGATTAGTGTGATCAGTCACACATACTGGGTAGGGTTTAGGCGTATATTAGTGTCTTCAATGTTTATAAAACGCCAGGAAAAATGATTTGAAATTTTGACGGAACATTTTATGTCTTAGGCATTCATTACATTTGTAATATCTCCTTTCAAGGAATTTAACTATTTGGAAGGAACTTAACTATTTTCCCCCAATATTATTCTTCCTGTCAAAAATCAACTCATTTTAAAGTGAAATCAGGGTTTGCAAAAAAAATTCCTTCATAACTGAATGGATTTAACTTTTGGTTCTCAGTGGTTTAACATTTTTCCTTAATAGTATGTATTTTATTGCAAAATGGAAGACATTTCATGAGATGGTACAGGATGATTTTTAAAATGTTTATCTTATTTTATACCTACAGTACTTTGATATGTTCTATAGCAAGAATATGTTCATCGATACCTTATATTGTGGGGAGATCCCACGGTCTAAAAACTATGCCATCTATCAAAAAATTATTTCTCTATTATATTTTGATTAAATAACACATTTTACATAGTAATTTACAAGCACTGCTATCTTGTAGATTGCTTACCAGTAGTACTATGATGCTCTACTACATCTTACATTCAAACCAATTAAACAATTGTCCTATCTACACACCTCCTAAAAGCTTCTCATTTCTATGTGAAGTGTAAACACTTGTTTCCCATTGTCTTTTGGTGCACCATTGATAAATTTATATTGAAAAAAGTCAGATGTTCATGATGTATGGTATGTGGAAGTAATTTGCTCAGTTCCCCTCGAGAAGAATGGAAATGGCTTTGCATTATTCACGTGCTGCCTGGGAGAAAGACTGCAGAGTTGTGAAGGGAAATCATTCATCTTTGCCTGGCTGGCAGATTTGCTGTTGGTTCATGGAAAGATGAGAACAGCAAAGGAGTGAATTGAACACGCATAGCACAAGGGCTGCTTGTAGGCCAGTTTGTTATAAAGAAAAAGTGTTCCATCTGTGGAGGATATGAGAAGTTCTCGGAATAAACCTTACCTTAACTCCGAAAGTTCTGGTCCCCCGTGCCCTTCTTTTAATAGGTTTTGTCGGATACTGTCTTTAGGTTCCAGTCTCCCACCGAGGAGACCCCAACATCCATCTAAGTGGGCCCCCTTGTGTGTGAGAGAGACATTCTTGAGACTTTTGGTGGAAGCCTGAACCTGATATAGTACTGAGCTCTGTAGAGCTTTTGGTTTCTGTGATAAAGTTTAATTTATAAATTGGGCATAGTACCATATCAAACAGTTAGAACAATATACTATAATAACAACTTTGTGAATATAATCTCTGTCTCAGTATATCTCGCCATACTGTGCTTGTCTTGGGGTCTGGGCTTCTGTAAGAGCATTATGTGGACACAAGCACTCTGATACCCTGCTGGTTGGTTTTATAACAGAGAAGACTGCTTACTGACTAGCAGTTGGAAGAATATAGAGAGGAGTGTGTGCATTGTGGATATGTTGCTCAAAGTGATTATTCGTGTCTTAGCAAAGACAGAGCAAGATGCCATTACTCAGAACAGTGTACAACATGCATTGTTCATTTCCAGAATTTCCCATATAATATTTTCAGACCATGGTTGACACAGGTAATTGAAACTGGGGAAAAAAAGCTATGGATAAGATGGACTACTATATTTTCTAATCAGTACCCCCTGGAATAGGAATTCTCAACTTGAGAGTTGATGAGCTCATGGATTGTCTTCAGGAGGATTATAAACACCCCAAAATCCTCTGCAAAATCCATTTTCCTTTGTGACTATAACATTTCTTATTACATTTTGGACCCAAGACTTCTGTGACTTCCTGTAAGGTATGGTCAATCAAATTCTGTGGATTATTTCCATTTTGTTGTAAAAATAGTGTAGTCTTTTAGAATATTCAGTTCATTTAGTGAACTGAGAAGGCCACAAATAAGAAGATTAAGGTAGTAGATGAGATATGGTCAGGACAAAGGTAAATTTAGAACCTGAATGAAAGGATTTATGTCCTAAAGTGGAACTGATGATAAAAAATGTTATGGCTTTTATCTACATGTTCCCCCCAAATCCTCATGTGCTCATAGA
The DNA here is from genome assembly GCF_053883595.1 of Heterocephalus glaber. Lineage (NCBI taxonomy): Eukaryota > Metazoa > Chordata > Mammalia > Rodentia > Bathyergidae > Heterocephalus > Heterocephalus glaber. The sequence continues at coordinate 19,400,882 of NW_028258343.1, read as the reverse complement.
TGGGGCTTTTTGGAGGTGGCTGTATCTAGGATGTATGAATATGGATTAAGGGTATGTGATAACTAAATTGGTCCACTGATTGGTTTAACATAGTTCTGAGTAATAGATAATGGGAATGCTTTTAGCTTGGATGGAATAAAATGAAAAGAAAAGAAAAGGCTGCTGTCTTCTTGCCTGCCCTGCCATGGACTGTTTATCCTCTGTGATTCCGCTCTGCCAAGCTACTCCTCCTTAGAGCCAGCCGACTGTTGACTGAAACCTCTGCAAAGTGTGAGCTGAAATAAAACTTCACCCCTTTAACTTTGGGTATTGGGTATTTTGTCTCAGCAACATGAAAGCAGCCAAGAGAAGGACCTTCAAATTATCTAGTCAAAGATAGATTTCTGTGTGTCGGAGCTGCTTGTTTCTAGTCATGTACTGATGTGAATGGAGATGATTTAGCAAGAAGTACTGAAATTAATTTGGGTCATTTTAGTCCATCTTCTATGATGGTCCTTTCTTTTCTAAAAAAGAGGCATAAATGGGCCGGGGATGTAGCTCAGTGGTTTCGCTGCCTGCTGTGCAAGCGCAAGGACCCGAGTTTGATCCCTGGTACCAAAAAAAAAAAAAAAAAAAGGGACGTAAAGGGATTATTAGGCAGAACTTTAAAAGTACACACTCCAAGGAATAGAATGCATGCCCTCATGAAGGAGAGAAAGCTCTTTATAATTCAGATCTGGGAATGTGTTTTTTCATTTTGTTTTGGCTATAGAAATCTGTGGAATTTGTGAATTTATAGAAAGTTTGAGCTTGGTTTACAGGAGAAAAGCAGTGGTCCACTCAGTGGTAAAACGATAATGACCTATTTTACATGAGAAAGGCTGGCCCATTTTATGGGAGAAAGGCATGCCCTATCGTATTTTTTATTTTTTAAGATAGGTGATCTGAGATGTTCTGCCTCAAAAATATTCTTTTTTTTTTTTTTTTTGGCACCAGGGATCAAACTCGGGACCTTGCGCTTGCGAGGCAGGCGGCAGGCGGCGGAACCACTGAGCTAAATCCCCGGCCCCTTAAAAATATTTCTTTGCAATCTTTGAATCTGTTTCTCTATCTTAAGGTCAGGTTCTGCTCTTTATTTTATCAACTAAGCTGATTTATGGTCCTAAAGTATCTCTAAGGGATTCTGGGTATTATGGTCCTAGAAGAAAAGAAGTATAAACAAATCTAGGGAGTATAGATGTGAACAGCCATAGGTAACATTGTTTCCTGAAGTTGTAGTGTTAAAAGTACAATTTTTAAATTATGATTTTCCTTGTCTCTAGTCCGTCTTTATTTTGTATTTCTTCTATGCTACCTCACCCTCCCTGATGAGATTTTGGTCTCTATTTTAAAATGATGCAGAGGACCTGAGGTCTCTCTTCTGATAGCTGCTTTAGACTAGGAGTGAGGCACCAACCCTGTCTCAGCAGGGTCAGAAGTCTTACTGTTATCAAAGTAGAAAAGAAAAATGAGTTTTGTTACTTAGTGAACCTTCATCCTTCGACAGTCTGGAAGAGGGAACAAGAATGTTAGCAAGTCATTGACTTTTAAAGTTCATTTTATAACGTTACATGGTAAAAAAGCAAGGGACAAAAATTAATAGTAAAATATTGGTAAATAGCGGCTCCAAAAAGTTTTAAGCCTTTTATATTTAAAATTAACCTCTATTTGTCCAGAGGTATTAGCCTAAATGTAATTGGTGGAGTTTAAGAGTATACAGACTCCTCCCTATTTTGTCATGAGAAATACAGTGTGCTATGTGAATTATAACAGTGGACAAGGAATACAATAAATAAAGATATCTACTATTTTTGTGACCAGTGAGCCATTACAAATTTTTACTCTAGGACTCAGGACCTGGATCTGGCTTCTACTTTGTAGACCTGAAGACCTTTTATATGTCTGGCTCCAGCTAATATAGACAAATAAAGTCTGAAATAGATGCCAGAAAGTTAGTTTATACCACAAAGGTAGCAAAACTAGCTAGAATATTTATATTGACATTTTTATCCTCTAGGTACACCCGTACGAGAAGTCACATCTTTACCGGAGGGGTGCCTGAAGGTACATCACGATACCATAAGGGCACCAACTAGGAGAGGCTGAAGGACACGTGTATGGAATGCTAGCGGGCCTGGGACTCACAGCCTCTCATGGCTGTAGATTAAAATGTTGTGGGTGTAGCTGGAGACTGCCAGGAATAGCTTTCGCAGTATTTGTAACCTCTTTTTATATCTAGCCTAGCTCTGTTTTCATTTTACTATTGTTTATTCCATTTTTGTTATATTTCCCTGTTGGGAGTTTAAGACCAGGTGATAATCAAAATCAATCAGTTTATCTATCTGGTATTCATGGGGGTCAGGGGCTGTTCCTCAGGAGCTGTTCACGGCACCCTGTGAGGGGCCTCTTAGCGCCTCTAGTTTTCCTCTGCCAGTTGTGTCATTTTCTGGAATGGATCATGGACTGCCTGGACCATGCAGCTTTCTCTGAAAACACAGGCACAGTTCCCTCTTTAGTGACCCCCCCTTTTTGCAGAATGTACATTGGTTTGCTCTTGCCCTTTAGGGTCCAGTAGCCCCCCGCTCAGGAGTTTGGGAGGCTCACCAGAGTGGCTGGACCCTTTCAGAGCGGGGCCCAGTGTGCCCTGGGCCCTGGCTGACCCTGGAGGGCAAGGGCCAGAGCATTATCTTCCTTAGCTGTGGACTCTCAGTTTTGTAAGAGGGAGAAAGGCATGTAATAATGAACTTTTTCACCATTAGTAAAATTTATTAGTTAATTTTCTATAGTGCCTCGTGGGCCTATTTCAAATGCAGAGATTACTTACTAGACCAAGTGCAAAGAGGCTTAGAGTGAGAGGGTTTGGGTTCGTTGTTTGTCAGATAATCATGCAGAAGTTTTGGAAAATGCATTTGACAGCTCGCTGTCTTGGATCTGTTTGTGCTGCTGTGATACAGTATCTGAGGCCAGGCAGTTTACAGACAACATAGTTTCCCCACAGTTCTGGAGCCTGCAGAGTCCCAGGGTAAGACACCAGTGAGTTTTTCTGAGGAGGGTCTTGTCCTGCATCTAAGATGGCACCGTGAATGCTGTGACCCCCAGAGGGGACAGATCCTGTGTCCTCACCAAAGACAAGCAGGAAAGCAGAAGGGCACGGGCCTTCACACTGAGCTGCGTCCCCAGCCTCTTTTTATTTTGAGGTAGAATCTCTTGAACTATTTAATAAATTGTGTCTCTCTAAGACACTAAGTTGCCCAGGCAAGGATTGAATTTTCGATCCTCCTGCCTCAGCCCCCAGAGTTCTGGGACTAAAGGTGATTGCCACCATGCTTGGCCCTTCAGCCTCTTCTATGAAAAGTTGCTAATCCCATGAAAGACCTGCCCTTAGGACTTAATCACTGGCTAAAGGCCCCACCTCGATTCTGTCACATTGGCAGTTACATTTCGACCTGTGGATTTGGGGGACATTCAGACGTTAGCAGTTGGTGTGTTGGAGATCGTGGGTGTTGTAGAGTATGTGCGTGACGAAGTTAGTAGGAGCTTAATTTTTAAAAAGCCGATTTAGAGAATACAGAAGCTAGAAGAAAAAGGATATTATAATGTTTTCATTTCCATAATCATTTTTAAAATCCCAAATAAAATACTAGCAAATAAAGCCTCAAAAATGCCTTAAAATGGGAAAACACAATCATAATCAAGCAGAATTTATCCCAGAAATTCAAATATGCTTTATTTATACATCAATAAATATATTTCACATTACTGATGTGAAATTAATTTAGATTGAAAGAAAAAAACCTATATAATTTGAGCAGGTGAAGAAAGGACTCCATGAAAAATAGAAATAAGAAGTTCCTTAGGCTTTTAAGGATGTATCGAAGGAGTACACTAAATATCAAACTTAAAAGAACATTCTAACTGAATTGGAAAAAGCAATGATTTTTGCTGTTATGCTGTGTGCTTGATGTCACTGTGGCCATCCCAGTCAATGTGGTACAAGAGGGAAAGTGAGATCCGCAGTTTGGAAGGGAGCAAATGGTCATTATTTCTGAAGGAAATGATGACCTAGATCATCCAGGAGGATTCAGAGGTAAATTAGGAGACCCAGGAAGAGAGTTTCATAGATTTGCTAGATGTGGGGTGGTCTGCGGAAGTCTTTGTGCACAATTTACCACTAGAGCCAATTGGAGAAAAAGAAAGCGTGTTCAAGGGTCGGGGATTTAGCTCCGTGGTTCTGGCGCCTGCCTCAGAAGCACTAGGTCCCGAGTTTGATCCCCGGTACCAAAAAAAAAGAAATCGTGTTCAAGTTTGTTCCCAGAAGTAAATGTAAAGATATACAAGACAGTACAGAGAAAAGGATTGATAAAAGGGAGAAGTTGAGGGATGTGTCCCATTGGAGATGCAATATTGTAAAGATGTCAGTTTTCTGAATTCATCTATGGATTTCAGACAGTAACAGATTTGTTTTGCATGTGTTGAAGAATAATGGTCCAAGATGAACAAAGAACATTCTTATGTAACAAGTAGCGAAATTTTGCCCTATTAAATACCAAGAATTCCTTAGAGTGGGTAAATTATAAGCAGCAGAGGTGTGTAACTTGGAGTTCTGGAGCCTGGGAGGGAACCCGAGATAAGGCACAGGAGTTTGTGTCCATGCAGAACCCTTCCTCTTGGTGAACGTCTTGTGTCTTGTGAGTTACCCTGTCCTTGGCATCTTGGCACAGCAGCCTAAACCGAGTGACATGTGTACTTTGTTTAAAGTTCGTTTTAGGCACTCGGGGTACTCTTGTAAAATCAGAGAGGAACCCCAGTGTCCAGGATTACTTCTCATACTCTGAAATGATTATTTGCATATTACATCCTTGATGACAGATGACTTTGATTTATTTTGTATGTAAACTTCCATTTTTCTTAACTTGATAGCATGTTTTCACAAATTGTGATGTTGCATATCACAGGGATGGTTGTATTTCAGCTCACCTTCTCTGGACTGCTATGCTGCAAACCTACATTTTAACAAAGGCCCTGGGATTCTGTATGATAGATGTTACTGGTGACGAGCCATAATCATTCGTGCTCTTCAGTCTTTTATTTTATTTTAAAGTGAATTCTGGAGACGTCACAAAAATAGAAATGATCATCTGTATTACAGGAGTAAAATTCAAATTTTATTCCTCAATTGTTCTTCCAAGTGCAAATGTGCATTTGTCTTTTCTGCTAGGTTGGCTTTATTCTTTGTCTTTATTTCTACCTGCAGTGCCAGAGATCACTATTTCTGTGTTTTACCTTTTTTTTTATCATTTTGTTTTGGTTATTTCCAAGTTGAGTTCTCTCCCATGTTAAGAAAGATGCAGTTTTGTAAGTAGTAGAAGAGGCAACAACTTTCCTCTAACGTTTTCCCATAGATTTCAAATGTCCTCTGGGTTTTTATGAAAATACTTTATCCATAGCTTGTATTTTTGACCTCTTCCTCTAATTGTCTTCAGCTTTTCCTTTTATGTATTTTGATTATTATTGTATGAAATTCTATCTTCAGGCTAGTAATTGTGCTTAATCACCTGGAAGTTCTGAAGGCCAGATGAAACCAGTCATTGGTGCAATCACTTGCCTATAGAACAATAATTTTCTAACATCTATTCCTTCTCTGTTCTACATCAGAGGTTGGCAAACATGTTATGTAAAAGGCCAGGTAGTAAATATGTTAGGTTTTGCAGCCCAAGAAGCAAAATCCGAAATATTATGTAGGCACTTGTAATATTAAAAGAGGAAAACAACATAATAAATGTGCATGCATCTATCAACAAAACTAAAAATATGATAGTAATAATACAGAATATTTAAAAATTTATAACACGCGTAACACTAATGAAATTCTTTTTTTTTTTGAAATTCTTTCTTTTGAGATAGCATTTTACTTGATTGGAATTCAGTTATTATCCTCAATAATTATTATTAGTGCTTGATTACAGTTTTGTTATTACCCTCAGTATTGCTTGCAAATATTCATCCTACTGTTCCACATCTAAATTTTACATATTTGATCCTTAAAACTTTTTTTTTTTTACAGGTAGTGCCAAATATTGATATGTATCCACTGGCCTGTGTGCATATTCATCATTTCAAAGCTTTTCATAGGACTCTGTTAGCTATTGTGTAAAATAAACAAAATCCTTTGCTGTCTAATTCAGCAGCAAAATAATCTACATCCCCCTGTGCCTCCAAAGCCTGGCATTTATCTGCTTTCTTTTTATGACACATACTGATGAAAAAGCACACTGTCAGAGTCAGGCGGTGTGCGTGGCTCGGAAGTGCTGTCCAGTTGTGCCTGTCCAGTGATTCTGCAGAGCTTAGAGGAGGCAGGAAACACTCGGGACGCCACTGTGACCTCCAGTGCAGCGCAGCCTTGGGACCGTGGAGGCACAGAAGCGGCTGCCGATGGGCGTAAAGGTAGAGCACAGCTGTGTCCCAGGAAAGCTCTATGTGCGGCCTCTGGAGCTGCAGTTGGATGGGACTTTGCTGTGTCTTGAAACACTCTTGCTTTTCCTTTTCCACCGCTTGGAAATCACTCCTCGGCCACTGGGTAACTACACGGGACAAGCAGTCCTGTGGCCACCCGTGTTAACAGTCTCCGCCCTGTGTCACTGGTTTTTCGCCTTATTGAATCCTTCCATCTGCGTTCAAACTAGCTGTCCCTACTCTCTTCTTTAAAAAGGAAAGACCGACCGCAGCTCTTGCCATGGTTTCTGCCCCCGCAGCTGCCGGCAGCCGCCTCTACCCTGCTGTCCGCGTGGTGGGAGAGCAGAGCTGTCGGTCCTTTTCTTTCTCTTGTCACTGGAACCTGCTTGAGTCCAGCCTTCTGTCAGCGCTTCCACTGTCGCCATGTTTGTAAAGATCACCCCTGACCTTCTTATTACTCCCGTGGTCGTTTTCTTATTCTTATACCACTTCATTTTTCAGGTATTTGACGAAATTGATCATGCTCTCTTCCTTGAAATACTTTGTCATGTGACTTCAAGGATACCATAGTCTCCTGCTTTTCTTCCTTCCACATGGGATATTTTTGAATTATTCTTCATCAATTCACCCTTCCGAGTTACTTCTTAACTTTTGTTCGAACTCTTTCTTTAGTCCTTGCCCTCTTTTCACTCTGTAAGCTCCTGTGATCTTATGCAATTTATGGAAGGTATTCTCGTATGTCATAGATTTCCTAATTTATTTCTCCAGCTCAGGCTGTTTCAGTCAGTCCCAGACATCCATCTCCTTGATGTGGAATAGAAACTGCAAGTTTGACAGTTGGAAAGCGCTCAGCTTTCGGTTTCCTTTCAAACTTGTTCTTCCCATGGTTTTCACCCCTCCAGGGGATGAGCACTCCATTTTCCTAGTGGCTTTACCTCAAAACTTAGGAACTGATGCTGACTTTTTCTGTTCACCTACCCCACATTCCTGTATTTCATGATCTACTCTGAACTCCACCTGTAAGATATACCCAGAATTGAGCCGTTTCTCACTGTTGGTGTTGCTGCCACTCTGAACCAAACCTGTGTCATTTGTCAAGGATCTCCAGCAATGAAGCCTCACCCCGGCCCTGGTGCTTGTAGGGTGATCTCCAGTGAAGGCAGAGGATCATGGAAAACTGGCGATTTCTTCTTTATAACGGCTCTGCGGAGTGTCAGCTCTCTCGGTGGCTGGATGTGATAGGCCCCACGTCCTTCTCTCCCGTGTTGTGGCTGCATTGTCCATGACTTCCACCCTTGCTCACCCAGAACCAGGCTCCCTGGGCTCCGCTTCCACTCACTCAGGCCTCCGTCTGGATCTTCACCCTGGCGCTTCGCTTCTGTGCCTGGCTCCCAGCTGCTTTCAGGCCTTGCTCAACCCCAGCTGCTTGTGCTGGCCTCCGCTCAGCCCATGCGGAAAGACCACCAATTCATTCTCACACCAGCATTCTTTGTGGTTTTCGTAATCTACTCTGTGTTTCCATAATATTATTACCTTCCAGTAATTTTCTGCTTTGCTTACTATATTTATTTTCATTATCTTTCTCTCCCTACAAGACTGTCAGCCGCAAGGACAAAGATGTCCGTGTGTTTTGTTCATTGATGAAGCCACATACTAGGTACTTAAAAGGAAATTTTTGAAAATAGTGCTTGAGTAGAGTTTTGTGAGCCTTTTTTGTATATCTAGAATCATAAGGTTTGCAGGCTGGAAGAGATTTTATATTATAGTCTCTTAAACCTGCAGCACACGCCACACGGTGCTATTTAAATTATTGATAGTCACATAAAATTAAAAGCAAGTTCTACATTTTGGGTGGGTTGGGTTGCTGGACAGCTTGGGCCATGTGGAGGTGCCCAGTGGACACAGGTGTGCGATCCAAGCGCGTACTCCGTGGCCAGGAGTCCCGGCCTGCATCCTGGAGGCAGCTGGAGGCAGCAGGAGTCGCTGGGTCACAGAAACAGCAGTTGGCATCTTAGAAAACAGGTCGCTGGCTGGGCTGTGGAGAAGGAATTGGAGAAAGGGAAGGAATCATCATGGGGGAGGAGCAAGGAAAAGCAAATCTGGGAGAGAATGAAATTGTAGAATGTTAACCTAGGAAAAAAAAAAGGTGTGTGTGTGTGCGTGTGCATGAGTGCGCACACTGTGTATCTTTTCTTATGGAAATTTTAATTGTGATTTTTAAATGGGCGGAATACTGTGATTCCCACCCCATCGCACCGCATTGGAGGGAAAGAAGAGCTTCTCCCTAGTGTGACTGCTTTCCTGTCTGTGAACTCCATGCACTGAGCTGTCCAGCGCTTTCTTCTGCAGGGCACTGCTGGGTTAGGTGGTTGGGCGGCATTGTGTGTCCATTACACACTCATCATTGCAGCAGTGAGAGTTGCACTTAACAGACTGGGCACCTGTTACTTGACCCCGAATTTTATGAGCCCTGTGGCAGACTCTGGGCAGCCTCGGAACCCTGGAGCGCACTCTCTGGGAAAGATAGTTTCAAGGTAGTCAAGGGTATCAGACGAGAATGTTTGATGACCCCAGAATACAGGACTTCATTCATAATCCAGGCCACTAATTTTGTGCAAAAACGGGAGGCTAAGTGTTTAGACATTGTCTCAGGATAACTTAGGGTTCCATCATACAGTATTAAAACAGGGTATCCCTGGTTCTTGACTCTTATCTGTAACCTGGAATAGGGGGATGTTGGTGGCTTGTCGGTTATTTGTACTGTCACCATGTCTACTTCCATCACCTCTCCTGAATCCCTTTTAAAATTATGTTTTTTGAAATAGCATGACATAAAAGAGTACATGAAACATAGACTCGGAATTTTAGAAGCAATAATAAAATGAGTGCTTGCATACTACCTCTGCGCATACAGAATAGAGTAACAGACTCACTAAAGATGACCACGGTTCTGGCCCCAAACTCACCCTGTGCTTTCAGTTTGAGAGTTCATCACCATCCTCGGTTTCAGGAACCAGTTATTAATATAGTCTCACTACAAGTGTATGTTCTTATACACAGTGTTGCTTATTTAGCCTGATTTCACCTTTATACAAATGAAAACATACTTCATATGTTCTTTTATGGGAAGGTTATTTTATTCAAAGTTAATTTTTGGAGGTTCATTCATATTGAAGTATGTAATGGCAGATTTTTCATTTTCATTCCTCTTTTGTGGTTCATTGTGTGAATATACCCTCATTTTATTTAGATGTTGTATTGTTGAAAACCATTTGGACTGTTTCTATTTTTTTTTTTTACTTTAAAGTATTTTAATTTTTATTAGTACATGTTTGCCTGTGATGATTACCTGCATCATGGGGAACTGCTACACGTGCATAACACATCTTAATTCTTTTTCATTTCCTTCCTTCCACCTGTTACTCCACTTCCCTTTTGGAAAAGATCTATCTTACTGTTTCCTGTTTCTCTGACATGCAGCCCCTTTGCACTGACATTTTTATCCAGGAAAGGGGCTGCTTCAGAAGGCTGTGCATCCCTAATTTGCTTGTTTTCCAAAGTGGATGTGCCAGTTGATATGTGCTGTCATATCTGATGACAGTTCCTGTTTCTCCATAAACTCGAGTGCTTTGTTATACCATACTTTAAGTGTTTGACCATTATGAGCAAACACATCTTAGTTTTACATATGAAATTTCATGATTTATAATGAAGTTGGGACTTTTTGGTTGTTCTTGAAAATTATGGTTCATTTATGCTGTTTGTGTTTTGCTTTTTTGTTCTTAGCCAATTTGTTTGTCTCTTGGTCTGTCTCTTTATTGATTCATAAGAATTCTGCTTTTATACCCAGAATATGAATTATGTGTTAGTTTAATGTGTAACTTAATGTGACAGACATCTTGATGGTTTGTGGTTTTCTTTTCTATTATTTTTGTGATGTACCTTTTCTTAAAGAGTGGGGTTTTGCTGTTGTTATTAGTTTGTGTTTGTGGCATGCTTGGCAGGGAATCCAGGGTCTTGTGCATGCTAAGGACATACAGTCTACTGCTCCACTGTGCTCCCAGCCCCTTCTGAAGCATTTTAATTCTCTTTAAAACACTGTAGTGTGGAGTTCTGTCCCCACTTTCCTGCTGGTATTGTCCTCCTGAAGGCAAATCTGTAATCAGGGGTCAGTCCAGGATTTGTGTAATCTGAATCATACATGGTGTAGGCATAGTGTTTAAAACAAAACTAAGTCATGAATACAGTGGTACCTCAGTTCATGAACTTAATTCTTTCCACAATTCTGGTCACAAACTGAATTGGACAAGAACTGAATCAAATTCAATGGATTTGGTTTGCGGCCAGAATCGTGGAAAGAATTAAGTTCGTGAACCGAGGTACCACTGTATAGAATTAGGTGCAAAAGTAAACTGCTAAATTGGGAAAATATATCACAACAATGACAAATTTTAAAAGCTTCCAAATACTACAACAACACAAATTTAAAATACCATAACATTTTTTTTCTTAAATTCTTTTCTTGGTACATTTTAGGTATACAGTACATTTACATCTATCATTGGGTGCTTGTACCTGTACATGATGTATGTTGATTCTTATTTTTTCCTGATTTCTTGTGCGCCCGTCACCCCTCAGTACCATAACATTTTGATTACTTTGTACATCGTCATATTACTTCTCTTTCTTGCTACTGCATACAGTTTGTCAACCTTTTTTTCTGTATGATAAAAACATTTGTACTGTACTTTTGAAAGACAGAACATAAAGATGACCTGGGCTTTCTCAGCAGGTGGTTATGATAGGTTCCGCTGTTGATAGTTGAGACATATACAACGGGTGGCTTCCCTCACAGTTGGGTTTTCAGTGCTCCCACAGGTTTGTGTCCTGCAAATGCAGACGTGCTGGTAAAGTCTATCTTCTGTCATTTCTGTGTAAAATAATTCTTGGCGGGATGAGCCTTTAACTGTTACAGGGCAAACAGCTCCTGTTTTGATCAGATGAAAAGAAACAAATCTTATGTTGAAATGGTTGTGCTTTTGGTGATTGGAGGAGCTCCCTGCCGTGGGTCTGTGGCTTGTGTGCTCCAGACCTGTGTTTCCTTCATGGCTCACAACCCTGCTGAGCACTGCCGGATGCTGTGGTCCTCACCCGCGTCCGTGTCCGAGTCCCGCCCAGTCAGTACAGAAGGACGTGAGGCGTTCCTGGAAGCTGTCTCTGCCCGTGGCTTTCCTGGGGACTGAGCCACGCCGGCCGTGGCTGCAGAGCAGGGCCACACCACGCACTCGGTTGCGTGTTCCTTCCCCGCTCACACTGCACTCGGGCAGGCCAAGGAAGCGCTCAGCGGGGTCTGCAGGCCAGGGAGGGGAGCAGTCAGCGGAAAGTCACGGGGGTTTTGATCGAGGGCGACAGCATCTTAGTTCTGTAAAAACCATGTGACGAGATGGACAGGCACCTGGGACCTTGACATCAGCTCCGGTCCAGCGGGCATCCTCAGTACCCGCACTCTGCAGCCCGGAACGCTGTGGTCCCTCTGCTCCCTTCACCCTCAGCTTCATTGCTGTTGCTCCCTCGAAGGCATCCCTTCACCCTCCGCTATTATTGTCTCTTCTCCTTGTCTGTTTTCACTTGAAGTTTTCTGCCTGGTAAGTGTCCTGTGGCTTCATTGATCTCCCACTTCCGCTGGCCTCCCTTGGAGATGGTGTGGGGCTTCCAGACATCACCCCGACCCGTGCCCAAGCCCCCTTTCCCTGATGGTGAGCTCGAGCCGCTGCTCTCAGAGACCTCAACTTAAACCTGTCCGGGAGAAAGCTCTTCTGCCCCTCCGAGCACCCTCCCCTGCACCCTTCCGTTCCCGGGCATGTCATCTCTGCCCTCAAATCTTGGACATCTCCCTGGCTCCATGAGACACTGTGGCCCCCTGTTCTCCATCCTGTGGGTTCTGCCTTCCGTGTCACTCGCCTCTGCCCCTGTGGGCTATGGATAATCAGGAGAGAGGACCGACTGTACTGGTTTTCTTAAATCCTCTTATAAACCCATAACTTGACCTAGATTTTCACTTTGCCCCCATTCCCAAATTCAGACTTGAGCTGCCATTTTTCCATACACCTTGTCTTTCTATTAGTCATAACCCTTATGAAATTTGAGCTAACCGTTTGCCATCATAAGGCTAACAGTGCCTATAAGATGATAAAGTCACAGCGGAAAAGGAATCTATATTCTCATTTTGGTCCAAAACAATACCTGATGTCTAATAGACACTGAACTAGTAATATTGAGTGGACTCCTTCAGAATTTTTTTCCTGCTGTTTCTGTTTCCAAGTATAGGTTGGGCACCCTTATTTGAAGATCCAAATGTCAGAGCGCTTCAAAATCTGAAACTTGTTGGGCACCGACATGAGGCTCAAAAAGTTTCAGATTTGAGTGAATTTAAATTTCATATTTCCAGGTGAGGGGTGATTAGCCTCGGGGGCCTGGGCAAATGTTCTCCAACCTGAGATCTGAAGTCTGGACACTTCTAGTGCCACGCCGCCGTTCGCCGTTCGTGCAGGGCTGCTCGCCTAGGGGTGAATCTGCTCGCACCACTGCACGTGGTCTAGGAGCTGTGATTGTGACACCGCAATGCCTGACGTCACACACGATCGTCCTTCGAGGAGAGGTGGACCTTCACAAGTGGTCAGGAAAAGCATACTCCGTGCTGCCATGAGCCCGGGCCAGGCCTGCTGGCTCCCGTGCGCTCTGCCACTGTGGCCTGCAATCTGCTTTCAGAGCTCCTCGTGCGGGAACGTCCTTCCGTGTTTAGCCCCTGTGACGTCAGCGGTGGGCCGCAGGTGCCCGGGAAGGAAGCGGGCGTGGGAGGTGGCGGGACGCGCGGCCCCGCAGCTGCCGCTCCACCGGCTCTTGTCTCCGGCTTTGCTGCCCGCGTTCTACCCTGGGCAGACACAGAAGTGGGTCTCTCCTTTCGCCTCCCACTTCTTTTAAAAAAGAGCAGAACCAAAAATAAAATAAATGCATAAGTAAATAAATATAAATAAATTGATTAAAAAGAGCGAAAGCACTCCCACCAGCAGTGGAGCAGGGTTCCCCCCCCCCCCCAGCATTTGTTATTTGTTGATTTCTTGATAGCAGCCATTCTTTCTGGAGTGAGGTGGAATCTCAGTGCTGTTTTCATCTGCATCTCTCGAATGACCAGTGATGTTGAACATTTTTTCATACATTTATTTGCTGCTTTTACTTCTTTGTCTGAGAAATGTCTGTTCATTTCAGATGCCCAGTTTTGAATTGAGTCTTTGAATTTGTGGAAATCAGTATGGCGATACCTCAAAGAACTAGGACTAGAGGTCCCATTTGACCCGGCTATTCCCCAGCTGGGTATCTTCCCAAATGAATTAAAAGAATCATACCACAGTGATACATGTGCACCCATGTTTATAGCGGCACAGTTTGTAATAGCTAAAGCTTGAAACCAGCCCAAGTGCCCATCAACTGGAAACTGGATAAAGAAGATGTGGGGTTTTTTTTATAAAATGGAGTACTACTCAGCCATGAAGAACAAGAAACTAAAGTCATTTATAGCTAAATGGATGCACATTGAGTCCATACTCTTAAGTGAAATAAATAGGACACATGTATAAATACTGAATAATTTCTCTAGTGTGAGGAACTGAAAGTGTAAATAAGGATTAAAATGAATAATTGATAATTTGAAATATTAAAAGGTCCAAAGATGGAGGGGTGGTGGGAGAGGGAGGGGAACGGAAAGAAGGGAAAGGAAAAACTATGAGAAAAGAAAAAAAAATGGAAACGAAATTTATGTAAACAGGGAAGAGTGGAGGGAGTGAAGTGCACACAGGTAATGGGGAAAAAATAAGAACCAAGGTACATCATGTACAGGTACAAGCACCCAACGATAAATGTAAACGTACTGTCTACCTTAAATGTACCAATAAAAGAATTTAAAAGAAAAAAAAGAGCAAAAGGAAATATTCTTCTTTGCCTTCTGTTTTCAAGCTTTAAAATTGCAGATTCATTAATACCTGTAGTGTTATTAGGTTATTAATGTTATTCATTAATTACTAGGTTATTAATGTAGTGTGTTAGGTTATTACACTGCAGTTTTGCAAAGTCAAAAGCATAGCTGCTGGCAGGCCAGGTAGCCTCCCTGTGCCACTGTGGCCTGATTTTTTTTTTTTTTTTTGGTACCGGGAATCAAACTCTGGACCTTGCGCTTGTGAGGCAGGAGGCAGAACCACTGAGCTAAATCCCCAGCCCTCTGTGGCCTGATTTTGCAAACGGAGCAGAGCTTTGCAGCACTGCTGTGGGCGTCAAGGAAGTCGGTGGAAAGGAACGGCTTGGAGAAGCACTTCTTTAACACTGAGAAATATCCAGGCCAACTTGAAAGGAGGAAAGGGTGTTGACTTAACAATGCACAAAGCATCCAGTTACACTTTTCATAGACTTTATGCTTATTCCTCTTATATAATTGCACGACTGTAAAGCTGAAACAAACTTATAAAATATGTAGGTTCCCAAGATGGTTGCCCCACCAGTAACTGCCCTGCAAGTTTGTATCAGTGTAACGAGCAGCGGTTTTTGTGTTTTTCCTTCTGAAGCGAAGTCAGTAGAGCTGAGAGTCATGTTGATTGCTGCCTTTGGTCACGCAGTGATTCAGATTTTTCAAGCCTTGTCTCCATTGAAGCTGCTGAGGACCCTTGGGTCAGTGATGGTGAACCTTTCAGAGACGAGGGCCCAAGCTGCAGCCTGAAACCCACTTATTTATTGCAAAGCACCAACACTGCAATTAAACCTGAATACTGAGGCGCTAGTTTTGAAAAAACAACTCATACATTAACTTCTTTTGTCTTAAAAGAAAAATAAATAGCACGCATGCCATAGGCTCGCCACCACTGCCTGGCTTGTGGAGTGGGGTCCCACCATTCAGAACTTACACTCTGTATTCATATCTCCACTACTTTCTCTCCTGTCCTCAATTGGTGGTATGAAATTTTGCTACATTGCACCATCATCTTGATCTTAAATGTTTTATATATTTAAGAATCTGGAAATTAAAGATATGTCCTATTTAAATGGTGTTAAGACCATTTGTATCTTAAAAACTAGTTAAACAAAACAACTGACTACAGTGATAGTTACTATGTATTAGAATCTTGCTTGAGAAGCAATAACACATGTAAACAATCGTTACATAAAACAAATGTATAAATGCAGGAAGGGGTATTGTAGATGTCAGATGACAGTTAAATGTATTCACTGTCATTTTCATATGACTGTAGAATGATGTGAAGAAAATTTTTATTTTTTTTAAAAAACGCAGCTATTGAGTCTTCATCTTTTATTATTCTTTCATGATGTCCCAAAGAAGTTTTGGTACTTTTATTAATCTAATACTTTAGGAAAACATGGTACATTGGGTGCACATTAGAGAAATGGACACTTCAGAATATATTTTATCTAAATATGTTGCCAGAGACCTAAGGGTATGTGCATGACTACATTTTAAGGAAGTTTTCCATATTCCAGCTTGAATTCTACTCAGTCTAGCAGCATGCCACATTAATAGAAGAGATATTCCTAAATTAATTACTCCAACAAGAAGAGGTTTTTTTTTTAATGCTTAAATCCTCAGGCTCCAAGAAAAGCATGCTTATCCCAGGCACTTTTGTTCTTTTTTTAATATTTTATGCCATAGGTGTTTTTAAAGCACCTATACTCAGTAGTGTATATATTGTATGTGAAATATCTTTCAATTGCATATAATGAAAAGATTCTAAATTGATCTTGGGGTGTAAGGTTTCAGATTTCCAGTTATCAAGATGGAGATTGGCTTTCACCTAGCGATTTGGCATTTTGCAGAATATTAATTTTAAATTGTCCTTCAACTTCTTTATGGATTCCTAGTCACTGATTGCAGGTTTGTGAGATATCGCAGAGGGGAAGTGAAGCAGAAGCGTCTGGGGTTGGAGGTCTGCCAGTATTTACGTGGGATTCCCTGTGAGCCTCCTGGTGCCCTTCGGTGCTTTTCGTGCTCAGTCCTGCGTTGTTGATCCTCCCGTGCACGGCACCTCACCACCGTCTCAGGGGCTCTGCCTCTGAGCTCGGTGGGTTCAGCTTGCTGGGGTTAATCTGAGAACTGCAGAGCAAGGTGCTAGTGAGGCTAGCGTGCATCGAGTATTATGTTGGCATCACACCTGTCAGCGTCACATGACATGGCAGAGAGCATTGTCATAATGTGTATGGCAACAGAAATACATTTAAATAATTGTGTGGATTTCTCCAAAAATTCACAGAAGTATGTTCTTTCAGTGTGAAAATTGAAATCACAGTGGTTAAACTTAGGAAGCATTGCTTCCTAACCCAGAACTCATCCTTCTCTTAGTTTTCTGACTTAAATTTATGGTTTAGGGTGGAGTATGCTATTTCTCCCTTGCAGGATAGGCATCTGTGGAATGGAATCCTGCACGCATCCATCACTGCATAGATTTTGTTATTTGTGCTGAGAGGGGAAACAAAATGATTGTCTTTCAATGCTGAGTGGTGAGATTTAGAGCACCAATAAGTGGAAAAATGGGCAGCAGCTGAAGAACAAGTGTGGCTGTCCCTGGCTGTCCCCACACAGGAGCTGGTATTCCAGACCACCTCTAGAATTACCGATCCCACGCAGGCGGGTGTGCTAACGTAATCTGTACATGTAGACTTTCCATCCCAGGCCACTCTCCATACAAATACGATCTACAGTGCAGAAGGTCTCACAGACTGCAAGCTCCTAGTGGGTGGTGCAGGTTGAAGCCACCTCCGGTCGGGGCCTGTTAGAACTCAGACTGCAGGAGCCTAATGGTCATGCTTTCCTTCCCCCGATGTCTTTCTGTGGCCCTTAGCTTCTGAAGGAAGTGCCTTTCCTTCCTTGTGTTGCTGGTGAGTGGTAGGAAACTGGGTTGGCTGCTGGAGAAGTTGGGTGCCACTTCCGGGCGCTGGCACAGTGTGCTCCTCGTGGACCAAGTAAACCTGACCTCAGGCCTCCTCGTCATCCCGTCACAAGTGCCCTGCTCTCTGACTGGCCCGCACCACTCTGAATGCTGTCCTGCTTCCACTTCTGAATGCCACAGTGGCCCCAGGAATCTCTCCATGAAGTCTGCAGGAATTGTTTGCTCTTCAGGGCTGTGTTTTGGTTTCATCTCCTCATTTACCTCCAAGCTGGATCCCTTCCTTGACTTTGATCGCAAAGGGATTTTTTTAGCCTCATTATCTATTACCGTTGTCACCCTATTTTCCTGTTTGCTTTCTGCTTCTGCCTGACTCCTAGCCAGTGCCTTCCTGTCTGAAGTCCTGCTGGGCTTCCTCCTTTCTCTTCTACTCCGTGCCAGCGCCTGTGTGACTTTTGTGCCCCTTAAGAAACGTTATCTCCCTTGTCACAGTGGAACATTCCCCGGGACAGTATTTTTGTTGCTAAGTAGGTAAATAACAGCATGGACTCTCTGGTGCTGCTGTATGCAGATAAAGGAGAGAGAGAGCCCTGCAGAACGAGGTCAGAGGAAGTCAGTAGGTAGCTCCGGGTCCGCAGGATGAGGCGGATACAGAAGTCAGAGCCGCAGGATGCTGCGGGGTCAGCAGACTTTGTTGTTAGGACAAGGAAGCAGCCTTTTTTTAAAGTTGTGTGTTAATATTGACTTAGGGACAGTGATAGCCAGATTGTAAATGGCCTGCCTCAGTAAGAGGGGAGCTCTCCGTTATTCGCTCTCCTGCTCATCAGCCACATCAAGGCCTCCAAGTATCAGGTGTACCTGTGCAGTAGTTAAGAGCCCAAGGCCCACTTTTGAGCACTGAGGACATATGATTTAGTGACTGGCATCGGTATGTAGCTTGCGGTACAGTCATTGGGATGAAACTGAACTTTACTCTTTTCCTCTCATTTGAGTATTTTTTTCTATACCTGTCACTCAGCTGTTGTTTCGGGTAACACCATACGTAGCTATTGATTGGACATCTGTGATTTATTCTTTAATTTTAAAAAATTTCTTGAAGTCATTTTAATATACCTTCTTCCGTAGGAAGAAGGTAGTTTTTGCAAGCCGCGCTTCTGTAAGCAGCAGTCAGGAGGCTGCGGGATCCATCCCCTCTGATAGGAAAACGGAGCAGTGGAGGGGGGAGAATCGGCCCCGGGCAGGCAGCCAGCCTGGCACGAGAGAAGTCCCAGCGCTTTGCTCGTAGGCGCATGGCCCTGGAGAGGTCGTGGGGCTTTCTAAGCCCTGGCGTGCTGGTGTCACAGAGGAGATCGGTAGCTGTAGACAGTGGGTGCTGAGAACTAGTAGACCCCCCTTCTCCGGTACCAGCAGCACCATCGGCAGCAGGATGGACGGGCCCTGAGCCAGCAGGTTTGCAGCTTCCTTGGCTGTGAGAGGCGTGAAGGAATGTGTCAGGCCAGATGGAAAGGTGAGAGCGGAGCCTGAAGGCCCAGCCCCAGGATGGGCATCCGGGAAGTGAGTTCTCCCTTCTGACCCCGTACCCGCCCGGCCGCGGTGTCAGGAGCAGATACGGGCGCCGGGAGAGAGCTGGGTCTGCCAACATCGCCCCGCTGCTTCCTGGAGCGGAGCGCAGTGCGCAGGCGAGAAGAGGCGGCCTCGCTGGGGAAGGAAGCCGGTTTGCAGGGGAGGAGCGGATGCCCAGGCTCACCCGGCTCCTCCTCGGGGGAGGAGAGGAAAAGATTCAAACTGGGCTTCAGTAACTTTTGGGACCTGAAGCTGCAGTTTTTCTTTAAAGTACAGTTTTATAATTCCGATTTTCTGTGTCTCCTTTCTACCGATCGCTATTTCTTTCGTTCTGCCTCGGCTGCAGGATAGAAGTTTAGAGATTTACCGCACAGCACGGCGGTTAGGTGGTCGTAATGGATCATACACTGTAAAATTTCAGAAAGAGTAGGTTTTGAATATTCTTACCATTAAAAAGTGATGTGTATGGTAATTACAATTGTTATTTGTCAATAAAAAATAAAGATGTAGAAAAGAAAAAAGCAAGTATTGTTGAGTGTCTCTGAATATCTGTTATCAGATCTTATACGGTACAGTTTCACCATGCTGTGTCTTAGGCCCTAAAATATCCTTGTGAAGCTTGCTTTCTCTCTCTCTCTCTCTCTCTCTCTCTCTCTCTCTCTCTCTCTCTCTCTTTCTTTCTTTCTCCTTAGGCCAGGTCTCACTGTGTAGTTCTGGCTGGCCTTGAACTCACTTTGTAGTCCAGGCTGGCCTCTCAGGGAGATTTTCCTGCCTCAGCCTCCCGAGTGCTGAGATTACAGGCACACGCTACCATGCCCAGCAGCATGTGGTTTCTGGAGGAAAGATTGAGGTTCAGAGAAGTCAGGAAAGGCTTTGGATGGGAATTAAAAACTAATTGATGCTAACACTTGTGGTGAATTCCATTATCAAGGTTGATATCAAATGATGTCAAGCTCTAGAAAAAAGTCTGCATGTTTTCAATTAGATTTTTGATTCTGATCTTTTTAAAATGGTGAGCTAGAGGTTGTTTTTCTTTAAAGTTGAGCAACAAAATCAGGTTACCTTTCTCAGAGGTAGTTTTGAAAAGCAAGCTAATTGGCAAGCGTGAGGCAAACCCTAGGGTACGAAGCTGTGGTGACCCCCGGTGCAGAGCCTGTGTCCAAGCCTGGCCCTGTCCTGACTGTCCATCCCCACATAAGCTTCCGGGAAGAGGTCTTCAGCTCTTCCTTGGAAAGTCTTTTCTTTCTTTTGAAAGATTTTCTCCTTCAATTTAAGATTTTTGAAATCTTGAGAGAACACTTAATCCTTAAGATATTTTTTAGATGTAATGCTACAAATCCATATACCATGTTACATCCTAAACATGAATGTATGTGTCATTCTCTTTGATCAAATGCTATGCAGTAGAAAGTTTTCAAGTCTAGATTACTCGTTAATTCATTATGGTTTTCTGTAGAACAGAAGGTATTGGGGGATAGTTAGGAGTTAGGGAAAATTATTATTTATATAGATAATTCAGGCTTGGTTTATATGACTGTAGAAACAGTATTTAAAATGTGCCAAAAGGTCATTTATACCACTGCTGCATCCTTGAGGACCAGCAGTGGGCTCATCATGTTTCTCGAGGCACCATCAGCCGGCTCCATCTCTGAGGGTCCTGCGGGCTCCCTAGGAGCTCAGTGTTGAATGCAATGGCTTTGCTCACATGTTGTCAAGGACAGTGTGAACAAAGAGTAGAGGTCGCAAGCTGAACGTCCCTTTATGTTGCAGATGTGTATGCTTGATTAATGAGAAAAGAAATTGGGATTTTTCACTTGAGATTCCAAAATTCACATTATAATGACTCAACAGTTGAAACTATGAGTCAAGAATTGAAAATTTTTAATTGAAGGAATTACCCAGTGGAGGCAATTAATACTTCTTAGCTCCTAGCTACAGGGCCTCCAAAAGAAAAATATTGTATAATCATACTTGCCTAGCACAGTCTCTAGTATAGTGCTGTTTTGCTGGTGGTTAATTTTTCTATACATCTTATATAGTTATAATTATTGACAAATGTACAGCCTGCTTTTTCACTTAGATTTATTTCATATACGGTTTCCAATATTTTCAGATGTTATAGTTTATATTTTTTGATTTTTTGATTTTTTGAGACAGGGTCTCGCTGTGTAGTTCAGGCTGGCCTTGGGACTCACTGTGTAGCTCAGCCTGGCCTCAAACTCACAGCAGTCCATCTGGCTCAGCCTCCTAGGTGCTTACATTACAGGCATACGCCACCACACCTGGCATATACCTAATTTAATCAAAGTGTAGTATTTCACTAAATGAATGTGTTAACATCCTAATAGTATCCCATCAATAAACATTGTAATTATTTCTGAGTTTTGAATTTTACTATTAAAATTAAACATGTTGAACATCTTTGCATATAAAACTCATCAGTATTTTGAATTTATTGTTATGAAAAATGTATATTAATTGGATATATAAACACCTTATATACATTTATTGACATTTATGTATAAAAAGTTCTAGATAATCTTCTGAGCTTTATCTTCCAGTTTATTAATTTTGCCTTCCATTCTATGGAGCCTATAAATCAACTTGTCAATGTAATTATTTTAATGGCCGTGCTTTTCATCTAGAATTTGCTTTGTTTGCACCTGCATTATTCTTGCCTAATAGTTTCTATTCCTCCCTCTATCTCTTTGCATATTTAACACCCATGTATTTAAAGTCTCGTTCCCTTTGTTTTGTTGTCTCTGGTGTACAGGGTGCACACGTCTTGTGTTTGTGGTACCTGGTGCTCCCTGTGTCTCCTTGTCCTGGGTCTCGCACTCGTGTCCCCTGTGGTGGTGGGACCTTGCTGTGGGTGTCCCTCATAGTCCAGGCCGGAGAAGCAAAACTAACAAAGAAGGAGCCACCGCTCAGTCCTGGAGCAGTCACATCACCTCCTGCTGGGGCGCAGCCATGATAACACAGACGCTGGGAGTGCAGCCATCCCAGCAGTCGGCCCTGTCCAGGCCTGGATTTCCCACTTCTTGGAATGATCTTTGACTCTGTCAGGGCAGAGGAGCCTCTTCAGTGATGGGTGCTGTGCTGTGGATCTCAGATATCACCCCAGGGGCCATGCGTTGAAGCTTTGGTGCTCTTAGGCAGCCAGGAAGCCTTAGGAGGTGAGGTCTAGAGAAAGGAATTAGGTCATGGGGTGCTCTGGGGGCAGTGCTGGGAGCCCAGGGGGCCTCTGCCTGCCTCCCCCTTCCACCATGAGTACTCAGGCACCGCAGCCAACCGGCCATGGACTGAACCTTCTGAAACCATGACCCTGAACCAGCCTCTCCTCCTGTGAAGTTGGTTATCCCAGGTGTCTTATTGTAGTCGTGGAAAGCTAACACTTTAAGTATCATTTAGTCTAGCAGAGAGAGCAGCTCTTGGTAGCTTTGGCCTTTACCTCAGTGAAAGCCTTTCTCTCTCCTCCTTTGGTTGACCGTAGCTATGGGGTGGATCTGGCTCCTGCCTTGGGCCTAACTTGTTTTGTTTTGGTTTGGTTTGGTTTGGTTTTTAACCCTAGAGATGTTCCTTTCTTGAGTTCAAGTTTAACTAGGTAGCACAGATGTTTTATTTAGTACTTGAATGAGTCTGTGGCTAGTAAAGCAGTTTTTTTTAATTGGCTCAATTCATAGTATTGAATGGAAGTCACCAAATTACTTCCCTAAAAGGTTTGCTCTACCACCAGCAACTCACAAGAGCATGAGTTTCTCCTGAGTGACACTGGCACTGAATGTTGTCATTTAAAGTAATTTCTTTTCCCCCATACCTTGTTGCATGTAGCTTTATACCTTATTACATGTAATTTTATCACTGGTTCCCAGAGAACAAGTGCATAGATAGACTATTCCTCCCTGAGCACAGGTGTCAGAATTTATGTCCATAGAACGTTTTTTTCTTTGACTTTGTACCATTTTCTATGCTCATATTCAGGAGATTATTGCTGGTACCCAGGTAAAGCTACACAACAGGAGCATCAGGCGTACATAATTAGCTGTCTTCTCCTCCATACCCCTCAGCCAGCTCCCGGAAGGACAGAAAAGCTGGGTTATGCAGAAGAAGCACGGTGATTTGTGTCGTGGGAGCCCTTGTGATTTCTTCAGCACCTCCTGTCAAAACCACTTGTGTACAGGCAGCTTGCAAGCCTTCAAGAGCAGCCCGCCCCCCCACTTTCCTGGAAGCAAAGGGATTTCATTTTAGATGATTCCATCTTTCTAGGAAAAAGGGGGTATGAATGAGAGAATATAAATGAGAGAATGTGAATATGAGAGAGAAGGAACATTTGCATGGAGCTATATCCTGCAATAATTCATCACTCTACTTGCATTATAATTATAGGTCTGCTTTTCTTCCTTTCCCTCTCTTCCTCCTGCCCTCTCACATCTTTCTCTTGTGTTTTTGTTGTTTCTTTTTCTTTCTGTTGTGCATTCCCTCTGAATGATACGGACAAACACCAAAGCCTGAGCTTCCTGTTATCAGAGGTAAACTGCGGGCAGACGCGTTCCGTCTGCATGCACGTGCTTTGGGAGAAATGTTAGCAAAAATTGTTTGTATCTGGAAATATTATTTTCAGTAGACCTCACCCATGTTATATAACAGGATCTTCTAAAAAGTTTAAATATCCATATTTTTTGCAGTTATTGTAGACTGGCTTCAGTAAAGAGTTTGATGAAATGAGCAATATTTTCTTACCTTCCTGCCCTTGAGTATTGCTTTAAAGAGTGACGATGGAATTATTAAGTGGGAGGTGTACTCCACTTATTGTGACTAGAAATTATTTCTTTTTAGCACAGGAACTCCTAGAGCATAATGATTTACCAGGTTTTTGTGTATTTTATTCTGGCCTTGTTCGGTATGTTCGGTTTTAGCTTCTATTCATCTTCTCCCTGGTGCTAATCAGGTAGAATGGATGAACTGATTTAATCAAGAAGTATTAAGAAGACATTATTTGGAAGATAGAATAGTGCAGACATCTAAGCAGTTCATGAAGTAGCTCAGGGGAACTTGGGTTTCACAGATTTGAGTGCCAGGATCAATTTCTGTCCTCGTGATGTAAACTACTTCACATAGAATCCCTAGGAAATTGTATTCAAAAATGCTTCAGTCAGGTTTATATTGTCCAATAAAAATAATTTGTTGTGTAAAAAACAATACTCAACCTTTGAAAATTTAGGGGGAACCCAAGTCACTGCTCTTGTTTAATGTAGACTGGCTCTTAGGACTTGGCTACGTAATGCTGTCAGCACAGTTGCCAGCCAGGGCACTTTTGCTTCTTTGCTGCTAGCCACCCTGTACCTCACAGGCTGGGCCAGGCACTGCTGGGTTGGGTGACTTAGGTATTTCCCCGCACTGTTGTACCTGTGTGCAACAGACTGGAGACTCAGTGGTGTCAGATCTGTGGCTTCCAGAGTCCAGCCTTCCCATCTGTCGGGTCCTTGAAACTGCGGCTGCCCTCATGATTTCCACAAGCTAAGCCTCAGGAAAACTGAGCAGTGGAATTGAGCTACAGTCTGGACAGGCGAGCGCATTCAGCCAGTGGTGCCTGTTGCTATCTCGGAACGCTCTGTAAGGTTCGCCACCACCACAGGAAGCCACTGATTGGCACTGTTGACCCCTTAGCAAGAGTTTTCAGATTTGGAAATTACTTTGGAAACAGTAATTCTGAAGGCACCATTGTAGGGGGATAGGCAGTGAAGAATTTAAGCAGTGAGGTAGGGATGTTAAAAGGGAAGTAAGAAGAGTACCAGATATGACTTTTCTTTACTGTAAAGTTTTGTCCAGGGCGACTGTACTGTAATCTTGAGGGGCAGAAGAGAACCGAGGACTCAGCACAGGCAGAGTGCAGTCAGGCTGTCTCCCCTGCGGACCTGTGGGTAGTGGCCACCGTTTATGGAATATCTGCCGTATGTCAGCTGCCGCTCTCTCCTGCTATCCTTCACTAGCAGGCAGTGTAAGCATTATTAGATTCACCTATAAAATAAGGATCAAAATTCGGAGAGGCTAAACACTCACTTTCTAAACCAGAGTAGGAGTTGAGTTAAGTTTTTAGAGGATCTGACTCTAGGTTCCTAGGGTAGTAGTGATTTTCATGACATTATCCCCCCATCACTTGATTTTCAATGTCTGAAAGCAAATACTGAGTTTAGTGTAGATGCATCTTTTGGTAAAACAGACCTAATATTTTTTCATGAAGATCAGGGGCACATTGAGTTTCAGAAAAGTCACCTGTAATTTAAGAATGCTTAATTCTAGTTTTTGGTGCTGATTTCCTGACTTCTTTTTTTTTTTTTTCGGTCTTCATAACCATGTTAGTTTATGTTGAAGGAGTCACAACACGAGGTGCCAACCAAATACCTTTTTTTATTTTTTTATTTTTTTAAATACCTTTTTAAAAAATGAGAATCTGCTTCTTTTCAAAGGAAACATTGAGTGTCTTGGATCTAACTGAAGACCTACATTAAGTGAAAGCAGTCAAAGGTAGTTTGATATCCAGTCATTGAGAAAAGAAAATGACCTTGAAAGGAAGTATTAAGAAAATATGAAGGAATAAAAGGAATTGAGTCATTTTAGATATTTCCAAATATTTAAAATAATGCATACACAATCCTAAAGTAGTCAATATTACTAAGAACTATCCTGCTCAGCCTGACAAAATGAGTATTTTTCAATTAGAATAGCTTACCTAACAGACTTTTAAAAACAAATTAATAATCCCTGTGATAGCTACAATGCACATTACATTATAAATGTGTTCTATCATTTCTGCAATGTGTTTTTATCTGTCAGTTGAATTAGTGCTCCATATACCTATTCTGAGTATTTGGGCTTCTATTTAAAATATGTTTTCATAGTGATTATAATTTTATATGAGCCTCACTGATAAAGGTAGATTTACAACTAAGGTATTATACTTCTAGACAACATTAGTTTCGTGTTTCACAGAAATTTATTCTATTTGAAATTTTCATGAATCTGTTCTTATGTTTTCCCTTGTTACTCCTTGGCAAAATATGGTAGCAAATAACCTGAGGAATTAAAATTATTTTTACTTCTGTAATATGCTTACATCATTAATATTGGCATAAATTACATGTGATGATTTGACTTAATTTGATTTTTGGCTTTAAATATCTCGTGCAGTATGTTTGATATATATATTTCACTTCCTTTCAAATCCCCATTTCATAACTCCTTACATTGTAAGTATTCTTTCCAAATTTGAAATAAATTAAGACAGCACAGTCTTTGTTATGAGTAGTCTTTTAGATAAACAATATTAAATGTTTGTTCCTTAAATCACTTTATCTTGACTTTTTCCTTAAGACTCATTGAAAAGGATTTAATATATTTGAAATGATTGACAGGTAAATTTGACTTTTTTCATTGAGTTAGTATATGTTTGTGGAACACCTACTGTGTAGATTACAAACTGTTCATGATTCACTTAAAACATACCCAAACGAGTGCCTGTTTTTTGAAGTTTACCTTCTAGTGGGGAGGAACAGGTAATAAATATTTATAACAAGATAGTGACGAGTGGTTATTATGAACAGAGGAGCAGAATCAGGGTCAGAGGGAGGTGGAGACAGATAAGATGTGTGTGTCCATGTGCTGCCTCTGAGTGTGGCAATAGAAGGGTTCATGGGTGAGAGTGTGCCTGGGCTAAAAGGAATCTGAAAATTCTGGCCTTTTTTATGCAGAGTCACTCATGCTAGTTCATAGTGAATATGCAGCAGAAGAAAAGTATGAATTCTGAGAGGAGAGAGGTAGCAAAATAGTCCGTATTCATTCACTACACTGCAGCTATTCCTTGTGTCGCCTCACTGAGGGGCAACCAGGAAAAGCACAAAACATTTTATCTCATAGATCTGACTCAGATACTCACTTGACCATTTTTTACCCACTGGGTCAGATTTATCAAGTAAATCGCATACAACAGCACAGCAAGCAAAGCAGTGCTTACTGTTAACTTGTGACCCGAGTTCGTGTAAAGCTTAGACAGAGAGCACGGGCTTGGCGTCACAGGGAGGTTATCCTGCCAGGCTGTCTCTGCTTGCAAGAGGAATTTATTTCACTTATTATTTCTACTCGTCTGCTTGTTGTTGGCTGAGAACAGCGTCGCAAACATAAGGGCTTGTATGTGCGAAAGTGCACAGGGGTGCTTTTCTCCAGAGGGCCTCAGGCAGCCAGCGCCCTTGGAGGGATTTCCCGGAGCTGGGCACAACGGCTGCCCTGTCTCCATTAGGACACCTCCGCAGAGCGGGAGGAAGGGTTTGGGTATTAATGACGCCAGGGACTGATGCCCTGCTGGGTTTTGCTCCCCAACTCCCTGGGACAACGCTGCGTGCACCTGCAGATGAGGTGTAGAGAGAAGAGTCTGTGACTGCCGGAAGGGCTTGCTGCCCGCTCTGTAATACTGTGATTAAGTAATGTGGCACAGCTATTCATCAGGTGGTAGATGGCTCTCTCATGCGCTTAATGACTATAGGTGGGATCCTCAAACTTGAGAGATAACTGAATCCTTTACTAATCACTGCCAGAAGCAGTTCAGAATCACAGTGCCGGAGACTCCCCTCTTATGTTGATTCATTCATTCAGGGAGCTACATTTTGCTGAAGAACCCATTTTTGTGGTGAAAGGAAAATTACGTTTTAAGATTAAAAACAAATACCATTTCAGGCCAGGGTGAGCTTCCACATACTTTGTGATGTCACAGTATCGAGGACTGAGTCCTGTCGCAGTCAAACTCTTGGGCACGTCGAAAGCTTTCTTGAAAAGCCACGCGGACCCTGCTCCTCATACTCAGTCCTCAGACCACCTGGGTGTGGGGACAAAGTGGACCCCATGAATACGCCAGCCATGTGCTTCTGTGTTCCCAGAAAAGCCCTATCCTTGGGCAGTTTGGATGCTTAGGCTTTCACCTGTCTCCAGGCCGCCGCTTGCAGTTTTCTTGCTATCAGCGGGTATCTGAGTTTTATCAGGTCACTTAAAATTTTTGATATTCCAGAAAAGGAAGAAAAAGGGACACATTAAGTACATATTCTAAAGCTGTAACTTTAGAAAACTATAAACCTGAGTTACTAGATATCCCCATGAGAGAAATCTCTTCAGAAAATTAGTGTTGATTTTTAAAATAGCTACATATTAATCAAATGTCTCTTAAAATTTAGTTTTAGGGTTAGCAATTTTCCAAGTTTTCCTGAGAAAATAATCAGAAATGCACACACATAAATGTAGTAGAATATTCCTCAGTTTGTGATATAATAGAGCAAACATGGAAAGCTCTAATGCTGAATGGCAGAGCTTAGTAGAAGTTTAGTTAAGAAGGAGATTGATTTAAGCAAATGCAGGTTAATGCTAGAATAAGCAATATGGTTCTTTATTCTTTGTACTTTTCTAGATCTTAAGAAATTTTTCCAAAAAAACCTTGTAGGTGAGAAAATAAAGACAAAATATAGCAAACGCTTAAGACCTCTTACAGCAAAGAAGAGCAGAGAAACTTAAGGGGCCTGAGGAGCCTGTGGCGCCACAGAGGGTTAAAGGGAGGGCGAGGAGAGCTGAGTTTCCTGGTTGCGCTTTAATGCACTGGTGGTTGGTCGGTCAACCGGTCACCCGTGCGTTTTCAGGCGGAGTCTGCAGAAAAGAGTCCGCAGGGTGAGGCCGCTGTCCTCAGAAAGCCAGGCGGCAGGACTGGCCAGCACTGTGTCACGCGGCGCTAGCTCTCCCTGATGCCCGCGGCTCCCTGCGCTGGCTCGTTTATGCACAGGGTGAGCTTATGCTGAAAACCCGCCTTTCCCTCAAGTCTGGGACTGGGTGCTTGCTTAGCAGAAACCCCATGGAAACCGCGAGCTCTGAGTCTCCGAGGAATTGCCCTGGATGACAGCACCTCCCACGCATCCAGGGCCGGAGGCCCCTGCGCCTGTGCAGCTGCCCTGGGAGGGGCTCCGGAAGCCTGGGCCTGCTGTCCACTTTCCCTTTGCTGATTTCCCCTTTTGCTCTAAAAAATCTTAGCGGTGAGCAGAGCTAAAGTGCAAAAAAAATGACACGCCCATATGCAAATGTGTTCTGCACAGTGCTTTTGGCAACAGTGCCTTTCAGGCATTGAATGTGTCTTATAGGAAAGTCGTACAATTTTCTTACGATTTCAAGTAGAAAACAGTGTTTCCCTTTCCTAGTGAGCTGTGTCTTTGTCTTTAAACAAAAACAGCTATCTTGAGTTTTTCGTTTGCCTCTGCCCTGAGACAGGAGTAAACGGGGGATTAATTGGCAGTGTCTTGAGTGGGGTTTTTAAGTCAGCAGCATTAGCGCTTTGGTGAAAAATAGGCCAGGCGTGCTTTTACCTGTGTGTGGCAGCTGTATTGTGCATGTCTTTCAGCGTAAGCTGCTGTAAGTTTGTCTGTGGAATTATAAATTAGTCATAGAACACAAGTACTGTATCAGTGTATAAAATACAAAAGATAAATCATCTTGGGGAAAATACTTGTATACAGGTTTCTTTCTTATGGGAAGCACACACATTTTTCTCCATTTGATACCAGGGTCATGTGTTACATATATAGGTCTGTAAGCTCAAGTCTAGTGTATATAATCCTATGAGTAAGACAGATTTAATTCTCCTTAATTATTATATGTGTATTTAAATATCATTGGCTTTGGGGAAGTTATTAAATTTAACTGGCTGTATATTTTTACAATGTGGGCAACATTCACCTTAATCTTTCTATTCAGATTGTATTCAGTAGTCACTTAGGGCATAATATTATAAATGATCTAACACATTCAGCAGCAAAAGATAAAAATGCAACATAGAATTACACAGCCAGTGATACAGAAAAGCATTTAATCCCTGTATACGGAGGTTACTGCATATTTTATTGACTTTACAACAGAAGTTACTATATATTCCCATTGATCAGATTTTTCTGATGCATTTAAAATGTTTTTGGTTACACCAAAAAGAGCACATAATCAGTTGAGAGTTGTTGTAAGTATAGCTACTAGCCACTTCTATTACTGGGTGTTCAGAAGTTTGAAGGTGATGTGGAACTATTAAGCTCTATGTTATTTATAAAGACATGGTACAAGGGCTCCCTGCTTCGGCATTAGCACAGATTAGAGTTAATATAGAACCGTGAAATTCTTCTGCTTCAGCTCTGTATTTTGTACAGCATTTAAAATAATTTCTTTTGTCAAGACTCCCACCTTACATTTGAGGAAAGTTGCAGTTATCTTTATTTTTATGAAATCAAGTGATTTGATGGAAATCCAGGAGGCATTGGTGTTAGGGGAAAAAGTAGAATTATTTACTGTCTTTTCAGAATTTGGCTTAATTCATACCTCAATTTGATACAACAGAATGAGATCATTGTATTATTTTAGGAACAAATCTTGAGTAGAAGAATTTTCATTGAAACCATAACATTTTGTTTATGTTGAAGGCTTTCCAAACACATTAGCATGAATGAAACTGGAGTTTTAACTCACGAGGACAATGAGAATAAAGGACAAGATGGTGGACCAGAAATCCAGACTCATTTTTAGGTGAGAAGTGGCTGGAGCAATAATTGACTTAGTAGAGCTTTCTAAAACTTAGATGATTGAAAAAGGCATACAAAGAAGAAAGGTGTTATTCCACATGCCTGTGTATCTCAGAAAGCCCTGGGCACGGTCAGTACCAGCATGTTGGGAAGACTCGTCGTGGGGTGGGAAGTGGTAGAATTAGTGGAAAACGTAAATGGGGAGGAAGAATATCACCGCCCTCACTGCAGCTGACCTCGCACAACTAGGCGGTCACCTCTCTCCTAGTGTAAGGAGGCTGGGTCTTGCAGGCAGGCTGAGGTAGAGGTGGGTTAGAAAGAGGCGTGGAAGGAAAACAAGGATCTAGGCTAATCCGCATCAAGAGTGGAATGTCTCCATCACTCCCTTTGGCCACATGTTCTAACCCTGGCATCTGACATCCACCTACAGACATGAACGTGGAGGACTCTTCTCTGGAGAAAGTGTAGAGCCCCCAGGACAAGACCTAAGGTCGCCTGATACCTGGTGATTTCCCAGCAGAAAGGCCAGTGTGGGATCTGGTCACAGCCAGATGCCCATCTGGTAACCACATCTTCCAGTGCGCTCCATACTGCCTCACTCAAAGATGGGCTGCGTGATTCCTCCATGAGGACCCTCTCCCCTAGGAACGGGGTATGCAGCAACAGTGCAGTCAACAGGGAGCCCAGGACACAGGAGGAAGTAGCCAGCCCGGCACCAGGACAAAGGCTGTGTCATGCCGGCACAGAGGCTTTGGAAAGCCAGTGCACGGAAGGAAAGCTGAACTGGATAGACTGTATCAATCTAATTTTGTAGACAAAAACATTTTTGGTGAATTTTCCGATTCAGTTGGAGAGTCCTAAGAAGCATTACCAAAAGGATATAGAAAGCTAAAAAACCAAGAAATGAGAAAACAAGGAAGAATATAAGTCTGTGATGCAGTACCACTGTAGAAATAGAAGAAATGAAATGTCAGCATGATATATTATCAGTGTAAATAGTAAAGATTGCTTGTTTAGTCACCACAATATTCTAGCTGTGGAGTATTAATTAACAAAAAGGTGTACCACGACTATGGGAAGATGAATGGAAGCAAAAAGGTGAAAAATGTCTGAGAACACTAAATTTGAATTTCTTGTAGTAGATGATAGAGACAAGCCTAGTAGAGGAGTGTTAGCATGTTTAGCTGTGTGAAGGTATACTAGCTGAAAGAATGACTAAGTTAAGGAATTGAGTTGGATCTCTGTTTTTATTATCTACCTTTTAAAAATTATTTTAACTTTAGAAAATAATGGGCATTTATAATATTGGTCAAAATAGAGTGGGCAGTCACATGTAGATGACCTGCCTAAGTCTAAATTTTAAGGATCCTTGATGTGATTATATTGCACTATGACTTTTGGCAAAGCCCCTAACCTTTGAAAAGCTGTGGTTTTATCATTTACAAAATGGAAATCATTACAGTAATTATAATATCTTCCAGTGAATACTATGAAGAGAAAACAAAATGCATACTGAGCACTTGATACAGTCTAGGACATATTATCAGTGTTCGGATTATTAATGTTACCTTACTATTTTGCTACAAAGGTATTTGACTCTTTAAACTGGTACATTTTTGTTAGGCTAAAGGAAGTCAAATTACATCTGAATTTTGCCTTTACTACCTTTACAATCAGTGATTTTGTCTGGATATTTAGTGAAGTATCTTTCAATTAAAGATCTTATAGCCAAATATATTTTTACTTTTAAAGCTAGCTAGAGCTATTTACAGAACTCCTCTTCTAAGGTGGACCATTAGTATTCACAGTACACTATTCTAAAGTGAGCCTTTAATTTATATCTACTTACATTGCACATATTTCTAGAATGTGATTCTGAGGTGACTGGTCCCCATGCCTCCTGTGTATAACGATAACTGTTCCCTCTTGGTCCAGGGCATGGCATTGGTGTCCATTGTTGGTGAGACTAGATGTGTGTAATGACCACAGCCGGCTTAGTGTGGAAAGTTCCATTCCATTAGGAAAATCTGCTGCTGCCTTATGTTTGGCAGTGCAGAACTTTGGATGCTCAGCCAGTGTTTAAATTCAGGGCATGATTAATGTGATTGTCAAAATCTACCTCTGAATACTTCTCACGGAGGCACAGAGACCACCAGAATACTTAGTAGTGTACTGATTATCTGTCCTGCTTTCGACATCACTATTCTCCTTGGTATTCTTTAGTTTTTTACACAAGAATTCCTTACCTCTTCATCTAGATTAAGAATACTTTTGGACAAAATATAAAAAACAATGAGAATATATGAATATACTTGCTTACTTTTGCAAAAAGAAGCAGGAAGGCTAAATTAGAAATGATGAAGTGGTTACTTCCGCAAGTGGGCATGGAGTAGGAGGGGTAGTGTGCCGTGACAATGTGCCGAGTATTCTTTTCATATGGCTTTGACTTTTGAAACATATGACTGTTTTATTTACCTAAAACAAAATTAAATCAAAAAAATGTTAAAGTGTGCCTGAAAGTAGAATAAGAACATAAACAAAGGAACTGAACTGTTTCTCAAATTGATTGCCTAATCACAAAGAATTAATTCAAACAACTTTCAATCACAGCGTGCTGACTGCACACTCAGGTGTGTTGTGAGTAGGAAAGACTTTCAGACACATCTTTATCTTTACATCATGACTTGTTCTTGCTCTTTGGCTGGTATGGTCATTAGGAAACTCTTATATGTTTAGGGAGATAGAGTAAATAAAGAAGTTCATGCCAGTTTCCTCACAGAGAGAAAAGAGAGTTACAATAAGGAATGAGGGAAGGTGAGAGATTGTAGTATTGCATTAGAATTGGAGGCGTCCGTATGAAATTATGATTGAAAATAAAAGGGAGAAGCAAAATGGACAGACACATGCGCAGAGAGGCGGACAGATTAGGTGGGTGATGTAAAACAGCTCCGACCTTTGAAAGGGCTCACAGGCATGTCCAGCCCATCTCCCAGCACTGCAGAAACCAGCTGACCACAAAGGTGACTTGGAAGAGGAGAGCCAGGGGACTCCTGCCTCTAGTGGACAAGAGAGCCAACTGTCAGGGCTCCTCCTTTCATTAGGTTCCCATAAACCGGAAGCAGGCAAGCATGTGATCCAGACATCAGGGAAATCCATCAGGTTCATAATTTACAGTTTGCATCCAAATGCACCTAATTAATAGACTTCAGCTGTAGTTGTTTCGCTCCTTGAAATAGGTTGATGCCCAGCGAACAGGCCAGGGAGGGTCAGCTTGCTGTACTGTCCCCTGCATCTCAAGGAGGGTCCCACCCAGGCGTCAGTCTTTACACCTGGTTTCTCAACACTGTTTTGCCTTTCTGTTCTTTTTTTTAATCTATAATAAAAATATTTTTGAAAAGGAAGTTTTGTTACATATATATTAACTATATTACATATTTTTGTGCAGCCCAAGACAGTTCCTCTTCATGCAAAAATACCAGGGCAAAAAATAAAGAATCAAAGTAGAAGAAAATAAAATAAAGAATCAAAGATTGGACATGCCTGGCTAGAGCTAAAAATACCGCAGTAGAAATAAGTGCATTTCTAAAGCTCAGATGTTGGTTTCAAACTTTAATTCTTCAGTAAAAGAAACAGGGCTCTGGGCAAAAACACCTGATGCGGGCTGTAGGACAAGGAGACCTGAAGAGTGATGCAGACCCATCCAAAGACGCTGACCTAAAGGAGCTGACTGCTCGCCAGATGTGGGCGATGTGAAAGACAGCAGTGTACTGTAACCTGAGTAAAAAGGGAAATGCTGAGTCTGTGGTAGTAATCTAAAAAGATCCCAAATGGTGGTGTGAATACTCTTATACGAAGGACTGCCAGGAATAAATACAGAAGAAACCAGAACCTGAAAAGTCACTGTTTTGCAGTCCCTCCTGCAGGGTCCCCCACAGCACCAGGGGATGGTGACAACACTGAGGAAAGCGTTGTTGGGGACAAAATGTGGCTGCATGGCCAACGGCTGGCCAGTCACGCGTTCATCACACAGGAGTCACTTGTGCCGGAGAGGGAGCTGGCAGACAGCCCTGTGCAAGGGGCCAGCTGGACAGCGGCCGTGACGGGGTAAACTGAGACCCTGGGCTTCTTAGCCTGGCCTGTGAGAAGAGGACAGCGCCAAGAATCTTCAACCGGAAGCTCGCGACAGGGCAAGACGGAACAAAGCCAGACAGTGAGGCATTCTGCAGAACAACTGGCCCGAATTTTCCAAATTTTTAAGGACAAATTATTGTATTAAAGCTGGCCTCAAAAATAGCTGAAAGAGAAATGACAGCTAAATGGACTGCGTGATCCTTGATTGGATGCTAATTTGTTTTGCAATCAGCTACAAAGAACATTTCCGGGAAATTGGGAAAATATGAATGTGGAATTTATATTAGGTAACAAGATTGAACCTGTGCTTCATTTTCTGGTGAGATGATTGCATTGTTATTAAATAAAACAATACTCCTATCTTTTCAAATAGTTAAACGGGATGGGTGAGAGAAATGAAATCTTTCAAAATAGAAAGCTGGAATAAATAATTTGATAGATTATGGCCAAGTATATGTGCCTGGTTTTTTTATTATTAAGTGCTTTAGTAAATTCTTTGCTAAATACAAGAACTTGGTAGGGATTTTTTATTTTGTAAAAAAGAAAGTATAGAATAAAAGGCAGTCAGTGTGTTTCCTAAAGTATGGGTTAGATCTTAGAGAAGTGTTTTGAAATGTGTGATCAAACCATTTTTAAGACATCAAAATCAAAATCTTCCTCAGTTGTCGCTTAAGGTATCCTGTACACTCATAGAAGATGCCCTTTGAAAATCATCTGTTTTTTGGAAAAGGAAAAATCTCCTGCTAAAACAAGACCCATTAAAATAATGGGTTGCCAGTTTTGCCTGTCATATTAAGGTCACACTTGGGCCCATGGTGCATTCGGCTTCGCGGGGAACCTGGCAAGGACCAGGAGGATGGAAGATGCTGCAGAGGTGCCTGGGTACCTGGGTTGGGCTGCCTTCTGCTGCCCGCTGCCCTGCTCTGCAGGTTCCAGGGTCCTGAGTGGGTTCTCCTCAGCTGCTGGCCTTAGGAAGAGATCTTCTGGCTGGGGGACAGATGTCTGCCCTAGTTGGGAAGATTAAATTTCAGTTCATTCCAGCAGAGAAGTGCTGTGTGCTGACTACGCAGGGCCGGGCCCTGGTGCTTCCAGAGATACCAAGTTAGACACAGGGTCCGTGCCTGTGAGAGGATTGATTGTGTCCCAGAGGAAGAGGGGGAGTTGGCATCTGTTGGAATGCAGTGTGGAGCCATGGCTGGGGACAGGACCACGAGCTGCGAGCCCCTGGCCTGGGCCCAGTCTCCGCACCCTTCGCAGGCCGGTCCTTCTCCAGATGGATGCCGAGCCCTGTCTCCAGATGGTTTGGGGCCTTCACAGAGCCATGATTCAGAGCTGTGCGATCTGCTTGTGTTTTCCTTTAATTGCTTTGCTTTCTGATGTTAATTCTTGCAGCTAGGCTGCCAAGTAAACATCTGTTCAGGGTTGGAGTCTGGATTCAGGCTGGCTGCTTGGCTGCTCTCTCTGGAAACTATTTTTACTTCACACAGAATATTGTATAACCTCCGTGAAGACTGTAGTGTGTGTCAGACTATCAAAGGTCAGCACAGGGCTG
Source organism: Heterocephalus glaber (assembly GCF_053883595.1). Lineage (NCBI taxonomy): Eukaryota > Metazoa > Chordata > Mammalia > Rodentia > Bathyergidae > Heterocephalus > Heterocephalus glaber. The sequence goes on along the minus strand of NW_028258343.1, from coordinate 19,364,640 downwards.
GAAAATCCACGGCAAAGGCAAAACAACAACTACATATACTGATCTATATTAAAATGTACAATTAGTAAAATACATACATATATTAAAATAATACTATTACCATTTTTGCTTGCCAAATTAAAAGCAAAAGCTGTGAAGGTTTTTTGGTATTGTTTTTATTGTATGCCCGTTTTCTTTTAATTATAGTCCTCCTCAGAGCAAAATCTAGTTAAATAGTTACTATCATGGAATGTAAGTAAATATGGCCTTTGGAAAGCAGTTTGGCAGTATGTGTTAAGAGTTTTATAATAATCACATACTTTGACCTAATAACTCCAATTCTGGGACTCTAGCCTAAGGAAATATCTGAAATACAGAAAAAGCTCTGTGCACCACCTTATTCGTCTGGTATTACTCAAGACAGCATTAAATTGGAAGCGGGCATCCACAGCGGTTACTGTGGCACCTCTACACTCTGACGTGTGGTACAGCATTAGGAAACATTGCTTACGGTCCTAACAACCCAGAAAAGGCTTGGGTGGTGTTGTGTGGGAAGGCAAGAGGCCGGGCTGAATTGAGTACATACGTGTAGAATAAGCATCATGTGTCCAATGAGGAAACGTATGAAGAAATTTATAACAGTAGTAGTTGGATGATAGAACAAAGCCTGAAGTCCCCTTTTCTGCCTTCCAAATTCCCTGTTTAAAATCAAACTCAAGCTTTTTTGGTTTGGGGGTAGTTTCTGTTCTCTCTCATAGCATGATGTGTACACATTACAGACAATAGCGAGCCACTGAATTTTTAGTTTACCAGTAAGTGTTTGGTGACTAGAGCATCAATTAAAAACTAATGCCTGTCAGTGTTCTTTCTTTGCAGCAGCCTAGGAACACCTTGTGGGAGTTGCACAAGCAAAGCTGGGCAGAGCGGAGGCCCGGTACAGAAAGGGTGGGAAATACCCCATTCCTGCATCTGCCTTTTCTTTCAGGCAGCACACAGGGCGCAGCTGCTGAGGCAGAGCCAGCCACGGGAGAGGCCACTCTTTATGAGTCCTGGCCTCCAGCCTGCCCTAGGACTGACCCGGGTCATCTTTTCATAACTACTGATCAGGGCACTGCTGGTCACCTCTCCCTCCAGAGCCCCTCAGCATAGTCCAGAATCAGACACTTAACTCTTCCCCCTACAGGGCCACGGTACACACAAGACAAAACAAGTGTAAGAAAACCCCTCTCTTCCCTGTAATCAGTGTCGTGCATGGTTTCCCTTAGCCTCAGTATCACGGCTTCCTGCTTGACCCTTAGCCTCTGGGGCTGAAGATCCTTTGCCTGACCCTCACCTAGAAAACCTCATAGCGGCTCTACTGACCTTCCTTGGAATTTCAACAAATATTTTCAGCACCTACTCTGCCAGGTGGTGAATAAGGAATTAGAGATGGAAGAAAGACTGGGCATGGTTCCTGCCCTCGAAGAGTTCATAGAGTATAGTTATGAAGACCTAAGCAGTTATTCTCGAGTTAGATAAATAAAATTACTTGAATAATCATCATTTGCTACAGAAGCAGATATTGTCAGGGGTCACCTGATGCACTTTTGAGAGATTATGAAAGTCTTCTGGAAGATTTGACTTCTAAGTTAATACTGAAAAATTTAGGTAAGAAAAATGTGTGTGAAGTAAGTTCCAGGTAGAAGGAATAGTATGTGTGAGAGCCAGAAGCAAGAATTACGCTGTGTTATATACATGTACATAAAATGAAGCTTAAAGGAAAAAAGAGTCTAGAAGCAAAACAGAATATGGTGGGAAAATAAGGAGCCCAGAAGGGAGGCCCAGGTCATGGGTTGGGCCTTTAGTTCACACACTAGGGTGTTTTCACTTTATCTTGCACACAAGGGTCTTAGTTATTTCAGCGAGTGACGTGTCATGATCAGACATTTTGAAAGTTACCCAGAGAAAAGGGAACTCTTGCCCACTGTTGGTAGGAATATAAGTTGGTACATCCATTGTGAAAAACATCACGGCATCCCCTCAGAACATTAAAAATAAAACTACCACATAACACAGCAGTTCCACCACTGCCTATATACCCAAAATAAATGAAACAGATATGTTGAAGAGATACCTGCATTCCCGTGTTCACTGTAGCACTGTTCACAACAACTCGGACGCGGAAACAACCTAGTGTCTGTGGGTGAATGGATAAAGAGATAGGCTATAAATGCACAATGAAGTGGGCTTTAAAAAGAATGAAACTGTCTCATTGGCAGCAGCGTAGATGAACCTAGAGGACATCATGTTGAGTGGAATGGGCCAGGCACAGAAAGAGAATTACCACAGGATCTTCTGACCCATGTGAAATCTAAAAAATCAAACTTGGAAGCAGAAAGTAGAATGCGGTTACCAGGATCTGGGGAAGGGGAGACTGGGAAGAAGTTGGCCAAAGGATAGCAAGATCCAGTTAGGAGGAACAAGTTCCGAAGTTCTGATGTACATCCTGGTGACTACAATGACAATGAATCTTACGCTTGACAATTCCTAAGAGAGTCTATTGTGTTTTCACCACAAATAAGTACGGGAGATAAACAAAACAAAAAGAATAATCTGGAACCCAGATTTAGTGATTATAGAGATCAAAATATGTAAATGGTTCTTTGAAGTGTTAATAAAGTGGGGTTTTGTTGAGGACAAGAAGGAGAGAGAGAGGGAGAGAGAGGAGGTGGGAGGGGTCAAGAGGTGGCCATTTGTTTCCGGTTTCTGGGTGAGGCTCTGTGATGATTGAGAACACGAAGGACAGTGGCCAGTCCCAGAGACGCGGGAGGTGCCAACTTTGGCTTTAGGCCAGTGGGTTTGAGGCTTTTGACTGAAGACTTCAAGTAGGGAGTTAAATGTAGCTCTCCGAAGCTCAGCCTGGAGGTCTGCACTCTGGCTAGTGCGGAAGCTTTCGGTGTATGTAGAATTGAAACCATGGGGACAGAAGAGGGGCACCCAGAAAGATGACAGTTTATTGTGGACAGAGACTGGGAAGCCTTAGGAGATAGACACAGCAGAGTCCAGAAGGGTTAGAAAGAAAGAAGGAAATCATCAGAGTGTGATATCCGAGGCCTCAAGAGAGAAACAGGTCAACAGTGTCCCGTGTGGCAGAGGACACAGTAAGGTTAAGGATTCAGAAGGGCTTTGGTGACCAGAAAGTCATCGGAAGTGTTGTAGAGTGACAACCTGGAGGAGAGGAGCTAGATATCTAGATGGGTTTTTAATGAGGACATGGAGACAATAATTAAGAATCTTTCAATTAGCTTGATTGAAAATGGAAAGAGGATAAAGGCTAGAAACCAAGGCATGTAGATTTGTAAAGCAGTTGGGTTTATGTTGCTTTTGTGGTAGGAGAGACTTGTATGTGTTTAGATACATGTGTGATTTTTGCACCTGTAGAGAGGTGGGTGGAAGTGTGGTCCTCCTGGGAATCTTGGGGAGTCCTGCTCTAGAGGATGGAGATATCTACAGGCAAATATGAGTGGGGAACAGAAGTTGAAGGTGTTTTCAGCTGACCACGCTGGATCGTGCCATCAAGTAGGAGGCGAGATCGTTTCTTGTGTGTATCCCTAGGTGAAAGGAAAGATTGAGGTGGAGCGAATGGGTAAGAGAGGGGTGCCTGAGAATGTTCCAGAGAAGGGCTGCCCCTGAGTGACAGCAGCTCAGGTGAGCTCGAAGACCCTCATCTTGTCTCCAGGACTGAGGAGCATGAAGGCGTGTGCTTCTCAAGTCACCATGCATAGAAAGGCACTGGCTGCTCTTCATTATTCCAAGAGGTGAATTTTGCAGTCTGAGTAGGCTTTGTAGTGTCACTGTGGTAACATGTCCAGGCTCTGCCATCACTCGGTTTGAGTAAAGCTCCGGTACATTGGTACATTTTTCTGTCTGGCCTTCTTACTTACTCTGTGCTTGGTATTCTGGTAGGATGTTTATCAGGAGTAACTGTGGGAAGGGGTGGAAAATGCTTAGAGTCATGCCTGGTGCATATGGGACAGAATGTAAATGTTAGCTGCTGCTGTCACGGCTGTCGTCATCGAGTTTGTTCTGACTGTGACGAGTTTCTGGTGGGTTCTCGGTTCAAGCCTTTACTCCAGATCATTCACTGAAACATATCAATAGACATTTCTGTGGTCAAAAACATGACCAAAATCACCACTTTCCAGGGCTGGGTGTGAAGCTCTGTGTCAGCTGAGTAACCAATCTGCCAAAATCTATCTGTCTTACTGAATGAAATTTACGAAAATGAAATCAAATAAAAGATACATAATAGCATTATAAGTTCATAGCATAGTAATAATAGGAGTAATACTATCCAGGACCTAGTTGTAAATATTTATTAAATGAGCTTATTAAGTGGGCACGACATCATTTGTCCCATTCTAAATAATACAGACTACACTATATAAAACCACTGAAATTATGTAGTTATTCTCTTTATACTTGTACCTGTGTTGCACTTACAAGAGAAAGGTGTAAGAGTTATTTGAGACAATTTAACTTTCTCTTATTATTTACTATGTTAAAGTACTGTGATGTTTCTCAGCGTTCTGCTACTGCTGGTGAAAGCCTTCTGATGTCATCAGTGTCTTGATATCTTCCTATAAGTTTATTTACCTTAGCCAGTTTTCAAAGTGAATTGCTATTTCACTTAAAGAATTTCACTTTTCATCTATCTCATTTCTAATACAGTAGGAAATATTTACCTTTTGTTGACCAGTAGCAAAGTCAAAAGATATTAATTGTTTTGCAATCACCCAAAGAAATTAAAAAGGTCAGGTAAAAGTAGAACAGGTCGTTCCAATTTTATTTACAGTACATCAAGACATTTCACACTGAATTTTGCAGTCTTTTTTCAGTCTAATCACAAAGTTTCCAGTAAGAATTTAAGTGTATCCCTAGCCCAGTTATGTTTTACAGGAATCTCTGTGTAATCCTAGAGTGTTTCCTCCCTACATTGAAGGTATTAAATTCCAACATCAAAAGAGAATATAGTTTTTTAAAAAACATATACATTCTTTTCTCTTTTCATATTCAAATACATTTCAATTCAGTTCCTGGGACATATAAAGGGAAATTTGATCTCTCTGCACTAAGTAGTATTTTATATCTGGAAATAATATGTAGACACAAGAAAGGAGGAAATTATTTCTTTGGTCATTGAATCTGAAATCTCCAGGTAGGGAGCAGACTACTCGGGACTGTGTGGATGTGCACAAAGACACTTTATTTTGGCATGAAAAAGCTCTCAAGTTTAAGCACCATGTTAACTTGGTTTATATCTTAGAAAGCACTGGTACTTGCCGATTTCAAAAGACCAAGACCTGTAGGTGCAAAGAAACATAAAGGTTTGTAAGTAAAAATATAGAACATGTCTTTATTCAACATGTCAAACTTGCAGCACCCCCAGTTTGTAAGTATCAACCATAAGGAGTAATTTTATTGCTCTTTTTTAAACAATTTTGAAGAAGGAAAGTTTTTAGATTTTTCTATTTTAGTAAAAACTACTTTGAGATCAGCTGCATGCAGAGAACGTTGCTCCCTGTGAATTAGCCAAGAAGATGGTGACGGGTCTGTCGACCCCCGCGGATTAGCTTAGTTGAGTCGCAGCTGCCTTCTCCAGGGTGTACTGCAGGTCGGGGCCAGTCTGGAGTTCATCAGAGCTGAGGTCTAGGATGCACACTGGGCCCGCCAAGGGCATTCAGAAACAAACTTAAAGAGTGTTCAGAACCAGCAGAATCCCATCCTTGTGCTTGTCTGTGCCCTGTCTTGTTCTCAAGGCCAACTCTGAGACTCAGTTGCTGCCTTTGCTGTCAGTTCTAGATCTGTCATCTGCTGTGGCCCAGCGGGAGGATCAAGAGATGCAGCCTGAACAATTTACCAGCTTAGCGAGATCCTATCTCACAATCAAGCATTAACAGGGCTGGGAGGTAGCTCAGTGCAAAGGCCCTGGGTTCAATCCCCAGAACTATAAGCAAACAAATATCAGATTTTATCTAAAGTACTAGAACACTAAGAAACACCAAAGGAATTCTATAACCTGGAAAATCAGTTTTTAGTGCTTCCTCCTTTGCTTTCGCTCATGTTTTTTTGAGGTTACTTCCACATACTTACTATGTAGATATGGTTTCATTATGCTTCCTTGTCTAACATTACATCTTTACATCATTGTTCATATTTTTCCTATTTCAGGCACAAGTCATAGCCAGATGTTGTCCTTGAGATCCTTCTCATTCTTCTCATTCTTCAGGGCTTGACCCAAGTCTCTTCTTCCGTGAGCAGTCGTAACCAGCTCTCCTGGGCACTTCCTGCCGGGATTTACTGTGTGCTTATTAATGTCAATCCGTCTCTTGTAATGAACTACAATCCACCTCGGAGTGCTAATGTGTTCATCTTTAAATTTCACGAAGTAGCTCGAGTGCTTTGCCCTTGACAGACATCAAATATCTACTTGGATATTGAATCAAAGCTCATCCAAGGGCTCATTATAGCAAAATGATTTAATAAGAAGTTGAGGGGAGAAGAAATGAGCCAAGCCGTAGGAGGAAAATGCTAACACACGGAGAGGTGGTAATACTAATAACGGCACCTCGGTTCACGAACTTCTTTCCATGATTCTCTTCGCATTCAGGTTGGAAGAGAACTGAATCCACTTCACTGGTTAGGTTCAACGTCGACCTTATGGAGAAATTTGATGCGAGTTTTGTCCAGTTCATTGTGCAACTGGAATCATGGAGAGAATTGAATTCATGAACTGAGGCACCACTTGTACTGGTCAAGTGGAGGAACAAATGAATCTGATTTTAGTGGACATGTAAGTGACCCAGGACAACGCACTGAAAACCTGCCTCTCACGGCCGTCGTGCCGGGCCACTGAGTGTCGCGTGAGTTGGACTGCTCTGTTCTCCCCCTTGCGTGGTTTTATCCTCGGTTCAGGGCCGCACTGTTGTAGTTACTGTGGCTTCACCATTAGTCTTTTGTCTTGTAGAACACGTTTTCCTGCTTTGTTTTTCTAGTGAAGAGTGCAGCATGAGCTTCATCCATTTGGGCTGCCATAACCAAATACCTGTCCTCCAGCGGCCCAGGTATTGCAGGTTGCTCCCTAGCCCCAGGTGCTCTTGGCCCGGTGGCTCCCGTAGGAGGCGGGGCCTAGGAGGAGGAGCTAGGTCGTGGGGATGTTCCCATCGTGAAGGGGACTCCGGGCCCCCATCCTGTTCCTCTTCCTCTTTCCCCGGCCTCCCGCCACCCTGAGGTGAACAGGAGGAGCCTTCAGCCACGTGAAGCCACCGTGATGTGTGTGCCACACAGGCCCAAAGCGGCTGGGCCAAGCAGCCGGGACTGTTCCCTAACAGCAGCTCGCAATGTTGTTCTTATTTCATCCTTAACGTGCTTGGTAGAATTTACCAGCAAGGGACCCCGGGTTGCAGTCCTCCATTTGCTAACGCTCCTCTTTCATGCGGTCAGTTCTTCATACTGTTTTCTTTGGGGCATTTGTCATTTTTACGTCCGTGCCGAGGTGCGGTTTCCATCCTTCTTAATCTTACTTGGAATTGAGAATCCTGGCTGGATATTTTCCGTCCTTGAGTTCCTTAAACGCAGAGGCATCCATCAGAGGGCGCTGCTGCAGTGGCTGCAGAGCACCTGGATCACCGAAGCATCCGCCTTCCTGTAGCTGGTGCAGTTATAGGGAATCAGTGAACTTGGAGAGCGCTTCGCAGCTGTGCTGCTCCACCCGGTGATTAACGCACCCAGTGCGGCACCTGTGCTTAGCTTCGTGATTGCCGCTGCTGCTTCGGCACGCTGTTCCATTTCTCAGAGCACAGGGCTCTGAGATCCCTGGGTACCGACTGAGCCAAAGACCGAGGCACCGTCGTCAGTTCTCACCAATGCCCGGGTCCAACATCAAAGTCAGAAACTGTACCCTTGGCAGAGTGGCTTTGAGGGCCACGGTTTACATTTTTCGCTGTCCTTTTCTTTGGAGAATTTAGTTAATGAATCTGCCACTTCAGAGGTCCCTTCATCTGAGTCGCTAAATTACTTTTGAGCACTCCCAGGTGGCAAATCAGCCACGTAGCTCAGGTGTTCAGTGGATAATAACGTCTCTCACTGACACCTTGGAGATTGTTTTAGGGTTAAGTAATTTTTTCCTGCAAGAACAGACATGCTTTTCTTCGGAAAAATTGAAAGCATATTTTTCAGTGATACAAATAGTAGTATTAGCATTGAACACAACAGAAATGCAAAATAACTTTGTTTTAACCATATAAAGTACACAAAATTCTATAAAAAGAAGTTAGATGACATGTTAAAAATGTTAATTTGGTATTCAATAATTGATATTTGGGGAACTATATGATATCATGGTTATGGTTTTAAAAAGATTTGTTCTTTGGCCTGTAGCGAAGTATTTATGAATGAAATTATGTGATATCTGGTATTTGTTTCAGGATGGTGTGAGAGGACCACCCTGTGGTCAGGGCCCAGAGGAAACAAAGTTGGCCGGAAGTTGACAGTAGTTTAAATAGGACAGTGAATACTTAAGGATCCATAGAACCACTCTGTCAACTTCTGCGTAAGTTTATAAATATCCCTAATAAAAGATTTTTTGAAAGCCTTGGGTAACTATGAAGCGATGTAGTACCATCAGATCCCAAGTTGTGAGAAGCCATAAAGACGAAGTTAGTTTCTGCATTTTCAGGTTCCACCAAGGTGCCTCTCATGGCTTAATTTCCTTGATGTCACGGGCTTTCTATCTTGCCTGTCGTATTGTAGGAGCTCAGTGTGTTTTTGTTATGTATCAATGATCTTTGCACCAATCACTGTAAAAATTGGCTGTGAATAATTTCCAGCAAGTATTATCTCCATGAGAACTGTGTCGTGTCAGAAGTCTCCCAGTAAGTAGCAGTCACCAGTGCCAGGCTGTTCGGGACAAAAGCGAAGTCCTCCTTAAGTGCTCCCTTCACCTCCGCCCTTACAGTCTGTCACCTGCTCAGGAGAAGACAGACAGAAGACCAGCGGGTGCCTGAAAAGATGCCTGGCCTCTAATCATCAGGAAAAGGACAGTGAAAACCACAGCAGCGAGTTACCTCCCACCCTTTAAAATGCTCTTGTTGAAAAGTGAAAGCTAAAGGTTATGAGGAAATGGACAGAAAGGAATGCTTCTTTTTAATTGAAGCTCATTTCTTCCAACCTCAAAATAGCAGGGAGGGGAGGATGTTCTAGGAACTGATTCTCCCTTGAATCAGAGAAAAGAGAACTCCTGTGCAGTGATGGTGGATCCCAAATGACCCACCGCCAAAACTGGAAGTGGAGCTACCGTGTGGTCCACTAATCCCACTACTGTGGGAGTTCCATGCAAAAGAAGTGAATATCTACAGAGTAAATGAAGTCGATATTCAGGAGCGATTTGTACTCCCACGTTCACTGCAGAGATGCCCACAATAGCTAAGATGTAGAATCAACGAAGTAGGTGTTGAGAGAGAGAAAAACACTGCATGATCTCATTTATATTGGAATCTTAAAAAAATTGAACTCATAGAAACACAAAGTAGAATGGAAATTACCAGCGGCCCGTTAGGGGTGCAGTGGGAGGATTAGGAGATGTTGGTCAAAGGATAGAAAATTAGAGTTAGACCAAATCCATTTCCGAGATCTATTGGAAATCTTGGGTCACCATGGTTAATAATAGCAATGTGTTGTGAGCTTGAACATCACTAAGAGAATAAATTTTTAGTGCTCCCATTACAAAAGAGAGATTATATGAGGTAATGTGTGTTAATTAGCTTGAGGTAGCCATCCCACAATATATTCCTAGGGTACTTTAAACATGTCACGTCATATCCCATAAGCATGTACAGTCCGTGTCAATTCTGAAACATCCGATCTAACTTTCCATCCTCCCACTCAGCCTCCCAGAGTGCTGGGATGACAGATGCGCACAACCGTGCTGCACTTGAAGGTTTTTAAAAATCAGGGCACCCGCACCTGCTCCTCAGCCCCACCGGTGATGGATACGGAACTTAGTAACAACAATCTGGCCTTCTTATCGTGGCCAGCAAGGCCTGTGTGATCTGTCTCCTGCCTGACACTCCGACTTCGTTTCAGAGCCCCTCTCCCTCGATCAGTGTGTATTCAGTCCCTTGGCTCTGTGCTCCGGACATAGGCATGACTGCCTCTTCAATTCTTAATTCCAGTTGTCCCTTGCCCAGAGACGCTTTCCCCAAGTGCAGTCATATGCTGGTTTTGTGTGCCATCCCTTTCCTCCCGTGGCATCCTGGCCTCTCTCTCCTCTTCCCAGATGTCCATCCTTGTGCCTAACCCAGAAAACCACGACTCCCTGATGTGGCCTGCCACGTGAGCAACTATAGGATGCGGCGGCAGTACGTGATGTAGAATACCAAAGCTACAGCACTGCAAATTGAACCATGGCTTAATTACAACTGTTGATTGTGAGATGATCTTTGCTGTTGAGACAGTAAGATGTTAAAAGTGCATCCTTGAATTAATAGCACACACATCTTCTTGAATAAGTAAATGAATGTACTTGGCTCATTCAAAATTACTTCTTTGGTAGTGATACATTCAGAAAATGATTCTGAAAAAGATCCTCAGGTAGAGGGGATGAGAGAGGGCGGGTCAGGAATCACACTGCGCAGGAAGAGCGGACGTTCATAGTATGAGTAAGTGAAGGGATTGTGTGAGCAATTGCCAGACGCTGTTTATTGCTGGCATTATTCACATTCTGAGGGCGTAGGTCTTGAGTAGGCCGAGAAACGTGACCTCGCGACATCCGTCTCCAGAGCTGAGCGCTGCTGTCCTGTGGGTGGATTCAGCCCTACACTGTGCCAGGAGCGAAGGAGCAGATCTAGAGGGGTCGGTGGAGGCGGGAGTGGAGGAGAGGAGATCCACACCTCGTCGCTTCTGTGTGTCCAGTGAAATTCTGTCTGAGGGCTTTGGCTCAGTGTAGCTTTGAGGAAGCAGAGAAGGTGTGGGTAGTGGGTACAAAGTACAAAAGCTGAGGAAGTAGGGTGTCCGGTGGATGTCAAGTAGGTTTGAAGATGCCGTGCTTGGTTCACTGCTGGGTGGCATCCAAACGTGGCCAGGTAATGAATACCCCAGCGAGAGAGTAACCGGACAGCCTGCCCTAAGTCCCTAAATGTACCTATGTCCCTGAGACCTGACCTTCCCAGATGACTGCCCCATTGCTGCATCCAAACTTACGAGTTCAGGGAGGCTGGGTTCAGGCACGGAGCTGGGACTAGAGAACCGGGGGTCTTGTCCACCTTCCTGAGCTGCTGTCTAATATAAGCTCCCTCCAGTGGCCAAGTGCGCCCTTTTGTGGAATGAAAAGAAACTCCCTTACATACTTAGGACTAAGTATTTTTCCATCTCTGTCCAGACTCCTGCAGCGGCTTTGTGCTCCGCTCTGAGCCCCTGGCCCAAGCCTCTTCTGTGGGTGCTCACGCCTCCAGTCCACCTTCCCCTCGCCACGGAGCTCGCGCACGGCCGGGATCTCCACGCTGTGATCTCTGTGTGCTGCCTGCAGGTCGATTCCGCTCAGATGTGGGCAGAGCACGGACAGCCCTGTCCTGCCGTGCCGTTTCTTCTCTCTGCTTCTATGTGGCTCGGTCCTGTGGCCCGGGAGGTCTTCCTGGGAGCCTCGTGTGACCTCCGGTCTGAGGTGACGGTGCCTCCTGGTCTTCCCTGACTCCTGCGCGCCTGGCTCGGGAGGGCGTGGTCCAGGTCCGCAGGACGTGAAGCCAGAAACAGGCCGTCACTGGTTAAATGTTTACGTGACAGACGTCATCAAGCCAGGTTCTTATGATACCCTGGAGATTTTATCTGTATGAAAATCTGGGGACTTCGGTCCTGAGGCATAACTTAAAATAATTCATTTGAAAGATAATGGAAGTTAATATCATTATCATAACGCTGTAACCGTGCAGTGATAAAATCTGAGGCTAACTGAGCAGACCCACTGAAAGTAGAGACAGTGGGCACATATTTTAAAAATAAACCTCTCTGTATCACATTTTATACAAAAGAAGCGTAAACTTATATAGCAGATCCAGCTTTTCACAGAGCACTGCCAGCCACTGTCTTTCCCTTCGCTGTCCCTGCAGCTTGTGTCCTTCAGTGGCTGTACATGTGCCGTTCTGTGCGTCCATCAGCTATAACTCTGAACTACTTTCTTCAAGTTGGTGCCAAATAAACATCAAAGTTGAGAGTTACTGGGAGTTTAGTTGATTAATTTCCAATTGCATTTTGTGGTGGTGTTTTCTCCTCCAGACCATGTGGCTTTCTCCCGTTGCCACTTCAGTCTTCATAGTGTGCTTTTTCTCGGTCAAGTGCATATGTTTTGATTTCCGAGAATGTCAGTCACTCAGTGAAAATCCGAGTTGAAAGTCGTGGTCGCGTGGATGTTTCCATGTGTCCTTTTTCTATGTCCAGTTGGCCAAAGCCAACGATGGTGCTATATGGCTCATCACTTCTGGGAAGCCGTCCAGCGCTTCCTTTCCTCAACATCATGCATTTTCAAGAGCGTTTAAAAATGAGCTGTGTCCACGTGTGGTGCTTGAAGCTTTCACTGTGCGCTTTAAGGTCAGCCACATGTATTATCCCACACCAAATGCTGAAGGGCGCGTTCGGGTTTAGCTTTCTCTTTTTCCTCCAAGCTAGTTTTGTGGGCCTCTGAGTAAATTAATTTTGTAAATGACCCCAGGAGCAGCCAGATCTCTTCAGGACTTTCCTTGTTTTGTCTTACACTCTGTGTTTGGTTTAATTTTCTTAACAGTTCCTAAAAATGTGATGACTCGGGACCTATGCCTTTGTGGTTGGCATGAAATAGCTCAGGGAAAACACATTTTGCTAGTGGTTTTTTAACTGCTAGATATTACATGTGAGTACTTTACACAAATCCCTATTTTATCCTTTTAAAGGAGTCAACTGTGCGCAAAGATTGGTGCTGAAATACCCGTAGCAAGGCAGAAAAGCCGGAAGCACCTCTCAGTCCGAATGCTGTTTCACCTGAAGTTACGGACGAGGGGGTGGCAGTTTGCTTCTTTACAGACCCTGCTGCTCAGGTTCCCTTAAATTCTCAAATAAAATGATCAGACAAGACTGCAACCACCTCTAAATCATTTTGGAAACACACTGATTATTCTGGTGCTGCCTGACGCAGGTGTCTAAGTGATTTCTATTCACTGCATTATCATAAAGCAAAAAGGGATAATCCTTATGCAGTCATGAAATGAACAATACCATATGCGCAAAAAGGAAAAGAAAAGAAGCTTAATAACTAACTGGAGACCTTCTTCTTTTCTCCCATCTGCTCTTTCTCCTAGGTACAGCTTGGCCAAGTAGAAATCAAATGCCCCATCACCGAGTGCTTCGAATTCCTGGAAGAAACAACTGTTGTCTACAACCTAACATATGAGGACTCCATCAAGTATAAGTACTTCCTGGAGCTTGGTCACATTGATTCCAGCACGAAGCCGTGTCCTCAGTGCAAGCACTTTACAACCGTTAAGAAGAAAGGACATATTCCTACCCCTTCCAGATCAGAGAGCAAATACAAAGTAAGCCGTGCCCCGGGGCTGTGGTCAGATGTCTGTTAGGGGAACAGGCTGATTTGGGGTAGTGCTAAGAGGCTTCCTTCCCTTAACTGGGCGAGGCAGCAGGTCTTGCCTAGATTCTGAAAATGTGTGCCTTGGGGAGACTGATGCGAAGAGGTTCTTAAGGATCGAATTCAAGTTTTTCCTTTAATTACACTGAAAGTTATTCTGATAACCTAATTGAAGGGATGACCTTTAGTTGTTGCTGTTGCCAAATACTGCAAATTCTAAGGCTTTTTTTAAAGTATGAACTTGACCTTTTCAGTGGGTCCACTAACAGTCTCCGGGCTGTGATAAGTGAAAACAGTGTAAAATGCTATTTGCTCACTATTGAGCACTCATAGAGTACCCTTCTATGCTTGTGTTGTGCTAAGTTTAGGGGACACGGAGGCAAATGTGGCATAGTCCCTGCCTCCAGAAAGTCTAACAAAGGCATGTTCCCCCGCTGTTCCGGAGACCTGCTTGGAAACGGGAGAGCTTTGTCTGGGCACGGTGTTGGGAGTTCGGCCGCGAACCCTTGGTCCAGTTGTTCTGGGCCCCGGTGGGAGCACCGGGCAGAGCACAGCTGCTGGAGTGGCCCAGTGGAGGGGCGGGGACAGGGTCCCCTGGGCTTCGTCAGGGTCCCTGCTGCCCCAAGACCACCCCTCCTAAGCCTCACCACCTCCCACTAGCGCCACCTGGGGGATGAAGCCTTGGCCGCCGCAGACCTCTGGACACTCCCAACCAGGCCGAAGGTGAGGGGCACGTGGGTCCTAGGATGACTGACGGCTCAGCGTGCTTGGAAGAGTGAACCACACCTCACAGAGCTCCTTGGGGGCACTTGTGCGGGGCTGGGGTGTCGGGAATGGGATACCAGGGGGAAGTGGGTCTCCAGGCAGGTGGCAGCAGGAGGGATGAGTCGCACATCGGGCGGGCGGGTCCCCTGGGTGAGGTCCTGGGTGTGCACCTGAGTGGGATGAGTTCTGCAGGCATGGGATGGGGGAAGCTGGGGCGGCTGCAGCACGGGCTGAGAAACCATGGCCCCTGCAGGCCAGTCCCAGACTCTGGGCCCTGACCGTGGCTAGAATCTCCTGAGAAGCTTGGGGACACAGGTGCCCTGGGCCGCCCCAGAACCGTCCTGCAGACGTTTGAGCCTCAGCTCCTGACTGGAGGCCGCCGAGTGGAGAGCACACACACAGCAGGTGGCAGGGATCCGTGCTCACCGGGGCTCCCAGCCGCCCGCGGGTCCCTGCAGTCCCGTGAGCTCCGCCCAGCGGGCCGATTGCCAGAGCTTCCTCCCTCCCGCCTGCAGGGCTGAGCTCCTGATTTCTCGGTCGCCCAGAGCCTCTTGAGGACTAATTGGTCTTTGAAAGTGCTTAACTTGCGTAGTGAATTTTTTCCTTTTTTCACTTATGGCTCTTGTGCGGGCTCCTTTCTTTATGATTTAACTGCCAGGAATAAAAAACACCTTTTGTTATCTTCCACAAAAGCTGCCATTTCTGAGGTCGCAAAGTTGTACAACTACAGTAAAACTGTACGGTGCTGTTACAGTGCTGACCTGACAGCAATAGATGACTTGCGCCCAGCCCCATGCATGTATTTTGGGGCTGTTTTAAGTTCCTTTTAGTCCTGTTGCAGGCTATTAATATCATCAGGAGGTTACTTGTCTTAGAAGGACTTGTGCTCTGTAACTTAAGATATTGATTGTTTTCTAAATTATGTTTAGAATTAGATACACGTAAAATGAGACTATAGTATTTTGGAATGTGGAGTAATTAAAGCAGGGGACGTATGCAGCCAGGCAGGGTGGTGCACGTCTGCCTGTAAACCCAGCACTCTGGAAGGCTGAGTGAGGCGGAAGGCCCACCACAAGTTTGAGGCCAGGGCTACCTGGACAGTTCAAGGCCAGCCTGGGCTATATAACTGATACCCTGCCTCAAAAAACTACCCTATCTCAAAAGCCAAAACAAAACACAAAATACCTCTGAGGCAAATTTTCCCAAGTGCAGCTCCCATGATGGCATGGTTATTCCTGTCATTCCTCATTATGCGTAGAAGAGAGTATCTACGGCATGAGAGGTGCAGAATTCCTGTTCCGTGTCATTGCCCTCGTAAGGGTGCTTCTGACGCTGAGTTTTAGTGTTTCCCATGTAACGACTGTATAGAATTTCTCACTGTTCAACCGCAAGCTCCACTTTAATGGTAGGGCCTGCCTTACAGGGCCTGCCTGGCTGCCTGCTTATGGAGGGCAGGAAGAAGTGACATTAAGGTCTTCATTTTTTCATTTTGATGGACACTTTCCATTCCGCTGGAGTTTTTAAACAGTTCAGTCTTCTGATAACAAAACCCACCTCCAAAATGGTGTAGCTCATCACAGCTTTAAGAGCAGTAAATTCAAGTACTCAAATGTCATAAGCTGGTATAAACAGGAAAAAAAGCTTGCTGCTAATGTCTAACATTTCTGAGCAGTTTAGAAACTCTTTATTGTTTACAGCCTTAAAAGGGCTTTGTATCTTGATCAATTCCTTGTAATGTTTATTTCAGTAGTACTGTTTTTGAATCACCGAGTTATAGCATCTTGATCTAAGATACCACTCTGAGCATTTGTTACAGTTTTTGCTGGAAGCTCAGAAGCACTTGATATATTATATTTAAATTGTTTGAAAATGTCACAGTCATTGTACAGTGGGGTGAGTGCTTCCTGTATGAAATGTGAGATCTGTGATGTTGTATTTAGGATTCATTTGTGCAGTTTTTTGTTTTTTTGTTTTTGGTACTGGGGCTCGAACTCAGGGCCTTCTTCTTGCAAGGCAGGCGGCAGAACCACTGAGCTAAATCCCTGGCCCTTGAGTAGTTTTTTGTAAAGATCACTTGTTAAAATCTGTGTCTTCACCAGGAAGGAAAATGATAAGCGGGAGACATCAGTAAGCAGCGGGAAGGACTCTCGGGTGCCAGTCCATCCTCCCGGGCCTCCCTCAGCAGCTTTGCTGGCAGATGTTTGAGTGCACAGAGCTTTTCCTCACCTGTGGCATGTTGTGGGACTCATGCCTATGAACTGAGCCTGGCATGCCTACTTTGCGCTCATTTTAGTTCTGTGTTCTCCACCCCTGCAGCTTATGCTGTGACCCCCCAAGTTTCACTGTCCCGTTTCCACAAGGTTGCCTTCAGTTTCCCACATTAGAAATGCAGTTTCTAACCTCCGTGGTTTGCCTGATGTACTAGTGGGACACCAGCTGCCTTTCAGGACAGGGAAGGAGCTAATGCTGGGAAATTGGATGCCCACCAACAGACACAGCACCCCCAGGCGGCGTTTTTGTGCGCAGCAGTTATCACCAGGGATCTTAGGGTGTATTTGCAGGGCTCAGTTGCCTACAGTCTGTCTCTCTAACTTGTCTCCAGGAGGCCAGGCTCAGGCTTCCTTCATCCACTGGCAGCAGTAAGCACTGTGCCTTACAGAGTATGTGTTCAAAATATATCTGTCGAATGAATTAATAAACAGGCCAGTGTTTACATAACAATGTGTACTGTAATAAAAGGTGGGAAATGCTGAGGGCAGAGGAAAAGAAAGCACAGGAGAGATCAGGAGGCATCACTAAAGGTAAAGCCATGAAATCAAACCTTACAGTGTAAGCTTACCTGGGAGCAGAAGGAGGCTCAGAGCACTGGATTCGGAGTAGATTTAAACTCTCAGCCCGCCGCAAATTGGCTGTGTAACCTTGCATATCTCGACCTGCAGACAGTCGTGGATCCCTGCTCTGGGAGTGTAGTGAGGGTTGAGTGGGCTCACACAGCCAGCGCTCAGCACCAGGACTGACGTATCGTCAGTGCTCAGCACCTGCCGAATGATTGTGGTTGTTATCACCTGTGGGCAGAGGGAGCAGAAGCCGCCAGCCTGGATGCTGAGGAGGGAGTGGAGAGTCAGAAAGCTCACTGGAGGCATAAAAGATGAGGTGACTTCAACTCTTTTGGGAAGACACTAGAAGGGTAGCAGCTTGGTCAAATGGGATTTCTAGTTTTAGTTTTGTGAGGACTCTCCACACTGATTCCCACCGTGCTGTACTAGTTTACACTCCCACCAACAGTGTAAGAGTTCCCTTTTTCCTCACATCCTTCCCAGAATTTGTTATTATTTGATTTCTCGATGACAGCCATTCTTTCTGGGCTAAGAAGGAATCTCAGTGTCATTTTACTTTGCATTTCTCTAATGGCCAGCGCTATCAAACATTTCTTCATGTATTTATTGGCCATTTGTACTTCTGAGAAGTGTCTCTTCATTTCAGTTTATACCAGGACAATTCATAATCACTAAATCTTGGAAGCAGCTTAAATGCCTGTGAACAGAGGAATGGATAAAGAAGTGTGGTATTTACACACAGTGGAGTACTACTCTGGCATGAAGATATACTTGAGGCATCATAGGTGTATAGATGCTCTTTGAGACCATGATATTAAGTAAATAAGTCAGATACACAAGCTTAAATATTGCATTTTTCTCATATCAGAAACTCAAAAATATGTATATAAATAAGGAATAGAAGCTAGATAAACAGGAATAGGAAAATCTTTCAAATGGATGAGAGAAAACGAGATGGAAGAAGGGGAAGAAAGGGGAGAAAAGGGATGGAAAAAGAACTCAAGAAAAAATGAACATAGAGCTTTTGCCAGTGGGAGGGTAAGCAAGAGTTGGGGGGGGAGGGGGAGGGGGAGGGGTCAGAAGAGAAGGACACGCACCAACTTCGCACGATAAATGTCAGTATCCTGCAAGCGTGCGCTCGTAATAATAAAGCAGACAGCAAATAAAATGTGAGGTGAAAATGGGGTGTCAAACGGTGCAATTACTGTGTCTGCAGGAGGAGGAAATGACCTCACTTTGAGACGGGTCCAGCTAGGAGGTCCTTCCGGGATCAGGCAGGAACTGCTCTGCCCACTAAGCTGGCGCAGGAATCAGCAGTGTTGGGAGGGGTGGGGAAGGGGAGTTCCTGACCCCATAGAACTGGAAAGAAATTGCTCTGGGAGGTGAGAGAGGTCATCACCGACTTGGTGTTCTTCAGGGAGAAGGAGAGGAGAGGATCACAGAAGATTAAAGGAGACATTTATTTTAATGGACTTCATCTGTACATTTCAGGTGTACAGTGTAACGGCATTCCTCATTGGAGATTTGCACCTTTACGTAGTCTCTCTTGGTTCTTATTTTTTCCCCTTTCCCCTGTCCTCCCTTCAATCCCTCCATTCCTCCCTATCTACAAAGACTTTGTTTCCATTTTTTCATTTTCTCATATTAATTCCATTCCCTTTGAAGTAGACATTTAACTCATAGGAATTTCCCAAAGTAGGTGCAGTTCTAGGCTTCATTTTCATTCCAAGTGGAGACTAAAAAAACGATCATTTTCATACTGATTTGGAGAAAGTTGAATGTCATGTATCAACACAGGGAACATGTAAAAGGCATGATTTCTCCATGGATTTCTTGAAACAAACTTAATAATCCGTATTCTTTTCACAAGTATTGAGCAGAACCATGGTAGTGTACACAATAGTGTGTGACTTATCACAAGGTAGAAGGAAAAAAGCCAATAAAATGTACTGGAGAAACTGTGTTCTCACCTTATAGGGTTAACACTCTGCTAAGCACTCTGGGTAGGAATCACATTTTATAAAGCTGCTCAAGTATAGTATTTCCTCACTTTGTACAATAATTTTTGTGAGGGCTTTCAGAAAATCATTGAGTCAGTATGTTGCTCCTAATCTGTCTGCTTTAAAACGTGTTTAAGCTTCCTTGGGTAGAAATGATTTGAGACTTTTTCTATATGCAGAAATGTTGGAAGCTTCTCTAGGAAGTGTATTCAGCATGCTCCTTTGTTCTTCTGTTTTCCCTGATGCCATCGCTTTAAGTTGACAGTGTTTACAGTCTGAGAAGCAGCTTGTGGTTCGGTGTGAAAGGTCACCGTAGCTGCTGACACACACTAGTTCCTCCTGGGATTAGTGTACCATCCGTGTCCGGAACCAGCAGAAAGCAAGTATAGTTTCTGACTAATGGTTGCTGGCATAGATGTATGAGGGGGTAAAAATGAAGTTGTCTAGCCTGATTTAAAGAAGTCAGTTAAGCAAAGGGTGTGTTATAGATGTTACCTTGAAAGCATTTATAATGCACAGCTATGGTGCAACCCTACTGCATTTTATCCAAGTGCTTTTCTCCCTTCAGTTGCTAATGAGGTGCTTTGCTAACGTTTGTTGTTCTTTACTTTCTTGATGCATAAAATATCTGTAATATTTTAGAGTTTTTGCTTCAAGTTCAACTTCTCCCAGCATTTGAATAATGGAAGTCATCTGATGTTTCAGCCTACGTCAGTGCCCCCCCCCAATTCTACTAAATAAATACAGTAATCAAGACCCATAGCTACCGTATTTTGACCTCCAGTGGTCTTGAGAACTGTTTTGTTGCTGTTTGTTTACTTTTACTTAGTCACATTTGTCCGTTGGTCTAAGCGAAGAGTCATTTCTCCCTGATGACCAGCTGGAGGAGGGACCAAACTAACCAAATCTTCTGCACATTAGCAGAAGGTCAGAAGATGACAAGAGGAATTGGTGCAGTGCGTTTCTCATCTACCACCCTCTGTGCTCCTGCATTTCCTATTTCCCTCTTAGACTGGTAGGGGACCTGATAGAGCTGTCTGTGTGGTGAGTCTCTACTGTGTGCCTACTGGACTCTCATTGTGAGGCTGCCCATTAGCAAATCCTTAGCTATCCAGTCATTCCCTTCTATATCGGGGCACTCTAATTTGAGAGAACTCGTTGCTAAGTCCAGGTTGAGGTCCCTCGCTCTCTCCCTCCTCTCCTCTTCCCTCCCCTCTCCTCTCCCTTTTCTCTCTCTTTCTCTGGGTTTCATTTACTTATCAGAGAGAGTAGTCCCATTGTTTCTTGTACACTGTAAGAGTAAATGTCCTTCCTGTGACGATATGTGTGTCTCTTACGAGATGTAACCCCTGTCGTGTTCAGAACGGACCTGTGGAAAACCACATGATGCCACACTTTACTGGCTAGGAGTTCAGGCTACACAAACCAAGGCAGAATTTCCCAGTACCCTTTGTGTTCATCAGCGATGTAACTTCAGACCGGAAATAGACTTAAACAAATGCTTTCCTGGACCTTGCTTTCTGGATTTAGAGGGAGAATCGATCAGTGCTGGACAGTGTTTCCAGCTGGACAGGGGTGAGCAGCAATTGCCAGTTTGAGAGGGGGCTCCTCCCAGATGACCCCATCCTGAGCCCTGCCATTCCTCCATGGAAGCCCGCCTCTCACAGATGAACCCTAGCATCAAGGCAAAGGAATGGCGGCACCCAGAATGTGTTACGGTTGTGAAACCAGTGCTGAGGAGTCTGGCTGAAGGCTGTTTATAAACATGGTGTCTGGATGGAGCTTAGCTTGCTACGTGTCACTGTGGTTTTGTCTGCTCTTGGTCCCCAAGCCTTAGGAGAGTTTTTCTTTCCTTTTCTAGCTTGGCTTCAGGTGCGCCATGGGAAAGTAAGGCAGAGGGTGCCTGGCCACATCTGGGCCTCTGTGACTGCAGTGCTAGTGGGGGGCCTCCCAGGTAGGTGGTGAACTCAAGGAAAAAGGCTGGGGCCAAGAAGTCAGGCGCCTGAACCCGTGCCACCCACCCCTGCCGACCCTGTGCTTGGGATTTGAGGTTAGAGGAAGCAGAGCGGCCTGGGGGTGTTGAGGTCTCCTCTCCTCTCTGGAACGCTCTGCTCTTCTCCCATGCAGGAGCATTTCCTTGGTCCTTACAGAACCCCTTTGTCACCAGGAGAGTCCCAGTCATTTGCTGGATGGGTCCGCGTCTCTGGACAGCACCCTGGCCTGAGAGCTGTCACTGTCACACGCTCCATAGGAGTTTCTGGACCACAGCATAAATTTGTGGACATGGGGTTATAGGAACCTGTTGGACCCTGATTTTTTGGGCATTTGAGCAAGGCTTGGGCTTGAGCTAGCAGAAGTGCTTTGTCCACTCAGCTACAGTAGAACAGCTGCTTGTTCTGAGCTTTCCCTCAGACCCCGGTGTGGACCAGGGCTGCACACGCTGCCTGGTCCATGCCCGACACTCGCCCCACTAACATTTGACTTCCTGTGCGAGCTCTCTGAAGATTCCCTCAGTTTCCAGCCTTTCCGGAAGCATCTTTCTCCTCAAAGTGGCCTGTCCAGGCTTCTGTCTAGCACTACACGGTTGTGCTTGTAGGATCTGCGCCTGTCCGCTTCTTAAGTTCCTTACGTTGGGGTTTCTTCATTCTTTGGTGTGGTGTCAGTACAGCCAGCCTCGCCTCTGGGAGGCCCTCCATAAATATTTGGTGGATGGGCAGATGAATTGATAAATGTGTGCCATTATTGAATAGATTATTGAATATCTGTGTAGCCTCAAATTCGAATAAAACAGATTCCTTTTGGGAAACTGTTAGTTCTTGTCTCCAGAGTACTTCATTTACGCATTGATAGTGTCTAGTATCTTGAGTGTAAAAAGTAATGATTTTGTGATTTATTTAAAATGATGATATATAAAGGAGGATATAGAATTTAGGGGGAGATAGTTATCTGGGATTCTCTTTCCTTTATTTATTCTGTATTTATTCTGTGGGTTATTTCTTTCCTGGCATAATGCATTGACAGGGGAAAATACTTGTTTCGGGCCAGTGGAGTGGTACACATGTTACATGAGTGTCAGGATAGTGCAGTGCCTTTAAAATCTATAAGGTTCAAAATTGTAAAGTGCTCTTTTAGCTTCCATGGATTCTGGAGCAAGTTAGTCAAGATTTTTAAATTCTGGAAGCTTTATTCTTGAAAAATTTGAAGCTTCTTGTAGAAGAGTTTGCATATTCATCATGATGTTCACTAAAATGTCATTAGGATAAAATTGTAAGCAAAGTCTGGTAATACAGGACATGGTAAAGGCATCCCAGCTGCTGATTATCAGTTAACTATGTCGGTTTCCTTTGAATTCCCTTAGTTCATTTTACAGATAACTTACAGAGTGTCTGCCATGCATGCCAGAGGTTCTGCATTACTGAAGTCAGCAAACACAGGATGAATGAACAGCTCGTAGGCTGCTAAGGAGACTGCACACCTTCCTGCCTGATATAAAGGCTGTGAGAAAGTACGGATGGCTGGAGGAATGGGGAGGAAGTTTTGAAGCAAGGAGCCCTCGATCAGGGTCAGAGCTCAGTAGACAGATTGTGCCCTTGGACTCTTCAGTTAAGGAAGCAAGGACAGATGGGCTGTCCTCAGCTCACCACAGTGTGTGAGGTTTACTGAAGGCCCTCCGGGGGGAGGAAGGGCACAGATGGTCTCAGCAGCCACTCCCTGAGAGCGACCTGTGTCCCCACCTCCCTCCTCTAGAGAAAATCTCCCTCTGCTAATTTCACTCCTCAGTGAGCCCTCTGCTACTCAGAGCTCACGCCAGCTGCCTCTCAATCAGCCTGGCATCTGTGCCCGTCACCGCGCACAATTTTGGTCATCCCTGGCCTAATAAGTTGTGCCGAGGACATGGGGTCACGGTGTAGAACGGAGCTTGTGGACGTCTCCCATGCACAGGAGCCACCGAAAGACCTTGTGAATGGAGACTCGTGGGAAACCATGAGTTCTCTTTCCACCGAGCTCCTGAAGACAACAGTTTTGCCGATCCTCAAACCGCGCTTTGAGTAGAAGGGCTCAGCAATGCGCCACTGTGTGCAGACTCCTCATCCCTCAGAAGCCAGCACCCATGGCTGCCCGAGCTCTGGAGAGGGCATTTCTTGAGGAAGTCGTTGTGTATATGAGTGGAGGAAGGCACAGTGTCGTTGATTGTATGTGTTTACGAGGCCAGTTTCGGATATGGTTAGGGCAGAGTGAAGAAGGGATCTTTGAACAGAAAGTCAATGTTAAAACAATTCTCATATTGTCTGTGAGTCCCAGAGCTGTCGGTCTTGGCTGGTAGTCCTTTGGTTTTTTCAGCTCAGAGCGTGGTAAGCAATCGAGTGTGAATTTTGGTGATTCGTAGTCACTCAGAAGCTTGCTTCAGCACTGCTGTGTGGTTTGTCAGTGAGAGTTGTTGGTGAGGGTTGCTGGTAGGACTTACTTATCCTGGGAAATTGAGAGCCACAGCCCCTGGTTTAGACGCCAAGGGTCAGATTCCTTCATTCTGGTACTTCGGGAAAATCACGCATTTTTTGAGTGTCATAATTGGAGATCCATGGATGTGAACCATTTTAATGCCTGGTATTCACACGGTGATCCCAGTTTCAAAGCCTTTACAATCATAAAGTCTAAGACTGATTAACACTCAAAGAGCCTTTGAAAAAATACAGTTAGCAATGGGAGAGTCCAGTGATTTAGAATCAGAAATAATGTGTGAGAGAAGAGAACTCAGTTGAACAGCCAGGCCCCTGACACCCTCAGGTGCATGAGGCGAGCAGTGTGGCCCGACTGTCCCATCCGTCCGCTGGACTCCCAAGGAGGTCCCGGGTGAGGGTGACATCCAGTCTTCACTGTCCCATGGCACACGGAAACAAACATTTGATGTTTTATTGTCCAAAACTCACCCACTTCAACTCACCCACTTCTTCCAACTTTAAAAAGTGACTTATTTGCTCTTAGTTATCTGAAAAACATTTATTAACTTTTAGAAAAATATTTTAAATGGCCTGAATATTACTATCCTTTAAAAAAGAACCAGGGAGCTTCTAGTTCATGCAAGATAAAGGATTTTCCTAACTCACCTTAGGCTGGGAACCATGCAGACTCCTGCCCGTTCTCGGTGGGACTGTGATTCCCGTGTCTCGCTGCCGAGTGGCTCAGACCCCACTGGAGGTGCGCGCACAGCTGTCCTGCCGGGCAGCAGGGGACCGGCCCATCGGGGACACAGGCTGCCCGGTGGGACAGTCGCGCGTGTACAGCCAGTGCGTGAAGCCTTTGCGCTGCCGCACTTCAGGTTGTCAGTGAAGAAACGATGTGGAGGAGGAGCAGGAGTCGGGCCCAATAAATAGTACGCGGCCTTGAGGCCAGACGGGCTTATTTCAAATCCTTCCCAGAGCATGCGTACATTGCTCGCGCTCCCTCAGCCTTCTTTCTCCGTCTGTAAATGTTCCTCTCGGATGTTCTTACCTACTTCGGTGCCGAATTTTGAGGGCAAGAATAATGCACCATGCCCCGGGCGGAAGGCGGTGTCCCTCTGGCCCGTGTGCACTCCCACTCTGTGAGTGCCGCTGCTAGCGCTGAATGTTCTTTCTCCTCACACAGATCCAGTGCCCCGCTTGCCAGTTTGTCTGGTGTTTTAAGTGCCACTCCCCTTGGCACGAAGGTGTCAGTTGCAAAGAGTACAGAAAAGGAGACAAACTGCTGCGTCACTGGGCCAGCGAAATCGAGCACGGGCAGAGGAATGCCCAGAAGTGTCCAAAGTGCAAGGTAAGCTGCCCTTTTGGGGAGCAGGAGGACGGAGGGCACGCCCGCTGCAGAGGACGGACAGTTGTCCACAGGACAGGCATCGCCTCGTCGTTGTCCTGAGGTGGGGGCAGAGAAAGGGGTATTTGCTGTTTCATTCTAGAAGAGCAATTCCATTATGTGTATAAACTGAACGTTTTATCTATAAGTGGTACATGTTCTATTTGCGTGACAGTTCAAAATTTAAGCCTGCTCACAATTACAGATTTAAAGCATCAGACTCTTTAATTTACATTTAAAGATTAAGACATGTATACAGGGAAAATCTAGCACGGAAATGTCACAGAAGTATTATTTCTAGCTTGCCACATACTGTGTATGGTCACTGCTCAGTTATGCAGGCTCTGACTCCCTGCAGTCCTTTGCTTTTCTGTCCTTTGCTTTAGGATTACGTTAAATTGATCATTTTGTTCTTTGTAAATGGGGGGAAGGAGAAGCTAATCCTAAAATCAGAACTTAGGGCTTTTATGAATCCCACTGTTTCATTTTTCTCTTCATGCAAGTAATCAGGAGTTAGCAAGCATTTTAGCTGGGACCTGGGTGTTGAACGTCGGCCACCAGGGAAGACTTTGCTATAGCGAGATTAACAAATCCAGTGAAAAAAATCAAGTTTGGTGCTTATAAGCTAGAGAAGAGTTTGAAGTTTTTTTCTTTTTCAAGCTTACTTTAGAAAACTATATGCGTGTCTGTACCCTTGCATATGTACTCTTTCTACCTGTTGCCAAATTTACTTTTGGAAACCTTGTCTAAAAGGGCCTCATTTTCTTTTAAGAATACTTCTGCAAGGGCTGGGGATTTAGCTCAGTGGTTCCGCTGCCTGCTTCGCAAGCACAAGGTCCCAAGTTCAATCCCCGGTACCAAAAAAAAAAAAGAATACTTCTGCAATTCCTTCCTGGAGACTTAGCACCAGGTCAGTTAAATTTGAATTACTAGAAAGTGTTTAAAATTTAGTAGTTGTGAAACTCATTTGAAATAATGAAAGTATATTATGAGTCCTGTTAATGAGCATAATATCAAGGTACAACTTCACTATACCAAAATAACATGTTATTTTATATATACTGAAAGTAAAAAAGTAGCACAAAGTAATATGCTGCATTCTTAGCAGGGGGAAGAAATGTTTGAAACATTTCTACTGGAGCTGACTCTTAAAAGTGATGTCTATCAATGCTTGATAAAGCTTTGTTTTCCTTGTAGAAGGCAAATTCATCTCAGTACCATTTTTTACTTTAAGTCTTTTTCAGATCATGGCATCCATTGCCTAGTTTACTTTTATTTTTCAGCCCATTGAAAAACTAGAAAAGAGGTCTTTCCTCTTTCACCTTGCCTTTTCAGTTTGTGCATCGTTGCTGTTCTGTTTCAAATCAAAGGCCAATGGGAATTTGGGGCTTTAAATTCTGACTTAACATTTTGCTTGTACATACATTTTATGTCTCTCTGGAAAGCTGTAAAAATTATTGGTTAGCTGGTTCTAAGACAGTACCCTGAATGAACAGCACTGCAGCACTGTGCCTGGGGAAATTCTGAATGAACCCAAACGATACATAACAACATACACTTAGGACTGCAGCCCCGCAATCTAGCCTTAAACAGGCCCTGCTGTATAGAGATAACCAGCAGGAGTTTACTGAAATACCAACAACTTGCCACAGTTTCGACAGCTTCGCGTGAGAGTCAAGAGGGTGAGAGTCAAGAGGAAGCGTCCACGCTGGGTCCCTTGTGAAGGATGCTGGAAGGGTGCGGCTTTTCATAGACTCACCTAAGAGCTACGAGGGAAAACCCAGAGTCCGTTCGCATGGCTGTCGGCTGTCGTAAGGCGGAACCTAGTGTCCTATTGTCCCGTGGGATTCAGCACAAAATTTGCATCTATTTAAATTGTATTTTATGAGTTGTTTTGAAAACAAATAGTTTTGGGTTTTGGGTTTTTTTTTTCCTTTAAGCATGACTTTAACCACATAACAGTTTGGCAACCACGTCTGTTTATGAACTGACTGTGCTGAGCATGGCTTGGGCAGGTGTCATTTCAACAGTCGGGTCTTGTACTGAATAAATTAGATAAGATTGTCATTTTTATATTTCCTGTTACATTATCTTATAAAAGTTAATGAAAAAATATGCAATTTTTGGTCATCCCGTCTTTAAATAATTGGACAGCTAAGCGGTTTTAAAGCATTTTCTTATATAATGATCTTTTTCTGGGGAACCTTAAAATTGTATTTCTCCCCAGAAAATATTTCTATACTTGCAAAAGAAATTGAGAAAATATGCTGAGTAAGTTAATACTGTTGTATACTCGAAGGCCTTTTTTTCATAAATACATGCATTAAAATATATAAACATAAAACAAAAAGGATGAGAGTTTTGCAAAGGAAACTTTCACACAGCATACCCCCAGATGAACAAAACTGTTATCATAAATCTTCACATATATTCTTTCAATATCGATTGTCAATTGTACTCAAAGTTTTGTTGTAACCAAAGTATTTTTTTGCACCCTGCAATGGGTTAGCATGAATCTTAAATTAATTGATAATTTTGATGGTGGCTTTGATTTTTATTTGATCATTTTGTGTCCAAAGGTCACAGATGTGTGAAAGATATTTGAGAAAACTCTTCCCTGCCATCCTACCACTCTAGTGCACTCAGTGTTGACATACTAGTGCCTCTCCTTGGTCTTTGCCCTACTCGAATTATTTTTATAAGGGTTTAATTGTATTATGCTAACAATTTGATGTCGTTATATTTTCCATTTCTCATTTCTCAATGCCAAGCATTTTTCACGTTATTAAATGGTTTTCAAACCACTCTTTTCATGAAGAGTGTGTTGCTCGTGTAAACATCTTTGCACTGTCAGATACCAGGTTGGCTTTGGTGTGGATCTCTATATTACAGGTGTTAATGATATTTATCTTGAATGTTCTTTTTTAACATATTTTGAACCTTTGAAACATGTATTTCTATAGCTGGAATCACTGCATTAAAGGATATCAGTGTTTTTAATTTTGGCCACATGGTTAGACAATGCTTTCTGATAGAAGTAAAATAATTTTTACTTCCACCGATAAAAAGTCTGAAAAGCTGTTTCTGTGAGCCTTTCTCATTAGCATTAAAATGTATTTTAAGCATTTTTAAGTATTAAAATGTAAGTATTTTCATAATGTTAAAATATGTTGTTCTTGTATTTTATACTTGCTTGCTTATAGACTGAATATAAATGTACATGGAGTTTATAATATGGCTTTTTTACATTTTCTGTTCATATCCTTTGGCCATTTACATGGCTTAGGTTGGAGCACTTTTTTTTATCAAACTATTTGAAGTTCTCATTCTGGAGTATTTTCTCCTATTCTTTCTTCCTGTCCAATTGATGAGGGTTTTTGTTTTTGTTTTTACCTAGCAGGCTTGCATTTAAAAACAATTTTCTGTTGTTTGACTAAAATATTTCCTTTTGGACACAAACACAAACCTCATACACACATATTTATATTTTTATGTATTTACTTATCTTTCATATTTTGCTTCTAAGTTTCAAAAGTCATTACTATCTACAACTTTGATTAGAAAGGTCTACTTTCTCCCTTTCTTTTAACAATTTGATTTCTAAATATTTTATACCTTTAATCTACCCCCAAATTTTTTGGTGTATATTATATGTTGGATACTAAACTAGTATTTTTTCCAAATAAAACCATCTAAGTGGGTTGTGTTTAATAAATAACTCTGCCCCTAACAATTGATTTATAATTTCTCCCTAAGCAAATGTTAAATGATAATATGTAGTCTCTTTTCTAAGCTCTCTAAGCTTGACTCTAATTTTTCAAGAAAATTCTGTGCTTACACTGGTGAGTTTCAAGTGATTGTGTCTTTGTAAAATTTGCAAATTCAAGCAGAATTTGATAGCCTAGTAATTCCTTATTTTGATTTGTATTCTAAATAAAATAAACGTTTTTGTCTTCTTTATTTATAAATATTACTTTTCCCATAATGAGTTTTTACTTTTCTCAAGTGGAAAGACCAATTTAATACATGGCATGGTAATAGACAAAATTTAACTTGTGCTAAGAAATCAAAGTTATTGTTTATAGTTTTGGCAGATAACAAGGATGCATATTAAGAGTTTTTCTTCTCACCATCAGGATACTTAATTCATAAGTGTGATATTTTTGTACTAAGATAAATATATACAAACAGTTCTAGAAATTACTTATTTATAAAACATTTTTAAGAAAATTTAACACCGTATTCAGACCAAATTTGCTTAACTATTTTTATTTGTGTGTCATTGCTTCTTAATGCAGTTTTCTTTTATGATTTATGAGATACCATTTTAATCTTAAAAATGAATTTTCTGCTTCATATAAAATTCTTAACCCTACAAAAAATATGTACTAATTTTGAAATGTCTTTGTTTGAACTTAGTTATCACAAACTAAATCTAGTTCATGATAAATTCCTCCTAAGCAATTTAAAATTAAATTTAAAGCAAGTAGAGAATTCATGGCAAAAATTCTTTTTGATACAGTGGTTAGGTAAGATATTAAAATCTGAGTTAAAGACTTACTAAGTTCAAATGAAAAGTGAAGTGTGCACTTAAAAATAACAGGTACGAGAGTATATAATATAAAACCAATAAATAAATACCCTTGTAGGCAGTTTCACATGTACATAAACTTTAGCTTAAAATTGTTACTGAAGCTATTAGGTGTTAATGGATGTTTATTTTTTTTAAAACAATGTTGGGAATCCGGTAATGCCTTTTTAAAAAAATGATGGTTAAAAGACACATATTATGAAATTTATCATCCTTACCATTTTAAATGCAAATAGTGCTTTTTTTAAAATTTTGTGTTTTCATTTGAAAGTTTAAAAAAAAATGAAGCAAATAAAGAACATTCCTTACAGTTCTTTAGATGATACAGTCACATACCACTAAGTAAAATAAAAAAAACAAAGTAATATTTTATTGTTTATTTTTTTCAGAAAATGACTACCATATATCATTTTCTTGTTTAGCACCTACTTTTAAAGAAACTTTTAAATAAAATATGTATTTTACTTTATTAATAAATGTGTCTTAGGTAGTAAGTAGCAATAACCCCTGATAGATGTTTCTAAAGTTCTTAATAACTTTAGATTCTAAAATTCTAATATTCTAATAAATATCATTAAAAATAAAAGTTAAGAATACTTCAGGAATGCAGGTGAGAACTTCGTAAGAATGGTTAACACGCTAATCTCCTAGTTGTTCCTTAAAAGCTTAAATATGCCAAGTACAGTAGTGTTACTTATCTTAAAATTAATTAGATTTTGAAGTCTAGCCCTGATTCTTCCTTTGTGAAGTCTCAAATTGTTAAAACCCATTTTTCTGACCACACTTTTTAACATGTGAACTTTAACATATGAACTCAGACCTCTGAGCATATTCTTTAACATATGAACTTTTGAAATACAGGTGGACATTTCAGGCCCTGTGATCTGATGAATTGAGGCAGGTATGACCAAGCAGCAAGTTAAAATTAGGAAACATTAATTACACACACGAAGCATTACCACTTCAAAAGTATTTCTGCAGTGAACGTTGTAGTATGCTAACATTAATAGATGTAGGTACTGACTCTGTGTGGCTGTTACATTGATATCTATACTTTTTAAAAAATGTTTGACATAGTTAATGATTAAAAATCAATGGAATCTGACAGGAAACAGGACGGCTATAACATCACTGCTTTCTGGAGCTGAGCACCAGATAGAAAACAACACTGTATCTACGGCCTTCAGGGACTTGGCTGGTTTCGGGTTTGTTCTGTTTTGTTTGTTTGCTTGTCTGTTTTTGGTGTTTGGTTTTTGGTTTTCTTCCTTGGGTAAAGGTTAACAGTTGCTCAGAAAACAGCTAACTAAAGCAAAGTTGGGGTTAATATTTCTCGAAATGGTTTGCTTTTTTTTTAAAATTTGGAACTTAAAATGGAATTCATCAGACACCCTCCTCCAAGTTATCTTCTTCTTTAAATGTTAAAGAAATATTCATGTAAACATTTATGATAGAAATGTGGCCGGTTTGTTGACTCAATGAGCTGTCGCCTGGCACCCTGACTTGCTCTTGCATAGATGAACTCGTGTTCCTGTTCCAGGCATTTCACGCAGTATTGAGTAAAAGCAATTAACTGGGAAATTACACATTTCCTTAGGGTAGTATAGACATATGTGCTTTTTTTTTTTTTTTTTGGTACCAGGGATCCAACTTGGGACCTTGTGCTTGCAAGGCAGGTGCAGTGCCACTGAGCTAAATCCCCGGCCTGGTGTGTGATTTTTAATTAATGGGCAGTTAAGTCGTTTGTTTGATTCTAGTGCCAACGCTTTCCTTATTGTAGTGACAGAGCAGTTGCTTTTCTGTTTTTAAAAGAAATGCCAGCCTGGGGATGTAGCTCAGTGGTGCCATCTTTATTATGTTGAGAGAAAATACCTATGTCCAGGGCTCTTTTTTAGTGGTGTCCACACAATAATAACCCTGACACTGTCCACCCACACTGATGTTTACTAGGTCAGTCCCTGTTGGTGCTGTGTGTACATTCTTGCCCCGTCAGAGCCCCAGGTGTGACTCTGAGATGCAGATTTCCACTGTGCCATTCGTAATCATTTTCTTGGGATAAAGTCTGAGCGGTTGCACAGTAAGAAGACGAGTCTCAGCAGTGTGGAAGCTGCACCTGTCTCACTTAATTCACAAAAGAAAGTTGTAAGGAGGGGCAATCACCACCATTTAAAGACCGATAACCAGTGGCGGGGGCTAGGTAACAAATAGAAGGTAGGCAAAAGAAAGTAAATGCCATTCGTCCAGAATTCATGGTGAATTTGCAATTAAAGACACTTACTTGTCATGATCGCTCCCTGCAGATGCTTTATGCTCTTAAACCCTGTAATACGTACACTGCCGGCAAGAATGTCCCGATTCAGTGAGTGATTAGTTGTTCTCTCTTCATATAAGATTAGCAGGAACACTACGTCTGTGGTCTCTCGTCTGAAGTACAGCTGTGGAGCCTGTGCTTGCCAGAGGGAAAAGCTGGGGCACTGCTGTTGGGCCCATAGCTATTCTGCAGACTGTAGTACTTAATGTACTGCTGCAGAAGTGCACTCGAAGACTGACGGCTGCTTCCAAACAGTGCCTTTTCAGGAAATAAAACACCTTTCCCTCAGCGCCCCTCAGTATCCACATGGCATGAAATCATGACATTTGGAGCCGCCTGTATCGCTGCCTCTTTCCCTGGTGTGCCGAGGTCTAAGCCTTAGCTGGAAGAAGAGCCTGATTGTACGACAGCAAATACTTCCTAGATGTAGACCGAGCTGCAGACAGTGCCCTACCTATTTTTATGACAAAATTAATACTCACTACCATGAAATCAAATATATAATGTGAATATCTGCTGTTTTATTTTTAGAAATAAATTAGTTTTCCAAGTTTATAATAAAATAGAAATAAGTGAAAATATTTTATTGTAATGATAAATATTCAACATGTAAATACTTAGGTACTATGATATCAAAAGGAATAACAAAGCAGCCAGATTTGTACATGTTTGAATTTAAGAAGCCCTGAAGTGCATTTCAAATACTATCAATGTCTGTCCTTTATATTTAAAGTATTATCAGTATCCATCCTTTATATTTAACATTTTAAATGAAGACATTTGTTCATATATACCATGTATGTGTGTATCTATGTAAATGCATACCAGTATGTATGTCTGTTTGTAGTTATAATTCAAGAAAATTCAATGTTCATTAAAACCATGCATATATTTTGGGCTTATGTGTAAAATGTAGTTAGAGTCTTAACTACAAACAGTCCTTCCTCAATTTACACATTGGTCATAAAACTAAAAGCCTGGAAAACCACGCAGACATCATTTTGTGTTTGTATGGAAAATGAAGTTAGGGTCTGAGTTCAGGTGTTTAAACAGGTCTTCACCTGGATAAACGTCCAGTGCGTTTGAAAGTGTTACAGGGAGAGCCCGACGGCTGTGTAGAGATCCCAGCCAACGCATGTCATCCGGAACGCCAGCCGCCCCAGCTTTGTGACAGACACTTCCCCTGACCAGATGAAACCAGACAACCCTGCAGCATCTTGATGGGCATGGGTGGCCAGTCGAGAGTCTCTCACATAAGATGAGGGTTTCTGAGAGGGATGAGGCCCGTGCACCGTGTAGCCAGGGACTCGCTGGAGTCAAGCAGAGGCCCGTTTTTCACATGAAACACTGGGGCCAGTTCTGCTAAAGGATCGAAAAAATTCATTAATCCTCACGTCCAGAAGTTTTTAAGAGTTGCTGTTTCTTTCTATAGCAAATTCAACTTAGAATTCAGAACAGGCTAGGGGGGCAGCTCAGTGGCAGGAAGCAAGCTTTGCATGGCGGGCCTTGGGTTCCACCGCCATTGCTCCCAGGTCAGAGCAGGGCACAGCTCAAGCCGGAGGCAGCACTCGGTTGGCAGATTGTGAAGGTCTAGGGAGCTGTGAGCCCGGTGCAGGTCCAGATATCTCCTCTGCATCTTCACTCAGCTCTAACAGAGCCCAGTGCAGTAAGAACTCTCCACAAGGTAGCTCTCCTGTGGCCCCCTCTCGATAAATAGCAACTCCAATCTTCGTCTGTTGGGCCAGGGACTCTGTGCCCCTGCACGCTCTGTGTTGCATACCCCACCTCTCGCCAGGTTTTGTAGTTTGTACCAATGGGTTTTTTTCAGATTCTGACCGCATCTCCGCACTCCCTCCACCAGTAAGCTGGTGAGAGATCATTGTCTCTTCTCCAGGATTTTTCCAATCGACTCCTGGCTGGTTTCCCTCCCTTCACAGTGTTCTGAACCCAGCAGCCAGAGGGAAGCCACTCAGCATAGGGCATATCGTGTTCTGCCCTGCTCGGAACGAAGCCAGCCCTTACAGCAACCCTACAGCCTGTCACAGCCTGGCTGCCTCCACCCCAAGTGTCCTGTGGCCACACCTCCTCCCTTCACCCTGCTACACCACACTGCACTCCTGGCTGTGCGTCAGACAAAGGCATGGAGCCGACTCAGGGTCTCTGCCATGTTGTTTCCCTGGATACCTTCATGGCCCCAGTCTCACTGCCTGCAGCCTTTGAATAATACGCAGTTTCTCCATGAGGCTGTCCTTGGCCACCTGATCTGTAATCTCAAACCATGCTCCCATACCTCAGGAGGCAATGCAGAGACAAAAGAAAGCCTTTACCATGTCATCTACTCATAGTGCCATATTTAAAATAACGTATGTATTTTACGGACAGAAGAACAGAGAGTTTGATTGACTTTGTTCTGAGTCACCTCTAAAATTTAGAGCAGTTGCTGAGCTTTGAGCACTACATACATAATTGCTAAATAAATGCATTTCCGTTCTCTTCATTCCTCTTTATGTTTTTGCAGAGTCTTGTAAGCGGGTTCGTGGTGAAAGGACATCTTTTGGGAACTGGGGGAAGTTGCTGAGGACTATGGGGAGGTTTCTGGTGTGATGAAGGATGTCCAGGAGAGGGCGTGTTAGCCTAAGGCACAGAGCAAACAGCCAGGAAGGGTGGCGGTCATGGGAGATACAAGCAGTTTGTGGTTCCCTGAGCTTAAGGCCCCCGGAAGTGGTGAAAAACGGAGCTGGTGAAAAACAAGCCAACAGCAACCTGACCTTTTATGCAACATTAAGAAACTTAGGTTTTCTCCTTAGACTCCAGGGGCCCCCAAAGAACTATAAGCAGGAGACTGATGGTATCAACTGGATATCCTAGATTGGTTGCTGTTGATTTTAAGGAGGGAGTTGTAAATAATCTAGAAAAATCGTGAGAGTGAAAGCTAGGATAATTGGCAGGGATGGAGACAAGGACTGGATTGACATCATGAAGCGGGAACCGCCCAGGCTGGATGATCGGCTGGATGTGGGAAGTTAGGAGAGGATCAGCAGCAGATACTTAGGTGGATGAATGGGGAGGCGCTGTAAACTGAGGCAGATAATGGAGGCAGAGCGAGTTTTATTTTGTTGTTGGGGTAGAGGACAGTGGGATGATGGTGACTCTGACTTTGCTTACTCGGCTGTGAGGTGGCTGTAAAGCACATCGCCATCTCTGCAGCTCAGGACCCAGGTCGCAGTGGAGACACAGAGATGACACCTCCTAGAGGAAAGGGGTTGTCCAAAGGGCATGTGCCAGGTCCTGGGACCAGGGGATTAAGGGGTGGTGAAGGGATGGAAACCTAAGTGAGGTGAGAGCAGAGCCTGGACAGAAGATGTGAGCAAGGGTCCACCGGAGGTGGAGGAGGAGACAGAGACCGACTTGTTAATGACACCAGGAGATGCATGAGATGAAAATTGAGAACATGTTCGTTGGATTTGGCAGTGACCGGTTCTTGGATAATTCTCCTTTCTTTTAATAAGTGTTGAGAATATGCTGTGTTAGGACCTGTGCAGGGCCCTGTAATAAAATAACGAAAAGATGCACGTAATCTGGGCTCTTGTGGATTTTGTAGGTGGGAGGCAGAGGATTCGAGCAGAGGAGTACAGGCCTTAGAGTTTTAAAGTGTAGAGTGATGGTTAAGTGAAATAAATCAGACACTCAAGCTTAAATGTCCCACGGTTTCTCTTATATAAGAAACCTAAATTATAAATAAAGAGCAAAGTAAAAGATAAATAACAGGAAGTACAGAGATAGATCTTCCTCAAAGGGGAAGGGATCAAGAGGTGCAGGGAAGAGATGACAAAAGAATGAAGATGTGTTATGCATGTGCACCAGCTCCACTCACGGAGCATGGACGCTCTGTACTGCAAGCACAAACTAATACAAAATCTATAAAGAGGAGGAAAGAAAAAAAGACACAGTGAGAAATGCGGCAACAGGGCCGTTCATGGTGTGTCTTTATTCACAGACAGCTATGAAGGTGCTGCTCTTCTCAGAGGCATGCTCTCTCTCCTCTGACTCCCTGGAACTGAGAAAGAGCTGCTTGTCCTTCATTTTGCAGCCTGGCTGTCACTTCCTTAGGGAGCCTCTTCTCACACTTGCACTAGACGAAGCTCCTCAGTGAAGTGCGCTTTTTACACCTCCGACTTTCCTCCTGGCATCTGCTGTGGCTCGGGCGCGTGCATTTGTTCGTATAGTTCATGGATGCTCCTGCACCGCAGGCTCTAAGCTCATTAAGGGCAGGGGCCATGGAAGATTTTATCCACGATGAATAATTATTTTTGAGTGAATGAAAGGCACCTGGTTGTTTACTGAACCTGGGATCGCAGTCAGGTGAGGAAGGGTTGAGACATAAGAACAATGACTATGTACTATCTTAAGAAGTTCGGTGAAGATGAAAGGGTGAGGGGACCATTGGGCGAGGAGCCTGTGGAATTAGAGGACTTACTTGTTAGGATGGAGGTCTCCAGTCACATGAGGAAGGCACAAGGCTGAGCGTGGAGGTGGGGACACCGGCGTGGAAGATTCCTGAGCACTTGGGGACGGGAAATACGGGGAAGAAGAAGGAATAGAACTAGGGCCTGATTTGTAGTGCACCTCTGCCCAGGGGACTGGGAATCGGAGAGTCCTTCACACTGCTTCAAGGACTTTCTGCTGCCATAAATTATTCCTAAGAATTAACTTGAAATGTACATGGAATTCTCTGAAATAATAAATGTAAACATTGGAGACAAAGCTATGAGGGTTGGTTTTAAAAGTTGACATCATTGTGGGAGACACCAAATGGTTTTAAGTCAGTATCTTATTTATTTTGCCCAAGATAGTGTTCTGCAGTAGAGGCAACTGCTTCTAGTTTGTTTGGGCTTCTATTTCTGATGGCTACCTCTGAATAACTGGCTTTCCACCCAGCCCTGGACATTGGCTGTGACTCCCTGATGTGACTGCAGAGAGTTCATTTCACTTATTTATCCCCTTTCTTTCTTCTTCTAGTGTTTCATACTCATTATTTTTATTCTCTGAATGATATACTTAAACTTCTCTCCCATAGTCTAATGATTTTAATAGTATATGGGCATATTAGGCCTCCTGCATTCTCTTTGACTCTGTTTCCTCCTATAAGCTGCAGATAGATTTCTGTATTGCCAAATTTAATAACATTTCCATTCTGATCTAATATCATAGTGCTTTGGGGGTCTTTCCCCTAAAGGTGACTGTAATACTTAAAAAACAGTTGGGCACGTACATAATCCAGAACATGTGTGACCCTAGGTTCACAACTCTTCCTATGAGATCACAACTGATAGAACAAATTCCCCAGCTCGTTGATCATTCCTCAATCATGCTGTGACTTCTTATGGAACTTGTATGTC
Organism: Heterocephalus glaber; assembly: GCF_053883595.1. NCBI lineage: Eukaryota > Metazoa > Chordata > Mammalia > Rodentia > Bathyergidae > Heterocephalus > Heterocephalus glaber. The sequence goes on along the minus strand of NW_028258343.1, from coordinate 19,327,293 downwards.
TTTCATCCTGTTTTTCATGAGAATGCTCCTTATTTTCCTTTTTTTCCTTCTTGAGCATAGAAACACCCATGTTTTTATCATGTTATTAAATAAATGGCTCCTCGGGAATCTTATTAGTTGGTCTATATTCCACTGTTACTTTCAGGGATGTTCTGTGGGCTGACTTTCTAGTCTGAACTGGACTGATTGCTTTCTGATTTTTGTTTCAGGGCAGAGGGGTGGATTTCTTAGACTGTTTTTGTGAGTGCAGAAACATTGTGCCTTCTTGAATTTTGCACTCCTCTATTGAAATGCTACACTGAGATGTCACCTCAGGAAGGTACCAGAGGACTCAGCATTTCTGGACAGGTTTTACTTTGCTCACATTTTCTTTTGTACTTGGATAAGAATGCTAGGTTACAGTATTTTATCTTTAAAGGCTTTATCTGTGTTTTTTTTCAATTCCTGAAATACAGAGAATCTGCATGCAACAAGCCAAGTGAAGAACTGGGCAAAATTTGTGGGATTTTCATAAATTTCCTCATGGTTCTTCTAATTAGTCCTTTCAAATATCAAAAGCCATTGAGGAAAATACATACACAAAAATATTTTTAATAAAGGTTTGGTATTGTACCTGCAGTAAAATATTTATGACAATAATATGTAATAGTTATTTTAGTTCTTATTTCCTATTTACACTACAAAGTAAGTCTTCATTTCCTGGTGAAAATAGAGAAACACTTATGAGCATATATGTATTGGCTTAATTATAAAATAGGGTGACTATCTAGCAGTTCATTTATTGTTATTCTTTTGATTAAGTGGATCCTATATGAATTAAAAAGCCAAGTTCTATTTCTGTTTTTATATACAGTGTGAACAGTTTATTAAACTCAGTGTAAAACACTTGAGGAAGGATGGTACTATTTTATTTACTTTTTACTTATATATAATAGTTAATCCCTTATTCCAGGTCTTGATCTGTCCTGTAAAGAATATTGTGGCCACAAAACCAGTCCATTGTGTCATTTCTGTCCATTAAAATAGAGGCTTACAATCAGACTCTTACTAAAGAAATATGTGGCATATTCATATTTTATGCCATGCTTTTAAGTGTAGAGAAGGATAGGCAACATTTGGTGCATAAATATCTGATTTCTCAAATAGCCAACCGTATTTGTTGTAGATGAGGAGAAGAAACTAAGTAATGACAAAGCAAACGACATTTGTGATTTATGCGTCGTCTGTTTATTTAATGAGTTAGGAATACCCAGTCTGTCCTAGTCTGTCCCCATCTCTTAAGGAAAAACAGAATTTTAATGTTAACTATAGCCACTTGGGAGATTAAGTTTTCGGCAGAGCTAAACTGATGAATGTTTTGAAGCAGTAGCAGAAAATAAAAAACAACTCCATGGGGCAGGGGATGGACTTTATGTAAACATAATTTTAACCTGTGTTTTAAGGATTTATATGTTTTTAAAACAAACAGATGGCATCATCCAGGTTTAAAGATACACTCGGCTTCATTTAGCTTGGGAATCTTGCTATCTCCCAAGTGTTAAGGATTCAGAAGTGAAAATTGCTGAGCGAATGTGAGAAGTTAACTTGTGTGGCCAGTTCATTCCTCTGTATCAAACAATAAAATACTTATATGTAATCAAGAGATGCTAACAGTAGTATGAAAGTAACCATGTGCACCTGAGGTCGGTAAATTGTAACACAATTTCCATGCCTTTACGGGTATAAAATATTCAAATTAATCTATAGAACCATATGACCCTGCAGTCAGCACTTCCAATTCCAGTTCCTGTGCAGAAATGTTAACTTGGTCAACAGTAGTTCAGCTGCCGGCTGTGTTCAGAATTTTGTATTACTAATAAGGAAAGACTGCTAGGGGGAGATAGAAGCTAGAGACTTTGGTACTGAAATAAATAATAAACAGACCACATAGAGATTTCAGGACCAAATGAAGCAGTATTACAATCTGATACAAAGTGACAATTAAAACTGTATGTGAAATTTTAAGACAAATGCACTACAGTGTCAGTCACAGATTTAACTTACAGGAGCAGTCTTCCTATCAGAAGAATTTTGATGCCAGGAGGAAAGAGATGAGTTTTCCCAAAGAGGCAGAGACGGGCAGGTGTGCTCACTGCGCCCCGTCCAGCTGGCTCATGTAGACACCGTGCAGTTGGTCCTCCCCTGGCTTCGCCTTTGACCTCACTGTAAGACGCTCTTAGCGTAATACCAGACATAACTCAGAGCTCACTCTCTGCTTTCCGGGATCACTGCGCAAGCAGACTGCTCACCTGAGCTCGTCCTGAGTGAGATGCTGATCTCTGCCTTTGTCCTGTTCTTCCTCTCCGATTGTGGATAGGGACATTTTGTCCTTTGTGTTCAGGTTATGGTGCCTTCAGGCTATGTTAGCTATTGTTATTCACTAATTATTTTATTATGAGAAGCTTTTATAGAAGAGGGCTTTTTTATATTTTCTTTATTAATACCTACATGTATTAACATTGAATTTTTAAGAGGTTTTAAAATGCCAGTGTCCTGGTGCACTGGCAAGGCCTGAGTGCTGATCTATGTGCATGTCTGGCATGCAGTGGGCTCCGCAGAAACATTCGTCCTCGTCCCTCTCCAGATCACTGAAGCCACTTCTGTATTACCAGAGAATTTGATAAAGGGCATTGCCCACATTTTACAATCAAATACAGTGCATACTCAGAAGTGGAGCACTTGGTGTGTTGGGAGTCAGTGTCGTCTGCAGATGTGTGGTCTCCTAGTGGCCATGTACTATAAAGAAGGATCTGAAATGGCCCAGGGTTCCACTGGGCCTTTGGCCTCTGTTGCTCCTTGACACTATCTCCTGCTGATGTGCTGGGTAACTGATGAACAGCGCAGGAGGAGCTGGAGTGGGCCCAGTTTACCAGGCAGCCAAAGGACTTGAATGGCGGAGACCCTCACCTGCACAAGCCACTTCTGAGGCCTGGTGTCTAATTTTTATTTGTAATTTACATTCTTTTCTTTAAAGAGAGCTCTTTAAATTTGATCATCTATGCACCCCACAAAACCTGGATCCCCTGCCACTGAACTACCATGTTCAAGAAAACAAATCAATATGACTTTAAAAGGAAAAGGTGGCCAGTAGCCGCAGTGTAAATTTTGCTTTCACTGCCCATATCTTAGTTCCTTTTTTCATTACAGGGACAAAATACCTGATACCCGCAAGATAAAGGAGGAAAGGTTTATTTCAGCTCACAGTAGAGGTTTCAGTCTGTAGTCAGCTGGTTCCAAGACAGGCCAGCATGGCCGAGGGGCATCACAGAGCAGAAACAGTTCATGGTGTGGTGGGCAGAAGGCACCCAAGCAGCAGCAGCAGGGGATCCAAGTCTCCCATTTCCAGCTTGTCCCATCCGGGGTACAATCCTTTTGGGTGGTGCCACCTATACCTGGGGTGGTCCTTCCCATTATCCACACCTAGGACTATGCTAATTCCGATCAGTGGACTACTTTAGTACCACACCCTTAATCTCAGTATCACACACCCTAGATCCAACCATCTCTGAAAAGCCCCATCTATGAGCACGTGAGCCTACATCATGATTTGTTAGTAAGCCTGGAGCAGAGGCTCAGATGCCTTTGGCCACAGGCTCCTTCTTACCTATCTGAGAGGTGCTGCCTGGTCCACACCAGCCCAAAAAAGGGAGAAAGAGGACCACCTGGCAAGGAAGGGGTTGCAGTTGCATTACCCAGAGGTAATTTGTAAGTGGAGAAGGGAGAAGGGAAGATCCAAACTGACTGTATATCAATCTGACTCCGTGTGTGCTGGCCATGCTCCAGACTGTTGTTTTACACTGCATGGAAAGGAGCGTCATTGAAATTGTCACTGGGGAGAAGGGAAATGACTTTGTTGTAAGCAGCTGTAGGAGCTAGACCTAAAACAGGCCTCTTAAATTTGAAGGCTGTGCTCTCAGACTCCCTACAAGCTGGGCTTACTGTAAGAGCCACTCAGCCACCAGGGCCAAGTCCTCCTTTAAACACAATTCACTTAACAGTTCTGAATTCCTATGGGCCTGCTGGCCACTCACCAGTCCTTTTTTTCTTGTTCATTCATTCATCTGAGTGGTAAGTACTCACCCGCAATATGCTGCCCTCTATTTGATTGTCGCTTCTCTGAAATTGTCAAAATCCCCACAGACTCTTTAGATGGCTAGGCAGGTAGACAGAGGATGAGCGACTAACAGATTCGTGCATGTGTGTTTTTCGAATGAAAATTTTACCATTGCTATGGGTAGCATCTGCCATTTCAGTCTCACAAGTCCTGTTTAAATTCATATTGTTTCTTTAAATTGGAGTTTAAGGAGATGTAAAAGGAATTAAGATATGTTATGTGTACCAACTCTCTACGATGAATATAGTCATTATGTACTACAAACATGTACCAATAATAGTAAAATATTTAATGCAGTTTAATCACAAAACCGCAATGCTGCATATGATCTAGAGTTAATAACTTCAAAATTTGTATACCTGAAACCTGTACAATAAGCTCGTTTTGAAATGAGTAATTTTCTTTATCTCTCAACTTTTTAAATTTCCCTCTTCACAAGATCTCCTTTTTTCCTGGATGATTTTACCCCATCTCTATAATCACTGACCCAACTTTTCAAAAAAGCAATTGTAGCTACATTTCTGCCAGAGTTCACAGCATTACACCGTGCATTAGGCGAAGAGCATAATTGCAAATGAAACATGAGGAGCTGTAAACTCTGGCCCAGGCGTAATGAACGAGAGGCAGACAGACTGTGGAGGGTGTTACTCTGGGTTAACCGTGCAGTTCCCAGTTGTATTAAAGCATTCACTGTCACACAGTTATTAAGCAGAATTATGGATAGAAGCTTACTGTGTGAGATTAAAATTTCTAAGAATTCATATGTTTAAATACATCTATATACACAGCCATATGTATGGCATATACACTCCATTATATGCATTTCATTACGTATAATGGAACAGGTACTCAGGTGCACTTGCTGTAAATATATGTGAACAAGTAGAGATGTAGCTGCCTGTGGTGAGCACCCGCTCTGTAGCAAGATGGGAAGACCGTGGGCGATCCCGCTCCGTCCACCTGAGAACGGGGCGGTGGAATCAGAGGACTTCCTGTGATGCGGTGGTGCTAAGTAAGGTTACGTTCTCTTTCTTGATTATTCACCGGACAGCGTGCGCATATCTGCGTGCAAGGTGGCCCCGGTTTGTGTACAGTATGACTGCGCGCACACACGGTTACATTCCAAGGAGCAGTAGTGGGATGGCCACGGGGCCTGGGCGTGAGACAGTGCCCTCCCCTTGGGTTAGGAAGGGTCGTCCAGGAGTACGGCGCTTGTTGCGTCAGGGGCGAAGCTTCAGTTAGGGATAACCCGGCTGTAACAGAAAGGTGCTTGACTGCAGGGAGAACAGGGTCCTGTAAATAGTGTACTTACAAATCCTACTGCAGTGAGCAGTGAGATGGTGATGCAGATGCGTGTACGTCTGCTACCGTGCGCCCTTCAGAGAGGTTTCTGCCCCTTGATAACTTACTCACAAAAGCTCCACATGCTCCCTTCTCTTCAGGAATACTCTCCCAAGCCACCCGTCCTTGCCGATCAGAGCTTGCAGAAAATACACTTCCACAGCATTCCACATTGTCTCCTAACCACTGAGCCAGGTGTATGTCAGGAAAGACAAATGAACCTTCCCTGGTAGCATTGTTGATATGTTGGCCAACACAAGGCAACTCCACCGTGAGTACGTGAAGTGTTACTGAGCTTTGCATGCACAAAAGTATTCGGTAAAGATCGAATCTTGGAGGTTGCGACTATAAGCAAATCAGCAGCCTCAGGAGTGCCCACAAGACTTTCATTTTGGTGAAATTTTCAAGTGTTGTTCCATCAAATTTGCCAGATTTCACTTTCTAAGAGCTTTGGTAACCTTTCCTTATCTTTCTCCGGTGCAGATCCACATCCAGAAAACCGAAGGTTGTGACCACATGACCTGTTCCCAGTGCAACACTAATTTTTGTTACCGGTGTGGGGAGAGATACCGCCAGCTCCGGTTTTTTGGAGACCACACATCAAACCTCAGTATATTTGGATGCAAATATCGCTACCTCCCAGAGAGACCCCATTTACGGAGACTAGTGCGAGGGTCAGTCTGTGGTGAGTGTCCCACGTGCCGATGGGAGTCCTCTCTAAGAAGGAATGAAGTTGCAATAACAGAACTTGGAAATGTCCATGATTCTGAGCACTTGCTATAGGCTGGGAGTTCTCCTAGGAACTTTATCCCAAAGCAGGAGAATAGCTAGCTCTCTGTCTGTCTGTCTCCCCCACACACTCCCCTCCCCCTCCCCCTCTCCCTCTCCCTCTCCCTCTCTTTCTCTGATCAAACTTGAAAGCTTCACCCCGGAGCAGTGGCAAGCATCTGTCACCCCAGCCACTAGGAACTTGAGGCAGGAGGATTGCTTGAATTCCAGTTTGAGACCGGACTGCGCAATATACTAAGACCCCCCCGCAAATCAAAGCAAAAACAAAAATATTTTTTTAAATTGAAAAAGTTGTTAGCAAGATACTACTTATATTGTTAAGCAGATTTTGTTTGAAAAGTGAATTATTAATTACATTGCAGAAATTTGAAGTCATTTTAAATTTCTGAAGCCCTGATTGTAAACTAACTACTTGATAAGTAGAACAGTGTCTCATTGATTTTTGTGGGGCGGCATCGAGGAGCATGTTTTATATCCAACCTCATTTCATTCGTGAAGTACCTGCAGTACCTACCACACGACATGGAACCCAGTCCAGAGAGACCAAAAAGAAAAAGACAATAGCACCACATATGTTTCAGAGTCCTAGTGGAGTTCCGCCATACCCAAATAGTTGGTGTTATTGTGTGTATTTTTCTAATGTATTAATCATAATAACAGTGAGCAGTGAAGGGAATGAGTATCAGAAGCACCCAGTCCATAGATACCCATGTTTAGTTACCCAAGTGTAATCACTTTTGGGGGTTGACTTTTTACCCTCTTTTCTTCAGGAACGTAGACTCACAAACAGCCCTTACACACACTCTCTCACACACACACACACACTCAGAAATACGCAAACATAAACAGATACCTAGCTTTCCACTCGGTGAGCTAACCAGGTTTTATCCCTACCAACGCATATGTATTAGTCCTTTCATAATCTTTCAACATCTCAAAAATTGGAAAGAAATCTAAGAGAAAAGCACAAAAACGATTGGTCTTGGTAGAATAAATTGAGCCAGTCACTTTGGAATATGTTTTAGTTATAAAGAATCAGTGCTTTACAACACAGATCCCCACACCTTCAGTGATTGATTGTTCCTTAGGTGAAGCCCCATGATGAATTTACGCGTGTGTATCTGTCCTGCATTCGATATATTTCTTAGAGAAATGTGGCCTTAATTGTAATCGATCTTATTAAAAAGTAACATTTGGTATGGTTTTTAAAAGTGTTGCTGTTATGTTTCATAAATTTGTTTGGAGACTCTTCATTTTTTCTTCTGTTTTCCAGCTGGAAAATTGTTCATTGCACCTCTAATCCTGGTTTTGGGATTAGCACTAGGGGCCATAGCAGTTGTAATCGGTAAGAAATACTGAATGTATCTGAGATTGGGAGTCTTGGGGCCATAGACAGTGTGAGCATAAATATAACAGTGGGAGTCATGTATTGAGGGCACATAGTTCCTGTCCCATACGTGCTATAGATACCCGTCCAGCATGTGATTTATAAATTCGGAGGAGCATATTTCCTGTAGGATGTGTTCGACTCATGGATACTTTGTGTCAGCCTATGGATACTTTGATTTGTGTGTCTTCTAAAGCATTATTATGTTGGTCCACTTTTAATACCAAATTAATGCAACTTCAGTGAAAAAGTCGAGTGAACTAGACTTCAGATTTTCAATTCTGAATTTAAACTGGACCATAGAAGAAAAGAGGCTGTCTTGTACTGCTAAGTCTTTGGGTTGGTCTAGTGAAAGACATCTTGCATGAAAAGGTCACCTGTAATGTATATTATACATTGTATGCATTGTACACCCAACATGTACTGAAGCATGGGCCAATAGACATCTTACCAATAATTTGTATACTTCCATGCATATAAGCATATTAAATTACGTATTTTAAAGGAGTAGTTTCTCAGATTTTAGCACACTGTAGAATAACCACAGGGCTGGTGAAAACACAGATCACTGCTCCTCGCCCTCCGTTCCTGACTCAGTGTGGGGTGTGGCCTGGGGATCTGCATTTCTAGGAAGTTCTCAGGTCCTGCCTGCTGCATTCCCAAGGTCTGAAGGCCACATTTGGGTAGAGCAGCTGCTTTGGTGATTGTTCTACATAGTGGATGGGATTTTTTTTTTTGTCTAAAATAATTTTCGTATGTAAGCTCCTATTTAGCACCTAATGCTTGTGCAGGCTGGATAGAATTACGAAGTACCCAGTAGTGACACTCTTGCTGTGAATCAGGACTTTTGGGAGTAGATATTATTATCTGCATTTTATACATGCGGAAATTAAGGTTTGTTGGCTGTCATAAGCCATAAAACCCGGGACTCACGCCTGGCATGAGGCTTCTCGTCCGCATTCTGAAGGGGCTGCCACGCTGCCCTCAGAAGTGTGAGAACCGCGCAGCCCGCGCGTGACGTGACCAGGTCCTGAGGCTTGATACCTTGGTAGAAGTGTTATTCCATATTTAAACTGGTACCACTGAGGCTGTTAGAAAGGGAGGGGCACGGAAGCAAAGTAACAAAGAACGAAGTTTTATAGAAATAAGTGCATCTTGTAGCTACCTCCCCTCTTCTCTGTGCAGTGCTAAATAATGATTATTTCTGAGGAGTTTGCAAATAAACTAATGTGGGAATTTTCAAATATATAACCCTGAATATCTCTCCTTCTAATGACCTGTCTTTATTTTTTATCCCTAGGGTTATTTGTATTTCCCATCTATTGCCTTTGTAAAAAACAGAGAAAGCGGTCTCGGACTGGAATGGACTAGCGGAGTGCAGACGACTTCACCTGATTGGCTGCGTCCCACCCAGGAGGAGCCTCTGCCATCCTCCGAGGCCCTTGAGGCCACAAGGCCTCTAGCTACGGTGCACTCCCACCATGGTGTCCCACCCTTTCCTAAACCAATTGCTGCTTTTCAAAAATGGTCACTTTCATAAACTACGAGTACCTATATCATAGCTCTGACCTTTGTGGTTCTTGGAAGAAAATATTTTAATTGAGAACCAGTCATCCTCAGCATTGTTCTGAGGGCGGATCTCCTGAGGGTTGCTTGGACTGTCGTTGAGCCCTGAGCCTTCCGGCCTGTCCGTGAGACTCTGTGTGAATGGTCACGTCCTGTCTGTCGCAACAAGTGAGGCCACTTTCCAGAATCCACAGGTTCACTGAAAGCGCCTGTTATTATGAGTGGCCCAAGCAGTAGAATTCCTTCCTCCTTCGGATACTGTAATTGCTAAAAATTTCCGTGCCCAAAAGGGAGCTGATGAAACTAAATGAACAAGAAGACTCGTGAGTCACTGCAGTGTGTGTGTGTAGGGTTGTGAATGTGTGTGTCTATAAGTATCTATTAAAACAGAGCTCAGTTACCTTGTGCTTATCTATTTCTATGCCTCTACACTGTTTTTTCACATTTTCATAAAACTATTTAGAGTTTATGGTTCCGCTGTGGGCATAATTTGGGGTTGTAGTAAATTAAAGCCAATGTAGCCAACAGGCTGTTTCAGTGGTGACCGTTGCTATTGTAAACTGAAAATACAGGATGCTTTTAGGAAATTCTCAAGTCCCAAAGAGTCAGTATTTTCAGATTTCTTATATTTTGGCATAAATGTTCTACTCTATAAATAAGTATTTCATATGAGATTATTTAATCTAGAGAACAAGTTTGCTCTAGCTCTATTCCACTATTTTTTAAATTACCAGCTTATAATTATAGAAAACTTCTCTTTAGGTCGAAGTTTTAAATTATTTAATACCCCAGCCTCTTCTCTTTGTTTATTTGTTCCCAAGTTTTTCATGAAAATAAATATTAGTCTTGAAGGATTTTTCTTATGTTTACTGCTCAGATGCATAATAATTTGGGGGACCTTTTTATGGGGGGGTAATTTAAAAACAAAATTTTCTTTGTTCACAGATTCATTTAAAATATAAACTATTTTTAGAGAAGGAAACCAAAAAATTAAAAATTATTTTCAGGCTATTTCCTAAGGTGTGAATTCTTTGAAAATAAAAGGACAATTAATGAATATTCTTTTGTTTTCATCACCAAAGCTCAACAACTTCTATTGGAAGAAAAAGTCCCTGAAAAGCCTAACATTCCCAGGTATCTCCAGTCTCAAAATTAACTGTCTGCTTAAAAGTACAGTTAATTTGTCAGCAACCTCATCAGACTTGAAATAGATTGCATGGTAAAACACACATTGACGTGAGTAGGTTCAGTTGTCTTGGGCTCCAGAATGTTAAAATATTGTATCATTTTTGTTTGCCCTTCAAGTCCCTGACAGTAACAGTTACTTGTGCACAAGCCAGCCTGCTTGCATTCTTTCTGAATCATAAGACATAGCTCCACAGCTTGTGGGCTGAGCGTGTGCTGCCGCCGGTTAGAGGAGGGCGTGGCATCTGTGTTTCTAGGGCATATCAGGAGCCCGGAAGAGGCGATGTTCCTGTTCACAAATTCCTTTTTCTGTCCATCCATCTGACAGCTGTTTACTGAGGGCATGCTGTAGGTGGCTGCTGCAGTATTAAGCTGAAAGAAGGAATCTCTTATCTCAGATACATATGTCTGTCATAAAAGTGCTTAATCTTTTGAAATTCATCTTTGCTGGTTTTAGGCATCAGTTTGGTAGTGTACAAACACAAGGAATTCTCATGCTAGTGGATCTGTATATGTATCTCTGTAGCATAAAGATACCTAGACCAGTACTACATACCAAGTAGCTGACGATATATTCTGGTCATACATCATCTATTTTCTTAGGTTATTTTGTCTGTTGTCTTTGGCCTACTCAGGGATTTTTATTCCTTGTCTTTGAATAACTTATCTTTTAGACCTATTTTTATATGATTTGGAAAAATTTCCAATATACCACTTCCAAAAGCGCTGTCTGTCCCCAGTTGAAGCTGTTTGCACAATGTGTGAGAGACAGTGCCCTGTATTGCATGGGATTTTCATTTTCCTATTGCATAGATTTTAAAAATAAATATATGCATGTTTCCCTTTAAAGGTTGCTGGATATTAGGCTTTTCCCTGCTGGTAATTTAAAAGTAATTATTTGTGAATTTTTTTTACTAAATTTCAAGATCTTTAAAAGAGAGATGAAGAGAAAAAAGGATTATTTATATGTCAGTGCCAACTTTGAAGGTAAAACAGTAGTAACTTTTAGGATAAATTCTGAAAACAGAAATTTAGAAACAGATGTGTGCACATTAAATATATATCTTTCTATCCAAGGCTTGTCAGTTTTATATGTTTTTATTATAAATTTAATATATACTCCCTTAAAAATCAAGCTACATATAAATTATGAAATACAAACCCCTGTTTACCCTGCCTCTTATTTTATAGGGGTAGCCACTGTTAATGGTTTGGTATGTGTTCTTCCAAACATTTTCTAAAAATTTACAAATAAATGTGTGTGTTGTGTGTGCATCACATTTATTAGTTTTATACAAATTGAATAATAATATTCTTACTTTGCTGTGACTCTTACATTTCATTATATATTGATAGATACCTTTGCATAGAGTTTATATAGATTTACCTCACTCTTCTGTAAATGACCGCGTCATCCGCGGTAGGACTGCACTCTAACTGATTTGCTTTCCTGTCGAGTGGACACCAAGATGGTTTTACTTCCTTCTTACAAAGAGCCAGTGAACACCCTTTTTTCTATCTATTTTCACTTTGTGTGAGCACATCTGTAAGTTTTTTATTTGGTTTTTATCTGATGTTTTTAATAAAGAACTTAATGCGGGAATTTTCAGGAAATAAGATCGTAGAAATAAATGTATTTGATAGTGAAGGAAAGACTGTACAAGAAGTGTGAAAGTTTTAAAGAAAAGCATCTTTGGAAGGATAACTTCCTCCCTGCTTGGTTCACCAAATAAGTACCTTGCCAAAACATACATAAGAAAATTACTCGTTTTGCAATAAAAATAAAATCTCTTTCAGATGATGTGAGAAGGCTGAATTGATTTTTGGATTGCCTGCTCCTAAAACGTGAATCGTGCCAAATTGACAATCCTCGTCACATCTTTAAAAGCGTTGTCCAAGTCAGTGCGCTCTGCACCCCACCGGGACTTGATTGTGCCGTGCAGAGAAGCGGGAAACGGTGCGCGCACAATTCCAGGCGCCCGCAGAAAGACTCCGTAGGCTCGGTGGGAGGACCGCAGGTGATGGAACAGCCCTCGGCCTTCGTTCTGTCGTGAGTGTCACCCTCCCGCGGGATGGCTGCTTACAGAGTCGGAGAGGAGAGGCCCAGCGCTGGAGCACGGGCAGCATCCTGTTGCCACCACCTTTACCTTCCGACAGACAGGCACTGTTGGTCCTGAGAGGAGAACAGACAGTTGCGCACCTTCAGGCTAAGGCCAGGTCTGGGTTGCGCTTGCTTCGCGTGGGACGACTCCGTGGTGCTGTCAGGATGAGCCCTGCTCTGTGGCCTCGTCACTCGCTTCCAACTCCCTCACTGACCCTGTAGCTTTCCATCCCACCCCTGCCGTGGCACTAGTCCAGTTTGAACCTCGGCTAAACCATCCCAATTTCTCCCTTGTTAAACAGGCGCAGCTGTATTGACTTTCGACTTCTATGCTGCCTGGTGAATTGATAATTATAAAAATGCTAGTGGTCTAAATGAGATTCGTTGGTGTACTTCATTAAGTACGAACCTAAGAACATTCGTACCAAAAGCCATTTTAGGCTTTGTCTTCATAGAGGCAAGCAGCATATATTCCTTTAGTGTGAGCGTTCACATTGATAATTTGCTTATCCTTCTATATTTGTGGCTGAAATCCATCCCTGCAATTGTCATTTTCCCTGTGGTCAGCACCATGTTTTTGTGTTGCTGTTTATTATAGATACAGCCTTAAAATTCCATATTGTGCTTTAAAATACTTGTGGTATTTAAATACCTTAATGACATGCATAAAGCAACTAATACATACATGTTAACAGAATGGAGTAGAAGTGTTACCAAATATGTGTTCATCTCTTCAAATTTGTGGAGAATCAGTAGCTAAAAATTTGAAACAAGTAAAACATACCTGAAAAAAAATGCAGCGCTTTGTAAAATTATAGTAATCCTGGAAACTGGTTATCAACAGTTTGTTTGGAGCTCAAATATAATGACTAATACTTAACAGATGTTATTACCTGATAACTTAGTTGAGATGTTTCTTTAAAATACTATTAATTTCTATTAAAGTCATTTACATAGTTTACAAATTTTATAAAAAGAAATTTCTCTGACCAGAAACATGGGAAATCAAGACCATTTGAACTTATTTTGTATTTTTCAACTCATTATAATTTAAGATGATGTTTTCCTTCCTAACATGGAAACTGAGTTCCAACATCACATGCTAATATGAATATCTACAATTTTTAGATATGCGTGTGAAATAATTTGATGAAGCTGAAATAATTTTGTATAGTCATAAAAGTACAATCTGCACAAAATCAAGAGTTCCAAAATTTAGGAAATATCCGAGATGTGAAGTGTTGCATTTTGTGTGCAAAAGAGCAGTACAGACAGCCCTGGAATGGAGGATCGAACCGAGTATTGTGCCAAATCCCGCCTCCCTCGCTGTTGTGGGTCTGCAATTTGGACGTTTTCCACATCCAGTAAACAGAGTCACAGGCTTGTGAGACTGTGGTCCTTGTCATTAGAGGATCAGCACAATTTAACATATCTCAGGTTCCTCTACAGAAGGCCATGTGAGAAGCATGTAATTATGCATATTAGAAGCTCTCTTCTCTTTTGGCTAAAGATGTGACTGAGAATAAAACAATTTGAACTTAAAATGCAGTGAATTAAACAAATACACTGCCTTTCTTTGCCACTTCCTTTTTCCTTCTAAAGTTTCATTCATTGCATTTAACTCTGCATCACTTAAATTATACAGACTAATTAACATGGGTAATGGTTTTTGTTTTTCAATTCTATGCCACATTTTTGTCACTCTGTTCCATTGTGAATATTGTCTTTTGGCCTCTTCAGTGATCCCCACACACTTCAACGTCAAGAATCTATTTTCAAAATCTTAGATTTCTGACTTGCCTTTTGCCTCTGCAGTCCCTTTTATAGCTTGGCCAAGTGTGGAATAAACTGTCTCAGCACCAACTGCTTCCCCTCTGAGGAAAGGAAATCCCACATTGAACAGACTCCCTAATTTAACTCTGATAGCGAGTGTAATTTATCTTTGTTTTGTCTGTAAATTAAAATGAATCAGGAATGCCTGCAGCACTTTTCCCTCTTCTTGGCAGAAGTTAAAGGACTCTGCTTAGCCATCTGCCACAAAGTGAACCCAGAGGGCCCAGCAGCACTGGGGAACCAGGCTTTGGAAATTGATCCATGCTTACCTTGCCATCAATGCTGTGTTTGCGAATTGGCTGGGCAGGAAGCATGCGGATGCACATCCAGCCTCACCAGAAGTCACTCACCCTTCATCAGAGATGGGTGTGCTTATCTTACTGCTCTTTGTTTAGGTGGAAATTCCTACAGCTTGGACTCGGTGGATTTCTATCATGCAGCTTTTGCATATAGGATTCAACCATGCATGGGTCCCTACTCTGAGCAACATTAGACTTCTTGATAATCTAAAATAGATCACAGAGTGGACTGATACCAGCCCTATTCAGAGCTACCATCTTGTCATTTGTAAACATTCAACTCTTTCATTCATGTGATTTAGACATAACCTACACTCAACACAGGTTTAGTGTAAATTAATACGTAATACAGAGAAGTTCAAGAGAGTCACATATGTTAAAAGGCCCTAGAAATTGTTAAACTAATGTCATGTCAGGATCTTCTTGTGATGCCAGTCATCTGTTCCCTGCACATTTGTGACATGTTTATCCCAAGCCTTAGCTGGGGAAATTTCCTAGTAATTGAGTCAAATTATGAAAAATAGATTATTTATTAACATTACTTCCTCTATATCCAATTTATTGTTACTGTTTCTTTCAAGGAAATAGTAACTATATTTTATATACATATCTAAATTTTTCAATCTTTTAAAAATTAGCATGCTTTATTAAGTAAATTCTTTTTTTTTTTTTTGGTACTGGGGATCAAACTCGAGTTCTTGTGCTTGCAAGGCAGGCAGTGGGTATAAGTAAATTCTATATAAAGTATCACACTCTTTTTATTGGCTGACTACACATCCTTTTCCTAAGGCCCTTTTTGACTTTCCATCTGACTGCCCTCTAACAGCTAGCTTTTGTTATGTGGCCATACTGTTGAATCATTTTCATCATAAATAAAATTCTGTATGTGTTATAAAGAAAATAGACTAACCTGATATTTCATATGAAATCCGTTTACCTTGACAAAATCGGTTACAGATTTTTTAATTTGAAAAAATTGACAATCTTACCATTTACAAAAACAGTCATTAACCTACAAAGTAGCAAGTTCTATGAGATCACAGAAATAACTGTGGAGGGAACACAAAAATAGCAGCATTACAATGTTACTACATTATACTAGCTTACTACTTAATAAGGAGCCCTAAGAATTAGTTGTTCTATTATAAAAAAAAATTGATGAGACAATTTCATGGAACAAATATATCTATGACAAAACTCCAGGACAGTTATTCACATTTTCCTTTTCAAAAAAGATGCTAAAAAACTTGGGTCTTTAGTCTGTTATTATATATTCAGAAATTGAAGTTCTAAGGACTAATTGTCATCTATTTAAATATTAGAATATATTTCATTTGACATATTTTCACTAACAGTATCAAATGAAAAGAAGTTTCTTAATTTTAAGATGAGTAACTTTCGGGCCGGGGATTTAGCTCAGTGGTTCCGCTGCCTGTTCTGCAAATGCAAGGACCCAAGTTTGATCCCCGGTACCAAAAAAAAGAATGAGTAACTTTCATTAGTACTCTGTCACAGATCTTGTCCATGTCATTATATTGCATAAAGTTTCATGTAAAATTCATAGCCATTTTCCAATGCATAATATTATCATGTTTAAAATGAGCCTGGTTGAAGAGATTTCTTTAATTTTTATCTTTAACTCTTCATTAATAATATTATTCACTTTGATATTTATAAAACTTTGGCAGGAACCATTTTGAATGTATTTTAGGGAAGAAGCAGGTGAGAATAAAGTGAGAAAGTTGACAATGTTACTATGTAAAAATCTCTGAAAAGAATTTGGAAAGGATAAAACAAATTAACCTGAGATGAAAATGTTGGAAAATAAGGAGTATTTAAAAGGCCTAATTTCTTACATCGTTGGAATAATCAACTTATTTCCCAGTGATTATTTCATGCTGTTGGTTCTATGAATTCTGCATAGTATATACTTTTGCTCAGCACTTTAATATTTCTACACTAATTACTGAAAAGAAAGGAAGAAATTGGTGAATAAAAGCCAGAGAAACTGGGCTTATTCTCATTTTCCAGTAGTACTAATGTATATCCCTTAACCTTCCATATGGTGCTTTGTGTGATGAGTATATAACATTTATATGTTATTAGTGCCTTATTTTTTTCACTTGACTTTATTTCTTATCTAATGAGCCATATATATATTTTTTGTGAGTGTTCTTTGACCCCTCTATTTAAGAAGTAGTAATGAGACAGTATTCCATTTAGGATGTATATAAGGCTGTATTTGCTACCGTAATCTAGTGTGTGACCTCTAGAACAGCAGGTTAGCCAATATATGTTTCTTAAATTCATTGTTCATTTTTAATTTAAAGTATGAAAATGGAGGGCTGGGGACGTAGCTCAGTGGTTCCGCTGCCTGCCTCGCAAGCACAAGGTCCCGAGTTC
Source organism: Heterocephalus glaber (assembly GCF_053883595.1). Classification (NCBI taxonomy): domain Eukaryota; kingdom Metazoa; phylum Chordata; class Mammalia; order Rodentia; family Bathyergidae; genus Heterocephalus; species Heterocephalus glaber. Next base: position 19,310,236 of record NW_028258343.1, on the reverse strand, counting down.
GATCCCCAGTACCAAAAAAAAAAAGTATGAAAATGAAGATCAAATACCAGGAACTGAAAACACCGAACTTGAAATGTATTTTGAAACCATGAAAAAGAATGCCGAGTACGCTTGAAACAGGAATCGGAATATTTGTCAGGGTTACCGATCACTGTAAGACAGAATTACTTTTCAGAAAGTATTGAAAATAAAAGTAATTATATGATGCTACAGAAATTTGACCGATTCTCTACAATTTGCCTTTGGAAATGTTTTATGAGGAATAAATTTCCATATACCAGATTATTTGCAGGTTCATGTTTAATTCACTTGCACTGTGCTTTATCAATGCCGAGCCATTTTGTGTAACTTTTCTCTTCTTGATTTGAGCCTTTGGTTTTGCTTTATGTGGAATGCTGGTCTTGTTGTTATCTTTATGTACCATAGTATATAATTCAGCTTTTCCTCATGAATGTATGGTGAATGATTAAACCGTGTGCTTAGAAAAGACAGAGACATAAGTTGTATATGCAAATATGTGTAAATATTTGACCCAGAAAAAAAAAGAATGTTCCTGCCAACAGATAGGTCCTGCTGGACAGGACCTTGAAAGTAACAGATTTTTTTTTTTAAACAGTGAAATTTTAAAAATCTTTTACCTCAAGGATTTCCAGTGGGTATGTGTCAGTGTACTTTAATAAGTACTATCTCACTTGTTGCTGGTGGTGGAAACAAGCCAAGTATCAGATCACACATGTTAGGGATAGGTCTTTCTAAGTGTGGACACCTTGCGGTACTGTGGGGTCTAATTCTGGAGTTTCAGTAACATACCTATGGCCTTTGGTTGTGGTTGAGCTTTTCTTTTTTAATTATTTTTGATGAGTTGTTTTGGAATGGGAGGGGACTCTTAATTATGAGATCAGATCTCATGGGTGAACATAAAGACACTCACTGGTCTTGGGTGAAAACCCTAATGGGAATCAAACTGTCTAATTGTCTCTGTACGCGCTGCTGTCTGATGACCGTGGAATGCTGTTTACCGCGTGATGCGTGTGATACATTGTGCAGAGCCATCTAGCGATGCCTAATAAAACTTTTTCCAAGAGAAGACTCCTGTCTTTTGTCCACAAATGCAGAGTGCCGAGCCATTTCTACACTGTTCTGGGGGGCAGTTCTGGAATGAATCAGAACCCATGGGCGCTGTGGGAGACCAGTCTGAGCATTCTGCAGTGTAGGGAGAGGGGTAAGCAGCAAACAGTATGGGAAGAAGAGCCTGGCAGGGGGTGGTAATCACTGTATTTCAGAGGCAGTTGGGCAGGAGAAGGAGAAGGAGAAGCAGGAAGTCAGATAGGTACTCCTGTTCTATAAGCTACGAATTCTTCCCTAGGTCTATCCCCAGAGAAGGTATGGTGTTTGTTGACTGAATGGTAGATAACAAAGAATTTCCATCAACAGTAAAATGGATAAGTACATAAAGGTGTATTTGTGCAGTGGAATATTACAGTGCAATAAGAATGGAAAAATAAGTTTAAGAAGTTCCTAAGTGATCCATGACACTGCCAGATATTATATTGCACAAATGAAGCCAGACACAATACAGTGGGATATCATGGGATGAATTTACATGGTCAAAACCAGACAAAAGTAATAGGTGATGGTAGAAATCAGAACAGGGCTTATTGTGGGGGTGGGAGTTATTGACTGGGAAGGAGAATGAGGAGACTTCCTGGATAAAACCACTCTGACCTCACCAGGATGTGGAGATGTGGAGATGACTGTGGCATGCAGTGACAGTCCATGCACTGTGCACAGGGGCACAGGCGTATTTTACACCTCCATTGGAAAACTAATGGACCAAAATAATTTAATTTGGAAAATTCAGAAGATAAAAACCACCTGTGGTCCCAGATACAGATAAAATATGACTTTATAATCTACCTAAATGTAAAATGGAACCTGTTTTTTCTTTTATTGTATTTCTTGGCTCATTAAAATACTTTGAAACATGATACTACACTTCGCAAAGCTCATGAATTTTAGCTATGTGCAGTTGCTGTCAGCAGACTGCAGTGAGCATTCCTGAATACAAATCTTAGGGTAAATTCCTAGTGGTGGAATTTCAAAAGCTGAAAACAGTGAAAAGGCACACTCTATCTCATGCATCCAAATGGCACAGTTTAAAGTCGAGGCCAATTTATATTCCTGTCAGCCGTTCACAAGAGCATTAGTTCTATTGGATCACAACCAAAACTTTTCTTTTTTAAAATATTTGCCCACAACAGGTGAAAAAACTGTCATCTGATCTTTTCTAATCATGGCCAAGCTGGCTATGTGCGCTGTATCAAATTTCTGCTCTGTAAATTGTTTCCCTTCAGTCCATCTGCACTTAGCTTTTTGTGTTGTAATAAACACTAATAGGAATCTCAGCCCCAAGCTGTTATTTTTAAATGCAGAAATGGTGGCATCCTTTATTGTAGCTACAGTTGCCAACAACACATACATACGTGATGCAGCAGAAGCGTATTTCACTTGCACAACTCACCACAAATGGCCTGTGCTCCAACATAAACTTGAGCTTGGAAGTGCAAGTCTCCTACTGCTCCCATGCTCTGGTTCCGGGCCTGAGCAGGCTGAAAGTCCTCCGCTGCGTGGCCCCTCATTCTGAGCCACTTTTGTCATCTGACACTTACAGCACACCCCTTAATGTGGGCTGGGCAGTGTGTTGAAGGAGGATAGGCCATAACCGGACACCTTGGGAAGCTTTTCACTTGTCCTTGCCTATACTTGTTCCATGTATTTATGAATTAGGTTTATATTTCAGCAAGGTACGATTAGCAGTTTGGTGTTAAAAGTTAAATAAGAACATTGTTTGGATGAAACTTACAGCGGTCAGGTTGTGACCTTCAGACCCCAGTTAAAGGGAGGTTCATGGAGAAGGTCCAGCGTGGCTCCGGGTGGGGCTGCGCATTCAGCCTGAACTCTCCCTCTGCCCTCTGCCGGACCATGAAACACTGGCTGGATTCATCACTTCTCTGACTCAGTTTTCTTTTCTCAAATGGACATCACACTAGATACCTCCAAGGGCAGCTTAGAGAATTCAGAGGTTCGTACATGCTTGAGCACTTAAATAGTACCTGGTTCTCCACAGGCTTTCAATAAAAGTTAGCGCTTATTATTGTTAGTGTCCGTACATTAGGGACTTGCTGGCCAGTACACAGTGAGTCACGGGCGCTGGCCACCAGCAGGCGCGAACCCTAAGTAGTATCCTCACTGGACATTGTGCCTGGAATGCGATGTGAAGTATCCCAAAATGCAAATTATTTTAAGGGATAATGCCTGATATGTACATTTCTGGATCAGCATATTGGTTAAATATAAAATTTTGTTCAATTATCGTGTTAACTGATGCTTCTTTTTTATCCTCTGAATAACTCTTTTACCCACCCAAGTATCTTTGGGAGCCACCATCTTTTCTCCTGCTCCCCGGGTCAATGAAACCAGTTAGTTCAGAGAGTGACTCCTGAGTCAGGTTACGGGTTAGCCCCACCACCACCGTCACTGAACCTGAGACCACAGAAAGCCCGTCTCTGACCTCAAGTCATTCAGCTATGGGCCTGTGGGATTCCAGAAGCTGTGGCTTTGCCGTCCGGAGAAGATGGCCATGGTGACTGGAATGATGCACTTTTGTGCCAGACAACTCCAGAGACTAGAAGAGGCTCAAGGATTTCCCCTAGAGCTACCAGAAGAGTGTGGCCCTGCTACATGTGGACTTCGGACTCCAGTGTCTGCAATGCAAGACAGTAAGGTCCTGCTGTTTGGCCCCTACAGTTTAGAATGAGCTACTGATAGGAGCCGGGACTATCTTGGGGGCGGCCCAGGGATGCCCACTATTCCTGTTTTACTCAAGCATTCAATAAGGGAGCCAGGGTCTGGACTCTCCTTCCCATTGACCTCGGCTTCTCTGATCTCCGACCAGTACTGCAGCTGAGCTCTGAGATCAAGCATCCCAAACTGACTGGCACCCAAGTCCACCGTGTTTGTAAAGGCTGGGTTCCAAAATCGACACCACAACATAGATGCGGTCCGAGCAGTAAGAGTGGGTCACAGAGCTGGGCCCAGAGTGACCGCCTGAGGCACGGTCACCACCTGTTCGCTCCACAAATACTTTCCTCGCACCTAACATGGGCCAGGAACTGGGATAATCTTGCTGATTGATCAGTGAACAAGACACAGAAATGCCTGCTTTCATGGGTCTCACATTTTATAGTAATGGATAAAACAGGTAAATGAGCCAAATAGATAAATCATTGAAGTGAAAAGGAGAAAATAAATCAGGGAAAAGATGGACAGTGGGGTTAACAGGCTGAGAAAGTCTGACTAAATGTGGGAGAGGATGAGGGAACAACCTGGATGAACTCCAGACGCTTTCAAGACAAAAGCAACAGCAGGAGAAAGGGCCTGGCCCAGGGCAAGAATAGAAGGAGGAGAGAGGACTACCAGAGAGGTGAGGGAGGGCGGTACTGGCGAGCGAGGTGGAGAATGTACGGACACTTGCTCTTGCTTGAGTGAGATGAAAAGTTTCCTGGAGGCTGGAGGCAGATGGGTAATGGGGATAGCCCCGCGTCCCAGCAGAATCTGTGGCTGCTACAGTGAAACTGGGCAGAAGCGATCAGGAGGCAGGAAGCCTGCTAGGAGGACACACAATAAGGCAAGGTCTGGTGGTGGCTCAGAGCAGGATGGTGGCAGTGACTGCAGTGAAAACGTCAGGCTTAGGTACACAAGAGGATTTGCAACTGCACTGGAGAAGCAAATCATCTTCCCATTCAATATGGCGTTTCTGCATTCACTATTATAGCAGGAAGACCCTACATCAGTGGAATCAAAACTTCAGGTCTCAGGGGCTCCCACCCTGCACTGTCCATCTATCCCAGACCAGGGATAGATAAGGCAATCAGGGCCCCTGACCAGCTGGCTTTCCAGGGTTCATGGCACATGCACTGTATGTTCACAGTTCCTGCAAATCTACCAATGCCTGGTTCAGTGGCTGCAGCCCTGAAGCTCCGCAGGCCTGGGCAGACTCCACTTCTCATCAGACTCCTCTTACCTAGGTAGGTGTTCGCTGTAAGGAAGCGATCAGTGGACTGGGGGCAGAAGTTCTCGCAAGAATCATTCTAAGAACAGAAGAGAGAAACATTTTTTTAAAAAAATCAGAAAGGTGAGAGTAAAAGAACTTGGAATTCTCTATTGGTCAAACATATCAAATGAACAAAAAATAGGGGAAAAAGTTGCCCATCAACCTGTCAGAGGACATGTGATGGTTAGGGCGGCCTGTCACCTTGACTGGAATGAGCGACTCCTGGAGAGGTAAGTGGTCATGCGGTGGTGTATCATCGGGGGATTCAGCCACTGCTGTTCGTGAGTGAATGTGCGCTTAGAAGGCAGGGCCCTGTGGAAGGAGATGTAACTGGCGTTCCCTCGGGGGGCTCTGTCTCTCCCTGGTGCTCTTCCTCTATGCTCTCCTCCCCAGCCGCCATGAAGCTTTGTTCCTGCCATACAGCCACCCAACCATGAACTGAAACCTCTGAAACCATAAACCAGATTAACCCCTCCTCCCTTAAACTGTACATTCTGTCCCAGTGCTGAGACAGGACAGTTGGGAAACAGAAAGTGCCCCTGGCCTTTTTTCATCTCTCCGGCCTCCTCTTATCTTCCAGCCAAACCATTTCCGTGGTTAAAGCATTCATTTCCTCTTTATTCATTCAACAAATACTGCTGAGCCTCTTAGGAGGGCAAACTCCCCAAAAGAAAAGCAAATATCTGCCCCTGTGCATGTGAGAAGGGAGCTGGAGGTGCCGAACTATGTCCCTTGGGCCACTGCAGGGCCTCGCTCGCAAATTAAGGGGAAAATCTTTACATGGCCCAGAAAGGATGCACACAAATCAACTAGCTGAGAAAGAAATCAGGAAGACAATTCCAGTCACAATACCTTACAAAATAGAAGCCTAGAAATCAGCCTAACCAAGGGGGTGAAAGACCTCTACAGTGAGAATTTCAGAGCACTGAAGAAGACATTAGAAGATGGAAAGATGTTGGAGAGTTTTGTAGTTAGGTCTTAGTATTTATCTGTCTAGTAAACGACGCGGGCCTGAGGGGAAAAAAATATTAACAGACAGAACTAGGAGAGAAAGCGGGGGCCAGGATGCCCAATGTCAGTGTAACCAACAAAGGTGCTGGCCAGTCCCAGTTCCGGGCACTGACTTTTACTGGCAATCCACTGGGTAAAGGTGAGCCATGAGTGGTTTCTATGGAGATTCGTGTAAACAAGGCTCATGGAGGACAAGACAAAGCATTTTTGAATTAGGAGCAGAATAGACAACATACATGTTATAATTAGAACATTGTCCTTCTAGTGAGAAGGTTTTAGTTGTGGAAACAGAATTTGGGTGCGAGTTACTCTGACCTCAGCACATAGGGTTTGGCCAGACTCACTTCTCAAAATAAACCACTTGTGGGGTTAGCTCTTCACAGCCTGCTTTGGGCATAATCAATATTACCGTCCTCTACAGAAAGACATCCCATTTTCATGGATCAGCGGAATTAATACTGTGAGAATGGCTGCATCCCCGAAAGTGATCTGCAGGTTCAATGCCATCCCCATCAAAATTCCAACAACATTTTTCACAGAACTAAAAACACTATTCTAAACTTTATATGGAAACACAAAAGACTCAGAAGAGCTAAAGCAGTCCTACGTAAAAAGAGCAAGGCTGGGTATATCACAATGCCCTACTTCAAATTATACAACAAAACTATATTAAAAAAAAAAAACCAGCATGGTACTGGCCAAAAAATAAACCAGTGGAACAGAATAGAGTTCACAGAAAAAAACCCACACAACTACAGCCATCTGATTCTTAACAAAGGAGCCAAAAACATGCAATAGAGAAAACACAACCCCTAACAAATGGTTATGGGAAAACTGGACATTCACCCGCAGAATATTGAAATGACATCCCTATCTCTCACCCTCCACAAAGCATCAATTCAAAATGGATCAAAAACCTAGGTATAAGACCTGAAACTTAGAAACTGCTGGATAATAGCATAGGGGAAACCCTTAAAGCTATAGGTATAGGCAAGGATTTCCTGAATAAGACCCTAATGGCACAGGGAATAATATCAAGAATCAACAAATGGAGCTACCTCAAATTTAAACGTTTTGCACAACAAGGGAAACAACCAAGTGAAGAGACAGCCTATAGCAGTGGTGGTGACCCTATGGCACGCGTGCCGTGGCACGGTTTGTACTGGAACCCTACCAGAGCAAAGGAGACCTCCCCCACAGAAGCACATTACACAGGTACCCGGTGTTGGCCCCCGAATTTCAATCGACTTTTGGCTTTCAGAGCTCCAGTTACACAAAGGACACCTGAGAGGTCCAGGGTCTTTGACTGATCCCAGATGTCCCTCGTGTATGGCTGCCTTTGGCCCGCCTCGCCCCTCGGTCACGCGACCTGGCCGCGATGCGCCCTGCGTGACTTCTCTCTGCTTTCTGCCTCACCCCTCCACTCAGGTGGCCCCCATTTCTGGAGGTACAGCCATTGCTGGTGTTGTCACCTGCCAGCCCCCCAAACTTCCCGCCCCCCCAACTTCCCGCCCCGTGACCCTGACCGGCTGCCCCTGGGTACTTGCGGCAGGCGGGATCCTGCGTGTGCTGCCTGCGTGATCTGCCTGCTCGACCCTCGCGGCGGGGCTCCTCTGAGAGCAGACGTGGAAATCTCCACGCAGGTTTCTGCCAAGCGCTCGGCGTCAGCATTACAAGGGAGCGGGACAGTGAGGAGCAGGGCAGGGAGCTGGCTGGGTGTGGCGGAGCCGTGGGAGGGAAGCTAGAAAGCGGGAAGGCCCTGCGGAGTCCTGAGAGGCGCAAGCGGCCTGGCCTTGCAGCTGCACGGCCAGGCGCCGCGGGGAGCTGCTCCGGAGCGAGCGTGGCCTAAGAGGTTGGTCCTCATCCGACGTCGCCAGTGAGGGGCCACTGAGAGCCGCTGTGGGCACGCTGGTGGCTGGGCAGGGACAGGGGTCCTGGGTGGGTGGGGAGTGGGGGACTTGTCACTGCTCCCGTCCCTGCCCAAGTGGGCCCCTGTCCCAACGTGTACAGGAAGAAGACTGTGGGCCACAGGGCCCCGGGGGCACAGAATGAGCCCTGCCTCCCAGCCCAGGAGCCTGGCTTCGCTCCTCAGTGTGGAGGCCGAGGGCCGGGGTTCAGCCTCCTGTGGCTGGAACACCAGGAGAGCCAGCCTCTGACACGCCGGGCACACTCCGGAGTCAGGGTGCCCAGCAGAATCATAGACAGCGGGTGTAAGCCACTTGCACAACTCCATGGTGTTCAATTTTGCTTGCACAAGTGCGTAGCAGGGATAGACACACTCAGGGTACTATGAGCCAGATGCCCCAAGCTGCCAGCGGGGAACAGCAACTCCTGGCTTTGCCCGTGGGTGACCTCGGATCTCGCTGCCATTTGTCCCAGCCCAGTCCAACCCGGAAGGACCACGGATTTGCTGGCCAAGTTAGAGCTGAGCTTGCCAAGTTAGACATGATTTCATGCCGTGGGGCTTTTTCTAGGGCTGGCTCTGTTTTCTTTAGCCTATCGCCTGCTTAAATTGGGGCCAGGAAGTGGCAGGTGAGGAGGCAGCCCCAGGAAATAGTCCAGGAGGATTCGTGGGGAGGGGCGTGCTTTTCCCCTCGATCAGCAAGCACCGAGTCCCTTTCAACACCCAGAAATAGACGCCACTGAGCTCTCTCTCCTCTGACCATAAAAAGCAGCTGGCCCTGTAGGGAAGGCTGGCGGCTGCAAGCTCCAGGAGGCAGGAGCAGGAATAAAGGCTGCCTGAGGAGCCTGGGAGTCCTGCTGCTGGCTCGATGCTGGAGCCATTCAGTCTCCTGGGCAAGAAACCCACCAGCTGAACACAGGCCGAGTCTCGCAAACAGTCCTGCGGCCACGGGGGCTCGGGCCACTCCTCGTTTCTGAGCTACGCCCTGTGACTATTTACTAAAACTCGCCAGGCCGCTGCTGCTCTGTGATGACCTCGAACCCGAACTTCAGCCCGAACCCGAACCCGCGTCACACTGCAGGCAGCCACTTCTGTGACGCAGTTCTAGCTCTTTGCACCGGGTTTTGCGTGCTCGTCTGACATGCGTTCGGGGAAACTGAGCATCCGGGAGCCGGTGTAAGCCGTGACCGCAGCCTGAGGAGCCGGGCCCTCCTGCGGGGGTTGAATGCCGGGTCCCTGGCACGCGGAGGAGAGGCGGTGGGAGGCGGGGCGCGGCCGGAGCGCTGCACGCCGCTGGCCTCTGCCCCGCAGGCCTGGCCGAGAGCGGGAGGCGCCCGGCTGGGCCCCACAGACACCGGGACTGTGGCCATCAGGCCAGGGCCAGGGACTCCCGTCTGCACCCGGCCTCTAGGGCCCTCACTCCCACAGCGCCCCCCAGCGGCACAGGGCCTCCTGGACGGAACTGAAAGTCTGAAAGTCCTGCCGGGCGACGCTCTGTTTGCACGTTTCGTCCACGTCTGCAGTGCATCGTGACTGCGCTCCTCCCGTGGCGAAGGGACTGTACGTAACAAACCTGCCGTTGTCATCCCTCTCCCTCCCCTGGCTCCTTCCCTCCCTCCTCTATCTCTCCCTCCCCTTTGCCTTTGAGAAAGATCTCTCTCCCTACTGCCCATTACCTCTCTTTTATTTTGTTCTCTGTTTATAGTTGGGGTTTCTCATATAAGAGGGACCATGCATATTTGACCTTGTGTGTCTGGTTTATTTCACTTAACATTGTGGTCTCCAGGCGCATCCATTTCCCACAGATAACTCAAGCTTATCCTTCTTTAAGGCTGAGTAGTACTCCATTGTGTGTAAATACCGCATTTTCTGTCTTTAACTCTTTCGGGAAGACATCTAGAAGGGGAATAGCTGGGTCAAGTGGAATTTCTGGCTTTAGCTTTTTAAGGACTTTCCATCCTGATTCCCACTTCACAGAAGATGTTACAGGTGGCTAATAAATACATGAAGAAATGCTCAGCCTCACTGGCCATTAGCGAATGCAAGTTAAAACAACACTAAGAGTCCATGTCACCCCAGAAAGAGTGGGCGTCATCAAGAAATTGAACAACAGCAAGTGCTGGCGCGGACTGGGGAGGGAACCTCTCACTGCTGCCGGGGAGGGCAAGCAGCCCAGCAGCTATGGGAGTCAGTGCGGAGCGCCGAGGATACCTTCCAGAGCCCACGCCTCCGCCACTGAAGTCAAACAGGAGGAGAAGGGCCCGGAGACCGAGCTCGAGCGGGAGGGAGCGCAGAGGAGGAGAGCCGTGAGGCGGCGCCACACACAGCAGCCCAGAGCACACGCACGCACCGAGCTGCCTCAGAACTGGCTTCTAGCAGTCTGGAAGAGGCTCAGGCAGGACAGGAGCGCTGTGTTGACCCCACAGAGAGTGATGAATGCCAGCAGCTGGTATGCTACTGCACACCTGTAATCCCAGCTCTCTGGAGGCTGAGGCAGGAGGATTGCTGCGAGTTCAAAGCCAGCCTGGATCAAGAGAGAGGGAGGAGAGAGAAAGAGAGAGAGGGAAAGAGAGAGAGGAGGAGAGAGAGAGGGAGAGAGGGAGGGAAGGAGAGGGAGAGAGGGGGAGAGAGGGAGAGAGGGAGAGAGGGAGAGAGAGGAGAGAGAGAGGGAGGGGGGGAATTCTAGAAACCAGAAGATTCTAGGGTGTGGGCTGGCAGGTGGGAGGCCAACAGCTGTTTTTCCAGCATACCCCCATGGCTGTGTCTGTTTGTATCTTTATAGATCCATGCAAGTGTGTGGATATACATAAATAACCATAAAGGAATAACTCGTTTGTAAATAATAGTTCGGTAAAATAGATGGTAAATTAAATTTACGAATAATTTCCTGGCTCCACGAGTGGAACTACCCAATGAATCCCTGCTGTGAAGAAACAGACGTTAAGTAGGAGGGCCGCGCTGCTGCCAACAGGAGGACAAGGCGCTGGCTCTGGCGGCAGATGAACGTCCCCAAGTCCACCTGCCGAGTGGGCTCTGACCCGGAAGCGCGAACGCGTCCATCTGGAAAATCGACAGCTGCCAACGAGGTCCTCGGGGTCCCAGGACGGGGCCCACGCAGACTCTGGAGGGAGGCCAGGGGCGGGGCCCTGGGAAAGTGGGAGGACAGTGCTACGGGGCAGCCCGGGGCGGGCTCTGGTTCACCCGGGACCCGGCCTGGCCGCCTCAGCAGGCCCTCGGGTGGCTGGACGGGGCCTCAGCTCGCAGCCTGGCTCCCTGCTGCCTGGGAGGAGGTCAGCAGCTCTCCCCGCCAGGCCCGGCCCTCAGCAGCCTACCGTGGACTGAAACCTTACAAACTGTGAGCCAAGCAAACCTCTCCCCTTCAGGTGTGGGTGTGGGTACTGGGTCTCAGCTAGGAAGGAAATAACCGAGACAGGAGGCCGAGGGGAGTCTGTGCTCTCGGGAAGCAGCAGAGGCGGAGAGGAAGCCACGCAGGGCCAGCAGCCCTCCCCCTCCTCCTCGAATTCCCTCATAAAAAACAAGTGTGCCTGTGAATTCATACGCAGCAAATTTTCATGGCCTCAGCTGGAACTAGTAAGCTCCTCATGTTGTTTACATCTTCTGCAGTTCGCAAGATCTTACCTATGTTTAGGGCCCACAAGCTTCGAGGAAGGAAGAGAGCATTCTGGTGCTAAGGGTGGAAACCCTCGTCAGGAGAGCTGGTTACCAGCACCCAGGACAGACAAACAGAGAAGCCGAGAGAGAGAGAGAGAGAGAGAGAGAGAGAGAGAGAAAGAGCACCTGAAATCCCATGACCATCTTCACATCTTATATTTCATAATTTACATTTATTTTGAGCTGTTTCTAATCTAACATATACTAAAATGTAAGCTTCTTGTGGAGATAAGCATTAATAGCCAAACCAAGAAATGGTTATTAAAACTGTAATAATTACAGTCATTCCCCCTCTCTCTCTCTCTCTCTCTCTCTCTCTGTCTTGATACGAAAGAGTGTCAAATTCTTGCATTTCTAAAATGTCTAAAATGCCCTGAGTCCTCCAGGTAGCAAAGTCTCCTTTGCTTTTAACTTATTCTTACCTCTTTATGAGTCAGTTTATTATGTTAGGAAATAAGCAACTCGTATGATGAATGATGAAATTCACAGTGGTGAATTTACTAAAGTCAATGACTAATTTTCTTTTTTAATTTTTCTGATAAGTAGACAGGAGTAAAGACATTTTCCCCTACTGGATATATACATATAAACTTTAAAAGATACAAATTGTAATACATTCCCATCACTTGTATCAATATTGTTTGATCAATAGGATGATTGCCTTTAAAATGCTAACCTTATACCACACTGCTACACGACATGTGTAATCAGTCAGCATGTTAGAGGTTGTAGATTTAATGCATGTAAAAAGAGGCCTGGAGTAATGAGAGGGAATTTATTCTGACATCTTTCAGAGGTCATTTGACTTAGTGAAATAGGAAGCTTTTGCTTCCAACAGACTTGTCTCTCTCAAGAACTGCCTTGCTATATAGTCTGGAATAAATTAAATAATCTTTCTAAACCACAATTTCTTCATTTTCAAGTGAAGAATGCAATACAACATAATTCACAGGATTCTTGCAAATTACAACTCAGATCATCTATGTCAAACCTTAGCACAGTGCACGAAAAAACCTTAGATGCGATGTTGTTTTGTTTTTTTGTTTTTTTGGTACTGGGGATTGAACTGGGGTCCTTCTGCTTGTGAGGCAGGCAGCGGAACCACTCAGCTAAATCCCCAGCCCTAAAATTAGACATTGCAGGATGGTTGTTTTTTTGTGGCTTTTTTTGGTACCGGGGATCAAACTGAGGACCTTGCGCTTTCGAGGCAGGTGCCGGAACCACTGAGGTAAATCCCAGGCCCTGCAAGATGCGATGTTAAGGCAAACTGGAACAAAACGAAAAACATTGTTATCCGAAATAATATCACCTATAAAACAGAGATAACAATAGCTAGTCTTAAGTCATATTGTGAGAAATGAATGAGTTTATTCATGTAAATTGCCCTGAAAAAAACCCCTAGAACAAAATAAATAATCAAGAAATGATAGTCATTATCATCAATGGATGTACCTTTGACAGTAAAGTCATCTTTTACCCACTTAAGTGCTTGTAATTTGCTGCTCTCTGGTGTTCATTTGGGGTATTACAATTCTGAATCGTAACTGTTAAACTAGTAACTTGGGAGTCAGAAGTCTCTCAAGCTGTTATCATTTGCATACTATTTTTGCAATCTCCAAGAGAACTATTGCTTGTTTACTATTTCTATTTAAATTGATTTACTTTTAAGGTAAAAATATATTCCTTAAACTACTTTCCTATCATTATGATAAATGAAACATTGGTATAGTTTTTCTTCTTTAATTTCCTCTGTGACCCATTGGTTATTCAGAAGTGTGTTGTTCAGTTTCCATGTGTTTATGAAATGTTTGCAGTTTCTTTTGCTATTGATCTCCAATTTCATAATATACAGGGGATAACTTCAATTCCTTTGCACTTACCTAAAAAAGTTCTATGAGCAAGTATGTGGTCTATTTTGGAGAATGACCCATGTGCCACTGAAAAGAATGTGTATTCTGATTTTGTGGGGTTGAACACTCTGTAAACATCTGTTAAATCCATTTGTTCAAGAGTTTGATTGAGTTCTAGTATTTTGTTGCTTGCTTTTAGTCTAGTTGATCTATCTATTTGTGACAGTGGGGTATTGAGTTCCTTCACTACATTGTATTAGTGCTTATATGATTTTTCATGTCCGTTAGTATTTGTTTTATATAGTTGGGCACACTAGTGTTTGGTGCATAGATATTTATGATCATCATCTCTTCCTCTTGGATTGTTCCCTTTACAAGGATGTAATGTCCTTCTTTGTCTCTCTCTTTTTTTTTTGGTACCGGGGATCGAACTCAGGACCTTGTGCTTGCAAGGCAGGCACCGGAACCACTGAGCTAAATCCCTGGCCCCTTTCTTTGTCTCTCTTAATCAGTATGGGTTTGAAATCCACTTGGTCTGCAAAGAGGATAGCTACTCCTGCTTTTTTTCAGGTTCATGTCACATGCAGTATTGTTTTCCACCCTTTAACTTTCAGTCTATGAGTTTCTTTTTGAATTAAGTGTGTTTCTTATATGCAGCATATGTGGGATCTTGCTTCTTGACCCATTCCGCCAGTCTGTTTCTTTTGATTGGTGAATTGAGGCCATTAACATTGACCGTTATAACTGATATGTATTGACTTATCATTGTCATGACTTTTTCTTTTTGTTGGATCCTCCCCCTTTGCTCTTAATTTTTTGTCATGCCAGATGGATTCATTCTGCTGGGCATCCTGGGGTCGTGATCCTTGCTGTCTTTTTCCTAGGATTTTTGTCTAAAATTTTTTGGAGTGCTGGTTTGGTATTCATGAAGTTCCTAAGGTGCTCTTTGTCATGAAAGTATCTTATTTCTCCATCAATTTTGAGAGATAGTTTTGCAGAGTACATCAATCTTGGTTGGAGGTTGTTTTCCTTTAGGGCTTGAAATGTATCACTCCAACCTCTTCTTGCCTTGAGGGTTTGCATTAAGAAGTCTGCTGTGATTCTGATGGGTTTTCCTTTGTATGTGATTTGTTTCTTTTCTCTAACTGCTTGTAGAACTTTGTTCTTCTGTTGGGTTTCTGGAATCTTAACAATTATATGCTTATGTGTAGATTTTTTTTGATCAAGGCTAGTTGGAGTCCTGTATACCTCACTTGTATGTCAAGTTCTTTTCCCCTCCTTGGGAAGTTTTCTGCCATCACTTCTGTGAACAGTTTTTTTTATGTCATCTGCACTCTCTCCTGTTTCTTCATTGACTCTGATCATTCTTTTTTTTTGGTTTTTTGGGGTTGTTTTTTTTTTGGTACCGGGGATCGAACTTGGGTCCTTGTGCTTATGTTATACTTCTTTGCATCATCTAGCAGCTGCTGGATTGATTTCTCGTAGTCCCTTACAATTTTAAAGCAATTTTTCTTTTCCCAGTCACTACTTGCAATCTTATCTTCTATATCTGAAATTCTGTCCTCACATTGGCTCATTCTGCTGCATAGACTTTCAATGGAGTTTTTAATGTCCTGGAAATCTGTTTGCATCTGTTTTATGGATTCCATTTGTTTCCTATGTTGGGATTCCATCATGTTCCTCAGCTCCTCTATTTTTTTATCTGTGTCTTCTCTAGATTTATTAATCATGTCTCACACTATGGGCACAATCTCTGCTGTTATGTGAGAAATTATTTCTCCTTTCATTTTTTCCAGATCCTCTTTTGTTGCTAGTTCAGGGAGTCCAGGTGGTTGAATATCAGAATGTTCCATCTCGTTTCCCTTTAGGGTCGCTGTAGGTGATCTGGAAGTCTGGTTTTGAGGCTTGTTTATGTGTCTTCTCATTTCGATGGCGGGGGTGGGGGGTCCTGCTGGTGCCTGAATGGCGCACCTCCTCTGTGCTGAGAGTGGAGGTAGGTTGGACTGGAAGCCTCCTACTCTGCACTAGGAGCTGTGGCACACTAACCCAGAAGCCTCCTCTGTGCTGGGAGCTGTTGGTAGAGTTTTAAAGTATGGTGGACCCTTGACTTACAAACTTGATTGGTTCCCGAGGGTTGGTTGTAACACAAGTTGTTTGTAAGTCAATACAGCTGAGGTGCGGATGTTTACCTGGGTATATACTGTAGATAACAAGAGGCAGATGAATCTCCCATTAACCTAATTAACCCAAGTTTTTCATATATCAGGCCGGTTGTAACTTGAGGGTCCATTGTATATTAAAAACAACACATAATTGGCATAGAAAAATCTTAACATGAGTACTAACCAGAATCATACCTCCTATACACTTTGGAAAACATAATTTTATGTTGATAGATTTCATGACAAAGGATCAGGGAAGGCGTTACAGGAAAAGCAATCTTTAGAAACCGAGTCTTCAAGAGTTATATGAGAAGTTAGATTGATGGAGAAGGGAAGCAGTGTTTCCCCAGCAGAGACTAAGCTACATGTGAGTGCAGGAAGGTGGACCCAGGTGGTCTGAAGATGGGAAGACTGAGCGCTGGGCATGTGCGGTCTCGTTTCCCCATTTTAACAGATGTGTGCTGTGCTCTGTGTGTGTGTATGTGTGAGCACTTTGCCTCCAAGTGTTCCAGTAAAACACTGGCCATTGGGAAAGGCAGAATGAAAAGATAGTAAGGCGGCAAGCAGGACTCTGACTATATAAGAGGAATGAAAAGGGCAGCAAAATACTTTTGCAGGTTATTGAACTATGCAAGCAGTTTGAAGGAGCCTGTTTGCCCTGGGATTGATTTTATCCCCATCATGTAGAACAGCTGCTGTGTGCATCTGACAGTCATGGAGAATAATTATGTGTCTTCCTTACTGAACTGGCCTTAAATGTCACACTGCTTGAGAGTTCCCACTGCTTATCAGATTGTGTTAATTTTTCGCAGTTTTTTAGTGAATGCTTTAAACTGTTGACCCAGTTTGTGACTATAACAGCCTTTTCCTCCCTCCAGTGAAAAGCAGGTAGTTGGTTAGCAGATATCACTAGATATGCAGAAAGTGAGGAAGTCTGCCATACATGGAAGTAAATGTATAGAAGAAGAAGAAAAAAGGTTTTTTTTTCTTTTTTCAAAAATTTCCACAGATATTAGGCAACATTCATTTTAAGTAAGTGCAATCCATGCGGTTGTTAATTTATATTTTCACTGAATATCCTCTCCTATTTTTATAGAATGAAATCTGATAGTAATTTTTGAACTCTTCCAGGAATGGAGGAAAAGGAAAATAGAAATCAGAGGCAATCTGGCATGATTGTTAAGAAGAGAGGCTGAGGAACTTGAAGGGTTTCATACCCCAGCTCCTCTGCTATGAGTGGTTTGCCTTAACCCAGTCAAGTCGTCTAAGACTCGAGGGCCTTTTGTCTGTAAAGTGTGAAAAATAATGCCTGTGTCCAGTGAGCTTTCTATACACACACAAATGTATACATGCCTGTGTGTAGCATATATGTACACGTGTCATTATTATTTTAGCACAATCCAAAATAAAATTGCTAATCTTTACTTAAATCCATGTCATTATTTTGAATTTTTTTCTTTCAAAATGAGACCACATGGCACTCTGGATCTCCGAGTTTCACTCCCTTTCCCGGCTGCTGGGTCACTGATTCCCAGCTGATTCCGGTTTCAATGGGGCTGAGCTCGACCCCAGCCCGCCTGCACCCACACCAGCCTGGAATCTGTCCTGTATTTCCTCATCTCCTCAGGAAGCTTTTCCTTCTTCTACCACTGCCGCCCACCACCCACCGAGGCTGACTGCTGACATCCTGCATACCTGCCTGACACTGCTGTTAAACACCCTGATGCTGAGATTTTCTGTATCTCAATCACACTAGCAAACATTTCTGTTTCTTTACTATCTTGTAAATGATGAACAATATCTCAACAAGGATTTTAAAACATTTTTCCAACACTGTTTAGAACTGCAGAGGGTCCCTACTTGTGATGGATCAACTTAGGACCTTTTGATTTTTACAATGATGCAAAATCAATGATGTAAGATAAAGTTTTATCTTTACTTTTCAGTGCAGTATCAACTTACATAAGCTATTCAACATTTTGTTACAAAATAGGCTTTGTGTTAGGTCTGGGGCCAATTGTAGTCTAATGTAAGCAATGGCACACACAGGTAGGCGAAGCTAAGGTTCGGTATAGTGAATGTAACTTTTATGTAGCTTATTTGTCGGGATATAATACTATTTGTATTTTTGCTTGCTTTCAATGACTCGAATTGAATAGAAACACTTCCCTCCGAGTCAGCATTCTATCTTCATTTTTTCCCAGTCAAACTTATCAAACACAGGTCCCTAATTCTGTTTAAGACATGGTATATAATAATGAGTCAGTATATTGGGAGTGATTTGGTATAAGAACCATTTTTAAGAACATATTTGCTTTTTAATAACCTGGAGAGATAGCCCATGGGAGGATGCTAAGCATCTCTTCCAGAGTCAGGAATTATCCTGGCATTTCCTAAACCACCGCAAGCGGGTGCCTATTGTTATGTTGAAATCTCTTCTGGCCCCCAGAGGCAGGGCTTTTGGGGTGACTGAGTCACAGGGCACTGTGCCCACCGTGGCAGTGTGCTGTTGGGAGGCCGTCCTCTTAGGGAGAGGTGGGTTACTGGGGCGTCACCTGGGAGGGTTACGGAGCTCTTCCAGGGAACCCTTTCTCTCCTCCTGGTTGCTTTCATGTGAGCAGCTGTCTTCCACCATAGCCCTGTCCGCCATACTGTTTCTGCATTTGAGCCTGCCAACCGTGAACTGAAACTCCCCAATCTGTGAGGCAAAATAAACACCTCCACCTTTGAGCTGTGCATGTCGGGTCTTGTGTTTCTGGGATGAGGAAGGTGACTAAGGCTCCTGTCTGCTTTCTCCTTTTATCAGTTCATCCTAGACCAGTGTGGAAAGATGTAGCTGTGCCAATATTGTTCCTTCAGAGTCTAAGGTATTAGGAAGAGAAATAGGGCTGAGAAAAGTTTGTTAGTAAATTGGAATTTGGCAATGAAATCCTCTAAATCGCTGGTCGTGATACAGTGGATCCTTGACTTATGAACTCGATTCATTCCCGAGGGCTGGTTGTAACTCAAGTTGGTCAATTGCCTTCAAAGTCTCTCTCCTGTGTACAGGCAGATCTCAGTGTCCTTAGAGAGACATTGGCCCAGGATTTCTCAGTTAACCCCACACAGGAAAGGATGTTGTCATGTTCCTTCCAGAACTCTTTAAGGGTTAAATAGTTAAATCTATATCTGAGACCATCTGGAAGCACAAGTGACAGGGATTCAGGTTGTAACTCAAGACCTCGGTCATAAGTTAAAAACTAAACTTCGGGTTGTAACCCAAGTTGTTCGTATGTCAAGCCAGTCATAACTTGAGGGTTCAATGTAATATGATAGACTAGAAGGAATGATACTATTCCACTAAATACAAATGTAAATACTATTACAGTATTGAAAATGTTAAATATAGTTGTTGTTGTTGTTGTTGTTTTTGGTACCGGGGCTCAAACTCGGATCCTTCCGCTTGCAAGGCAGGTGGCGGAACCACTGAGCTAAATCTCCGGCCCCTGTTAAATATAGTTTTTAAATTAAAAGATGAGACTGAATATAGTAAGGGAAATATAAAGACAGAAATAAATGAGGTGCAGTTGTTTAAAAAGGTAAGGAACCTTGCAGGTATATGCAGATTCCTTATGTCCATCCATCAGAAAGAAGGCTCTTGCAACCACAAATAATGGTAAGCCCAGGAGAGGAGCGCTGCATAATTCAAAAAGGCTATAATCTCAGGAAGAGGAATATTTCAATAAACCAAGTCTGTAAGAAAAACAGCTGAGCTCTACCTCTAAAACTAAAATATTGTTCCCCAGGAATCCTGCACAAAAGCCTGCCACAATATGATGTGGGGACTGAATTAACACTACTTGGTAGCTCTTTAAAAAAATCACAAGCTAGGACCAGGGATTTAGCTCAGTGTTTTCGGCACCTGCTGCGCAAGCACAAGGACCCAGGTTCAATCCCCGGTACCCCCCCCCAAAAAAAAATCACAAGCTCGGAATTGTCATTTCTAGTGGACCTTCAGTTGCCTGGTGGGAAGCCATGCAACCCCCACAAAGGCCCCTGCTCCTAATGAAGCGCAATGTCCTGCAGCTGGAGTTCAGGCAAGGACCTAAAAGCATTAAGATGCAGAACATACAATGAGAAAGACACCTGAGAATTCAAAGAATACAAATGAAGGAGGTTTAATGTATTTCCAGAATTGAAAGAAAAGCTAAATCGTGATTGCAGTAAGCTGAGTAAGGACTTCCCAAAAGGTACCCGTGTCTTGGTCTTTGGTCTGAATGTTTCCTTCTATGGCAACAGGAGTTTGCAGATACCTCTGACGTGCAGGTTTTGAGATGAGCCTTTCCTGGTTTATCCAGCTGACCCTAAATGCCACTGCACATACCCAGGCGAGAGGGTGCCAAAGGGAGATCTGACCCAGAAAGACGAAAAGGAGGAAGTCAGGATGGTAAAGCCGCCAGGAAACCTCGGAGGAGAGTAAGCACACCAGAGTGGAAGGCTGGCCGCCACCAGAAGCTAGAAAATCAAGGGTCGGGTTCTCGCCAGCCTCAGAGGAACTGCGGCCTGTGCCCTGCGGGACGCCAGTGCAGACGCTGATTTTAAACTTCCGGCCTCGGTGAAGGCAACAGCAGACTTTTCAGTGCTTTAAGCCACGATGCTTGGGTCAATTTGTTTCTGCAACCATAGGAACTGAATATAACTCCGGAGCAGCAGATGATGAAAAGTAGATGGTTTTTTAAAGAACCAGACTGAACTTTTAGAAATGAGGGATGTGCTGTGCTCTATTACGTGTAAATATAGAACTATAAAAACTACATCATACATTGAAGTTGTACAAACATCACATTAAATACAAGGAATAAAGAAGATTAGACCTAGTTAAAGAGACAATTAGTTACTGGAAGGTAGAATTGAATAAATGTCACCAATAAAAAGAAAATGAAACAAATAGATGGAATAGATAGAAGGAAGCTTGAAATACCTGGAAGCTGCAGCAGAAAGATTATCTTCCATAAATAAGAATTATATAAACAGAGAAAAACCAACAGTCCAGATTCCCAGATCCCACCATGTTGACGATACCCAAAACATTCTGTAAGCAGTGCAGGCTGCAAAGAGTTAAACCCCTCAGTCGGCTTCCTTTAAGAAGCGAGTCTGACTGAAGCTACAGTGACTCAGTGCAGCATCTCCTGAGCACTGCGGCAGCACACAGGTTAACACGACCTCCCTGCTAGCCACAGCCGAGGCCAGAGTACTGACCCATGAAGCTATGGGGCTGACAGGAGATAACATCCGTAGCTGAGGTCAGAGTGATCGCACCCAGACTCCATTCCCACAATCAGTGCCTTCACAGCTTGACGGACAGTGCTCTAATTACAACCACATATTTTGTCTATCTTGCTTCTAATTTAAAAATGCTTTGACTCTTCTTCAAAGCCTTGCTGCATTGGTTTCCATGGTAATTTCACATACTGCACATCTATACGTGCACCTTTACCCTGATGGATGAATAATAAAATTCGGTGGAAAAGACAGGCCAGTGCCTTTTGCCAAAGGAGCATTGGCCATCCCAGTTCATGTTTCCTCTTTAACTCTATCCAGTTTTTCTCCAACCTTGTGTCATCGCACACTCTGGCACCAAACGATTGAAGATTATTTAGCCCCAAAGAAAGAGGAAGATAACAAATCCAAGCATAAAAATATAAAGAAACTCAAGCATTAACAAGTATTGAAGGAAATACAAAATACAACACCAGAGAAACAGAGAAAATCTTAGAAGCATTTATAAAGAAATAAAATTAGTATGATAGCGGCTTTTCAGTTGCAGTAATTATTGGTTTAAAACAGTAGAATAAGATTTTTAAATCATGAAAGAAATAAAATTACAGTCTAGACTCTAGTAATAAACTTTCTTTCTGAAACAAGTGGGAAAGAAATTTCTAAAAGACCCACATGAATACAAAATGAAACATTCCCAGGCGAGATGCAAGAAAGTGAAGTTTTTAAAAATATAAGATGACATAAAGCAATAACGATGTTTAACCCAAAAGATAAAAATAAGACAACAGAGCTAAAATAATGGAGTACAATTGTATTTAAGATGGGAAGTGACTAGTGTTAAAGCTTTCTTAAATTCTTTACCTGATAAAGGAAGAGGATAAAGATATCATTTAACTTTTGATTTTCTTAGATAGGCCTGTGAAAATATGAAGAACAAACACTGAAAGAATAGAACGCTTGTATACATATTCAAACAATTGCAATAAATAAATAGGATGCTGCCTAGTATGGGGGGAAACGTACTTAGACTTCCTTGCTCTGTAAGCAAAATTAAATTCACTTAAGTTGCAAAAAATTATTTAAATGTGAAAAGCAAAATGTTGGGACCCTTAGAAGAAAATGTATAAGAATATATTTGTAATTCCAGGGTAATGGATGTTTTCTTACACAAAAGGAAAGAGGTAAGGGGAAACCGATCCACTCACCACATTAAAATTGGAAAGGCTTTTTAGCAAAAGATGCAGAGAGAGAAAGAAAGATGGGAAGCCACAAAGTGGAGAAAATGTCTGCAACATGCATAACAGACACAGGATCGGCACATAGAATATGCAGGCCACCCAGAAATGCCAACTGAACAGACCCATGCCAGAGAGGGGACTGAGCTGCTGAGAAATCACAGGACAGGTACGCAATCTCACTATAATGCTGAAGAATGCATATTCAAAATAAAATCCAATGAGATCTTACACCTACTAGATTAACAATACTTAAGGAACATCCCATTTAATCTTCTAAATTCATAAAAATAATCACCGGTGACATGTTCAGGTAATTATGAAGAACAATACTGATCACAGGAGGCCGGTCTGTTTATGTAGCCTTCATGATTCACAAACAAGAATGCCCTTGTCTATGTTAGCAAAGCTGCAGGCAACTAAAATGACATGTAAGAGAAGAACGGACACATAGACTGTATTGTGTATTTAGCCCAACCAAAATCACACGCATCCCTTTTCTTAATGTAATTTAAAAAACTTAGACATCTATTTTATTCATTGGAAAAGTAATGCATGTTCATTCAAGGGCACTTGGGAAAACGCAGAAGCCTGGCCATTCATACCCTCCTAACTGAAGCAACTCTAATTAACACATCAGCTTCCATAAGTCTTTCAAAAACAACGCTTCCCTGTCTTTAAACATGATTGAAATTTATTTTTCTGTATAATTTTATCTCGGTTTTATTATTTAGAGACATTTATATATGTTTCTGTGGTGCCTTTTACATTCTATTTTCCTGCTTAGAACCTCTCTCTGTCTCTCTCCCCTCCTGTCCCCGCCCCCTCCCCGGTCTTTTTGGTGCTAGGGATTGGACCCAGCACACTGTGCTGCTGAGCTACCTCCCCCAGCTATTAGAATCATAAGGTTTAAAAATTGACTGTTTCTCTAAGTAAGTATATCACTGAATTTAATAATTCACATATAAAGCTTTGGGGTGTTGCACATTTTTATGACAGTACTTCTCCATAAATAAGGCTTCGTGAATAACGTTCTTCTGCACTTCAAGGTGACTTTGGATAGCGAATCATGAGTGAGGTTACTGTGTCGAAGCTAAATACCCCTGGTGAGCCTCGGGAGGGTTGGATCGGAAGTGGTTGTACCACTAAAATGTTAGCACTTGGTCAGCAAATGGGATCATACTGTCACAGAACAGAATTGTGGCTTGGATGCTTTCCTGCTCAGTGTGAAGGATTCCAGCTTCCCTCAGGTTGGGCAAGCCTAAAATCTGCATGGACTTGGCAACACTCATGCTCCCTTCCCACACAGAATCCAATACGCGTCTTCATTGTTTTTACCTCCTAAGGGTTTCTCAAATCCCTTCGCTTTCAGTTTTGATAAATATCCTTTTCTGATCTACATCTAATCCTGCAACTATCTCGTAAATTTTTTATTTAATTATGAAATTTACAAAAACACCACTGGAAAGCACAGAGTATAAAACAAATCTCATGTGTTTACTACCCAGTTTTATTAAATTCTTGACATCTTTTTGTCATCTTTATATCAGAGTTATAAAACGTTACAGAAATTATCAAGGCTCTGGGTCCTTCCACTTGATTTCATTTCCTTCCTTCCTCCACATTATGCTGAATTTTATATATTTCATTCTGGACATTGTTTATACTATTGAGATTTTTATATAGGTATAGGTCTATCATTATCCATTATTATTATAAAGTATTGTTTTACATAGATTCCAACTTTATGGAATCTTAGGCCAATTGCTTCTTTTGATTACATTGTATTTGTGAGATTCAAATATAGAAATAGTTGTAACTCTAGTTTACTTTAATTGCTCAAAGTATTTCATTTGACTATATAACAGTTATTTAACATTGTTTCATTGTTGAAGGTCCCATAGAGTGATTAGAACTAATGAATATAAAATATAATTAATTTTAAAATGTAGGTAATTCCTGAGTTAATTACAACTTAGAACTGTATGTGATATATTTGTCAAACTAATTTTTCCAACCCAAATTTGCTTATACATTTATTGCAGGAATGTTCCCAGGAGAAATGGAGTTCTCTCCAACTGTTACTCATGAAGAGGGCTGATCCACCAAAGAACAAATTCTTGGGAGAACTCATACAAATTTTTTTTCTACATAATTCTGTTAGTGTATTTTCTTTGCTGGCTTTTATTCAAAAGTTTATTCATAGAAGATTGGAAGGAGCAAAGTTTATAGTGCTTATAAGAATTTTTAATTCCCAAATGATTCTTTTACATAATTATTAATTATGAGCAATATAATAAAGAAGTTCCAATTTAAATGGTTTCATTATATTTCATAGTTGGCCAAGTCAAAAGTTAATATCATCAATTTATTCACATTCCTAAGCAGAGCTGACTTCTTGCTCAAGTCTTAACTGAGACAAAGCCTACCTGCTGGGGCAGGCCATTAAATTTGATCTTATAATTGTGTGTTCTTCTTGACCCAGTGCATGCTTTTATGATTATATTGTATTGTCTACCAATATAAAGACTGAGTTTAAACTATTCAGAGTGTGAAAGTCATGTTGAAGATTTAGAAAATCATCATTATAGTCAGCAAACAATTCTGTGCCATTTACAGTGTAGTCTGCGATGTATCCTGTGGCCATGGACTATAGATGTACATATCATCATCAAAGGGTCACCTAAATGTCTCCTTACCAAAATAAAAGGGCCTCCTCTTTCCTATAACTTTTCCTAAGTACCTTATCAATAATCTTTGTGGTTTTCTATTTAACCTTTCTCTAATTTTTCAATGTCACTTATAAATAATGAGTCCAGAATCATACATTTGGGTTTTTAAAGGAATCTGACAGGAGATGTCTTTCTGGTTTTGTTTCATGAGGGTGATGTAGTAATATCCATTTATCCACAGGTCAAACTCCGCAAGGGCAGCCATTGGTGTAATCAGCAAAAAGCCATCCTGCAGCTGGAAAAAAATTACATCTTTGAATAAGTAGGTAAAACAAATCTTTTAGGAAAGAGGAAAAACCCCACAGTTGGCTGTGTGGCAGAGGACTGTCTTTTGTCTTTCCTTCCTGTGCCTTTCCCAGTGGGGTTCTCTTATTTCTGTCATCCTGCTGTGTCCTGTATTGGCTCAACTTCAGTCCCAACACATTTGTTTTCTTTATTTCCATAGTGCTGCTGGAGGAGTTTAACATTTTGGAAAAGAAACTCAATAAAAACTAAGGAGAATATATATTTAAAAAATAAAAAAATGCAAATACCCTGAAAATAACCAATTTTGCAAACTACAGGGTTTGGAATTGAAGAAAACCAAACACTTGCCATCATCTACTGCTACAACCATGGGTTCCTTTCCTCCCAGCAGCTCAGATTCTTTGCCTCTGGTCCTCACACCCCAACCCAAAGGCCCAAATAACTCATGGTGGGAACATCAGGTACCTGAAGTTTAAATGTATCCTTCTATGGGAAGAACCAGAGTGGAACTATCAAAACAGGAGGAAGAACTGCTTTTAGTACTCCCTCATGCATGGCCACATCTGCCATCCCCTTCTCATGCCCTTTCCTCTGTCTTCAGGAAGGACAATGAAGGGGGTGAGGAAATTCCAAGATCATCTCTTGGTAGAAAAGAGGAACACGTAGCCCTCCCTACCTGGACTTCTGCCTGGACCTCTGCTGTAAGCTTCAGTGCTGTACAGGGTGATTGCACCTTCTTAATTTTCCAGAGTCTCTGAAAGAGAAAGGAAGCCAATCTTGCCCTCCAGGAAATGGGGGACAATGTTGACTGTCACCACTTTGTACAGCTATTGCTTGTTTAACAACTGTTATGGCTTGCATTTAGATGTCCCCCAAAGCCTCACGTGGTCATAGGTGGGGCTTTTTCAGAGGTGGCTAAATCTAGACTGTGCAATGCTGGAATTGATTCATGATGCAATGCTAAGATGAAGGGCACTAGGATTAAAGGTGTGAGTGCTACCCACCCTAAGTAGCTGAATAAGATGTAAGGGATAGAAAGAACTGTTGTTGTCCCTTGTTGCTTTTGCTACCTTCTGCCCCATCATGAACTCTTTCTCTTCTATGATGCCTGTCTGCCTTGCCAGCCTGCCTTGGAGCCAGATGCTTATAGACTAAAATCTGCAGAAACTGTGAGCTAAATAAACTTTTCCTCCCTTAACTTGTGAATATTGGGTATTTTGTCTCAACAAGAAAAGTAACTAATACAGAATTTGGTACCAGGAGTGAGGTTGTTGCTGTGACTATACCTGACCATATGGTTCAGGAGTTTGACAAGAGTTTGTAAAGGTTCAGCGATACTGGCTAAAAAGGTAGAGCTGGAACACCTTAGGTTATACTTGATGGAAGATTCTGGTCAGAGCTCAAAAGACCAAAAGGCTGATAGAAATCCTTCTAGTAAGGAAGGATAGGAATCCTTCCAGTAAAGACCAGGATTGAGATATTTCTGCTGGAAAGAAACACCTCATTAGCTGTTAGATTCCAGACAATATGTGTTACACTTTCATAGAAAGTTTGTCTACATTTTGCTCATGTCCAGAGACTTTGCCTAAGACTAAGATTAAGGGTGGCAGACTAATGAATCTTCCAGAAAAAATTTTGAGGAAGTCTAATGTTGAGTCCATGACATAGCTTCTGTTGGGGGCTTCTAGCCAGATCTATGTTGAGAATCAAGACCAAAGGGGCCAACAGAATGACTTAAAACATTGTAAGTTTGGCCAAAAAAAATAAAAATCAATGGTCTGTGGACTGCAAAGATAGAGCAGAAGAGATCTTACTTGCAGCAAAAAAAAAAAAAAAAAAAACAAAAACCCAAAAAACAAAAGAATTAAAAAGATGGTCTAAGGACATCACATGAAACAGCAGGACTCCAGCCTTTACAGTCTTAAAATTGCAAAAGTAAAAGACTTTGCTTTAAAAAGAGAGCCCAGACCATGTTCCAGAATGGCAGTGGCCTAGGAAAGCTTTATTTTCAGGATTTGGTTCAGAGGCACTGGACCCCTACAGCCAAGAGAGAAGGAAGCCCGGCTACTGCTCCAGCTGGTGGCAGACCTTGGCATCATCCACGTGGTGCTGGTTTTAGGCACATGCAGATTGTGGGAGTTGTGGTGTCAGGAAGGCTTCCACCCAGATTTCAGAAGAAGGCCTGGGAGGCAAGGCTGTGTGCCCCTGAGAGGGCAAGGGAAACAATGCAAAAGAGATCCCAAAAGTTGAGAGAAGCCAAGAACATGGATTGTCTGAGGAAAACTATAGAGAGAGCAGAGCTGGCCCCAGAGAGAAGCCATATCAGCTACAGCAAGTGGCAGTGCTGTACAGACAGAGCCACCCAAGCCCTTTGGAGTTCACAACTTGCAAATTGCAGAGCATGCTGAAAGTGAAACTGTGAGATTTGATGTTTGCCCTGCGAGATTTGGGTCTTGCTTTGTTATCATTCCTTGCTGTCCTTCTGTTTGTAACTTTAAAAATAGAAGTGTCTATCTTGTGCCATCAAATGTTAAAAGTGTTTAACTTTCTTTTCATTTGTACAGGGGCTTGCAGCTAAGAGTTTGCCTTAAATCTCAGAGGAGACTTGGGTCTTGGACTTTTCAGCAGTGCTGAAACTGTCAGGATTTTGTCACCTCTTAGAGACGGACTCCATGCCTTTTGCATAAAGAGATGTGCATGAGTCTAGGGGGAGGGGCCAGGGGATGAATGCTTTGGCTTCTGTCTAGATGTCCGCCTAAAGGCTCATGTGGTCATACGTGATGGTTTTTTGGAGGTGGCTAGATCTAGTGTGTGTGACTCTGGAATTGATGCAGTGCTTGGCTCGAGGCCATTAGGATTAAGGGTGTGAGTGCTGCCTGCCCTAAGTAGCCTGGATAAGAAAGAGCTGTGGTTGTCCCTTGTTGCTTTGGTGCCTTTGCTCACCATGAACTGTTTCTCCTCTGTGATACCTGCCTGCCATGCCACCCTGCTTTGGACCCAGCCTAAAACCTCTACAAACTGTGAGCTACATAAACCCTTTTTCCCTTAACTTGTGGGTGTTGGGTATTTTGTCTCAACAATGGAAAAATGTAACTAAGACAATGACCTACCGTTTTAATGACTGTTCAGGCTTATGACCCTCCACTTGGACTTACACCCAAATTCAGACTTACAACAAAAGAATGCAAGCAGCAGTGCAGCCTTATGGTGGCTCCTTCTACAGTGCTGTGATTTTTGCTGATTGTACTGTACTGTAGTTTTACGTTCTGTTATACATTACAGTAGCATGTAAGAGTTATGCAAATAAAAGCAAAGTCATCCAGTTGGAGTTTCTTTTGACCATTTCTTTGTTCAGAAAAGTGTAATGTGCATACTGTATACAATTCCTCATTTAGGGACCAAGTCGTTTAATGACCCAGTTGCAGAAGCACAGCTATGTCATTAAGCAAGGAATGTCCATGACTCCTGTCAGCGACCTCTAATGAAGAGACCAGTAATGTTCCTGAGTATCCCACAACACAACAAAGAGGTATGCAGTTAAAAAAAAAAATTGTCAATAAGGCCAAGTTGAAAAACCCTGCATTGAAACCATAAATAGCTAATACATTTTAGATATATTCTGGAAACTGCCATTGAAAAGTGATTATAGATTTGAGAGTTTTCAAGGAGTATCTTTTAGTCTATAGTAAACTCAGGATACAATTAAAAATATCTCTTTAGATGAAAACGAGAAACACCTTTACTGTCCAAATTCTTTGGACAGTCATCCATAATTTACTGATCTGTGAGTAGGTTTAGAAATTCTGGTGGAACTTAGGAAAAACAAACCTGTCCCCTCAGCTTTAATAGTGTGATCCATGTGTTGTGGTCACAGCATTCTGAGGGGTGAGTATGGAACATTTGTGCTCCCACAGGGACTGTTCCCTCACTGCCTCAGTAGCAGCTCCTTTTAGGCAAGTGTTCCAGCTTCACTAATTTTTGAAGTTTTTGGTAATGTTTTATTTTTTATTAGTCCACGTTTGCAGAACATTAATGACCACATTCCTCCCGGGAAATCGGTGCATGCACACGATACAGCTTAAGTCTTTTTTCACCGCATTCTCTCCTCCCTCCCTGCCTCTTTCTCCTCCCTTCATCACTCCATCCCCTTTCTCTTAGAGAAGGACCTGTCTCCCTACTTCCTGTTATCTATCTTTTATTTTCTCTTTGGGTTTCTCATATAAAAGAAACCATGCCACATTAAAGCTTGTGGGCCTGATTTACTTCACTTAACATCATGGTCTCGAGGTGCATCCATTTTCCTACAAATAACTCAAGTTTATCCTTCTGTGTGGCAGAGTAAATGCCCATGGTGTGGAAGTACCAAATTTTCTTTATCCTTTCTTCTGTTGATGGACATATATGGGCCACTTCCATGATTTAGCCATTATGAGTTGCGCTGCCATAAACAATCACTGTAATATGATGTATTTAACTCTTTTGGGAAGATTCCTAGAAGGGGAATAGCTGAGTCCAGTGGAAGTTCTAGTTTTAATTTTTTGAGGAATCTGCATACTGATTTCCTCGTGGTTGTACTAAGAGCTGAGAACTCAGTACCTTTCATCCTGGGTGTGGACAGTTTCTAAAACAGTCATTTTCTGTCTTGGAAGCATATCAATATTACCATAAGAGCTTTCAGAAACACAGGAGATCAGATGTCTGGGGGTGGAACCCAGGTGTCAGAAATGGGCTAAAGTCCTGCACAGGGTGCTGGCGTCCACGGGGCTGGGAGCCACTGCTTCAGAAATGGGGTCCCCAGTGGCACAGGAGGGGAAAGTTCAGCAATTCACACCTCTCACAGCACGCAAGGCTCAGGGCACCTAAGACACCTGCGGTGGGTGGCACAGCTGGTGATGCCAGAGCGGGAAGCTAGCAGCTGGAGGGTGCCAGGCTCACAGGCTGGAGTGACACACTCTCCCCGTGCAGCTGCTGCTTCCTGTCACTCCGTGCCCTGCCCACTCCGCAGCTGCCTTCTCACCGACCCCACAGGTGGCCCGAGCCTGTTTTCCCGTGTGGAGCATCTCTTAGGAGGAGACGTTGGAGGTGCCGTGGAGTAAGCACTAAAGAAATGAAGGAGACTCAGCATTGCCTGGGACTGGGGCAAAGGGGTGAGAAAGGCGAACTCTGCCTTTTTGTTCCACGTTGGTTTCAGTAGTGTCCAGAGGCCGAACCACAGTTTGAGGTTAAAATTCACGGCCTTATCGGAATCCTTAGCATCTAACACAATCTGGGGCACACTGAAGATGTTTAGAAATGGTTTCTGAATGAATCCCGATAGCTTATGATTATAAACATGACTAAAAATATTAGAAGGGTAGTAGCTTTCACTTTTATAAATCAGGAAAATGAGTCACAGTGTAGGTGGAGGTCGGATGACTCAAGCTGAGAAGTCACTTGCTATTTCTAGCTCATTCTAACAGTGGGGGGGTCAGCCTAACCCGTGTTGAATTTCCAGGGTTAAGAGGAGCGAGACAGCTGAACAGATCGGCGCCGGACCACTCAGTCCTCGCATTCCTGGTCGCTGTCACCATGAGTCACTCAAAAGTCCTGTGCTCAGCGTTTCACATACAAAAAAAACACGGACATTTGTGTACACGTGCGTGAAGCTGTGAGCATTTTTTCAAGCAAAGAGTAAAACTCCATTAATTTTGATTCGTCTAAACTTGAGAGTAACTTGGACCTGGATAAAGTATAACTGGTCCGCTGTTTACTCAACAGGTGAGTTCTGAGCTGTGCATTTGTCCAAGGCTCCTGGGCAGAGATTACGGGAGGCAAAATACAACACCCACCCTCGGGCCTAGGGCTCTTTAGGGTCTGTTTTACGAGAGAAAGAAAACACCTCCCGCTAAATGGCAAGCAGTCCAAGACCAGATGAAAGTGGATCCCACACGGTGATCCGCAGGTGAGGCTTGGGCAGATGCCGGGGAAAGGCGAAGCTCAGGCAGCCTTGGCCGGATGAGGGCTTCCAGAGCAGGCTCGGGGCCAGAAGCACACACACAGCTAGTGCTGCCGCGTGCGCCCGCCAGCTGTGTGGGTCCTGCTCAGGGAGATGCCCGATACCAACCAGCGCCTCCGCTCCCCGTCTTGGGCGCCTGGACAAAGGTCCCCGGGGACCCCAGGCCCCTGAAGTCGGACAGCACCGCAGCTCCGGCTCAGCTCTCCGACAAGACCGGCCTTCTCCCGGCCCCTGAGCGGACCCCTGTGCGCTGTGCGCTTGCGGTGATTCTGCTGTCTGAGGCTCCTGGTGCACGGCGCTGGCTGCCGTCCCTCGCTCCCGGGTGCGCGAAGCCTCCAGAGCACCTCAGAGAGCAGAAGTGCCAGCGCCTGCACAGGCGCGGTGCTCGCTGCTCTGCACTGCCGCAGGCGGCCCAGTGGTGATCACCCGGCTCGGAGATCTTCAAACAGAAGCGCCCTTCGAACAGCCCGGGCGCTGACGAGCGACGCGGACTCCAGCGAGGCCCAGCCTCCCGGCTCTGCGCTCCGCGGCCGGCAGGTGGCGCTGGCGAGCCGCCGCGCGCGGGACCCGGCGGCCCGGGGGGCGGAGGAAGCGGAGGCGGCGGCCGCGGTTGCCTCCCCGCGCCCCGAGAGCGGGAGCGGCGATTCGGGCACCGCGCCCCGCTCCAGCCCGCGTCCCCGCGCCGCTGGCCGCCGGCACCATGGAGGCGCAGGCCCGAGGTGAGCGTGGGGCCCGGTCGGCCCGGCCCGGCTAACTTCGCTCCGGGACGGGAGCGGCGCCCTCCTGCGCCCGACGGCCCGCGCCCGGGCTGGGCGAACCCGCTCGGGGTGGCGGGGTGGGCACGGGGCGCCCCGACCTGTCGTGCAGCTCGGGCTCCGAACCTGGGGTGCGCGGGCCCGGGACCCCGTCCCCCACGCGGGCTCGGCCGCAGCCCCGCGCCGGGACACGGACGCGCGCCGCGGGTTCCCGCGATCGGCCAGCCGCGGCCTCCCCGGGGGGCCTCTGTCCCGGGTCGCGCTGGGCCCGGCTGGGGGACCCGAGGGCGCCCTGCTCAGGAGAGGACGCGGCCCCCGTTACTTGGGCGCGCGTGGCCGAGCGCAGGCGGGCGGACCCGCCCCGCCCCGGAGCCGCGGGTCTCACGGCGAGGACCCCTCGCACCTCCGTGCAAACCCGGCCGAGCCGAACCCCAAACCCCCAACCCTCCGGGCCGGCTCCCCGCACGGGCCGGCCAGATTTCCCCTCGGTGTCCAAACGGGGGACAGCGACGGGGCCGGGGTCGCGGGGGACAGGAAAGTTACCCGGCCGCCTTACTCTTCGAGGGAGACTTTATTCACTCGGGACGCGGGCTGGGCCCTGGGGTCTCGGAGTGAGCAAGAGAACTTGGGCCCAAGTCCAGATCCCACGCGGACCGGGGATGGCCGCTGAGGAGCTGCGCTCCGAGAGAAAGTCACGCTGCACACAGCTTGGAGAGCAGAGAATCTTGGTGCCGGGTCCAATTCCAGTACAGAGGTGGGGCTCCCGGGCCGTGCCTTGCGGATGGGCCGGGGGATGAAGTCATCTGTCCTCCGTGTCCGGGGCATTGGAGATCCACGGTGCTCGGCCTCCTGCAGAGCGCGGGGTGGCTGCGTGTGGACCCACATCCTCCCGTGCGCTCCGAGCCTTCTCTAGGTTGCTTAGGACGCTTACACGGTGCGAAGACCGCGGCATGGCTGTTGTCCTGTGTGGTCTAGGAAATGATGTCAGGGGAGAAATTCTGCCCCTGCCCAGAGGGAGTATTTTCTGAATACTTCCCATGCGCGGTTGTTGGTTGTTGAATCTGAGGGTGCCGAGCCCTGGGTGTGGAGACAGCAGCCTTGGAGGCCCCTGGCCCGGCCCACACCGAGCCTCAGTCTGGGGCCTGGCCCGAATGGGCTACTGGGCAGTGGAGTTGGAGAACTAGGGTGGACAGAAAACATCCCTTCCGGTCTGAAGCCAGGGAAAGGACAGGCTGCGAACGCTGGCGTCTCTGGTTCTCTGAATTTGTTTGCTCTACTCGTGAGGAAATATTTCAGTGTATTGCTTTGCCAAGCATGAGGCTAGGAAGAGGAAAAACAGACTCGATTTCTGTCTCCCGAACGTAGGGTAGAGGAAGAGGCAGACATCAATCCGACAGCTGTTTGGGAGATAGAGTGTAACACGGCTGGCTGCTTGTTAAGGGTAGGCAGGAAGAGGTGCTGAGCGCCGGAGCGAGCGGGAAGCTGCCCTGGCTTCTGCTGGGCCTCCTTGCGCCCTTTCACTTCAGGTGGAAATTACTCAGCTCTCTGAGCAGATCCCGTTCCTGCCCCACCAAAGCCCACCCTGGCTGGTCCGGGGTCGGGGTGAGGCGCTTTTCCCTTCTACCTCAGCGCCTGGAGCAGTTTGGTGTTGGAGGATTCTCCCTTCGTTATGTGGATCGCCGTTCTCTCTACCCCTTCTTGCTTCCCCCTCCCTCCTAAGTGTACAGTAACTGTACGGAGACTGCCACACACTTCTATATAGGTTTTGGATCAATTGGCATGAGGACATGGGGAGCCATTAAAATTGGGGGCTCCTACTTTGCTTTCTAAATTCAAAAGTAAGGGGCGGGGAAGAGGGATAGTTACAAACGTTTACGAAACTTTAAGCTCTGTCTGAACTTCTGCCAGTGTGGAGGAATATAAAAAAGGACTTTTACAAGGGGATTGGATGGAACTTTCCTGGCAAGAGAGAACTAAGTGAATGCTTGCATCTTAGCTTCTAAGGTAGTCCTGCAATTTCCAAGGTATAGATGTCTACCTCCAGTGTGGTTTAATTCAGAATTATGTAGAGCCGGGATGGTTTATCTCTGCCTCTCTTCTCCTTTTGCCTCTTAATCTAGAGAAAAGCAAAGCTGCTTGAGGTCAAGCAGCGTCTGCCCACCAGATGCTCCCTGCTCCACCAAGGTGGTCTGGACGTCATTTGCAAAGGTGGCTTAGTGAACACAGAGGCAGCTCCTCGGCATTTTCCCATGCGTAAAAGTCTGGAAATGCAGTCTGTTCTTTGCCTTTGTGGAAGAATAGATTTCTTCCAGCAAAACAGGAAGACGTTCTAGGCAGTTGGTAGGGCCGAGCACACGTGGAACAATTCCCTGGAAGGGGCCAGGACGGAGAGGGCTGAGAGGGAAGCGCTTGGGAAGACAGCGCATTTCGCTTTCGTACAACTGAAGTGCACGTAGTTTCCGAAATAGGACGGGTCCACCTACGATTTGTGGGCTGGAATCACTGGGGGCAATGCCTGACAGTCTACAGTCTAGAGCAAGCTGTGATGTTTGGAATTTTAGGTGGGTTACATTCGTGTCCGGTTTGTGACAGTTTCGACTTATGGTGAGTTTACTGGATTAGGACCCCAGGGTGAGTCAAGTAACATCCTGAGAGAGTCTGGGTACGAATGTAGCCTTTTCCTGAGACATGTGGCAGTCCTGTAAAATAAAACCTCCTGCTCCTTTAAACCATCTTTCCATATTTTATTATTCTAAATGGAAATAGCTCTTCCTTGTTTTTGGCTTGCACAAAATCTTTACTGTTCAAAGGCAAACTTTCTCTTCATTTAACCCTTGTAAATATTCAAGTTAACAGCTAATATTCAAATTCCCGTGGTTGCTGTTCCAAATTAGCACAAACTTGGTGGCTAAAAAGAGCAGAAATGTATCTCCCTCTTCTGGACGTCAGAAGAGCGAAGTCACTGTCACTGGGCAGACGTTGAGGAGTCGGCGGGGGAGAGGGGTTGACCTCTCCCACCAAAGCCACCAGGACAGTCTCTCCCTCACCTCTTCGCTCCTGATGGCCATAACATCATCGTCTCTGCCTCCGAGGTTATTGCTCCCTCTCTGTCTGCCCCAAGTTACCCTCTGCCTCTCTTATGGGGAACCTTGTGATGGCATTAATCCAGGATAATTTCCTCATCTTGAGATCCCTAATGCAGTCGCATCTGTGAAGGGCACGTTTCCGTATACATGAACATTTACATGCCCTACAGATTAGAACTTGATGTCCTGGCCTGCCGCTACCCAGCCTACTGTAATAACTACTTTTTCTATTCAGATATTCAACTCAGAAGAGTTCTCAAAAGTCCATGAATGACATAAAGTAATAAATACTGGATTATTCCTACCTGTTTGCTAATCCCATCAAGGTGAAAAAGACATGTTACTTCATCTTATACCTTGCTCATGGGACATTTATTTAGTCTTTTCTTATTCCAGAAAGGACTTAGACCAAGACTTGCAAATACATAAAACACAGCAAGATAATATAAATTAGAAATAGATGAAAGAAAATAAACAAGGAGAACAGGAATTAAAGCAAGGGATGATAATCTAGAAAGATGCAGGCCATTATATCATTTTAGTTGATGTTATGTGGAAAACAAATCCTTGCTTTCTAAACAAAGGATGGAATTTTGATACGAAACAGTGAAGTATTCCCCCTTTCTCTTGCTCGGCAGCAATGTGTCTAGTGTCTTATATTATAGGGATGAAATTACTCATGGAAAAATTTTATTTTGCATTTTATATTGCATTTCAGGCAATATAAGCATAAACCTCAAATGATGGAAGGTAGCCTTTACACATTTTGATATATGTTTGCTTTCAGAGTACTAATACTAGTCATGTCTTCGAAGCTGACTCTTGTAGTTTTGTCTTCTCTCTAAATAAGCATTTTAAAGTAGGCGATGATGTACCCATTAGGTGAAGTCAGTCATTCACAGCAAATCATAAGCTATTATTATAACTGAACTCCTTATAAAACCTAACCTTGCAGTGATAGATACTGATAGTATTTTGCAACTCATTTTGAATTGCTTTTCCTCACATACACCTTGTTTGGTTACTAAATAGGCAGACACTGAAAAGTTTCTTCAAAATGAAACTTAAAATCAAAACAACCCACTTTCATGACCTTGGATAAGATTTTCTACCTAGTAAGATATAGGAAATAATAAATATTGCAGCAAACATGGGTTTGTTCTGATGAATATTTCAGCAAATAGAGAGGAGTAAGAGGGGATACTCATCCATTACATGCATTTCTGTTCTGAAAGGCAGCAGGGCATCCAGTGGTGAAGATCCAAGAGTCAGGACGAAGGGTGTGGATTTTAATCCTGCTGTTGTTACTGAGAGCTCATAGGATCATGAGCAAGTTACTGATCTCTAGGCCTTGCTTTCCCCATGTGTAAAATGAGGATAAGAAAGCTGGAATGCCCTGGGTCCCTGTGGGCATCTGGCGAGTTACTGCATGAGTGTTTGCTGCTGCCTCTACTGGCACATGGCATTAGCTGCATTATTTCACTGAGACCCAGGATAACATCATGAGGTAGATATCTTTGCTTCTAACTCATTTGAGAGATGGAAACTAAGGGTCGCAGAAATTAAGTGAGGAAGACCAGATTCACCTCCAAGTCCGTGAGCATGTGGAGTGTTAGCTTAACCACCCTGCCCCACTGTCTCTGGGCACCGAGGGGCAAGTGCCAAACGGGAGACGAAGGCAGCCTGCACACGGGTGGTCTTTGCAGAAGGGTTGTAAAGGAGACTTGGGCATTGTCACCGTGCGTAATAATGGCACAGAGAACTCGTGTGTGACGCCGTTCCCTCCCAGTGGGACTGCGAGGAGCTAGTTAGTACTAATTCATGCCGAGCATGATAATCGCATCATACTGGGTGTCCTTTAATCCCAGACAACACAGTACACACTTTAAGAAACCACCGTATAATTTAACATGTACAGCACACTTATGGGAAAGTAGTGTTATTTTCATTTTACCGAATGGCAAGGTAGCCGTACTGCTTTTCCCAAGTTGGACTTGTTGGAGCCTAGACTTGCAGTCAGAGTTTGACTTCACACCTGGGGACTAATTACTGCTCTCCACCGAGTTCTTAAGTGCTTATGCCACGAGTGTGTGAAGGTGCCGATCGTGACTATGCTGTATATTCTGTAAGATCAACGGGGCTCCAAGACGGCAGACTTAGCTGAACTACCCTCTCTGTCTGGGCCAGGGATGGCCTGAACTGGAATATGACTCAGTATCCCCGAGACCTTGCAGAAGAAGCCTGATGACTTAGCAAGTTGAGGGCTGGGTAGTGCTCACTTGTCAACAGATAGCTGGTTTTGTTCTCTTCAAGGCGACTTTACAATGTGAATTTACGAGTCACGTATCGTGTGTTTCTTAGAAGGAGTACAGCAAATTTTCACTAGCTCAAGGAAAACCCAGCTCAAATATGGGGTGCTTCTAATATGTTTTTCCACTTATCTCAGTACCTTAAAAATAAATAAAAGTTATGGGATCTGTGTGCTTGTTTTGGAAAGTAGGATCTGTATTGTTCAGGTGTTGAGTAAGCCGGGTGTGGTGGCACATGCCTATAATCCCAATACTTGGGAGGCTGAGGCAGGAGGATTGGTGTGAGTTCAAGGCCAATCTAGGATTTCAAAGTGAGTTCAGTGCCAGCCTGAACTACATAGTGAGACTGTCTCAAAAAAAAATGTAGATTTTCAAGTTAGTCATTCTACTTTTCATTGAATAGTTATTAAATAAAATGTAATTTATTTAAAATATATTCATTAAATTAAGAATTATCTTTAATACACCGTGGAAGGCAGCAGAACACTTTAATGCATTAGAAGGAAGCTCGAGTCCTCAAGGAATGCGGCATTTTAAATATTTTCTCCAGTGTGGATCATCTATACGTGTTGCATTTTGAGGCAGAGGAAGTGAAATTCCCGGAACATAACCACAAATCCCCAAGAATACCCTCAGCCACCAATGTATTGATGCTTTCGAAAAAGGCAAAAATCAGGGATTCCACTGTGGCCAGATAACACACCCTGCATGGAAAATGAGTGTGTTTGTCATACCCATCTCCAGACGTGTCTGTCAGCATCGGTGTCATCGATAACTTACATTTCTCAGTCTGCCTAAAATATGGAATCCTAGTCAACCCTTTGGAAATTGCAGCGTTTTTCTTTTTAATGAGAAATTTCAAGCACACCTTGTCCAGGATCATAGAGGTAGAGCTGATTCATTCACCAGACAAAGACAGCTTAGGTGAGGGAGTGGGAGAGGACCGCTTTAGAGTTCTCAGAGTCCCTCAGGGTCGGACGTTGGTGGTTTTCCACTAATTTCCCCTGCATGTGAAGGAGCTGAGACCAGCAACAAGGAGAGCTAAAAACATTGTCTATAAGTATTTCCCGACACCTTTGCTTCCAAAATGGAGTCATTTCTACATAGAGGCAGGGAAACATAGTTTCCCTTTCTTAAGCGTCAGGACAGGCCAGGAAGAAGATACAATCCTTGCCCCATTATTCTGCCTTAAATGGCCCAGGGCTCCGACAAGAAGGACAGAGATACTCATGCTCCCTGCAGTTTATTTTAGATGGCTGTAAGCCTCTTGTGAGCAGGGCAGGAGAGGAAAAGCTTTCTGTCCTGGTAGGGCGCATCTGGGGTTGGCGAATTAACTGACGCCATACTGGTTAACGGGGAATGCGTGTGTGTGTGCTGATTGGGAAGTTTTATGTGCACCTGGACGTGCAGAAAGGCAGGGATGCCCCAAGAACTGGTGAGCTTTGAGGGTTTGTACAGCATCTTCCTAGGGGGAGGGAGGGGCAGGAAGGGTACGACTGGGAGAGCAGATTCCCTGTCTGTGAAGGTCAGTGGGCCCTTCGGGAAGATGGAGGTTCGATGGCTCCTGAGGGTGTCTAGGAGAAAAGGAAGAGCGACTCCCAGGGGGACTTAACCACCGCACAGTTCTTCTGGGAGGCTCTAGGTCTAGGGAGGTAAGGGTTTCAGGAACCCAAGTGCCTTCAGCTCAAAATAATTCTGTAGGCAGAGTGACATGGTGTAGGGTGGCATCTCCTGACCCCTTCCACCCCACCACTTGCTCATGTTTTACCCGATTCGTGAAAGCCATCACTGGCAGTGAAAGCGCAGTACAGTGTCTCTGCTTGGCCAGCAGGATTTAGTCATCTCCAGGGTGCGACATCGGGTCCTCAGAGCCTTCTCAGTGACTGTCTCCGAAAACGGAAGCAGTCTTCATAGCGAGGTTTGCAGGGTTCATGCAATGCTTAAAACCTGCACTTTACAATTTCTTGTGTACAGTCGAAGCCCACTGCTTTTTTTCCACAGAAATTGTTTTCACATCTACAGGTAGCAAATCTCTGGGCTCATGAATAAGCAATCTACACATTTGAAAAGCAGATCTTATATTTTAAGAAGGGAAGAGGAAGTTGAGTACCAGTAAACTAAGCTAAAATGTACATCTGAAAGGACATTCAGACATACATTTGAAAAAAATCAGAGCCCCAGTATTTTTCTGGGTTGATGTAAGTTCATTTGATTATGGAATTGATGGTTTCCTTCATGAAGAGACTGGGGTAAATGGATCAAAGATACTAAGCATTAGTGTTTTATACCTTCTTATCCCAAATCTCGTGCTCCCTTGGCAGCCCATATATAGACACTGCTCATTTAATGACCAAGTCCCATTCCTGTGATTAGGCCATTAAATGACCTGGTCGATGAATGAGGAATTGTATGTACATTGCAATAGTCAGAACAAAGAAACGCTCAAAGAAAATGCCAACTGGATGATTTTGCTTTTATTTGCATAACTCTTACATGCAGCACTATAACGTATGACAGAACATAAATCTACAGTCCTGTACTGTGCAGTACAGGTCGGAATGTGGGTTGTAAGTCCTAGCAGCAGGTCATAAGCCCAAACAACATGCCTCAGTCATAAGTCTGAAGAGTCCTTAGATAGGTTGTTTAAAAAGGAATATCTGTACACAAAATTATTCCAAATCTGACAATTCAATCCAAAACCATTTTTATGAAGTTTGCTAACGGAGGGCAACAGTAGAATGTATTTGTACCTAGCTTCACCCCGCCCTTCGGGAACTGGAGTTAGTGTGTCCATTTGTGGTGAGTTGGGGATTCACGGCCGGTGTGGTAGACCAGTTGCTGCTCTGTGCAGTGCTGCCCATGGAGCACTGGCTCTGCTAGGCTCTGTGCTCAGATTTCTGTCTGTTCCTTGTATTTCCTCTCCGAGGCTGAGGGGAAATAAATATTTCATTTCAACGTAACAGAAGCCGCTCTGTCTGCAGGAGCCTTGATGGTCCCGGGTCATAGCCCTGAATTTGGTTCCATTTGGTTTGGAGAAAGGGGGCAGTGCTGACCTCCCCTCCCTCTCTGACCTGCGTCTCTGCCTGCCTCCCTCCCTGTACCAGGCCCAGGGTTCAGGCCTCAGTCCTCGTCTTGGTTGACCCATCAGCATTGCCTGGCACCGTTGATTCCTCTCTTCCTCTTGAGACACTTTGTTCACTTGGCTCCATGACGCTGGGCTCTTTGTCTTGCTTCTCCTTCTCCAGACTTCTCTCCTTTGCTAATGCTCGTGCACCCCAGGGTCCGTCCTTCCCCCGCCCCCTGTCCCATCCACCCGCACTCTCTGGGCTGCCGGAGACACTCGGGTTTAAGTTCAACCCATGTGTTCCCAACTCCCGCATTGGAGTCTCCAGCCTGGACCTGAGCTTCAGGCCGCGCACTCGATGTGTGTAAACTTGACATGTCTAACACGGATTTCCTCATCTGCCTCCTCCGAAATCTCCCTAGTTCTCCAGAATCGCCCCAGTGTTCAGCTCAGTCTGTCCCCCGAGGTCCTCTTTGCTCCCTTGCCATATTCCACTTCCGGTCTGCCTACCGGCTCTACTTTCAACACCTGGAGGTGAACAACTTCCACCACTTCTGGTAATAGTGCCTTCTGTGGGCCAGGACACTGCCGCTCACCCAGATTTTGCCAAGTTTCTTGTTTTATTTTCACTTTTTTAGTCCAACCCATGTTTGCAGTACATAATGACCGCAGTCCTGGCGGGGAGTTGGTACCTGTACATAGCTCATCTTCATTCTCTTCTCATCCCCTTTTCCTTCCCTCCCTCCCCTCTCCCCCATCTCTTCATCTCCTTCCCATTTGCAAAAGATTTATCTCCCTGTTTCTCAGTGTCTGTCTTTTATTTTGTTCTTTCATTTGCTTAGACTTCGGGTTTCTCCTATGAGAGGCACCGTGTACTGTCTAAGCTTATGTGTCTGATTTCTCTCACTTAACATCATGCTCTCCCCTGTGCTGTCCCAGTGCTCCTCCGTCTGGGGTTCTCACATGGACGACGCTGCCTGCTGCCTGTCCTGCCTTGGAACTGCCCCAGTTATGCCTCAGTTTCCTGGCCCGAAGGGCAAGGCACTCACGGTGACGGAGAAGGCGCTCCCTGCTCGGGCTGCTCCCCTTTCTTCCCATTCTGTCCCTGGCCTCCTCCCCAGGCCTCCCCCTACATTTGCTTGGCTTCCTGTTTAGAGCCCTTGAATGCGTGAATGCCTCTACTGCCAAGATCTTCCTAGACACCCTCCCGGGTTCTTCACCAGGCAAGGCCAGTCACTGTGACCCTTGGCCCCGGGCCAGCCTCTGCCGTGTGAGGCAGTTCTCTGGGGACCTCGTTTCCGCACAACTCATCTTTTGAACAAAGGCATTTGGATGCATCCACCCTGGGCTATCTTTCCCAGGTGGTTTCCCTAGCAGGCACCTTGGGAAAGAGAGACTGTTTCTCCTCAGGGCAGATTTGCTCACTGTGGGGCAGATGAGAAGGAGGTTCCTGAGCACCTCTGATAAAAATTGGGGCGTTCTGACCTCGGTGTTACTCTCTTGGAACTCACCCCACTGCGTGAACACGCAGCACCTGGCCCTCTTTACATTTGCCTTTTGGATTAAAGCTCCACTCACTGCTGCAGTGCCAAGACTCTGGCAGCCACTATTGCTGGGAGCAGTAAATTGTCCTCGTCTGTGGCCCGGGAGTCTTGTGTTTCCGCCCACGTCCGCGACACTGGCAGACTAATTCCTCAGCACCATTCGGGGCAGTCTGGTCCTTCACAGCCGTGACCCCTGTCTTGAGCCTTTTGTTTCAGAGGCCCTGGCTTTCCCACTCTTCTGGACGAGGCTTTGACAGGCCTCGGGGCCCTGTTCTCCTCCTCTCCGGCACACCCTGGCTGCCCGAGACTGCAGAACGCTGGGCCGTGCAGGTGCCGTGTGCTGCCGGGTGTCCGTGTACATCCCATGGCCGGAAGGCCCATGCCTGCTCCTGGAGGTGGGAGGAGTCTGGGCCCCTCTAGCACACAGGCTAGGACACCAGTTCTCAGAGAGCGCTGCCTCGACCAGCGTTGCTGGCTGCCTTTGGAAACTTGTTCGCAATGCAGGCTCAGAGTCCCCACCACAAGCCTGACAAGAAGGTGACTGGGAGTAGGCCACAGGTGTGTCACACGTCCGGGCAGCGCTGGGGCACCTGTTTGAGGGTGACATGGCCACTCACACACATGTGCACGGGGCTGGAGGCAGACCAAGCCTCAGGTGGCTCCCGGCGACTCCTGACCTGTGTCCCCCAGGCTCTGTTAATCCCCCTGGGGGTGGCAAGACCTCCGACTCGCTTGCGGCCACTGGGTGATGACACAGGCCATGAGTCACAGCTCCCGA
The DNA here is from genome assembly GCF_053883595.1 of Heterocephalus glaber. Classification (NCBI taxonomy): domain Eukaryota; kingdom Metazoa; phylum Chordata; class Mammalia; order Rodentia; family Bathyergidae; genus Heterocephalus; species Heterocephalus glaber. The sequence continues at coordinate 19,267,522 of NW_028258343.1, read as the reverse complement.
GAGGAGACTGGAAGACCTCGGCCTAGCGGCTGGGGCCAGTGCCTCCTGCTGGGCTGCGGAGGCCAGGAACTGCATCCGTAGATGCTGAGGAATGGATTCTGCCGAGACCCCCATGAGCCCCATGCAGGTCTTCCCAGCCAACCTCTGGGTGAGACGCAGTCTGCAGACACCTGCTTGTTGAGCCTGGATTCTGACCCACAGGAACTGACTGAGAAAGTAAACACAGATCGGTATAAGCAGCTAATGTGGGAATCTGTTACCCCTTCTGCCTTTTTAAGAAAAGCTATCCTCCTTTAATGTGCTGCATTTTCCTTAAATTATTTTTGTTCTTTATCTCTTCCCTCACCTTCCCCATAAAGTTCTACAAGGACAAGAGATTTTACTGTGTTGATCTCAGCTTAGCCTGCAGTACCAAGGACAGGGCTCAACGACATAGTATGGGGTCAGTCAGTATTTACGAATAAATGAAGTGAGCTATAATTGTTTTGGAAAATCTCTACACAACTCAACAGGTTCTTCCTACTGTCTTTGCCCAGTATTCGGTAATGGCATGAACAGTAAAAATAAATTAACCAAAGTAGTTAAACAAATGAAAAAAGTTCCATTCCCTGACCTTCTCCCATAAAAAAAAAAGACTGAATCAACTTGGGTTTGCTGTTGCAGCCAAACTAGAGTTCACCCACCAAAGTGGGTCCTGTGTGCAGCCCTGGGCATCCCCAGCCAGCCTCCCCTGCTGTGGCAGCCTAGCGCAGCATTTGGTGGCTTGTGCGTGCCTGCTCACAGGGCATCCACGAGGAAGGAGAGTCCAGTTCCCCTGCCGGTCCAAGCCCATTTCCATTTCCCTCTTTGCTGATGTCAAGGCTGTGCCCAGCTGTTGTGCTCCCCCTTTGAATCAACGCACAGAGTCCAAGGACTGGTTTGTAGAGGGCCTTGCTTGTCCCCCTCAGCGTCACTCTAGACCCCTGTGGGTGGCTGTTTTCTGTTGCGTTTCCCTTGATCAAGGCAGCGTGATGCAGAGAGCACCAGCCTGGGGGCTGGAGCCCAGGTTCCAATGTGGGCTTTGCCATCACTGTGCCCTCTGTTGCTTGGGTCCTTTGTCAGCTGGATCCCATGCCCTGCAAGCCCAGCTCATTCTCGACCTCCTGTTCGAGATTGCTTTTTAAACTCAAGTGCACATACATGTGTGTGTGCTTTCTGAGCCGTTCCCTACATTGCATTTGCTTCCATTTCTTGTGTGGAAAGTTTGAGGTAAGTTAGATACTTTCACTGGGTAATGCGACTCCTGAGGTCTTACTCGGGACCCTGAGAGGTGGCATTGAAAATGCCTCTATGGCCATATAAGCCTTTTTCCCGCCTGAGATGACCATGGTCCTAGGAGAGCCAGGAGGAAAAAGAAGAAAACTAAATGAAGGCTTTGTCCAGAAAAGGACAGTTGCCTAGCAGGGAGGTGTGCATGTTGTCACATGACTTGGATTCATTTTCACAGTTTAGTCACTGTTCAGCTATGGGAGCTTTAATCAGTGTCTCAGTTTGCTCATCTAGAATATGGTGAGAATGGCAGCCACCGCGTGGGTTTTGCGGTGACTGAGGTGACAGGTATGAAGTGCGTAAGACCATGCTTGAGTACCTTATGGCAATGAAAAAGAAAGGCGAACCCCTATCAGTTTCTCACAGATACGCATCTTGCAGCCGTGTCGGGCCCGAAGGAGGTGTCAGGGAAAGAGCCGTGAATGAGCCACAGTCCTCCCTGGTGAGTTTGCCACGCTATTGTCATCGCAGCAGGAGGAGTCAGGCAACTATTTTGAATGTATTCTTTTATCAGGAAATTCTTTGGATTTTCGTACACTCCCTACCTACCACAAAGTTACAAGTAGCTTTCTGGAGCTTAGGGAAGATGAGATGGTTGAAGAAAGAAATGAATACACAAGTTGATGGGATTTGGATTTCTGGCCCAAGGGTACACTTCTTTTCTGAAGCATAAACTCTACCTATTAGACCACATTGAAATTTCACTAACAAGACAATGACGTTTTAAATGGTTGCTGCTCTGAGTCCTTTCTTTACTAGGATGAAAGCTTAAAAATATGGACAGCAGATATGCAAAGCAACATTCGTTATTTGGGCATTTTTGAGGAAGAACAGGAAGCTCAGATATTGTGCTCGTGTTTCTTTGTGTCTCTCATGAGGATTTAATGAAGGTGAGGGTGAGACACCAGCAGTGCTTGTCTGTCCTGTAAGCAGATCTCATTTCTGGTCTCTCATGGCTTGGATGTGCTGAGCAGAGCGAAGGCTTGTGAACAAGCCACAGCCCAGGGCCCAGGCCTGAGATCTCTGAGAACTCAGAGGAGCCCGGATGACGCTGGAGGCTCAGCCCTTGCTGTTTCAGGTGCTTTCAACATCGATTAAGGCACACAGGAAAACTTCTAATATGTGAGTTCTAATATGTGGGCAGGTCCAACATCTACATATGTGTGTGTGCGTGCCTTTATCTCCATCCATCTATGTATTTTTTGACTGTTTTCTTTATTGCTTCATCCCCAGTGTCTAGCACAATGTTCATGGAAAGCACTCCATTAATACTTCTGGGGAAAACAGTGAATGAATGAATAAATGAATAGCTAGGACTGCATGGATACAGCATCACAGACAATCTTGGCAGAGGTATCAAGTGATAAACATTTCAACTTTTATGAGAAACGAATAAGTTTTAAAAAATTTATTGTAACTTCTTTTTTTTTGGTACCGGCGATTGAACTCAGGCCTTGTGCTTGCAAGACAGGCGGCGGAACCACTGAGCTAAATCCCCAGCCCTGTTGTAACTTCTTGTGAGAACTCCTAAACTGAAAGAAGTGCTAGTGATAGCGAGGATTTTCAGTACTCATCGACTGTTGTCCACAGCAAGGAAATCCTGAAGACAGCATTCAGCTTACTATGTGGGATGCATCTATATAAAGACAGAGGAGATCCGAGCTGCCTTTGTTAGAAAAGTGGAGAGAGGAAGCTGTGGAGAGGGTGAAGGAGAAGGAGGAAGATGGGAAGGGAGCTGGAGGGACCCACGTAGAGCGAGCCTCCTGGAGGGGAGAAGAGGGAATACAGAAGGAGCGAGAATGAGGTACCTGGAGACTGAAGAGAGAACCTAAGTGATGCTTCCAGTGACATTGTTCAAGAAAATGTTACAGACCAACTCCTGATCTCCCTTATGCCATCATTCGTAAATTATTCATAGCTCATTGAAATTTTTCGTGGGATTAGAGTTTTAGAGTTCAAAAGAAATCACTGAGCAGCTAATCCATACTGAACAAATGCATAGGTCTTAAGTTTTCTCCATCGTCATTAAACAGACACTGAGGAAAGCCTTGCAGACCCTCAGGCTGAGGGGAGCGAAGGGACCACGTGTGTTGGTTTTTCCATCTTGGGGCCAAGGTTCCAACATGGCGGAAGGAGGATGGAGGCCGAGGACACAGCCCGGTCAGATGGCGGGCGTTTCCCGCGGCCACTGATTTTTTAGAGCAGTTGAAAACTTTGGATTGGCAATAGGTGTTCAGATTATTTTAACCAGACAAATCAAAGTCTCATGGATAGAAATAAAAGTTCTCATAATCTAGCAGCATTTGCTTTGCTAGCTTATAGAGATTTATGAGAAAGCGTGTCCATGTTTTACCTGCTGCAAGTAGTTAAGAAACTACACTTGTGAGATGCTGATTTCTTTCTCTGAATGTACTCCTCCTGAGTCCTGGACAGTAGCCGGCTAGAGTTTGAAATATTGATGAGTCTGAATCCATTCATCTCCGCATCTTCCTGAGCTTTCAATGGAAAGTATTTTTAGTTCTGTTGAGAATTTTAGGCAGAGGAATCGCCTACAGAGGTATCATAATATGTGGGTATTCTTTCAGTTTCATAGAACTCAAGATGGATTCTGCAGTGAATATTTATCATTAGCTAATTCTCATCCAGTAACAAAAAATCTTTCTAAAGTAACCTGTGAAGAAAGTAATTTAAAAGCATACCTTTTTGGCAGACCCTAATCTTAATCCGAAAGATGCAGTCCTTTAGGTCCCTCAGATGCTGTCATGTGGCACTGAGCTCTCCCTGGCATGAGAGGAGATGACAGTGCAGGCTGCTGTAGCTCAGCTTTTTAAGCTATGGGATTTGCCCGTCCACACACAGCTCGGTCAGCCCTGGCAGCCACCATGCCAGCGGGGGTCTTCTCCCCTGCCCCACTCCCCAGGCTACTGCTCCTCTCTCTGTTGGCCCCGGTGGCTTTGCCCCCTGGAATGCTGCTCCTCCGCATTCCTTTATTATTAATTTTATGCTATTCTTATCATACATTTCCCAATACGCAACCATTACATTCACCCTGGAGCTTGTCAGATGCCACCCAGTACCCAGTACCGCTGCTGGGAATTCCTGATGTTTGCACCGGAAGTGAAATCCCTCTTGTTTTGGCTCCATGGCGTTGTGAGTCTGCCTCATGTCCTAACAGAGGAGCGTCTTCATTCAGAGTCGAGGGGGAGGCTTAGTAAAGGGGCCTCATTTTGTGGGCGAAAGAAATGGAGAGGATCAGGTCCAGACCCGGGGCCAGAACTCAGTTTTTCTGACTCAGTCCTCTCTCTCTGCTTGAGTAGACTATGCACAGGTTTGTTTTTAATTTAAACATTAACATTTTATTACTTAAAGCTGCAGGTTCAGAAAATTTACATTTTAACTCCTACTTGCAAATCTTACTCTATTTATAAAATTGGCAAGTGTTAATAATTACTTTTAAAGCACCTTTGAAATGTCTGATAGTCAAGCAGTACATTAACTGGCAGATTCAGTTAATATAGTTCTAGGATTTTTTGAGAATCATCAAGTGTTTCTGTCTCTTACTGTTTTGTTTGTTTGCTTGCTTGCTTGTTTGTTTGAGACAGGGTCTCACTATGTAGCCCACGCTGGCCTTGAACTCTTGGCAGTCTTCCTGCCTCAGCCTCCCGAGTGCTGGGATTACAGCGCACCACCATGCCTGACTCCTTTTGTCTTTTTAAATAACTAAAAAAGCACAGGCCCTACTTTATTTCTATGTACTATTAACATTGTCTCATCAGATAAGATGTAAGCTGGAGAGGTTTATGGAAAGAAGGCAGAAAGGAAGGAGGAAAAAGAAGAAAGGCAGGCTTGTACAATTACCTTTCAAAGACAGATTTACTTGAAAGCAAGTCTTCCCAGAATCCCCTACCACCTGCTGTGGCTAATTGGACTCGGTACCACACGTGGGTCAGAACTTTTGTTTCTTTGCTGGTTTGGGGCCTGGAGAGGTCACTCGAGTCCTTGTGCATGCTGAGCGCATGCTCCATACCCGGGCTACACCCTCAGCCTATATATTTTTTAACTGAGTAAAATTTTCCTTTAAATTGAAGGTGCTGAAATTACTTTGCTTGCTCCCTGGTCCTCTGTGACACACGCGGGCATGGAGACTGCGCAGTTCCCTTGCTCACAGCTCTGAGGAATAGGGCCAGCAGCGTCACACCAGCTCCCCGCTCTGGGCCCAGGGTCCCAGCAAGGTGACGCCATCCGTGTGGCCCTGTGTGCTTGCTGTGTGTCCCGTGTACCCGATCATGAGCACACACCGTCCTGACGGTGCCCTTGGCCAGCCCGAAGCTGGCACAGAGAGGGGAACAATGGCTGAAGCCAATCTTACCCTTGAGGCTCACGCCTAGGCTGCCTTTTCCTCTTCAGGATCCAGAAAGGTTGAAGAATCATAAGACAGTGAGTCCACGAATAAGGTGAGGTCGTAATTGATTTGTAGCGAACCAGACCATGTGCGATCTAAATGATTCTCCGAAGGAACTATCTCGAGACCAAGACTCGGGGGTCAGTTTATCAGTTACCTCTCCAGGAGGGTTTAGGAATAACTAAGAACAGGATAACACGTCCATGAGAACAAGAAAAGTTTAGTCCAGGAAACCACAAACTAAGGCAGCTGGGGGTTTAGCTGTGATGTGCAGGAGCCAGCTGCTTCACCTTTTTATGTCCATGCTGTTCCCAGAGAGGACAGAGAGCCAGGAAACCAAACCAAGGCCTCACAGCACCGAGGGGAATCTAATACTGGCCTATGAGCTGATAACAAAGGTGACGAATGTGCATGTGTAAGGCCACCCTGAAGCCAGAGCTCAGGTCAGGATGTGCTACTGTACCCGGGATTTATGCACTCACATGAGTCTGGTGCTCGTCCTCAGGGTGCTGTGCAGGATGCGGATTTGGGGCACACAGTAGCCATCTGGGCCTCTGAAGTTGCCTTGGTATCAGATAAGCCATGGCTCCTCAGGCAGTTTCCTCCTTCTCCCAGGTTGTCAAAGGCCAGGATTTTCCAGCAGAAGCAGCACTGAGCCACAGCTGGGTGCTGCACCGGTGGGTCTGCATTGAGGGGTCTGGGGACCGAAGGCTGGCTGGGGCTGGAGGTGGTCACACGTTGTGCTGGCTGCGCCTCCCGGGTGACTCTGCCTAGATCACCCCTTTGAGGCTTTCTTGGGGGCACCTCTGGCCTTAGGAGCCCCAGTGTACCGTGTGCAGTGTGCTTCCTAGCTTCCAGGGAAGCATGCTGAGCAGGCCACAGGGCCCTCTGCTGCAGGCGGGACTGCCAGAACCTGTGTGCCAGGTGTGGAAGGCTGCAGCCCTCGGCTGGTGTGGACCTTGGCCTCACAGGGTCCCAGGCAGGGGTGCAGACCCAAGGCGGCACACAGCTGCGGCGTCTCCCTCTCGAGGCCTGCACACTCCGCTCTTGAGCTGGAGTCGTTGGCTGCTGCGGTGGGAGTTGGTGGCTCCCTCTGATGACAGCGGTGCCCTGTGGAGCAGGAGGCTGTGAGAGAAGGCGGGGACCTGCCATCTGGGCGTGTGACGATGTGATCCGCATGGGTCCGGCTTCCTGAACCCTCTGCTTCTGCAGGAAACTGGATAAGGGGACAGGAAGTGCCGGGGATGGAGGACAGCACAGGAGGCAGCGTGTTGGGGCCATCACTGTGGCCGTGGGCCCTGGACAGTGGCTGAGCCTCACCGTACAGGGTTCCCTTTCCTCTTATTCCAGACACCCTGTGACTGGCGACAGCAGCTCCATTTCACAGATGAGTAAACAGGCTGAGAGAGTTTCAGCAACTTGTGCGCCAAATGCTCAAAAATGACTATGTGCGCCTATGCCACTACCAATTCACATGTGCTGGAGATTAAGAGCAGAATGCTCCTTTTTCTTTTTGGCAGAACTGGGGATCGAACTCAGGGCCTTTGCACTAAGCTACATCCCCAGCTTTTACTTTATTTTTTATTTTGATACAGGGCCTCGCTAAGTCACTGAGTTGCCGAGGCAGGCCCTGAAGTTGTGATCCCCCTGCCTCAGCCTCACAGAGTGCTGGGATTACAGATGTGCACCCCCATGCCTGGCTTGGAATGTTATTTTTGAGTACTTTATATCAATCACAAGGTCGTGGACAGTGAGGACGGGCAGAAAGACAAATTCTCCTCTTCTGAGTAATTTCTGATATACCGGTCCTTACACAATAAGTGAGAGTGAAAAGAAAAGAATAAAAGGAATTTGGAAAGCAGCATGGAAGGAACAGGAAGAGTCCTAAAGGGGGCTTCTGGAGTGGCCTCAGCAGAGCTGGAGCCCAAGTGCTGTGCTTGTAATTAAAACTGTGAACAAATGGGCCAGGGATTTAGCTCAGTGGTTTCACCACCTGCTGCACAAGCGCAGGGACCCGAGTTCGATCCCCAGTACCAAAAAAAAAAACCAAAAAAAAAACTGAACAAAGCATCACTCAAGAACATGAGAATAAAATTAGCAAACATTTATGAAATCTGCAAAGGTGACTCATATGGAATCAAAGGCAGGGACTGAGTCTTAGCAGCGTTCTTTCCACCAGGGCGCTTGGTTGACATTCAGCACTGAGCACAGGGAAGTGGACATGGTATGATTACTGGAAGAAAACTTCATCTGAAATGGAAAGTCCTAAGTTACTGTCACAGTAAATGTGTGTTCTAAGGGGAGAATGGGGAATAGGTGCCATTCAGGGTCCAGCTACAGAGGACAGAATCCACCCATGTCTTTTATTAAACGAGGAGGAATTTGCACCAGAACCCTGCCGAATGGCCGAAGTCTCCCCTCAGGCTGGGCTTTCAGGACCAAATCCCAAAGCAGGGTCTCCATGCCGCTGCTCCACAGGTACTTAGGAAGAAGCCGCTTGCATCCAAAGCTCACAGCCTTCAACCCCTGCCTTGGCACCAGGCTGCCATCTGCTCCAGAGCTGTGCTGTACCTACTCCAGAAAAAATCCGGCAACAGCGACTGAAATTTAAATTCTTCTCTTGGAATTTCCCACAACCAAAACTCCATCATGATGCAGGCACAAAGATTATTGATTGCAGGACTGATTATGATAGGATGCCCTCCCCAGAAAATAAGCTCAATTAAAACATCAGTTGAAAGGGCAGTGTGTGAATACACGCAGCATTTGTTTACTGTGGGATAGCCGTCATTAGAAAGAAAGAATTATCACTGCAACATATGTTCAGTGTGAATTGTTAAGTAAGAACCACAAGCTGCAGAGGGAATATAGACTATGATGCCTTTTTTTGTCCATGGTAAAAATTTCTGCCTATGTGTCTAATTAAATACTGCACACACACATACACACACTGCCAAAGAATAAACAGATGCTTGCGTTATCTTAAATCCAAAAACTGTCAGAGAGAAGATCCTGCATTTAACTGCTTCTCAAGCACTAGAAATTATAAACCAAGGGTTTTTATTTTTTATGGTGTGAGGAATAAAAGGTTTTGGCCGAGGGCTGGAGGGAGAAGTTTTTACCTGTAGGAAGAGTTGATAGAGATCTTGCTGTGGAAGTTTCCATTGAGAGCCTACTGGTTTACTGACATTGCCCACTGAGTAGGAATGTCTCCCGGCTGCTGGAACACACTGTGCCCCCACCTGGACCTTCCAGCTGGTCAGGTTTCAAAGCAGTGACCGTGTCTGAAAGAAACCCTCGACTCGACTCAGATGGAGACCACACTGCGACTCTGCTCCGTTAAGATGTCCTCGTCCTCAGCTGTCCAGCTGAAACAGTTCCATCCTCCAGGGCCTTCTCGTCCTCCTGCCGCCGTGCCCTGAGCTGGCTAGACGTGGGCTCGCTCGTGCAGTTTGCTTCCATCCTTAGCTTTTCGGAGAGAGGGAAATACAGTCAGAAGTGGTGATGCTTATTAAACAACAGAATTAAATATCTTTCTTACATGTTTTAGAGTAACAGTTATTGTATTGTGCTACTATATATCCATACGTGTATATAATTTCCTAAAATATTACTTGCCCTTACTATGTGCATTGCTTATAATTTATACTCTATTCCAGTCTACTTAATTTTACTGCATTAAAAAGTACTTTTCACAGCCCACTGAGTTGACTTCATGATCATCTAAATGGGCTAGGGACCTGGAGTTTGAGAAAATACTGCATCAAGGACTCCTCTCAAAACTTCAGGCATTGAGTTCCATGGTCAGATGGTTTCCTCTCGGCTGAAGGGGAAAGGAAGGTAACTCAGCTGGATCAAAGCATGTTTTGTTTCATTTCCTGTACCCCAGGTTATGAGGGGACATGCTGACTGTAGGCTCCCTGAGTAGTTTAAAGTCTACGTTAGGCGAAGCATACTTGTAGAGAGGTAGCTTAAACTGGTGGTGAATAGCCCATCGCTGCTGCTGGAGATGCCTTACATGAGGGCTGTGCCCCAGCAGCCAGCCATCGTGAGGAGGTGTCTTGGTTTAAATGGAAGGCATCAGCTGATCTCACATCTGCCCATGCTTTCTTGGATAACCACAAAGACTTTAAAACGATCTGGTCAAGTCGGAAAAAGAAAAATTTCAAACCAAACCAAACAATTGTCATGCCTATTATTTTATAATAATCGACCCACTTGGGCCCAGTGCTGACTGAGTTCTTCCTGGGCCTGTGAAGATCAGGTGCGTGGTCTCTTCCAAACGGGATCTAGGGACACTGGTGACGGATATGGTGGCATCGAGAGTGGGAGTGTTTGAAAACTTGATACGCACTTGGACCCCTCGAGTGAAAGTGATGCATGTTGTATGTTTAACTGGGTTGGGATCAAAGAGTTTCAAACAGCAGGTGGAAAATGGACTCTGCCCATGGTCGCTTTTAGTTTCCCTCGTACACGGGGGAGTCTCGGGTCTCCACTGAGAAAAGAAAGGCTGTCATATCCTGCCATTCATTTTATTTTGTGGACCTAGCTTACTTTTTCCTGGAGATTAGCATCTGCATCTGTGACTTCCTGGGTGTTGCCTAACGGTGATTTGTCCTGTGGGGACAGAGCAGAGCAGAGACTCGGCCACCTCTCTGGGCTGAATACTTTTCCGTGAGCCTCCTTGTTACTTCCGCTCCACTCCGAAGTGGCTCCAAACCTGCTTTAGTAGGAACTTGATTTTATTTCCTGACTACATGAGTGTTTGAAGTAAAGGGAGCCAGTTTGTTTTTAGATTGATTTAATATATGCCACACAGAGAAATACGTAAAGTGAAAAAAAAAAAGCAATAGCAGCACTAGCTTAAAAGCAACTACAGCGTAGAGTGAGATGTAGGAAATGAAGTTACCAGTGCTCCTACCATCCAGGTTCGAATTTTTCCCTGCTGTTACTAGAACTCCCTTCCAGCTTTGAAGTTTCGGAGGCTCCAGTGGAGGGCACGTATAGAGGGAGCTCCTCCCCCATCAGCGCTTCCCTCTGTGCCCGAGGGCAGTTTGCCTGTAGGTAACTCAGAGGGCCAGGCTGCAGATGCTTTCAGTGAACAGAACTAGCCCTAATTTGAACTGCCTCGACCAGCTGTGACTTCGTGGTGGGAATGGGTACAACTTTCTTAGCTTGAAGGATGGGCCAAATATAAGACACAACCCTGTGACCAGCCCCACGCGTGGCTGACCATTTTTCCCTGGTTCTTTATTTTCTGAGGTATATTTCCTCAGGTCATTTCCTACATTATTCTCCCTAAAAATGTACTGAAGTAGACAGCCGGTGGTGCTTGCTACAGCAATTAAATTGGTGATGGGAAACCACAAAGACTGAGAGCCATGGATATGACAGCAGCATGCGTTAACGTTTTTAGGGGGTGCTCAACATAGCCTTCTCTTTTGCTGGGCCAAGGAAACACTATGTCACCTGCTGCTATATGGAATCTTAATGTGATTTTAGACTCACTTGTCTTCCAAACTATAATCAACCTTGTCCTCTTAAACTGAACCATTCCTTGCTGAACTTGGATTTTGCTTTGTTGATGGTGGCTCTTTGTTGCAGTTATTCTGTTCAAATCACATTGTCTTTATTCTCATTAATAAAGAAATTGTACTGAATGATTTTGCAGAGCTAACTGCCTATCACATGCCTGCATCTGTGGTCAACCTGCCTGATGTGTTTCGGGCACACAGGAGAGCTTTTCCTTCTCTAAGGGACAGGAGCCTAATGTCCTTTTCGGAGTTCCATCAATGCACAGATGCTGTGGTTTATATTTGGGTGTCGCCCCAAAGCTTCACGTACTCAGAGGTGGGGACTTGAGGAAGGTGAGTGGATTAGGGGGCGCTACAGCTGGCTTGGCGCTGGGAGGTGAGATCTGGACAAAAGAGGTGGCCACTGGGGTCGGGACCTAGAGGGGTCCATCTCTGCCCCTGGCTCCCCCTTCTTTCTCTGCTTGCTGGCCACCACGATGTGAGCAGATGCCTCCACCAGACCCTGGCACCACACCCTACTGCTTTGAGCCATCCCACCATGGGCTAAACTCTGAGCCAAAGCGAAGCTCTCCTTCTTTAATGTATTGGTGTCGGATATTGAGTCCCATTGACAAGAAAGTGGCTAAGACAACAGATTTAATTCTGTTTCTTTAATGTCCAAAGGTAATGCTGTGTTTAAAATTGGGTGCAGGGCATTCTTTTTCTAACTAAAGAGTGGAGAGGAAATGAGCCCTTAGGTGGGACTTGTGCAGCAATATGTATGCACAGGAACAGAGGTGTTTCCCAGGGCTGGCGGGGCTCCAGTGCAGTGACCAAAACAGAGAAACAGGGCAGAGAGAGGCAGAGGGAGAGAGAGAGAGACAGAGAGGCCAAGCATCCTCGGCACATTTCTTTCCGTGCCCTCTGCGGGGAGAGGGTAGAATTGTGGGCAAAGCAGGAAATGCACAACGGTGGACACCTCACAATCCCCGGTGATATTCAGGTTCCTCTGCCTTTCCTCCTCATGCTGAACCGTTGCTTTTATTTCTATAAAATAAGTTCAGGAAAAATTAAAAGCAAGAGCCAGAATTCAATGTATTTCACAGCATGTGGAACTCGCTGTCCGGAGGCAGAATCTAAGTGGAATCGTAGAAGACTTGAACAGAACTATGAATGGAGGAGCTGGCCAGCTCAGACACGGCCACCCTAGCCCTTGGCTTCTGTGGAGTGCTGCTGGGGGAGCCCTGTCCTCTCCTCACTGCTCCCCAGGGCTTTGTCCTGCGAGGTGCTGGCAGGGGCTGAGGTTGTCTTTGACTTCAAGTGGAAATTTTTGTTTTCCTGATGAGCCAGGACACCAGCCACTTAGCTGCTGGCAGTGGAAAGGCCCTTGCCATGCAGACACCTGCTTTTCAGAGCCCAGCTGATCCCCGCAGTGTGAAATTCTTTGGGGTTAATCTGTAACAATCAGAATCTTAAAGCAAGGGGAAATCCGGCTTCTCTATACCTAGTGCGCTCCGTGCGCTCCACGCGCTCAATGATCCGCTTGCTGGAAACTGAGAACTGGAGTCTGGTAAAGGGAGGGGAGCGGTAGGTGGCAGTGATGGGTCCTGCTAGGGCCTCCCTCCTGTGAGGGAGAAACTGCTGTGGTGTCACCTGACCCAGGACCTGTGTTGTCTCCAGGGCGCCCCTGGCCTGCCTCGCAGGGAAGGCTTGTGTTTTGCTTGTCTTTCTGGTTTATGAACAGAGTCTTCCTGCCTCCCATCTTCATTTCTAATGAGCACTGAGCATTGTGCCCTTTGTTAACTTGCCAGCTAGGGCTGTGCCTACAATTTTGAGTTTGTAAGAAACAGATAGAAAAAGAATACAGTGGACCCTTGACTACAAACTCAATTTGTTCACAGGAGCTGGCTGTAACTCAAGTCGGTTAGTGAAGGCTCAGTTCCTCTACACAGCCCTCAGAGCCTCTCTCCTGTACACAGGCAGATCTCAGTGTTCTTAGACATTGGCCCAGGATTTCTCAGTGGACCCCACACAGGAAAGGACGCTGTAATTTCTTTCCAGAACCCTCTAAGGGTTAAATCTGTATCTGAGACCATCTGGAAGCACAAGCAGCCGGCATTTGGGTCATAACTCAAGACTTTGGTCTTAAGTTAGAACTAAAATGTCAGTTATGACCCAAGTGTTTGTATGTCAGGCTGGTGGTAACTCGAGGGTCCCCTGTATTTGCCATAGACCCAAATATCAACCTCACACTTTGCCCCACTCTGGGCAGGCATCCAGAGCCTGTGCTGCTGTCCACATGCACGGCCTGCGGAGACTCGCACACACGTGTGCACACCTCGTTAATAAAGCTGGACCCTCATGTGCCTGGAGCCTGGGCCTCTCACAAGTGTCACCTGAGTTCTTGAAAGATTTATTGGCATCTGTGTCCCCTGCCGCAAACGTTTAATTATAAGGGTGCCGGGAGTGCAGGGCTTGGCTTGGCTGCTCATGCACGGAAACAAACCATTGCCAGCATTGTTTCTGTGCAGTCAACACTGTGCCTGGCAGCTGATGCAATCTGATCTCACTGAGTCCTCCAGACAACTACTTGAGTGGGTCCTGTTATGTCTGTGCTCCAGTGAGGGAGGCTAAGGCTCTGGAGAAGTTGAAGGAGGTGCTCCGGGGTTCAGCTAAGAGCTGTGTGGCTCGGACTGGATTCAACTTTCAAGGCTAGAGTGGAGTAGGCGGAGTGTGTCCCCGCCACCAAGGCCACTGCCCACCCAGTCACTGTCGCTGGTGGGCGAGCCCTAGCCTTCGGGCGTCCAGTGGGGGGAAATAGCTGGGACCCTGCAGGCGGGCGGAAGGACGGCTGGACGATCCCCCGCCACTTCCTGGGTGTCCTGGAGCGCCTAAGCGTCCTTCTCTCCCGCTTCCAGCCTGAGAGAGAGTCGGGCTGCAAGCTGTTGCCCATTCCTCACTGGGCGCCCACTGAACCCGCCATAGGGCAGCTGGGCCTGACGAGGATGAAGGCCCTGCCCGGATCTCAAAGAACTCACAGCCCTTGGGCGCTTGTTTCCCTCGAGGGTCACAGTCCAGTGTACAGCTCGTTCTCATAGCTACCACGGTGCGAGCAGAGGATGCTTGGAGAAGCCTTCTGTTCTGTCCAGGGTGGGAGAAGCTGACTGCAGCCTCGTGCTCTTTAATCCCTAGCCCTGGTCTGGGGGACCTGGGGAGTTCAAGGTTTGTGCGCACTGGTAGGTTAATATGAAGGGTGGCTTTTTCTTTGTCCCTTGGCAACTTCTGGTTTAGACTCAATTAGAAACGGCAAATGACTAAAGAGAGCGATCTGAAGAAGCAGGACCTCTGTGTTCCCAGCACTTGTGAAGGGCCACTGAGGCCAAGCAGAGAGCTGGCATGGTGGTGGGGGTGGTGCGCATCTCGGGTCCCAGCTGCCAGGAAGCTGAGGTGGGCGGATCGCTGGAGCCCAGCCTGGACGACTCAGTGAGAGTCTGTCACCAAGAGCAAGCCAACGCAATCTCAACAGTGCACTGAGCAGGGCACTCAAACGAGTTGTCACCTTTCTGTAGAAAATCCTTTCTCTTCAGAGTTTCTCTGGGAACTCAAGGCCAGAGCCACTGACCCATCTTGAAGGGGTTTTCCCTGGCTTCGTAGGCATTGCTGGTCTCACATGGGGACGGAAGCCTGTCTCTAGCCACCCTGTGGCAGTGCCCTTCGGCACGTTTGCAGCCAGGTGCGCTGCTGCTGATCTGTTCACGAGTCTCACGCTCAGATGACCACTTGTCTCCAGGACCTAGGATAGCGCTGGGCTCATGGGTGTGCCCCTTACATCCTGTCCTGTCCTTTGAAATCAGTGGTCCTCAACATTGGCACCCAGCATGGTCACCGGTGGGACTTAAGAATATACAGATGTGCAAGCTTGACTTCAGAGATAATAGGCCCAAAATGACACATTTAAATTTATCACTAAATGCACCCATCACCAGTGACTGGGAAAACAGGACAGATGAGATTTCTGTAGCTTCCAAAGAAGTGGTTGCTTTTCAGGCTCTGTTTTATTGTAAATCTTCATCCCATATCCTTAACCTTTCTGACTGTGACAGAGAGAAGATAAGATCAAACCAAACGCCATCTTACATTGGCCCAGAAACATGTGGGCCAGTCCCAGCATTTCCTTTACTGCTTCATTGATGTAAAGTCTTACTTGAGTTTTAATTTATAAACAGGTTTTGGTGTGTGCTCTCCAAATGCAGGAAATGAAATAATTACCATCTGGGCTTCTGTCTTAATGCAAAACCAACAGTCAGCTAATTACTTTAAGACTCCCCTACGTGTGCAGTGCCTCTTGGATTATGTTTTCTGTTATCTTATATGACATTTTATAACTTGAAATAAATGTTGCTGTATCTGTAAAATGTACTGTGGCATTTATCATATTCCATTAAAATTTTACAGTAATTTTGTGAGAACAGAACTTCCCCCTTTCCCTCACATTCTGCCCTTGGTGTCAGACTATTCTCAGATCTTCACCCTGTGCTCATCACAGGTGTCTAGGCAGACTCAGGTGACTTGCTGTCACCCCCTGATACATGAGGCACCGAGCGAGAGCTGTTAGCCAATCAGTGGCAGCCTCCACCTGCAAATCGCGCCCCCTTATTATCAGACTGTAGCCATATCCCTAACTGACTGGGAAGGAAAAAGAGAACAGAAAAGAAAAACATTGTTCCTTAGAGCTGTCGACCAGGTCTGTGCTTTTAATCAGAACAAATATGTGGGGAATCTCCCATTGCAATCTCCAGAAAACATTTTCCCAACTTTTCTGTATCATGGAGAGCTACAATTCATTTAAAATCTAAAAATATTTTCTGGAATGGGCTCAGAATCATTCTTGATGAAATTTTCATGCGTCTTTCTTATTCCTTGCTGAGAAGAGAGGTGAGCTCCCCCATACAATGTTTTAACAAGCTTCCGTCTCTGAGCGGTCTCTCGACGTCTCCCTTTTCCGGGGAAGCCTTTCTCGGAGCTGCTGGGTGGACCGTCCTGGCCCTGGACTGGTTTTCCTCCTGGTCTCGGTCTCGCCCTTGGGCTGCTCTCACTCTCATTTCTGACAGCTCTGACGCACCTGCTGGGCCATACCCTCCGTTCCAGTAGGGAACCGGTGTGCAGTGAATTCTCAGAACTGAAAGAAATGTGCCTTTCTTTATTTCTCTGCAACTACCTTTTCATGTTTCTGTTCTTTTTCTACCAGAGAGAATTACAGGGAAATATTTACCCCTGAGAAGTCAGGAACTCCCCTCTCTCTGACACAATTAAGATGTGTTGTGTACATGTACCCACTCTCCACAGTGACCGTAACCATTATGTCCTGCAAACATGGACTGATGAAAACAATTTTGAAAGAAAGTATTGAGCAACAGAAGAACAACTAGAAATAAGTTTTCCAGACACAGCCATCCCCCCAAAAACCCCAAACAAAGGGTTCACGTTTGACTCGCCCTGCATCACTGTGACACTCGTAGTCTTTCTTGTAAGGACAGCAGAGATCTGAAAGGAGGAAGAGGAGGAAGAGGAGAGGATTTCTTTTAAAATGAAATGAGTCTTGTATTTTATTAGTGAATGTGAACTCAGAATAACTTATTACCCTGAAGTTTTCCTGCGATGTAAATGAGATGGTCTCCTTGCTTAGGGTGGGAATTCAAGGCCGGTGTTGAATTTGGAGGTGTATCTTTCATCAAGCTTGGTTTCCTTTGCCCTGTGAGAGGAGAAGTGAACTTGGATTTGGGCATGAGACGAGTGGGGGGAGGGTTTGGTGCAGGGAGGGGGAGGGGGAGGGGGAGGACCTAAAGGATTAGCTGCTCCGGCTATTTTGGGCTGGAATAGCCTCTGTTTTTCCTCCTGTGACGTGGGAGTATATTTAGAGAAGGAAGTTCCTGGAGTCTGTCCATCAGGAATGTTAAATTTCTTTTTGTTTTTCCATAACTATTTGTTTAGCTTTTTATTCATAAACTTGTGGTACTGTGTTTTTATGACTATTTTGGGGGTTGTTTTGGTCTTTCTTGTAGTCTTATCCAGTATGCATCCATGCTGTGTTCAAACAGAGTCTTGAAACAGCAGCAAGAATAGTTGCAATGAGAAAAAAAATCCCAGATTCCATGATCTTCTAATTAGGAAATTTAAGAATCTGAGATTTGGGATAAATATCTTACATCTTTTAATAAAAAAATTGACCTAGTGTTTTGCCCTGGTTTTGAGAGAGGGTGCAGATATGACAGTAACAGCAGCTTTGGCCATGTGATCTCGTGTCGGGAATAAAAGCCAGGCCAGGGCAGCTCACTATGGCTGTGAGTCCGTTCGGCCCCACCAGACTGTGGTTCAGAGCAGCCCCTGGAGGGACACTTCTGTCGCACCACCTGCAACGTAAGCGTCTCTATTTCTGGCTTGCTTTCAGAAAACCTGATGTCGCCTGCCTGGTTCCCATGACCTACTTCTAAATCAGTTTCCTAAAAATTCCTACAATATTCACACTCAAGTAAAGCTTTCCTTTCTGACGTGTTCTAAGCAATGTAAATTAACACGAAGTTTACAAAATGTAAAGCAGCCATGTCCTGGTGACATGGAGAGATACATGCCACTCTGGACCCAGAGTCCCAGGTAAATACCAGTGTTCAACTTTTGAGGCTGTTAGGCAAGAGCCTGCTGTAGTTGTCTTGAATTACCGGGTGTAGCTAAGGTCATCCACGGTGCCATGAAGGGCCTGATTCTTCTTATTCTTTCTCACCCTACCTCCCTGTAGCTTTTCCAAGAAAGGAGGATTTAGGGGTGGTTTGTTTTATCTGGGAACATAAAGGTATAAACAGAACATAGATGTGATGAAAGCTCATCTCTGTTTTAATATAGTCCTTGAAGGGCCAAGAAGCAGTTTACTCTTGTGTGTGGGTTGGTATTTCTCCATGAGAAATATGTTATTTGCTGTCTCCGTCAGTGACCATGACTGGGTGTAAGTCTAGATCATTTTATCCTCAACACTACAGAAGAGACTGCCTCCCTTGCTGACCATCAGATTTAACTTGCAAGCACTTGATTAGTACATATATAATGCCAGCCTGGCTAATTAAATTGTTCCCCAAATATTTATTGAGTACCTATGATGAACAAAGCAGGGAAATACAAAGAATAAAACACCCCATCACCTAAAGAAGAAAAAGACAGTGGATCATGCAATTAAAATATAGCAGAGGGAAGGTACAGTATTTTGAGGTCATCTAATTTTCTTTATTCTTCACAATGCTTACCATATAATGTTTTGCTCTGCATTTGGTTTTTCGATTTGCTGAGGATTTTCTCCCAAAGAAGTATAAGCATAGTAGTTATCACGAGACACTTGGTCAGCTAGGCAAACCAGTCTCTCCAGTGATGTGTTTGCAGCAGCGCTCGGCTGCAGGCACTCTCAGCTTCTGACCAGAACTAACACTCCGGAGCCCTCCGTCGGGACGTGAAGAGCCCGAATCCTCTTCGTCTTTCTCATTTACAAACTTGTAGCCTTTCCAAGGAAGTCCCCACTGATAGAGCTGTTGTCATAGCTGGGACTATGAAAGGAATATATTGTAAACTGGTGAAACAAACTTTCTGAACCTAAGAAAAGCAGCGATGACAGCTTGAAATGTGATCTCCCTCAAATATGCAATAATCTGGGAAGCCCAGCCTGAAGGGCCAGCTGGACTTGCACAGCAGTTAACACTATTTCTTACTGCAGTGACATTTTCTGTTCTTGACCCATGGAGCCAGGCAGTGTTATTGTGTCCATAGGCAAGCAGGTCCTATCCAGCACCTCAAATTCCCCGCTTACTTGCAGGACCATCCTGCAGGCATAGGCTGGGCATGGCACCAGGAAGCCTTATTATGTACAAGAAGCCAGTGTGGGCTCTCAGAGATTCTTATGCCTGGAGCTGAGCAGGAGTCCTGGCCAGGTCTTGGCCACAGAAATGATCAGCTAAGTTTATGTGCATTCTGGAAACTTTTGGTTTGAACTCCTTAAAAATTTCCACCCTTCAGGTCCATCTGGCAGTTGGTTAACAATTTAATATAATATATTTTTTGCTATCTTTAGGATTCCACTCAGTTTTGGTGTCTTTGTCTCCATGTTAACTATTAATACACAGATAGCCTGAGAATTCTATACCACTGATATGTTTCCTCCTGCAGCCGAAGATATCTTATTATATATGGATGTGTAGATCTTATTATGTAGAGATGAGTGAGGACAGAAGGAAATGGCTGCATGTATTTGTTGATCTGTGTCTGTAATAGTAATGTCATGTTCACGTGCACCAGAGTCAGGTCCCAGCCAGCCACAAATCTTCCATTAGTGATTAGAATCAATTTTAATCAGCATGCAACTATTTGGATTCTCACCTAACCATTATGTTTTTTAAAAAGCAGGAGAAATAAAGAGAGAGAAAAGATAGAGTCTAAGATTTCATTAAATCTGCTATAACCTCAGAAGCATTCTCAGATAAAAATTCTTAATAAAAGTCTTTCTTTATTCAGCAGATTGGAACACTCTTAAGCTGAGCATTACAGATATAATTAATTTCTGGTCCTAGCAACATTATTAAATGAAACCAAACTTTGAAAAATAATACTATTAATAGTGTGACTCATATTCTTCATATTTTAAGAAGGACAATAAACATTTACAGGACAGTCTGAAAGATGTTCTTCATAAACTTAAGTATATAGTATTATGAAATCTTGTATGTCTTAGGACAATTCAATACGATTTTGAACGCAGATTATGCTATATCTGGTATAACAGTAGTAATGTATGTATAGTAATGTACATTCACTGTATGCAGAGGGCAAATCCTTTTTTAAAATCCAGTTAAGGCACACAAGATACTTACTATTCTGGTGTTGGTAGCTTGGTGGAATTCTTAGAAGAGAAGATGAGGAAGAGAGAAAAGGCTCTCAACAGACTGGCCTCGGGGCTCAGATAGAGCAGACAGAGGAACACTTCATGTGACAGCCCAGCTGGGTCTGAGCCGGGGCAGGAAAGTCATATGCCGTCTAGCTGCAGTCATCACTTCCGGCAGCCAGCTGTGTGTATAGGATGCTCCAATGTAGGCCAGAAGCAATGGAAATCCCTCTCTGAGTTGTTTTTCAACTTGGTTTTGACATAGTAAAGGCAATGTGTTCAAAATATTTACTTGAGGGTTGTGGAGATTGGGTGGTAGGGAAAGAATACAAGCAGGAAGAAGAAATTCTGCTGAGATTTCAGCAGTCTGAGTTTGTAATGATGAAAGCCTGTGTCATTGTCTTCGTGATGGAAGTTAAAAGATGTGGACGAATCTGATGGTTATCATGGAAACAGCATCCAGAAGATGTGACAGTTTGATTTTTTATCTTAAGGAATTCATTTGACCAACAGTTGAGCAAGTCCTTCTAGAGAGAGCTTCGGACAGAAGCTCTACCTGGACTCTGTCCAGCAGGAAGGCTGCCACTGTCGGAGCTCCAGACCTTGACCTCCATAAGACCTCCCGACCTTCACCTCCGTAAGCCCCTGTCCTGGTGAGCAGAGGATTTGATGAGGAGCAGGACAGGGGGATGTTTGGGTTTCTGTCCAAGTCCTGCATGAGCTGTTGTGGTCAAGCCAATATAGCATGAACTCTGTCACCTAGTAGATTTGTGTTCAAATCTCAATTCCACTACTGTCAACTATGTGAGCAGTAGAATTTTCATGATTCAGAGAGAGAAGCCAAAAAAGTTTAAGAGCAGTAGATTGTTATGCTGCCTCCTTGCATAACTGCAGGTCAGGATCCCCCATTAACTTTTCTCAAGGCTAAGAAGTTTCACAGAGAGCAACAAAGAGCTGCCTAGTAGTGGGTTTTTGTGCATTTTACTGGGACCGAGCTGGCGCTAAGGAGAGCTTGACATAGAAACTGTCCTCTTCCAGAGCACGGTAGTGTCCGGGAGGGATGAGAGAACCCATCTCTATGAGAAGGCCTGGCAGTTCCCGGCAGGACCTGGTGGAGGGGAAGTGCTGTGCTTGAAGTCTCCTGAGCTTCTGTGGCCACTGAGTCCCTTTCTTTTGTACCTTCATGTGACATTCAGGTGCTGATCCTGGGTCACTTTTCTGAGACATGGTCCACCCGTGGCTCTTGGCAGAGCTGGGGCATTTTGCTCTTAGCTGTGGTCTGTCCTCATGTCGCCAGACTGGAACAGAGAGGTCTTCATGCTGGAAGATGTGAGGTGGCAGAGTGAGTGAGGCCAGGTTCTGTCTTCCATGGTTCTATTCCAGAAAGGGAGATGAGAGAGGTAATCAAATGGCCAGGATGCAAGAAAGAAGGGCCTGAGAGAGGTGCAGGATCAGCCAGGCGCTGATAAGGCAAGAGCTTTATTCATTTGTTTCCTAGACTTGACCTTGAACTCCAGAACTGGACTTGACCTGTATCTGGTTCATTGTTTCCTAGAGAAGAGGCCAATGTGTCTGATCCTCGGCTTCAGGCTTAATCTCTAGCGACTCTTGGTGTCAACATGGAGATGCACAACCCTCAGCTGCCACCTCTGGAGACAGGACACAAATGGAACTGTGGTCCTCCTTGGCCAGAGCTGTCAGGAGGCCCTCTCTGTGAAAGCCGGGCCCAGCCTCAAACATTGGAGTAGAGTACGTCATTTGTGATTCGTTTCCAGACAAGGAAAACAGAACACAGTTCCTAAAGATAAGCTTACATTGCGGCATCTGTACCAAGCTATCTTATTGAAGAATACTCAAGACATACGAAGAAGCCAGTCCTAGGCTCTCACCTCCAGGAAATGGTTGACCAAAGGGCCTGCAGGGGCCAAATGGTCTACATGTCTTCTGGGGTAGCCAGAACCCTGAGTTTCCCACTGCCTGGAGGGGGAAGTTTCCACATACAGTGCTGAAAGGCCTGACAGTGTCCAGCTCACCCTTCAGATCCACGGAGACTGCAGGCCACCAGCTGGTGGCACAGTTGCATCTGTCTTGGAGATCTGAAAGCTGCAGCAGTGCCGTGTCCAGTGACTGCACCCCACCTCCTCCTCTGCACGTGAAGGCGGTGGCCTCAGGAAAGCAAAGGAGAAATTATAATGCGTGGGTGTGATTTAAGTTCCCACACATTTATATCAGACAGAATATTAAAGACTAAACAAATGACAAGGTGACCCTGCAGGTTTAGAGAAAGACAGTTAGTGGCAAAAGATAATTTTTTGAATTTTTATATAATTTAATTTAAGGTCGCAGCTAGCTATTGAAGTCATAGAGCTAAAACTTGGTAGAAAGTCTAAAATTATCTCCCCTTTACCTGAATTCCCATATTTCAAGGAACTCAGAATTTGTTTTAAAAAAAAAGAAAAAAATTACACTATCTCCAATGAAAAATGAGGTTAAGGGCCACAGATATGTCTCAGTGGTAGTGTGCATGGCTTGAGGAGAGGAGAGGAGAGTGGAGGGAGAGAGAGAGAGAGAAGTGGAAGGGAAAGGAAAGGAAAGGAAGAAAAGGAAAAAGGGAAAGAGGAGAGGAAAGAAAGGAAAAGGAGAAAAGAAGAGAAGGGAAAGGAAGGAAGACAAGAAGGATGGCTTTACTTCAAGGATCAAGAGAAAACTCATAGAAATTCAGAAGTCAATCAGGCCTCAGGTCGAGCAGGAATAGGGTTCCAAGTAGAGGAGAGACTTGAGTAGTATTTAGTTCTCAATAAATGTTTGTTGAATGAACGAATGGATGAGTGAGTGAGCACATGATGTAGGGCAGCTCTGAGGAAGATATAACCCTACACGCTACTGTTCTGCAAGAACACAACTGACCCGTACTACACCTGACTGTCCTCTCTGTCCTTTTTGGTGATATAGATGTGGCTCTGTACAGTCAACCCTTCCCATCTGCAGGTTCTGCATTTGCACATTCAGGGGATCGGAAGCATCCGGTCCGTACTGAGCAGGTAGGTGGAGCCCCGTCCCGCAGAAACAGCTTGAAACCCTTGGGCTTGTCCTGGATTAGCGCTCCAGCCTGGCTTTAGGAGGGGTGGCGGTAAAGTGCCCATTTTTTTGTTCTTGGCATTTGAAACTTCTGCCACAACTCCAGGGTAAACAGGAAGTATGATTCTGTAATAGATTAGACAGGAGATACGAGCAAGTGAATGGAAAGCAGTTCAGGGCTTGAAGTGCTGCAAACATTAGGGGTTTTGAGGTAGATTTAGTAAAAGTGCAAAAAGTAGGATTCCGTTAAATACACTTGTTTCGTATCTTTAATTTCTACCCTTCTAGAATTGACTTGTGTTTTTTGTACAGTTAAAGAGAATCATAAATCCAACAGTAATGAGATTAGTTTGATGGTTATTCCTCTGGAAAATAATGTAGATGTTTTGAAGTTTTATGTTATAAGAATTCCTGAGGTTATTTTTACCAAACATTTTGAAGAAAATATAATTAAGTAATAAATACTACAGTCTTAAATATCCTATTTAAGAGATGGTGAATTTTCATTTAAGCTACTTTCTTGCCTTCCTTCTTTTATTAAGTTTTGGGATAATTTTGCATTCTTTTTGAAAGTGTATGCTTCTTTCCTTTTGCCAGGTTACAGAGTCATATTTATTTAATTCCCAAATATAGTAGAAGATTGTTTTGGTATTTAAAAGAAATCTGTAACTGTTCACCAACAATACATCCTATGGTCACTAATCCAATCCAAAGATTCAAAATCACAGTTTGTAATCAATCATTTTAATTTATGACTGTGTGTAAAATTTCAGTCATGACCATGAAGCCATTACCTCATCTGTCGGGTTGTTTGACAGGATGTGTTACAAGTATGTAGAGACCAACTGGGCCTGGAGCTACAGGCCTGTGATCCCAGCCACTTGGGAGGCTGAGGCAGGAGGATCCTTAGGGACCCTGTCTCTAAATGAAAAGGGGCGAGGATGTAGTTCAGTGACCAAGTGCCCTTGGCTTCTACCCTCAGTACTACAGTTAAGGAGTGAATAGTACATAGATACCAATGGGTCACTTCCTTTCAAAGGTGAATAAAGCACTTGAACTTAAAGCTCACTTCTCGATTCATAGTTGCTAACATTTTGTTTACTGGTTTTCACTCGGTTGTCAGACAGAGAAGCACTGGCATGGAATAAATCCATCTCTCCAAATGTTGTGTCAGAGACTAATCCCTAATGCAGCCATGAGGAGCAGCAGGACCACTTAGAGGGGATTGGGTCTCCAGGCCTGGTCCTCGTGCATAAACTGATGCTCTTTTGTCCCAGTGGGCTAGTTATTTACTGCGACCCCCTTCCTTTCTCTCTCATGAGCACTGTCTTCCTCTGCCTTCCTCTGTGGGATGACACAGCAAGCAGACCATGGCAAGGTACAAGTCTCTCAATCCCTGGCCTCACCACTGCTGACCCTGTAAGAGATGCATCTCTGTTCTTCCTGAATCCCTCAACCCCAGATGTTCAGTATAGCAGCAGGGAAGATGAGGCCTGAGGCTTTGGAGCTAGAGGAGCCTGTGTCTAGGAGTTTGGAACTGTGGCTGGGTCCTGCCCTGTCCTGCACAACTTGAAGACCCATGGAGGGAGAACAGGGGGGATGAAGAAAAGACAGACAAAGAGATACAAAAAGCTGAGGCCAGTAGTGCCTTCCTCCTGATGGAAGAAAAGGACTGCTTAGTAACTGCAGTGCATTTATTTATAGTAGTAGCAATAAGGGAAGTGCAGGGGGAGGTAAGGGGCTGCCCATAACTGGAACAGGGAAAGTAGCTAAGGTCTGCAGAACATCATGCTTTGATGGCTTTATGGGAATGGACAGGGAGGGAGGCATGTCTACAGCAAGACGCTCCCAGCATCTCCCCCTTTTCTGTTTTGTAGTTGCAGCTTATGATGGTATTGATTGGTTGTGTTTCCTCTGTGGTACAATATGTCTGTTCTTGGGTTTCAGCAGCAGGCAGTCTGTCGGGTCTGGTGATCTATGCAGGTCTGAGTTTGTCCTCTGTTGGAACAGAAGCATACTCTGGCCCCTATGTTATTAATTGCACTGAGCCATTTAGAATTTAGTTTGGATGTCCTTTGATAACATTTATGTCTAGGACATGTCTGTAGATTTAACTTAGAATCAATGGAGTTTTGATGGAGGATATTTACTTTCCATAAGTAGATTTAAATTTTTTTTAAATGAAGGCAACTAGATAAGGTGACAAAATCTAATTGAGCCTGCAGAGGTAGCTGTACTCCCTCTTTCTAGTTTATGTAAGTGTGTTTTAGGGAAAAGTGAGTACACGCAACAATGTCTCTATGGATTTAAGGACCTATAAAGTTTTTAACTGGATTAGTTGTCTATATAAGCTCTTCTTCAAAGGGCTCTCCCCAACTGTGGTTAGGGCAGAAGGGGTTCAGGTTTCATCTAACTGCTTTGAGCTTAGAATGGTCAATGTAGGGAAGATTACAGTTAGGGGCCCCTTCTAGGGAGCTACTTTAATAGGCCTTAAATAAAAATCATGTGGCAGATGCAAAAATCCTCAACAAGATACTGGCAAACAGGATACAGAGGGTCATCAAGAAGATCATACACCCTGACCAAGTGGGATTCATCCCAGGGAGGCAGGGATGGTTCAACATACATAAATCAATAAATGTAATGCACTATATTAACAGACCCAAGAACAAAAACCATATGATCATCTCAATAGATGCAGAAAAAGCATTTGACAAAATCCAACACCTGTTCATGATAAAAACTCTACAGAAAATTGGAATAGAAGGTCTTTATGTCAACCTGATTAAGACTATCTATGAAAAACCAACAGCCAACATCATACTAAATGGTCAAAAACTGAAAACTTTCACACTAAAATCAGGAACAAGACATGGATCACCACTATCACCTCTCCTGTTCATTATAGTTCTGGAAACATTACCCACAGCAATTAGAAAAGAGAAAGAAATAAAAAGAATAAAGATAGGAAAGGAAGAAGTTAAACTGTCATTATATGCTGATGATGTGATACTTTACATAGAAGACCCAAAAAAATTCTGCCAAAAAACTTCTAGACTTAATTGACAGGTTCAGTAGAGTAGCTGGATACAAGGTCAACACTCAAAAAACAATGGCCTTCTTGTACACAAATAACAGACTCACTGAGAGAGAAATTAGGGAAACAATTCCTTTTACAATAGCATCCAAAAAACTGAAATATCTAGGAATCAATCTAACAAAGGAAGCAAAAGACCTCTACACTGAAAACTACAGCGCTCTGAAAAAGAAGATCAAGGAGGATATAAAAAAATGGAAAGACATCCCTTATTCCTGGGTAGGAAGAACCAATATAGTGAAATGGCCATACTTCCAAAACTCCTATATAGATTTAATGCAATGCCAATTGAAATTCCAACAGTATATTTCACAGAAGTAGAGAAAAAAATCCAAAAAATTCATTTGGAACCAGAAGAGACCTAGAATAGCAAAAGCAATTCTAAGCAACAGAGACATGGCAGGGGGTATCACAATCCCCAACTTGAAACTATACTACAAAGCTACTGTGATAAAAACAGCATGGTACTGGCAAAGAAACAGACCCTAGGGTCAGTGAAATAGACTAGAAGATGCAGAAACAACTCCAGACATACTCAGCCACCTCATCTTTGACAAAGGAGTCAACCACCCTCACTGGAGGAAAGATAGCCTATTTAATAAATGGTCTTGGAAAAACTGGATTTGAACCTGCCAAAGATTAAAACTAGACCCATATCTATCACCATGCATTAAACTAAAATCAAAGTAGATTAAAGATCTAAATATTAAGACAAAAACACTAAACTTGCTGGAAGATAAGTTAGGTAGAACTCTTGAAGACATTGGCATAGGAAAAGACTTTATGAACAAAACCTCAGTTGTCCATGAACTAGCACAAACAACAAACAACTGGGATCTCATCTTATTAAAAAGCTTCTGCACTGCAAGAGAAACCACCAACAGAGCTAAGAGACAACTTACAATGTGGGAAAAAATTTTTAGCAGCTGTACCTCAGACAAAGGTCTACTATCTAGAATATATAAAGAACTTAAAAAATCAGACCCCCCAAATTTAAAGACCCAATTCAAAAATGGGCATCTGAAATGAACAGACATTTCTCAGACAAAGAAGTAAAAGCAGCAAATAAATGTATGAAAAAATGTTCAACATCACTGGTCACTTGAGAGATGCAGATGAAAACAACACTGAGATTTCACCTCACCCCAGAAAGAATGGCTGCTATCATGAAGTCAACCAATAACAAAGACTGGAGGTGTTGTGGGGAGAAAGGAACCCTTCTCCATTGTTGGTGGGAGTGCAAACTGGTGCAACCACTGTGGAAATCAGTATGGAGATACCTCAAAAAACTAGGATTAGAGGTCCCATTTGACCCACCTATTCCTCACTGGGTATCCTCCCAAAAGAATTAAAAGAATCATACCACAGTGATATATGCCCACACATGTTTATAGCAGCACAGTTTATAATAGCTAAAGCTTGGAAACAGCCCAATTGCCCATCAACTGGAAACTGGATAAAGAAGATGTGGGTTTTTAAAATAAAATGGAGTACTACTCAGACATAAAGAATGACAAATAAGACATTTATGTTAAATGGATGCATATTGAGGCCATACTCTTAAGTGAAATAAATAGGACACACATGTGTAAATACTGAATAGTTTCTCTGGTGTGAGAAACTGAAAGTGTAAATAAGGATTAAAGTGATTAAAATGAGTAATTGATCATTTGACATAGGAGGAAAAGATCCAAATGGGTAGGGAAAATGGGAGGGGAAAGGGAAAGGAAAAATTATGAGAAAAGGAAAAAATGGAAACAGAGTCTTTGTAAATAGGGAAGGGTGGAGGGGGTGAAGGGAGGACAGGGAATGGGGAAAAAAGTAAGAACCAAAATACATCATGTACAGGTACAAATACCCAATGATAAATGTAAATGTATTGTATACCTAAAATGTACCAATAAAAGAATTTAAGGAAAAAAATCATGTGGCAATTTAGTAATTATAGACTCCCTTTATAATGTTGATCTGGTGGATTTTGGTAAAAAATGTCTACCACATTTGTTGTTAACATTATCTGTATGATCACTTTGAGTTTGGCAGCCAATAGGCAAGAATAAACAAAATTTTTAAGGAAATTAGAGCATGTATACTCAAGGCATAAGTACTGAAATAAAAATGCAGTTTGGGGAAAGAGCCATGTTTAGAAACTGTTTTTAGGGGGCTAAAATAGTGAATGTAACTTGTTGATCTGTAGACCCTCCACTAATGGAGATTATCTATAAGTCTAATATTTTGTTATAATTTTAATTGTAGCTGTAAAAGGAGTAAAATTTTAATAATTTTGAAAAACAATTTGCGCTAAAAAATTTTTAAAACTATTGTTGAGTTCATATAAATTTGCCTATGGTTTTGTCTAATGACCCATAACAGTGGTTAGCTACCTGTGTATCTGGAAACTGTCAGAAGCATTCAGTAGTTGGAGCCTCTTTTTAAGTCTAGCTGTATTAATATGTTCTTAATTTTACATATCTTTAGTTATAGTTTTCTACTGAGTGTTCAAGAACAAGTTTCAGTGGGACTTATATTACATAAAATTAACCTCTTGCTATCTATCAAGGTCAATTAGGCCTCCTCAGGCACTGTTTTGGAATCATGTATGGAGCCTCTCATCTCCTGTCAGTGTCAGCCATTAGGATGTGTCATGGCCTTGCTGACCATGGTGCTTTCTGTGAAAACATGGGAGATTTTTTTCCTCCAGGTGACATTCCTTTGGCACAATGCAGTTGTTGCTTTGGTGTCCAGCAATCTCCCTGCTCAGGAGGTTGGGTGACTTACCAAAAATGTAGGATCTTGTATAAAAGGTTCCCTCATGCCCTGAATCTTTGTTGACCCTGGAGAGCCAGGGCTGTCTTCTTAGCCCAGTTACCTTTCTAGTGCTCGTCTCTGGACTCTAGTGGCTGAACACGCAGAAGAGAAGATCAATAACATTAGTGTTGCAATAGGAGCAATGAACTTAACTATTATAATTTTACCTCGGTAGCAAGCATTTTGGAATCTAAAATATAGTTAGTTAAGTGGCTGCTATTTTTATCAATCATGGTTGTTCTAGTTCATGTTGTAGTTGAATTCCTGTAGAATATTAACAGAAAAAACTTTAAATCAGGAGCCACACATAGTACTTTAGCATGACAATCATGATAAGATTATCTTTGTAACACATTTAAATGTGTATTTTAGTATAAAATAGCCATTGTTAAATGCACTCACTCCCCTCCAAATACACATAAAAAAAAAAACACTTACTTAAGTTGTTATCTTTTGATAAGATGCCATCTAAGGAAAATATATGGGCCTATGAATATACCTGTTAACATAAGTAACTGGAGGATAAGAGAAGTGAATACCTGGATCAAAAGGAGTTTATTATCATAAACATGTTGGAAGACCTGTACAGTCAGAAGACACGAATACATTTTGTACACCAAAAGTGGCAATAATAATTATTACAATTATATGAAACTTTCTGTCTTGTAATGTAGCTTGGTACCAAAAGCATCTTCTTAATAACACCTTTTTTTTCTCACCAAAAAGTTTATGTTTTGAAGATGACCAATATAAACATATAACAATAACATATTTAGAACTTAACTCTTTGATGATAACAAATGCAAACATTTTATAATAAAATATTTAAACAATGTTTATTGGGGGTGTGTCTTCCCATAAGGCTATGAAAATTACTGAGGCTCCCATTAGTGAACAAAGACCAGAATAACTGTTTTCTGGGCAGCTGCTTCTTTGTTCACCAAGAGGAGTCCCATTTAGCCATCTCCCCAAACCTTAAAGTTTCCATTTAATTATCTTGACAATTTTTAAAAATAACCTGTAGAAACCAGACTGTAACAACACATTATTTGGAACCAATAAAAAAAATTTTTTGAGTTATTGAATGTAGATAGCAATATTCACTACAATCATAAAATTAATCTTGACGTCATTTTGATCAGCTAGCAACCCGGGGGGAAGGCATGCTTTTGACTTCAATAACATTTATCTATAAGCCAATTTAAATTATAGGCAAATATCCTTTAAGAAAAATTTTAAAAGGAAAAAATTTCTTGAGCTCAAGCAAAAGAGATGTATGATATGACAAACAAACAAACATATAAGACAATTTATAAAACTGGAACATTCAAATATATTTGGCCAATTTGAATTATAACATCCTTTTTATAATTTTTTAATTATAATTGTAACTAAGACTATCAAAACTTTTGTAGGTCAATTAACAGAGATCTCTTGTAATTAGAATCAGAAGGAATAAAAGAATTTTAATCCTGTAAGTATAATCTTTTATAACAAGCTAGTAATAGAACAGTAGCATAATCTTGTGTTATAGATATTATCAGAAGTCTGTAAACAGCAGAGAGAAGGGCAAGTTAATCCTATAATTACAATTTAAGAATTTGCAATGTAGAAGGAATGTTTTAAATACATCAATTAAATATCTAGAAACCAAATTGGAGATGAAAGATACAATTGTCAATTAGCCAAAACTTATAATTTGATTTTTTAAAGTTTCCTCTGCCCAGCAGGACATCTCAGCTGATTTTAATATGGAGCAAGCAGTCTGTAGCAGGCATTGGGCTATAACCTAGCATTTGGTCTTTGCGCTTTGATCTTAACCATTATATTTTGTTTTAATTGTTTTAAACCCTTATATTTTATTTTCCAGTATTTGTGTAGAAAACAGTAGGGCCCAATGGAATGTCTTGGTAGTGTACTCTGCCAAACAAGTTGTTGATATGTAAATAGGTGGGGCCAGGAGAGAGTTTCACTTTTCTTTTCGGAGTCCTGCTTTCCTCTCTCCTCAGGGGGAGCTGTGGCAGCAAGACCGGGCAGAGCAGTGGGTATAAGCACCTTAAAAATCTCCCTTGCCTGTGTGCCTTCTCACAATGCAAGTTGTAGCAGCAAGAGGGAGCACAGAGCCTTTGTAAGGAATGAGGAAGAACATATGGTGTGTTGGAATTTCTTTGTGCTTGGGAAGAGGAAGTGTGAGCCCATGGAGCAGAAGCATTTGTGGGTTTCACTTTCAGCCATGCTGATCATGATAGCATGGTAATACCTTCCTTTAGGCTTTCATTGTCACCCTCCTCATTGAGAACCTCTTCATCAGAATGATTACAGCAAGAGGCAGCAAGCTCCTCAGGTGAAGCAGAAGGCTCAGTAGGACTGGGTGAGGATTTCCTCAAAGCTTCACAGTCCTGAACAGTTTTTTGCAATTTTAGGATAGTGTTTTTTGCCAAATCCTCAAGGTTGGACTCCATGGAGGCTCATTGTTGAAGCACTCGTGGATTAAAGTCCATAAGGAAAGGGTATACATAGGGATTTTTTCAGGCCCTCCAGCTGTATACCAGGCATGCAGTTGTTGCCCCACCTGCCAGCATGTCTCTGATTTCATCATTTTTTACTCAGAACCAGGGACAGGTTTCCTGAATGAAATTCAAAAACTTTGCTAATTGGGAGGTCTTTACATTACACCCTGTAGCTTTTTAAAGTGCTGCAAGCGTTTATGTATACAAATGTCGCTCACGGGATCCTGATTGCCCCATGTCTTACACCTGGGGAATTTCCAATCTGCCTCATCCCAAACTTATGCACTCACACCCAGAGGCATCCCCTCACCTGAAAATGCAATTTGTCTTGTACTTTGGTCTGTTCGGGCACCAACTCCCACAGCCTGCACTGCTCAAAGACCCTCGGAGGAAGAATGGAGGGGGATGAAGAAAAGACAGACAAAGGGATACAAAAAGCTGAGGCCAGGTGCAGCCTTCCTTCTGATGGAAGAGAAGGTCTGCCTGGTGACTGCAGTGTGTTTATAGTGGTAGCAATAAGGGAAGTACAGGGAGAAGTAAAGGATCTGCCTGTAACTGGAACAGGGAGGGCAGCTAAGGTGTGCAGAACATCATGCCTTGATGGTTTTATGGGGAGCAGACAGGGAGGAAGGCACGTACGTCTACAGTGTGGCTCCCCCAGCAGGCCCCTCATGAGCAAGGCTGAGAGCAGATTGTAGTGGTTGCTCGGTGGATCTCTTTGCATTGTCCTGTTGTTCAGTTCTGCACACGGGAGTTAAATGGGGTCTTAAATGGCTCGGTCCGCACATGGTGAGAACGGGGAGAGGGCAGCATTTGACGAGTACTTTAAAGCCACCTGCTTTCTACAGCGCTCACTTGGCCAACGGAGTAGTCCAATTCCCGCATTAGAATCATACCCATTTATTATTTGTTATCTGTTGTCTTTATTAAGACAATTCTATATATTTTATTGCTTGGAAAGGAAAGAGACATGGCTGCCGTTAAGTGCAAAACACTCCTGTTGCAAAGTTGCGATGTATTCACACACTCTGGGGCTAAGGGTTTTACAGCTGTCACTCACAATCTCGTCTCCCTCCGCGAGGGTGGGCCTAGGAGACTCTGAGCTGGTTCAGTCTCGCCTTGGTTCTCCTGCTCGGAGATGCCCTTACCTCCTCCATCCAGAGCTCTGCTAGAACCCCCCAGCCCCTACTTTAGGGGTACCAATGCCTTACCAGGCAGCCACTTTCTCCCTGGATCCTGGAAAGTTCTGGACCCCATCCATGGCTAGCAGACTGCAGGAGAGTGAGTTAGGGGCTGAAGAGGAAGAGTTGAGCCACCCAACTGCCTGGCACCTGCCAAGTTTGTAGTGCTGTGACTGCACCAGGTTAGCATGGAAGTAGCAAGGTGTCTGCTGCCCAACCTCTGGGGCAGGGACCAGGAAACAAGCACGGGGTGAAACGCTCACTAGGGTGCCTGATTGCAGAGATTGATGGACCAAATAGCTAAAAGATGGGTAGGGTTAAGGGCATTGGAGCACTTGGGAGCAACAGCAGTAGGAAGTCAACCCAGTCCCCAGGCTGGAGGAGAGGCTGGGTTCTTAGAAGTAGACAAGAGCCAAGCTCTCGAAGAAGCAGCTGTGGCCAGTGGTTGCTGAAAACTGAAATGGCCAAATGCAGTCTGGTGGGGCAGGAGGTGGTCAGGGGCATGTGTTCGCCACCATGTTCCTCTGCCCTCCAAGTCCCTGGGGGCACCCCTTTGGCCAGTGGAAAAGGAGCAGAAGCCCAAGGGAATGGTATTGATGTCTTCCTTAGTTCCATCTCATCTCAGAGCAGAGCAGAGGATGGGTCTGCAGGGACAACAGAACCTGCAGAACCTCCAGCAGCAGGTTCCTCTGTAATCTGACACACTGCCTCCTTGCAGAGCTGAAGCCCAAGCACGAGATTGGACATGAGCATCTCAAGGCCTCTCTGCCCTCTGTTCTTTCCCTCTTTTTCTTTTCTCCACCTCCCAGGGACAGAACAGGAGGTGCACACATCCCTGGTAAGTCCTGGTGCACTCTGTTCCTAAGAGGAATCACTTGGGCTGGACATCCAGGGCTTAACTTTTGATCTGCCAAGAGGGAAAGAAAGGTGTGCCAGACAGCACCTCCTAAGAAAATTGCCTGTGTTGCAAAACTGTTATGTTGCTAGCAAATCCAATTTTAAATGCCAAGAATTGAAATATTACCCTTTCCCTTGTGTTTCTTTCACTTCTTTTTGCCACTTCTGGTAGTCAGGTGCCTCAAACCAGCTAGAAGTATATTACATTCTTGGGGAGGCAAAAGAAAATAGAGCACATTAATATTTATTAAAATGATTACTCGCACTAGTAGGTTGCTATACCTTGTATGGAAATTTAAAATGTGTGTAGCATTTTTACCTATATCACCTGATTCAGTGGCCCTGAATCTTACCAAGAATCCTGTAAGGTCATCATGTTACAGATGTGATAACTCAGGTCAAATGTTCTCTGCTAGTTCGTGGCTAAACCACAGCTAGAATTCAGATCACACGTTCATTTCCTTGCTTTTTTTGCTCTGTTTCTGACTTGGGGAGGTGCAGTTTGCCCCTTTGGAAAAGACAACTAAGACCGTGAAGTTGGCTCATACTGTAATGGTACCTGCTAAATTGTGATTGATTCCTGAGCAATTTTGCTCATTGATAATTGCTTTCTTTAAAAAAAAGTTATTAATCTTCTTCAACATCTGCTTCCATGGTTACTAGATAATTGTATACTTATTTTATTGCCTTTTTCACATTATCATCTATTACTTGGTATCTTTTTCACTTTCCTTTTTTTTTCCTGATTTGACCCTGTTTCACTAGTTAATCATCTTTTTCATCCAACTCCTCTTCTTACCTATTCCTTGATTCAGTGATTACCTTTGACCTCATAATCTGATGCCTGCTTCCCTAACCAGTGACCCTAACATTTTCTGCAGAACACAACAGGCTTTGTTTTCATGCTGTTTGTGTTAATGAGGGGCTTGTACTGAGCAACTCCATTGAGGTCCCTCATGGGGACAGGAAGCAGCAAAGGAATACACACATAAGCTGAAGAAGAAAAGGAACTGAGACCTGGACTAATCAGAACCCTGGTCTGGGCAGGCTTCTGGAAGGCCTCTTCTTGGCAGGGAGATTTGGAAAGCTTCCTGAGGTCTCCGAGCCTGGGATGTGGGACAGATTGGAGCTGAAGACTAGGGCAGATTGCTTCGTTTTGTTTCTGGCCCATGAACCTCCCTTAGCTAAGAACTAAAGGTTCCCCATACGGATATTATCAACTACATAGGACTTTGAATATGATCTGCTTTCTAGAGTTTATTCTAAATTTACTACAGATGTTTGGTATCTTGCAAAGTCTGAGTACCTGGAACTTTTGTCTCTCCCCGGATTGTGCCTTCTCCAGGGAAGGTTAAGAATTCGGGTTTTAGTTAAGTGTGAACAATACTTGAAGTCCTTGGGCCAGACTGAGTTGGAGAGAAGATCCCAGTGTCTTGTGGTTTCCACCCAGGCTCTCTTTCTCCACAATGCAGGGGCGGCTTAACCTTCTGAGCTAAGCTGGAATTGCTGCTGATTCTGGTTTAGACAGTTATTCTAGAACAGTGACTAAAAATATACTGGCCAATATAAACATCATGCTTACTGCAGAAATAAAAGATAATATTTCACCCTTTGAAGATGACCTAATTACATTGTACTGGGCGTCTATTCCCTATTTTCTCTCAGTCTCTATTCCCATAGGTTGGTGGTATTTGCACAAAACCAGTACAGTCTTTCTGGGGATAATTGGCAGTAGGTTTTAAAATGTCCATACCCTTTGAATAATTTAATGTACAAGAAATCACCAACATTT
The DNA here is from genome assembly GCF_053883595.1 of Heterocephalus glaber. NCBI lineage: Eukaryota > Metazoa > Chordata > Mammalia > Rodentia > Bathyergidae > Heterocephalus > Heterocephalus glaber. The sequence goes on along the minus strand of NW_028258343.1, from coordinate 19,232,022 downwards.
TGCCTGCTGAATTAAGAGATGATCATTCCAGTTTCTCAGCCAGCAAGATACATTATCAATCATCTGTGAGGCAAAACTCTGCAGATCATCAAAAATATACAAGGTAGATATGTGTCTTTAAACACAAAAGGGTATTCTTGATATCCTATTGCATAAATAAACCAGGTTTGCAATGATAAATGCCATACATGTGTACAAGAAAATACACTAATATATAGAAGAAATACCTGAAAGGAGGGCCAAAAATAATGATTCCAGGGTAGTGTAATTAATAGTGGTTAAGAATTTTTTAAATAATGAACAAGTATTATTTATGAAGAAGAAAGTTACTTAGCATTGAAACTGGCCTGTGAGGTTCCAGGGGTCTGGTGACATGGGACCTGGTGTGTGTGTGTCTGTGTGTGTGTATGTGTGTGTGCGCACATGCATGTTGCAGGGACACGGGCACTGATAGCCATTGCTGACCCAGACAGAAAGATGTGAGTGTGAGGGACTCGGGTGGGGCAAGCATTAGGAGAACCTGTAGACTTGGGACATAATGTTCTGGGTTACAGAATTTTAAAAACTTTTTATCAGTCCATGCTTGCAGTGCATAACGATCACATTCCTTGTGGGAATCAGTGCGTGCACATAACACTCTTAAATCCTCTTCCCCGCCCTCCCTTCATGTCTAGGTACCCTTCCCCTTTGCAAAAGATCTGTCTCCCTGTACCCTCTTATCTATCTTTTGTTTTGCTCTTCAAATTATTAATACTTTGGGTTTCTGCTATTTAAAAAATCATACAATATTTAAGCTTGTGTGTCCAATTTATTTCATTAACATTATGGTTTCGGAGTGCATCCATTTTCCTACAAGTGGCTCAGATTTATCCTTCTTTACGGCAGTGTAGTGCTCCACTGTGTATAAATATAACATGTATTACCTTGCTCTTTTGACTTTAGAAAAAATCCATTTTAATTGTGTCTTAGTTACTTTTCTTGTTGCTGAGACAAAACACCATAGCAAATTATTTTATTAAATAATAAATATAAAGAAGAACAGAACCCTTACAAGATAAGGGTAATGGGCAGAAAATGCCCATGCACAGAAATTCAGTGTCTCAAATATGGAGCATGGGCATGAATCCTGTCGGGGTCCCTATAGGGCCCCCTGTCCCTACCCCCTTCCTCAGAGAAAACCATGGTTCTGTATTTTGTATCACTGCCTTGTTTTTCTTTAGAATTTTTTCCTAACTTTACTTAGTTTGCATTTGGGGAGCTTCATGTAATTGGAATTATACTTTATTGTTCTTAACTTGCATTTTTCCTTCAGTATCTTACTTCTGGGCTACATCCTGTAGTGTCAGTAGTTGTTGTCCACTCAGCTGTTGAAAGCCTATGTCGGGTGAATGCACCACGCCATACATAAGCAATGCCCTGTCTATGAAAGGTTTCATTAATGTGCTGTGGCCCTCATGTGTAATATCTGATGCTTATGTGGAATATCTTGAGAAAATACCTAGGTGTGGTATTGTTGCATTGTAGGGTATGTGAAAGTTCATGTCTGTTTCCAGCTTTAATAGATAATGCTAAATTAGTTTCCAAAAGGTTTAAATTTATATTCTTGATAGCAGTGTAGGAACATCTGGGTCTTCCATGTAGGTGCCAACATTTAACGATGTCAGTGTGAAGCTTTTCATTTGCAGTGAGTGAAAAACAATTCCATTTGTGTTTCCCTGCATATCAGTGAAGTTGGGCAGATTTTCTTTAACCATTTGTGATTTCTTTTTTCCTACAAAGAATCTGTTTGGATCCTTTCGGTCATTTTTCTGTTGAATTATTTCTGTTTTTAAAATTGGTTTGTAGAAATTCCATATATTCTAGGAAGAAATCTTTCATAATTGTGCACATGACAGGTACCTTCCCATTGGTGGCTTGTCTTCACTGCCTTGGCATGAGGAAGAGACCTTCTTCTCTTACCAACCCTTCTTCCCACAGTCTGCCATTTTGTGTTTTAAGATGCCCCTTCTACCCAGAGGTTCATAATTGTAAACTGGGTTGTCTTCTAAAATGCTCATGGCTTTGTCCCAGTGAATGGTGTGAAATTGTCTGAATCATTTTTACTATATAGAACTGTTTATTTGAGGACCTCTTATTAGAAGGCCTTCCTTTCTCCACGATGTATAAGTGCCAGCTCTGTCACAAATCAGGTCATAAGTGGGGTTTCCACATGTGTTGGCCCTGAAGACCCAACGTCCATGAGTCAGCCAGACGCCAAGGGCCCTCCCCAGGAACCTCAGATTTTAGGTTAGAAGGCGCCTTTCTCACATTACAATGTAGGGTTTTTTGTTTGTTTGTTTTTTGTATCTGCAGTCTGCATGTACTGAATACCATCCATGTGTCAGACATAAAGTAAGAGTTTGCCTCTGTAGGGAACTTAGAAAAAGTTCAATATAGTAAGATACCTAGGATGGTGAAAGGCAAACAAATACTCGAGGAGGAGACTTAAAAATAGAACATTACGACAGCATCAGAGCTGGTTTGGGGCTGGAAGCTGATGACATTTCAAGCGGAGAGGCTAGAGCAGTCTTTCCGAGAAGGTAGTATCTGGATAAGAATCTTGGCATTGAAGACACTGTCCATGTGGATAGCCAGGAGAAAAGCCTTCGGCAAAACAGCACGGAAAAAGGATTCTGGAAACAAAGATGAGCGCTGGACATTACTTGGCCAGCATTTACTAGCCTTCATGTCCCTGGGCCGTGGCTGGCTGAGCTGGAATTCGGGATCTGGGAGGTGGAGAGGGTGAGGATGGACTCGAAGGAGGACAGGGACTCAGAGGTCTCAGGAGCAGACGTGGCCGAGTGAGTGGAGAGCAGCCCCAGGGCGCCAGGGTTACTGAAGCACAGGGAGCCGGGCGGCGGCCGGTCTCGGGGGCCTGGTCCTGCCCAGGGCGTGCCGGTCCGCACAGGCTGGGCGGGCACCGCAGGCGTCCAGTCAGTGACAGTGCAGGATCCTGGCGCTGTGGTTTCAAGGAGCCAGACGCTCCCAGGCCCCCTTCCGCCGGAATGGTTTGCCCAAGGTGTTTCCACCCAGCTGAGCTGCTGGGCTCCTAGTCTTAGCCCCAAGGGGAAGAATCTTCGTTAAATTCCGGTCTGCACTCAAGTCGTGTGCGGTCAGGTGACGAGCTCACTTCCGGGCTCGCCTGGGGTCCGATCTTCTCGGGAGGGTTTTTCCTGTCCTCTCAGAGCTGGGTTTCAAGAGAGGCCACCTGCCTTGCAGATGCGGTGGGGAGGCCATGCATCCACTTCCACTTCACCTGACTCTCGGGCAGATTTACACGGGGATCTCCACTGAACTCTTCTCTGTGGGCGGCCGTGGGCTTTGCTCTCTGCCCTGTACCCCAAGAACCTGTGAGAAGCAAGTGACCCTGGAATCTACCTGTGCGACGCAGGTCACCACCCAGGAAAGCTTGTTTTGTGTACATCTCCAGGTGCCCTGCTTTTCACTTAGTTCTTGGCTTCTGAGTGTTCTTTGCTTTGCCTATAGCTCATCTCCCACTTAAGAAGTTTTATTTCTTTTCTGGAATTTTTCGTTGTCTTTCAGTGGGTATCTAGTCGCCAGGCAATGTAACAAAAGCTGGCTAAAGTCATTTTTAAAACTGCATTACTCTGCTTTCCCGTTGTTGGACACAGTGTCTGACACCCACAACCTACAGGCTGAGAGGTTTAATTTGCTCACGGTTTCAATCTATGGTCACTGGTTCTGAGGCGGAAGGAGGTGGCGGAGCAGAGCTGCTCAGGTCATGGCGGCCCAGCAGCAGAGCAGCGGAGCAGGGCTAGAAGGGAAGGGACGGGAGGAGACAGACCCAGGCCAGGCTCCGTGACCCCCTGCACATGCCCAGCAGTGAGCTCCTCCCATCCCCAGGGCAGATCCCAAAGCCACCAGGCCCAAGCTCCACCCAGACCCACAAAAGCATGATGTGTCACCGCTTTTCCTAAAGGTCTGCTGGAGACAGAGCCGCTGCAAGGAAGAGATGAGGATGCAGCAGCCAGCGCTGACTTCTCTAGGGTGCTGTCCGAGGAGGAGAGGGAGGAGTTAAAGGCAGAATTAGTTCAGGTATGTTTAGTACTCTTCTCGCTGCTGCTTCTGTCTTTGGACCTTGAGTGTTTTCACTAGCTTGATACAGGTCCCATATTGTAATTATGTTGTCTTTCACTTAACAAAATGTAATAAATAATACACTGCAAGATGAGTCAACTTTTTGAGAGTATTTTTGCAATAGTAATTGTTCACTACCTGTTAGTTACAGTGGTAAAATGAATATTTGTGCTGCTTAATCAACAATAAGCATGTGGAAACATGCTCTTTTTAGTATCAGAACACTGTGCGACTGATAAATCATTTACAAACCCAATGGAATTTGTTTAGAAACATGGCATATGTGCAAGGACCTTATTAAGAGGAGTCTTGCCAGGCATGTGACACATACCTGTATTCCCAGCTGCTTGGGAGGCTGAAGCAGGAGGATCCCAAATCCAAGGCCATCTTAGGCAACTTAGTGAGGCCCTGTCTCAAACTTTAAAAATGAAAGAGACTGGGGATATAGCTCAGTGCTCCTGGTTCCATCCCCAGTACTGAAAACACAAAGCAAAACAGAAAAGAGCGACTCTTGTTTTAGGTAAACAACGTAGCTGAACAAGTTCTTTGAAGTGATTTTCTTTTTTTAATGAAAAATCAACCATGGAAGCAACTGAACTGACTGTTGTGCATTCAAACAAGGCTCTGGGGCAAGAGGAAACTGTATTGAACTGAAGCTTACTCTGACTGGTGTGTGCTGTGGGGATGTGGGCTGGATTCATCAAAGGTCTGCAGCACCCTCCGCCCTGAGGCGGGCGCCCGCTTGTCCCTGGCTCTCACCAGAAGCAGGGCTCTGCCTTTCTGCTCTGACCTTTCCACAGGCTTGGGATGCAGCCTGGGGCTCCACACACCCTGTCCTCTGCCCACCGTGTTCTTCAGGTGCAGCCAGGCCGGGTGAGGCACACGGGTAACCCAACACTCAGGGAAGCTGATGCAGGAGACCTTCGAGTTTGGGCCCAGCTGGGGAAACTTGGGGACTTAACAAGACCCTGTCACAAAAAAAAAGAATAAAAAGTCTTGAGGATGTAGCTCAGTACACAGGCCCTGGATTCAATCCCTGTACAAAAAAAAAAAAAGAAAGAAAGAAAAGAAACAAAAAGGAAAAAGACTTTTCAGGTTCTTTTAAGATACACCCTGAAATAATGTCATTTAAAGTTGCTTTTAAGTTTTATTTTTGATTGACACGTAACAGCTGCCCATAGTTATGGGGTTCAGTGTGAAGAGTTCATGCATGTGTCCACGGTGGTGATTAAGTCAGTGTGGTCAGCATATAAAACATAAAACCCTCTCTTAGTTATTCTGAAATGTATGATACAGCACTGCTAACCCTGGCCACTGCACTGTGAGTGGAACGGCGGACCCTGTTCTTCCTGTCAAACTGCAGCTTCGTGCCCATTGACCAGTCTCTCCCTTCTCTTCTCTGCCCCAGGTAACCCTGTCCTTTCTGGACTTCCACTTTCTGAACTTTTCAGGTTTCCCAAATGAGTGATCTCATGCAGTAATTGTCTTTCTATGCCTGGCTTTAAAATACTCTTATTTATTTTTTGATTTTGTTGGGTCAGGTCTGATCTGGTCTGGTCTGGTTTGGTTTTTTGAGACAGGGTCTCACTATGTATTCCAGGATGGCCTTGAAGTCACTATGTAACCCAAGCTGGCCTGGAATTTATGGCAATCCTCCTGCCTCAGCCTCCTGCATGTTGGGATTACAGATGTCCACCATCATGCCTTGCACAAAATTTTACTTTGAAATAAAGAAGCAGCTTATTCTCTGGTACAACTGGAAATGACTACAGTAAGCACAGTGCCTCCAATCCAAGGCCCTGTGTCTAGCTGGAAGTGCCTGTGGCCACTGCTGAGTCACCCATAAAATGCCCAGACCCAAGTCAGCCTCAGCAGACAGAGCAAGTGCACATTTTTTTACAGCCCCAAATCCACATCAACTGTGGTGTCCGAAAACCGAGTTCTGGAGGCAGGTATAAGCTGACGCCCTGCACTCAAACTTCACTCCTCCCTGGGAGACTTCAGTTCAGTGTGTGCACACACAGCCTCTGCAGCAGACAAGCTGCTGGAGAAGGCCTTGCTGAGGAGCATGGGTTACTTTTATAATCAAGAAAAGCTTCGCATTGGTTTTAAATGAATGCCCCATAAATATTTAAAGTGTTGTCAGAAATTCTCGTCTTTTCTGGCCAGCAATAAGCTTCCAGCAAGTTTCATTTCTAAGCTGTTTGGAGCCTGACTTCTGATACTGGGTTCAAGAGCCCGGGATGGGTGTGGTTGCCCTTCAGAGTGCGCTGCCTTCCAAGCCTTCTCTCTTCTTTCCGGTTCTTCAGAGATGAAGAAGCGCAACATCATGACTTCCAGCGCTTGGGCCCGACCCTCTGTCCCAGGGCCTGTGAGGAGCAAAGCGAGCTCTCTGCAGTTCTTCCTCTTCTTATTTCCATGTCTTTCGCTCGCTCTCAGGCCCTCTGCTTTATGCTTGCTCTTTCCCTACATCTGCTTTCCTTGCTGTTTCATGAGCTCGTGCACACGTGCAGGTGTGCAGCAGACCGATCCCCTGACCGTGGGACGCCCTGAGCCGTGGGGGGGGGGCTCCCCCAGCCAAGAACACATGAGACACCTTGAGGTGCTCGGTTCTCTGTGCACACTCTGCCAGGACCCTTGGTCACAGCGAAGATGCCACTGGGTCCACCCGCCACCCGAGGGCCTGGATGCCTCCACCAGCCTCCCTAACACCTCCCTTCACCCGGGCACCAAGGTGTGGCTGCCCCCGAAGCCAGCCTGAGCGTCTGAGGCTTCCTGTCTCTGGCTGCTTTGCCGGACAGGGCTCTGCGTGAACCACACACCAGGCTGTCTTTGGTCTGCACCTCACCCTGGATCCCTCACCCCTCCTGTCCCTGAGAGTCCCTGTCCCTCCGGGCGATCTCATGACTCCATTCACATACCCAGCCAATGTATACCACACACACGAAAGCTCTATAAAGACTTCTTTTGGCATAATATAGCCAACAGTGTCAAAAAGGCAGATGGATTCTGCATTTGTTTCCTTTGGTTTTTTGAGACACGGTCTCACTATGTAATTCAGGCTGACCTGGAACTCACTTTGTAGCCCAGGCTGGCCTCAGACTCACAGCGATCCTCTTGCCTCGGCCTCCCTGAGTGCTGAGATTACAAGCATGTGCCAACATGCCTGGGTGGATTCAGCATTTTAAGAGAGAAATCTCTTTCAGTGCAATGTGAGCTTTAATTTGTTACTGTGGCCAAACTGTGGCTGTATGCCTCGAGGCCCCTTGGATGGGAGGCCAAGACTAGCTCTGACCGCTGCAGCAGGTGTCCATAGAAGTGTCCAATTAGCTTGAATTATTTTACAGCTTAAACAAAGGCTTCTATTTGCTAATACCGAAAGTAGAATATGTTTTACAACCCTTATCAATCTCTCAGGAAGTACTGTTTTATTTCAGAAAGTGTTCTATCTCACTCCCAGCTGCCTTTCTGAAATCTTTAAACAACTAATTCTCTCTGTCTCTCTTTCTCTCTCTCTCTCTCTCTGCCTCTCTCTCTCTGTCTTGGTAATGAGGGTCAAAGCCAAAGTCTCTACACGACTCTACCATTGAGCTACATCCCCAGCCCTTTTTATTTGTTTAATTTTTAAAAATAAGTTTTATTTTATTTTGTCCCATTTCCCCCCTCAAGCCCCCTCCCCTCCCTGTGTACAAAAGCTTTGCTTGCATTTCTCTTCTATTTTCACATCCCTTCCTTCCTTTCTTCCAGCCCTTTTTATTTTATTTAGAGATAGGCTATTGCTAAGTTAACTGTACAGGATTTGAACTTGTGGTCCTCCTGCCTCAGTTTCCCTCATTGTGGGGATTATAGATGGGCACCACCGTACCTGGCTCTATCTCTCTTCCCTAAATAGCCCTGAGCACTAGCTCTATATCCCTGCCATCACACTCCGAATTCCCCTTTACTGAGCTGCATTCTGTGCTTGGCGTTTCGTAGCTGCCTTGGCTTTGCAGTGGATGAAGCATTGGTTTTAGTGCTGTCACTCTGTGATTACATAACAGTCAAATCCTGCCAATGTCTCCTAGATAAAGTGACTCAGGAGAAATAGGTATTAATAGGAGTCGGAAAAATAGCAGACGGCGGCGTTATCAAGTAGGCAGTCTCTTCACACCCTGCTTTGGACGCTTCTCTCTTTGGGGGCGTTGGTCCCCAAGAACACACAGTGCCTCCACAGCATGCTCCTGTTCTGTCCGCCCTCCGCTCAGAGGCCTGGGGGCTGGGCCTTGGCTCTCCTGGCTGGGCTGGCAAACAGCTCTCTCGTAACTGGGAGTCCTCACCACCGGCCTCCCACAGGCCTTGGGGTTCCATTTCGGATCTGGGGATCTGCACCCAAAGGAGCCACTCAAAGGAGCAGGCCTTAAAGCTAATCATCACCTCCATGATTAAGAGAGGATCAAAGCATTTTTTCTTCTGTTTTGTTATAATTTCATGTAATCTAACAGATAGGTTAGAAAAATAAATTTTCAATCTTAAAACATAAATTTTATAATGAAGTGAATTCATTACCCAAGTCAGCTTAATTAATTCACTTTTTAGCATCCTTATCAAGGTAAATTTATATCACATGAAATTAACCATTTCCAAGTGAACAAACTCAGCATGCTGTCTAACGGCTACTTCAGTCGCTCTGAAACACTTCCCTGAAAGAAAACCACATCCCTGAGAAAGTCCCTCTCCGTTCCCTCCCCAGTCTCTGACACTGCCGACCTGTGCCCTCTCTGAGGAGTCACTTTTCCTGAAAATTCCATATAAATGGAATCGTCTAGCGGGGAGCCTGTCCCCGTGTGTCTGGCTGCTCTCACTCGGCCTCGTGTTTTCGAGTTTCATCACGTTGCAGCACCTGTGGAGACTCCATGTCTATCTATGGCCGACAAGATCGGGTGCATTCGGGTGGCTGTGGCTGAATGATGTACTTTAGGAATGTCCTACAGTTGTTGATCTCTTCCTTCCGTGGGCCTCTGGGCTCTTTCCTCTCCTCTGCTGTGAACACAGCTGCTGTGAGCATGTGCACGCGACTGGCTTGAGAGCCACTTCTTGCTGCCTCGGGGCATACGCTTAGGACCAGAACTCCTGAGTCATGTGCTGATTCTCCGTTTGTGTTCTTTTTTGAGAAACCACCAGGCTGTGCTCCACAGTGGCTGAACCGTGTGACACCCCCAGCAGTGAACAAGGGTTTCACTTCCTCCACATCTGCACCAACACTTGATATTTCCTATCATTTATACTTCAATAATCATGTTTAAATGCCTGATGTGAGCATAAATATATATCAAACAAGATCTTCTAGGAATGCCAGAATCCAAAGAGCTGTGCTTTTACTGAAGAAAAAATTAATTTTCAATGAAAAGAGAAAAATATTCCAATCCATATGATTTATCTGCACTACATCTCATTCCAAATTTGGTGTGGCTGACGGAAGTACTTATAATGTAGAATTTGCATGCTACCTGCATACAAATATCAGGGGGTGCCCATTAAATAACAGAAGTTCTCTGAACCTACCAAATTTAAATCATCACAATCTTGGGGCACAAACCTGGGATTCTCCATTTGAGACGTCATCTCTGGTCGTCTCTTTTGTAAGGTGAAGTGGAGAACACTGGCGTGACTGCACGCAGAACATCTCCTGGCCAAATGGGAACTGGATTTCACCGTCATCATCACTAACGTACCTGCCTCAAAGACCACGCTGCTGTGGCAGGACCCTGCGGGACACAGTGCTTGCCCATCTCAAATCTTAGAACTTCACATAATTTAAAATTGTATTTCTAACTTCTGAGGCATTTTAAAGATTTTTGGCAACTATTGAAGTCTCTGATAAAAAAGGCTAGAAGCTTTGAGAGTGTCTTATACTTGATTGAAATGGATAGAATTTCATTCTAGAACCTGAGAAAAACAGAACCACGTAAGTACTGGAGTTCACATCGGCATCCCTAAAGGGCTGTTTCCCACATGTGCCGCCTATCCCATACCCGCATTTTAGAATTAGTAGGTGTGGGGATTGGTGTTTCTTTCTTTAGGATCTTGTTTGGAAACTAGTCACTTCCATGTTTCTGTCACTTTTGCAAGCAAGATTCCATTAAAAGTTTATTGACAATTCAATCCTCTGCTCACACTCTCTGCTCCCCAGGTAAATAATAAATAGTCCAGTGCTCCCCATAACTGAATTGGGGGTTCTGTGGATAAGAGGTTGAAATGTATAAAATATATGAAACATTTCAGCTTCTTTCTCCTTTCCTACATCAGTAATTTATTTCTGTAAGTTAAAATTTCCCCAATTATTTTTATTGTACAGTAGATACTACACCAATACCCAGTGTACCAAAAAACAAAACAAAAAGAAATAAAAACCAGACTCACAGTAGTTTCAGTCTAAGTGAATAAAAGCAGAAAAGGTCTTTCTAACTGATAATTAAAGGTGGCATGAAACCCAAGCATTTTCTGTGGTCAAAAAGCAAGAGATACGATGATGAGAAATATCAGGCAGCAGATGAAATGCAGGAGAACACATTGACAAAGCTGAAAAAATGAAATGTGACATAGAAACAAAATCTGAAGGGGCTCAATTTTCAGCTAACAGTGTTCTCATGTAATGCGGGGAACAAAAGCCTATTTCCTCGGTGGCCTTGGGTATACTCATTTTGCAGTTATCAGCTTAAGTGTGCCAGCCAAGCATTCTCGCTCATCGAGACAGGTGGAGTTCTAGTGGTCACATGAGCTGGGGAACACGTAACTCATTCTGTACTTTAGAAGGGTTTCCAAGAATATATAAAATGATGTTCCATGAACAGAAAGAAGTGGGTTATGTTAAATTGTCAGCACATTCTGCTGGTGTTAGAAAGCCCAAGATATTGTTTTCTTCTACTGTGGTATTTGAGATTCTTCTAATTCAGTACTTTGTCTCTTTTGCTGAAATCTTTCTGAAGATTCACAGCTGTGGATGCAGCTCAATGACAGAGCATGTGCTTAGCATGCATTAGGCCTTGGGTTCAATCCCCAGCATTCAAGCAGTAAAAGAAAGAAGAAAAAGGGAGGGAGGGAGGCAGAGAGAGAAAGAGAGAGGGAGGGGGAGAGAGAGAGAGGGAGAGAGAGGGAGAAAAGAGAGTCACATCACAATCCCTGCTATTCACCACTGGGTCAAAATCTCCTCGTACTAGTAAAAAGACTCCATTAGTTGGGGTTCACTAGAGGAACAGATTTAATAGAAAATACATGTGTGGCTATACAAGGACTTACTAGGTAGGCCTTCAGAATGGAAAGTAGAAGAGTCTCGGTGGCCAGAGGTGGAGGAAGGCAAAATGGGCACTGGAGAGTGGGAGGATCCAGCTGAAGGTCAAAGGCCTGGAGCTCACTGCAGAGTCTTTTGTGGGTTTGTGTTGGAAAGCCAGAGGGTCTGCACTGGAAGATTGAAGAAACAGCAGACCAAGGTCCAAAGCCAATAGCAAAGACCCAAGCTCCTCTGAAGAGAGTGGGCACATGTCCATCCTTCTTCTTTCCCTTTTTAGCCCATCCAGGCTCCAAGCCTATTGGTTGGTGCCACCCACATCCGGGATGGGTCTTCCCTCCTCAGTTTGCTAGGCTACCTGTCTATCATCCACAGACACACCCAGAGTTTACATCTGCTAGCTGGTTCTCACTCTAGTTGAAATGTCATAATTAATGATCACAATGATTTTTTTTTTTTTTGCAAAGCCACACATTGTTTTTCAATATCAACTGATTTGAGGACAGAAGAAGCACATTTGAAACATGACCGGCAGAGTTTATGGTACATGATTCCTCTTCCTTTTTAAAAAATAGAAATCTAGAAAAGTAGCAAAATTTTATGAACTTTGTGCATGTGAGCACATAGGTCAAGGTTCTAAGGGCTTCTACTGATTTTGTACTCTGGTTTGATAAAGAAAAGTCCTAAGTGTTTCTGCTTTTCCAAAAGCAGAGAGGGGAGTGTAAGCATGATTACCAGGATGATACAGAGTGCATCCATACAAACCCTGTAAGGTATGATAGCCGATTGAAATCAGACTGAGAGGACTAAGATGTTTTTACAGGATAGAACAACACTCTCTAAACCTGGGTATTCCACACACTTCCTTTGTTAGAAATTACATGTAGAAGAGCATCTTTTTCAGTACTGGAGGTTGAACCCACAGGCCCTATAATCCCCAGACTTTTTGTAAATTTTTAAATTTTGGACAGGGTCTCCCTAACTTGCCCAGGCCAGGCTTGAACCTGTGACCCTCCTGCCTTACCCTTGCAAGAAGCTGGGATTACAAGCATGTGCTATCATGCCTGCCTGCAAGAGCTTTTAGATTCGGTGAAAAGGTAATACTAAAGAACTCTGCTTTCCTGCAGCAGGGAGGAAAGAAGAAATCTATCTATACAGATCCTTGTGCAGGAACATTCATAGCAGTCTTATTTGTAGGAACCAAACCTAGATGTCCTTCAGCAATAAACCGTGGTAAATACACACTGTGGAATATTACTCTGCAATGAAACAAAACATTCTTGGCTGCCTGGTAAGGGCAGGCATCAGGAAGAGGAAAGGAGGAGGAGAAAGAGTTACAGGGCACAACTAGGAGGGCACAGATGTGTACACTGCCTTTATTATGACGGTGGCTATCGAGGCCGGTTCGTATGTGAAGGCTAAAAAACAGCACACCTCAACATGTGTGGGTTGTTGTAAGTCAGCCAAGAGTCAACACATCTGCTAGAGAAGAAGCCCAGCCCACTTGTGTTCGTCCCTCCCCACCACTCCCTTCTTAAAGCACTGGGTCGGAAAGAAACACAATGTCAGGTAAATGTATGGGTCTCCCAGGACAGGTATGTGTGGCTGGCAAAGAAGAACCACACGCAAAGGAATTGTTTCATCAAATAAGAGGTATGCTGCAAAACCAATTTTGGTTCAAAAATTATTTTATGTACAACTTTAGAAAAGAAGTTGGGAGAGCAAGAAACCAAAAGAATAATTGGTGGCTCTTTTCTAATTGGCTACAAGGGACTTTTATTTTCTCATTTTTTTTTTTTTTGGTTTGTCTTTGTTTGGGGGTATTTTTAAAAAATGTGTATGTGTGTGTGTGTGTGTGTGTGTGTGTGTGTGAGACACAGTCTCACTCTGTAGGCCAGGCCTTGAACTCACTATGTAGCCCAGGCTGGACTTGAACTTGCAACAAACCTCCTGCCTCAGCCTCCCAAGTGCTGGGATTACAGGTATGCACCACCACACCCAGCTGTTTTCTTGTTTATATTTTGCTGTGCAATTTGAATTTTTAACAAGGAGCACTGGTTACTTTCTAATCACTAGAAAAAAGTCCATTCTGTTTCTAGTTCAAACATCGGGCTATCTTCTGTGTAGCCCATTTCCAGGCTGGCCTGGCAGGCAACTGTGAACACCAAGTAGTGCACAGTTGGCTTGGAAGAGTTCTTTCCATTGTAGCTCTGATGTTTCTCTCCCCGTTCCCTCCCACCTGCAGCTGGAAGAGGAAATCACAACACTGCGGCAAGTGCTGTCGGCCAAGGAGAGGCACCTGGTGGAGATCAGACAGAAGCTAGGCGTGAGCCTGATGAACGAGCTGAAGCAGAACTTCAGCCGGAGCTGGCATGACATGCAGACCACGGCTGCGTGAGTAGGCTGGGCTTGTTAGGCAGTTAGGTTGTTTGCACCTTGACCTTTCCAGAGGTTTCTGCTTGTTTTCTTCCAAGGCCAATTTGGTGCTTGTGGCTAGGAAAAAAATACTTTCTCCAAAACTAAATAAAAAGATATGAATAATCACGGCTTATGTTGCACTATAAAGGATATTCATATCTGGGTACAGTGGCCACATCTGTAATCCCAGCTTTCTGGGAGGCTGAGGCAAGAGGATCACAAAATTCAAACCCAGCCTGGGCAATTTAGCAACTTAGCGAAACCCTGTTTCAAAATAAAAAGGGTAACAGGGCTCAGGATGTAGCTCAGAGAGAAGCCCCTATGTTAAGTTTGTAGTACTGCAAAATAAATAAATATAGGAGCTTCATAAAATAAAACTGTTGAATGAAATTAAATTCCACCCCACCAACTGTCATGAAATGTACACTTTAAATGTCTTTCTCTCCATTTTATGTTTTAAGATATTGTTAAATACACATTTTTCTTCACTTTTTCTCATAAAATTCTAAGTGGGCACCTTGTTTTAGGTCAGGTATGAAAAACTTTGGTATCTTAGTTACTTTTTTCACTGCTGAGACAAAATAACTGACAGCCAAAGTTAAAGGAGCAAGGGTTTATTTGGCTCACAGTTTGTAGAGATTTCAGTCCATAGTTGACTGGCTCCAATGCAGGGCAGCATGGCAGAGAGGCGTGAAGAGATGAAACAGTCCATGGAAGGGTAGACAGGAAGGCAGCTGCAGCAGCAGCAAGCCTGCCTGTCCCTCTATATTCCATCTAGGCTACAAGCCTCTTGATTGGTGCCACCTATATGCAGGGTGGGGCTTCCATTATCCACACCCTTAACCCCAGTATCACACCTTAATCCACATTCACACACCAGGCGTCTATGAAACTCCACACCTATGACCCCACGAGGCTTTAGGGGCCCATCTAGACACAAGCCATAATGCTCAGATTCTCTGGACTCGTGCTTTTTTTGGACTACTTTTTAAATCATGAAAAATGAAATGCTGAACTATGCTGGTACTTTTCTAATGATTTAAAATATTTTGCTTATCAAGTGGCCTTGTAGCAAAGTGAAGAAAGTTCTCAGATGGACAAAGTGACTTTTCTTCTTCTTGAGAGTTAGGGGCTGAAGGGGAAAACAGAGGCTTCCTATCTGGCTTTAACTTTAGCCCCAGATGCTACTATCAAAAATGTTTGCCTTTGGATTGTCCGTTTTCTTCCCTGGACTTGCTCATTAGAAGGGAAAGCTCTTGCATTCCTAATACCCAGATGGGATCCAATTTTTTCCTGTTCTGAGAGAGACCTGGTAGGAAATAGAGGGACCCATGATGGACACCAAGTGTTTCAGTTTTACTGGGGATTATTTTTGCCTTCTGGTCCCTAAGAAATGAGGTCTGGCATTCTGGTCCTTTGTGAAGATGCCCTGCAGAGAACTTGGACCTCATAGGACTCTGAGGTCTCCCTGTGTGGTTCCCAAGGTTTCCATGTGAAAGGAGACTGTTTCTCAACCCTATAACATGCCCAGCCATCCCCAAGGCTGCTCTTCTTGTGCACCCCAAGGATTCATCGAGATAGTTTTCAGGCATTTAGTCAGGGAGCCCATAAGTGTGTACCCAGAGGTTTCCAGCCTGATGGTGATGATTCAGGAAGGAAGCTGGAAAACATTCACTCACAGAGCACTTGCCTAACATGTATCAGGCCCTGGATTCAATCCTCAGAATAGTTAAAAAAAAAAAAAAGAAACAAACAAACAAAACAAATCACACCTCGATGTGCACCAACTTAAAATACATATATTGCAACACTGTGTGAACAATATTCCGAAAGAACAGCTGGAATTACGCAGTAATTGAATAAGCACATGAGTCAGCTGTTCCGGGATCTGTCTTTGCACTTGGTGGCCTACACCAACTGGTGGCCCTAACAGCTTGCAGCAGGGACCCCTCCCCCTCCCAGGCTCTGGCTGGCTCTGCATTTAACTCTGCTCTGGGGGCTTCACGTCACACTGATCTGACCCCTCTCTGGGATGTAAGAACTAAAAGGGTCTTTTCCCCAACCTCTCTGAGCTCCACAAGGCTAAGAGATCCTACTGGGGTGGGTGGGCAGGGGGTGTTATCTGCCCCAAGTCTGATAGGGATGAGGCTTAGAGGGGATCCTATTCACCGTGGGACATGGAACCTAAATATGCAAGTTCAAGGAAAACATTTAGCCTATTCGTACTGCAGAGCACGTGTAGTTTGGATTTTCCCACGTTTGAAAAACAAATCAGTTCTGTAGCCAGGCAACCTTCTTAGCATAAAGATTTAGGTTGGATGAATAGAGATTTGTTCTCTGAGGTTATGGAGCTTAGTCTAGTCGAGGAGACACAGTTTGTTTTGTTTCCATCACAAGCTAAGTGATAACTGTGAAAAGAGATGTGAGAACACAGGGGATTGTGGGAATGTAAAGGAGAGTCATGCCTGCAGCGATGGGGAATCCCCCTGGGGTCCTCTGGGCCAGGTGAAGGCCCATGGGCGGGCGAGAGAGAAGGCTGCTGCTGGTCAGGAGGCATCCACCTCCTCAGAGCTGCAGAGCTAGGTGTCCCCACTGGCCCTGTGGCACCTGGTAAAGGTTGTTCTGCACCTGCAGGCACAGACAGCTGTCGAGGGTCCCAACTTGCTATGACCCAACACTGTTAACGGGTGTCGACCTTTAGGAGTGGTTCATAGACCAGGTGAGACCTGGTCTAGGCATGGGTCCTGCCCTGGTCACTGTTGGAAGGGCAGAGAGCAAGCAGGAAGTGATGAATAAATACCTCAGGAGGGACAGGAAGTGGGCTAAGCTACCTGAGAGCCTGGGGGATGGCAGAGTAGCTGGGCTCGGCCCCAGGGTGAGGCTAAGGTGAGGAGAATGACTGCATTTGTGTCCACTGACTGGGGAGAGGCAGGGAGGAGCAGCTCTGCAGGTGTCAGGCTGCCCAGGCAAGGGAGGGTCCGGCCTCAGGGCCTGGAGTCGGGATCTGCCCCAAGGCCCTGAATGCTGCCTGCAGGTGGGGCAGCACCCAGGACCCTGCTTGAAGCACTGACTTCAGAACTGCCCGACAGACAGACAGGTCTGTCCAGCAAGAGGAAGACTCGGAGCAGGTCCAGGGAGGCAGACAGGGCATCAAGGTCCTCTCTGTGTGGACGCCCGTGCAGCTCTAGGACGGGAGACCGACTGACTGATTATTTATCTATTTGCCATCGGTACTGCAGATCCAATGCGGCCTTGCCCACCAGGAATTGTGCTGCTCCTGAGTCACACTCAGGCCTCGGTCAGGATGATCGCTCACAGACTCCCCGCCTTTAGGCACCAGGTGAACGTCCTCTGGCCGGGAAGAATCAGTCCCTTCCTTAGGAAGCGGGCGTAAGTCTATCTTCCGTGTGATTCGGGAAGAGAATCTCCCTCCAGCCTTGTTCCTGGGGCTGCTGAGGACCAGGTCTGCACAGTGCCTGGGAGGAATGAGAAATCGATTTCCCCAACTGATGAAACCCGGTGCTGTCAGCGCCCCGGGCAGGATGGGCCTCGGAGGGTGACAGGTGGGGAGGGGTAATTGCCAGTGGGGTTAGGTGGGCAGATTAGGTTTCAAAGTGCTGAGGAGAATTTCAGCGGTCAGAGGATGCGTGCGATTCCCAGTGGCAATGCTCGGCACACTGATGAGGTAATCAGGACGTATCTGGTGTGATTTGTAATGGAGGAAAGCTGATGGTGTGTTAATGACAGGTCTTGGCGTGCTTCACTGTGCAGTGGGATTCAAACTGGAATAGAGCTGCGGGAGTGGGAAGAGCTACACGGCCCACACTAATTGTCTGCTCTACAGAGGTGCCAGGAGCGCAGAAGCCAGTCAAGGGGCCACCGGGGCAGGGTTTCGTGTTGCTCTGGCTTGTGTCGGGTTTTACCATGTCTAGATTGGAGAGACTCTAAGAACGCGTACAGATGCCCCCTTCTGTTTTCTGCTTCTTTATTACGTTGCCTTTAGCTTCAAGCGGGCCTGAGGCAGGTGGGGGGCATTAGCATGACGGGGGCAGGGAGAGGAACAGAATCTCTTCTCACATGTGGTGGCTCTTGCCTACAGTCCCAGAACTCTAGCAGGCTGAGGCAGGGAGGTTCCAAGTTCTAGCCCAGCCGGGGCAACATAGTGACTTATCAAGACCTTGACTCAAAATTTTAAAAATAATAATAATAATAAAAATAATAACTACTACTACCATTGTTATTATTATCACCAGAGGGCTGGGAATGTCGCTCAGTGTGAAGGCACTGGATTCAGTCCTCAATACCGGGGTGGCCGAGGAAGGGGAAGAGGAGGAGGAATCAGGGAAACGGCCTTGAGGGGCCATGCAAGCCGAGGTCCTTCGGTTGTTTATGCGGCGGGCGTTCTGCTTTGCGAGCCCGGAAACCCTCCCACTGCTTAGTAAATCCCTGTGGGTTCTGCCACAGACCACGCTGGTCTCCAGAGGGCGGAAGGCTTCGAACAGGAATCTGAGCCGCTCCTCTTTTTGCAAAGCTCAATGACTTCACCTCGATCAGGATCGAGAGGTGAGGGCCCCACCTGCCGCCTTTTCGGGAAGCGGAGTGCGCAGCTGGGGAGTTTGGCTGGTGGTTTATTCACTGTGCCGCTGGGCTTCTAGCGGTGGGGCGCTTCTCACCTCTTTCGTGGAGTCCCGGGGGAGGTTTCGGGCCTGATTTCAGAGGCCGCACGCAGTCCTGCGGCTGCTGACCCCCTCCCCCCCGCCCCCGTTCCCTTCCGGCTTCCCTTACACTGCACAGGGCCCGAGGCTCAGACCTTCTCCTCTAAATCCAGGTGGTGAATGAGGGTTTCGATGCTGTGCTTAGGGCGCCGTGGGAAGAAAGTAGCCCCGAGTGGGCTCTGCACCCTTGATGAGGTGCTGCATGCACACCTGGAAGGGCTGCTTTCTCAGAGCCCCGTAGCAGAAGGTAAGGTGAACGCAGCTGTGGGCTGTGCGGGCCAGCTCCCCACCACGAACGTGAGCACGCGGCATCACAAATGCGTACTGATGAAGAGTGCTTTCTGATTTCTGTGTTGCCTTTGCTGGCTAGAGTCGTGATTAACAAGCCCCTCTGTGCCTTTGTGGCATTAATACACTTCTTATTCTTTACTTTTTTTGTTTTGAGACAGGGTCTCAATGAAGTCCAGGCTAAATCTGAATTCACTGTGTAGCCCAGGCTGGTCTTAAACTCTCGGAAACCCTCCTGCCTCAGCCTCCCAATTCCTGGGGTTACAGGGGTGGGCCATGATGCCCAGCTCACTTCTTTACAAATAAATCTGTCCTCCCCGGGCAGATCCCGCGTGTGCAGCGGGGTCTGCGCGCTCAGCTTTGTGTGGTAGACGCACACTCCGCCTGAACTCAGTGCACGGCCCACGAGGCCTCTCGGCCGCCCACCTCCCCCAAACGGTTCCTGACGCCCGGGCCCGCCCATGGTCCTCTTCGTCCTAAGTCTGATGGGAAGGAATTTGCAAAGTACGGGGAGAGAAGGAAGATGAAAATGTTTTATGGGGGTCGTGAGAAAACCAAACAAAACCCGCTGCTGACCACGGTCCGCTTTTCCTGGCAGCTACAGGAGGACGCAGGAGACCCTGAGCCACGCGGGGCAGAAGGCCACAGCGGCGTTCAGCACGGTGGGCACGGCCATCAGCAGGAGGCTGGGGGACATGAGGTGCGTGCGCGGGGCGGCCCCTCGGCCTCTCTTCAGGTGCCGACGACCCCACCCTGACCGAGGCCACTGTGCAGTGGGAGGCTTCAGTTTGAAGGGCCGATACTCAGGCCGGGTCTGAGGAGGAGCTTCCCGGGGACTGGAAGCAGGCAGTGGGGAGTTCCCGAACTGCGGCGATCCCGAGTCTCAGGAATCTGTTCCAGGGACGCCTCAAAGTTCAGAGCGGTGTGCTGCGGCCAGCTACGCCAGAGCAGTTTCCACACTGTACAGCCATCGAGTGGTGATTTCCTGTTCCAGGCACACGCATATTTATTTTCTTATTCAAAAAGGATACTGTTTGGATTACAGGACTGGCAGTTTTCTTTCTTCACTTTAGCAATATATTAATATATTTGACCTCTTCACTTTTAATGACTCATTATCATCCAGTGCAAGACTTTATCCATTCATTCACTTATTTATTTTGTGACAAAGTCTCACAATGTAGCCCAGGCTGGCCCTTTAACTCCCAGCAATCCTCCGGCCTCAGCCCTCCCATGCTGGAATTACAAGCATGGATCAGCATGCCTGGTGATGACAATAAAACTTAAGTACCATCCACATTACATTTTCATATTTCACTCTTACACAAAAGTAGGGTGAACATAGAGGTAGATTTTTCAACCTGAGAACCAAAGATCCTCACTCTACTAAAAAATAATACGTCATACTGGCGAATTTTAATTTTTCTCTTATATTTAGGGAAGTTATCCAACATAGAGTCATTACCATTATATTTTTGCTTGTTTAAATACATATCAAAAATATAAATAAATGATTATGGATCCTTTTATTTTGAATTTAGCTTATTGCCTCAGGAGAGGTTTCTTTAGAAATCAATTTCACTTATCTCTAGAAATCAAACATTTTAATAATAACCCTTTTCTAGTAGGTTTTTAATTTCCTTTTTTTGGAAAATTTTGTATGTAGCCAGGTGGCACACACCTGTTATCTCAGCTACTCGGGAGGCTGAGGCAGGAGGAATACAACTCCAAGGACAGCCCGGGCTGGGGATGTGGCCGTGTGGTAGAGCACTCACCTAGCAGCCACGAGGTCTTGGGTTCAATCCCGAGAACCCGGAAAAAAACCCTCCAAAACACTGTGCACATTTATTTTATTGGATTCTTAAGCTATTGTTACCTGAAGGCAAATAGTCATATTTTGTGTTTGACTCACTTTTTGCCTTCAGAAATGGCTGGATTTTGCCTGGCGTGCTTGAACCATCTTAACCAGGCATTGACGAGGGCAGAGCTAATCAAGGACAGGAGCCCGCGGCTGCGTGCATGGCTCAGTCTTCATTCTCCTGACACTGTGCCATCAAAAGCCCCTGAAATTCTCCAGAGTCAGCTTGGAGGAGCTGATTTTATTGCAAATAACATTGACAGTCATCTCAGTAGCATCAACGAATTTATCTAAACAAATACTCCCCTAGAGCAGGAAAGACCCGATTAAGTACCTGTTACACTGGAGAAAGTGTATTCTGCCTTAGTGGGACTCATCCCTGAGCGTGGGCAGCTGGGCACTGTGCTGCCCTGGGCAGTGCTTCTCTGTGCTCAGGGCCTAGCGACGCCTCCCGAGCTATTCAAAGTGCACGTTTCCGGGCCCCTCTGACTCCGCCCGGGAGGCCCCCACCCTGTGCCAGCCGAGGTTTGGGCACCAGGGCACCCTGCTCTGTCGCTCGCGGGCAGAGGCCCTGTTGGATGCTCTGCAGAGTGGTGGATGCGCTTAGCGAGTCTTGTTTTGAGCCCTTGGAAGGGGAGAGCGAGGGCGCTGCGGTCCCCTCTTTGCGTCTGCTGTGCTGACTTTCCTTGCCTCTCCCTCCGCTGCCGGCTGCAGGTCTCACTCCATCGGGTAAGCACCCACCCGCCTGGGGGCTGGGGGCTGGGGGCTGGGGGCTGGGGGCTGGGGAGGGCCCTGCCCCGCCGGGCGGACTGTCCCAGAGGGAGCGCGTGGCCGCAGACACCAGCGGCAAGGCGCCAGGACCACCGCGTCTGTGAAGCGACACCTGCCTCATTTCTGAATCATTTCCACCAATTTTATGTGCAGAGCAATTGCTCTTTCTGCGTCATTTCTTCCTATATTGGATAGGTCCTCAGAACTGAAAGAGGAAAGTGAAAATCTTTGAAATTGAGAGTAGCGTATTTTTACAAAACTTTCAGAAAGTGAAGCTGAGAAAGAGAAAATTATTTCTCCCAGTTGTCAAGTTTCTGACTTTCTCGTAACTGTTTTTTGTTTTTTTTTTTTTTCAGGCACAACTTTTTTATTATTTATTATTTTATTTTTATCTGTAAAAGAAATTGGGCCCTAGAAGTTACAGTGATTTAGACCACAGCAAAATTGTGCATTCATGTTCTTGTTTTTGTTTAGATACAATTAAACCATTACACTGGGGGCATACTTCATTTGCATGAAATTCTGCACTATTCTTAATGTTTCACCCTCAACTTTCTGCACCTTCTACATCTGAGAGAAGAAAGATTATTGGAAAAAACATGTTTAAAAGTTTGCAACAGTTATTTCTGGCTTCTGAATTAAGTCAATTTTACCTCGCCGGGGATTTAGCTCAGTGGTTTTGTCGCCTGCTGTGCAAGCACAAGGACCTGAGTTCAATCCCTGGTACCAAAAAAAAAAAAAGAAAAACAAAATTTCAAAGTAAATTTTAGCTGGAATTTTATATGAACTTTACTTGTTTCCTAGAGAGTCACTTACATTTAAAAAGGTGTACAGATTAGTAATGCTGAATTTCTTTTAGTGATGGCTTTTAAATGTAGTTTCTGAGGAAGTACTTTGGCTGTAGTTTCTATATGGAGTGTCGAGTTAAGACCCTAAGTATGCCCTGCATGTCTTCGTCCTTTTCTATCTGCACTTTGGTAAAGTGCGCCCACACTGATGGCCTCGGGGTGTACTGGGGAACCGTGACAAACTTGAGGCAGGACCTGTTATCCCCTGGGAAGAAGAGGCAGCAGAGACCATGTGGATAGGTCGGTAGGGGACAAGCACCAGCCCAGGACAAGAGACCCTTCTTGCTTCCACCCTCTGGCTAACCTGATTTGAGTGGGGTTCAATAGAAAATAACACAGAGGAGAGATGGGGCTCTTAGGGTTCTCAGAAATGTCTGTGCGTGTACCAGATGTTCTAGACGGTTGAACCAGAAAGAATGCGGAAGTCCTCCTTCCACGTTAGACTGTGAAAATGGCCTTAGGAAGTGGAGAGCTAGGCTGGATCTGGAGGGTCCACTGGGCTGACCAGCCGGGACACCAGGCATTCTCTGACTTCCTGTAGGGGCCCTACAGAAAGGAAATATAGGACCCAGTCATGGCCTATCTGTCTACTCTCCCCTCACAGCCTTGGAAGCTGACTGTGGCCCCTCATGCCCAAGGAACACTGACTCCATCTTGGATGGGTGGGCAGGAATACTTCTGGTATTTGAAACTGCTGTTTTAGAACTGTGAAGAGAAAGTTTTTCATGTACTTACATTGTGCTATCTTCTTTTTTCTTTTTGCCTTGAAGCTACTCCATTCGCCATTCCATAAGTATGCCTGCTATGAGGTAATGTGCGCACAATATTTTACAGACTATTTACGCAGAATGCGCTTGAACTGTTACTTTGTGGATGCCGCCATGCCAGCCGCCCTCCCCGGCTGCTTTCTGGAACGGAAATGGCTGAAGGCCTGGGTTCCGCCTCTTCCTTCCATCTGGTGGCCTTCTGGGAAGGACAGTGAGCTGGGCTTGGGCTTGTTGTCAAATACACTGACTTAGAACGCAGCCTTTCCCACGTGACCCGAGTGACCTAACCTAGCTGCCTCCAGTCCCTTACCTGTGTAGTGCAGTGAGGCCACCTCACACGAATGTGATGAGGCCAAAACAGAGTGACCCGTTTGAGACAATCAGCACAGGGCCGGGACGTTCCCCACACACTTGCAAGGGTGGAGACATAATTATCATTTCTGCAGAACGAAATACAAGCCCAGGAGAGCATTTAAAACGATGGCTGTGAGACTAAGGGGCTGTTGTCCTAGAGAGGATAGGATATCGTTAAGATTTTTAAGGTCAGTAGGACGGATAGGTGTCTGTTAAACGACACAATTAAAATACTGGCCAGATGCAGACTTGTGAGAAAGGCGTTCGCAGGCTCAAGGCTGCAGGACCTAGTGATACAGTTGTATCAATTCAGACTAACAGAAATGCAGTCCAGTGGAAGGAACCTTGGACTGGGAATCAGAAGAGGCAAGTTGTAGCTCAGCTCTGCCACGGAGCAATGTGACAGTCTGGTGAAAGTCACCTCATGGGGTTTGGTCTCCGGGCATTTAAAATTAGAAGCTAGTGCCAGATTTCCTGCCCTCCACAAGGTGCTACTGGGGCCAGGGGCTGTTGTCCATGGGTGTGGGGTTGGGGCTCACGGCTCTGGGACCCCCTCCGCTTCGATCTGAACTGTGCCTCTCATGCCTGCTTCCCAGGTGTACTTGTGGTTTGAACACATTAGAGCAGAGGTTCAGTTTCTATTTTAAATCATTTGTGACTGCTGAAGCCAAATTCTTTCTAGGGCCATTTCTAACGCTCAAAGTTTGTGGTCACACATGATCTGATTAAATCTGATAAAACAAGTTCTCCCTGTTCTCCAGCAGGCATCTGAATGTGATTTAATTAGAAGAATGCCTACTCCATTATGTCCCAGGAAGTCTCTTCTACACCGGAGTTGTTTGGTTTATTGGATGATTTGGAAACTCAACCACAGTACTGAATTTGGTTTTCTGTACTTAGTGATAAATGAGGAACACAGATTCAAGATTGTTTAGTTCATCTTCAAGTGACTTCCTCCTCCTGGTGTATAAACACCCACAGAGCATAGGGCAGCCTGAGACACTGACTCCTTTACTTAGCAAAATTTGAATCTGAGGATCCAAGAAAAATGGAAATAATTATTGTGACTTTGCTCTGTGAACCAGGAATCTCTATAAATCATGACTTGTAGTCTTTATAAATCATGACAGTGCAATCCCATGAACTTCCTGAGATTAACTCTGAAAGGGCAATCGATTTCCCTAATCTAACACATGCCCATGAGCCCTAGGCTTCACTGCCTGCCCAAGGAGGTAAGTGACAGCGACATAAAGCCAGCAGGGGGAGGGAAACACCTCAGACCCATACTCCAAGCCGCTCTAGTGTAACTACACCAGTGTTTCACCAAGAAACAGGAATATAAGAGCCACTCACGGGAAGTCGACCCGTCTGAGGCCGGTACTCGGTGTGTTGCCTGGCTGTGCCCTCTGACGTCACCAGTGTTGATCCACGCAGCCTGGCTCTAGTGCATCTCTGGTGTACGAAGCTTCGGATTCTCAAGGGACAATTACCAATAAAGCCTGGCTCACCCCAAAATGTATTCTCTCTCTTTTTTTTTCTTTCTTTTTTTTTTGGTACTGGGGATCGAACTCGGGTCCTTGCACTGGTGCAGCAGGCAGCGAAACCACTGAGCTAAACCCCCGGCCCCTGTATTCTCTATATTAGATGTCTCTTGATAATGCTAAAGCCTGGTTCATCCTACACTTTACTGTGAAACCCACATTTTACAACCATTCTCCCTTCTAAAGCACCTCTGGCCCATTCCTTAGTTTACTTTTGTTTGGGCCACTGAATAGCCTCTGAGACGTAGTGATTTTTAGTTGAATTCTTTGATCTAAACATAATGGCATTCGTTGCCAAAAGCTGACATGGATACAAGATTTAAGATGCATTGTAACCTCAGTTGTAACCTCAAGTGGTCAAATCCAGTGTAGGAAACGAGAAAGCACCAAACGAAGATACACTTGGAGCAATAAGACGGTGTACATATCATTTAGTGCAATGAATGAGTCACACATAA
Source organism: Heterocephalus glaber (assembly GCF_053883595.1). NCBI lineage: Eukaryota > Metazoa > Chordata > Mammalia > Rodentia > Bathyergidae > Heterocephalus > Heterocephalus glaber. The sequence goes on along the minus strand of NW_028258343.1, from coordinate 19,206,603 downwards.
AATGCCAGTAAGTTTCAAAGGCCCTAATAAGAGAACATATCCTTTTGGGGAAGAAAAAGAACACATGCTATTAACACAATTTAATCTTTAGATATTCAACAGGCAATGGGTGAATTTCAACATAACATAATGAAAGCATTAACTTTCAGAGGGGCTGGGGATTTAGCTCAGTGGTGCTACCGCCTGTGTTGCAACCGCAAGGTCCTGAGTTCAATCCCTGGTACAAAAAAACAAAACAAAACAGCTGAACTTTCAGAAACACTGCTTCATTGAACTCATCAAAATGATCACATTTTAAGATATGGAAAAGAAAAGATGTAGGGACTTTTTCCCATCCTTGAGTTATTTCTATCTTGTCTTATATTTGAAAAAAAAAAAACCTTTAAAATGCCAAGTAAAAGAAAGTCAAACATGACATTCTTCAGATAGATTTTTTTCCATGGCTTACAACACAGATTTTTTTAAAACGATGACTCAGAAAGATAATGTAATAGAAACAATTTATTAGTCAATGACAAATTAAGCGATCACTGCATTGACTCATTGGAAATGATTTATGATGCACTGATGGAATTTTAGGGTTGTAGCATTGTCACATGCTGTATGATTTATTCCACAGTTAAGTCTCCAACTCTCTCACTTAGAAGTATTCCATGCCTCATGTGGACCTAGCTTAGTAGAAGTGAAATGTATTTCAAAGCATGGTTGGGCTCGGTGCAGGCTGACAGCTGGCTCTGCTGTAGAGACAATGTTTACAAACAAGTATAGAAAAACCAAGCAGCATAGTTGCTAAGATGCTAGGTCTTTGGAACTGACCTCTCTTTTTTTGTTATTTTAGGAATTCTCCTACTTTCAAATCATTTGAGGGGAGGATTGAGACAACCGTCACAAGCTTTAAGGTACAGACAAGAGAGCCGTGTGTGATTGGGTTCACTTCAGCAGGGCCGCTTAGTCATCGGTGCCGCTAACGAAGCACAAGGTGGGGCCCCCAGCGTTCCCTGTCCCGTGGAGAGAGATGAAATCAGAGAGTCAGGCTGCTTCCTTCCCATAGAAAGCTGCAGATAAAATCAGTACTGATCAGTACATAGAGTGCTTTGCACCAAACCACTCGGGAGTGAATCGTGCGTTACCATGAACTGGATTTGTGTTCACCTCTTCATACTTATCCTATGAAGTAGGCACAGGAGAGAAGACTGGGGGTAGAATGAGTGTTACGGATGTGAAATTAGGGTGTGAGTAAACTTTCCATAACAGCACAGAGCTCTTCCACCTTGGACAAACACAAACCGGGCACCTGGGCTATGGGGCCATCCGCTTCCCCTTAGCTACCTGCAGCTGTTTATAAATTCACACTGAGCCAGCACAGGATGGTTAGAAAAGGCAGAAAGAGAGGCCAAGTCCAAGCAATGCATTATTGTATAGTAATGCATTTGACTCTTGGGCGTAAACTGAAAATATTTCCCCTTTATGATAGGTATTAAAAAGATGCAGTGGATTTATTGTTTAAGCCTTCATAGTCTACAGAGAGAAAAAAGAGCAAAAATAAACCAGTCTAATTTTAAAAAGATGTAGACTTTTAAAATAGGGAAAATCATGGAAAATATTGGGATGATTTTTGAAAGATGTTGCTTAAACAGTGATTTAATTGCATGTTGATATTGTTGTCAGTGTTGTGTATACAATCCATTTCTGTACTCTACTATTATGGGGAAGCTACAAATACAGAATCTGGGACGGGAGGGAACCCAGCTGTGTGCAGATGCTGGCTGTCAGCTGCTCCCACCTCCTTACGAGGCCTGGTGAATGCAGGTGGGGGCCTCATCCTTCCCTCCTGCAGGAGCCCAGTGCTCTCAGTGATTCCGACCTGGAGGATCTTTGTTAGGAGGACTCTTCCATTCTACCTGTGCTTTATTAGGCCTGTGATCAGGTGTTGAAAGCCAAGAATGAAGCTTTCACTCACAGTCCTGTCCTTGGCTTCAATCCACACAGTTGCTAGTCGCGGCCTCTCTCCCTGCTTGCTAGCATCGTTACTTACTTACTGAATGTACATGGGTCGATCAGCAGGAGCCATTAAGCCCCACGAGTAGGGAAATCTGCATGGCTGTGGAAGTGTTTTCTGCTGGAACATGTAGTATCAAAGCAAAAGGCTCAAAACTTAATGGCTATTTTCTCAGCGCTTGGTTTTCAGCCTCAGATGCCCAAGCAAGATGGATTCTGTTGCTTGGTAGAGAAGTTCTGACAATAGGAGGAGTTGTACTTTCTAGGTTTTCTTTAGAAGAGAGAAATACGAAGAAGTAAAAGAATAAAGAGCAACCTATTTTGATTTGCTTTTAGGACACTGGCAAACCCACGGTTCACACGTGATCTAAGTATCTGACCCCACCCTCAGGCTCTCACTGCCTGAACTCCTGTGCTCGGTCGGTCGGTCGGAAGGCTTATCGCCCATCCCTCTTGCGCCTTTCATGCCAGCAGCTCGGCCCACCAGATACCGTCCTGTGTCGAGACCTCCTGAAAGCGCACGCTATGCTTGTGTGATTTTCCCTGGGTTTAACAGGAATCACATCCCACACACCTTCTCTCACACAGCCAATGCCTAATTTCTCTTTTCCTGCCCACCCAGGCAGTGGAGAATAGCTGATAATCATGTTTTAGGTAAAACCACCCACTTCTTCAGTAGTTACAAATTTCTCATTCCCCTTTTCCTCCAGTTAGCCCTTCTTTCTGTAGCTTGTCTTCTGCAGTTTGCTTTCAAGTGCTAAATCCTCACCGACGTTTCTGTACCACTGCTCCCCTCTGGATCCCCGACTGCAGCTCCTGAGTCAGCACATATGAGAGCCCTTGTACATTTCTGTCACATTCCCATTCCCAAGTCTGGCTAGAAGCTTGGTTTTTGAGACTTCTGATGGGCACCGAGATCCTGCCGTGCTTATATTCCCAGAGAAGCAACATCCTACTGGTCCTACTGTGAAGCCAGCAGCTGTGGGTCTCCTCATGCAATCTGACACGTCCCGTGCAGCATTTCTGTCAAACCGGTTATTCCTCGTCCTCAATGCCCAAGTCTATAAATAGTCTGCTTTTCCATGAAAACATTTCCAATCCCTCATAATCACATAAAATTCAGTCCTGCTACATTCTTGCAGTGTATCACTTCAGAACACCCCTTGTAGTGTGGTTCTGACAGTCAGCAAGCGCGCTGTTTTGTCCAGAACAAGCAACCAGATGCCAGGTCAGCTCCTGTGAAGCCACATTTGTGTTTGAGCCATGTCCCAGTGACCTGTGAAGAACTCCAGCCCCACAGCCACTCCACAGCCACAGCCGGCAGCCACATTTACCGCACCTACTTTTTGATGGAAATATTGCATGGCCTGAATCAAAACGTTTATAAAAAGACAAGCAAGATATGTTATACTTTTTGTTCATTTGTGTGCTCTCAACCAGCTATTTTATGAGAGATTAGAAAGCACAATTCAGCCGTTCAAATGGAATTTTCTGTAGAGAAAAATTATAATTTTAGAGACAAAGTGACAAATTTTTGGTTGAAAACCTATTGTGAAGGGGAGGGTCCAGGAAAAGCTTATTTTTCCCATGTCTGCTTAAGCCAAGTACTGTAGCCCTGACCTTATACTGCAGAGTGCAGTCAGTAAAATCCATGTGGTTAGAAGCCCCGAATTTCCACCCGCTCTTTGCTAAACTGTTTGCTTTCAAAGCACTTCACTTGTTTAGCTCACTGTTTTGATCTGAGGGAATCAAGGAGAGGGAAGAGCCCAGCTGAGCCCAGAACAGAGCATCAGCCGCAGGCACTCACTGGGCTCGATACTGTCAGGCAATGTTACTGGGAAACAGAAGCAGGAGAATGTGCTGGTAATAGAGCAGACTGCCTTGGACCAACCTCATTTGTTTCTCTCAGAGAAGGAACAGGCACTGGGAGCAGGCGCAGGGGAAAGCGCCGTCCTCTGCGCGAGTCCCAGTGTTGAGACAGCGCAGGAGAGATCAGCGCTGCCCATAGGCTCAAGCCCAGGCCAGCTCAGCAGGTCACCTACTGTGGTGGGAGCTGCAAGCTGAGAATGGCTTTGCATTTTCTAAAGGTTGAAAACACCAGGATCAGAACAGTTCATGTGTGAGTTAAATGGCACCAGGTTCCTGCTCTGATGCCCGTACTTCCGCTTGGGGAACAAAGCCTTGCTCGTTGCTTACATATTTCCTGCAGCAGCTTTCTACAGCTGAACTCAGTATCTTCGACCAAGACGATGTGGTCCCCCATGACAGTAAAAATATTTACTCTCAGGTCCTGTACATAAAGATTCTTCTGACCCAAGCAGTATGGAAACGCTTAAGAGGCACAGAAAGATTTCAGGGCCAATGGGAGCAGAGTGTCTGTTTTGGAAAACATGAACGCTTTTCAACCCTGTTGTGTGTTTGTTTCAGAGGGCAGCCCAGGCAGTGGGACACACCCGTGTTCTGGGGGAGGTCACTGCAGTGCCAGGGACACTGGACACAAGATGCCAGCTGGGCAGTGCAGCATGCTTTCTGCTCTGTCGCCCTCTTCCTGGTTTCTCCACACTGTGAGCGAATAAAGGCAGGCCAGGGAGAAGAGCAAACACACCTGCACTAAACACGTTTGACCATTACATACTTTTTTCCCCCAATAAGTTTATTGGTACATGTTAGGTACACAATACAGTTACATTCATCATTGGGATCTTGCACCTTTACATGAGTCTCTTGGTTCTTATTTTTCCCCTTCCCCTGCCCTCCCTTCACCCCCTCCACCCTTCCCTATTTGCAAAGACTTTGTTTCCATTATTTTCCTTTTCTCATACTTTTTCCCTCCTTTCCTTTTTTGAAAGACTTTCAATAAGAACTTTTTCACAATAGCTAAGCATAGTGTTAAACCGTAAGTCGATTTCTCTGTGTTCTGTGTAGTCAATTGCAGGCACGCAAAAGAATCCCGGAGAGCATCGTGCCTTGCTTGCTAAGGGCTGTTCTGACCTGAAAAGCAGTTGCCACAAATTTAGCCCTGTGTGGAACTTGATCCACTCTCACAGCAGAAAGTGGAAATCACTGCATTGAGCCACTCAGTCCTCGTCAAGAGCCATTTGTCAGGAATTCAGGTTGTCCTGCTAAATCCCAAGTAGAAAACCTGAGCGTCAGGCACATAAGGATGTTTATACATTTGCAACACTGACAGGACCCAATCTGAGTCCAGTCCATCTTGATTAAATCTGTTCTCTGGATGAATGCGGTAGACACTGCAACCCAGCAACCTGATTATCCTCTGGAAGGATCAGAATCCTAGATGTAGAAGAAACAAAGAGAACGTTGCTAAATTGTGCAAAATAGTTTAGAATCCTATCACTGAGTGCAAGTACGAATGACATTATGCACTGTGTTACAGGAACCTGCTTCCTGCTCTCTGAAGATAAACCGTCTTTCTGAATTCTAAGTAATCAAGCTCTTGGCATGTTATAAAAACATTACAAACTTACAGTGAGCTGCTGACTGCATCTTTGCCTGTCTGCCCGTTTCAGATGAAAGTGGGGGGGGCGAAGCATGGCGGAGGCGATTTTGAGGAGGTCCTCAGCTCCACAGCCCAGGCCAGTGCCCAGAGTCCCCCAGGAGGCCCCTGGCAGGCCGAAGAGGGGCCGCAGTGCTAGGTCCTTGCAGCCTGCGGCCCAGCCAGATGCCAGCCACCACCCAGCCACGCATGCCCCGGCGTGTCCAGATACGGAGACCAAAATCCCCCTGGGAAAGGCCCAGGGCTCGATGATGTTCTTATTCCAAGCAGCCTCTCCAGAAAGTCGAATAAAATGATTTCCACTTCATTGGTGTTGATGATGGACCACGTGACCATCACCCACAGTATGCAGAGATTGTCATCTTTCCCAGTGTCCCAAGCAAAGCAGGTGCACGATTGGTCATGGCCCTTGTCTGTGTCACCCAGCGTATATTCCCTGACATGCAGCTATAGCTATCTGCTTTGGCCCTCTGGTGCCTCCTTTCTGATGGGCATGTCCTGTTGTGCTGAGTGGAGCCCTTGCAGGTGCAGCACCTCACGCATCTCCGTCAAGCTGCTTGTGATCTCCTCCATATCAACTGTGTACGTTTATTTAAGCAAATAAAAGAACTGATTTTAAGGATGACTGAATTCTTGATTTCTTTAAGTTTTCAGAGCCATGCGTGATCTTAAAAGTTGGTAGACACGACTCTACAGATGCTATCTTAAATCAGCTTCTAACTTGGTGAACAAAATAAAGGATATGAAAATAGTTATGAGCTCAGCTACCCTAGATGTTCAACTAATCTCCGATTTTAATATTCTCTCCAATTTACACAGAGTAGTAGCTGTTTAGGTAAGGGATATCTGAAGAGGGAATTTAGAATGCCTTCCAATTTACAAATTGTTCTTGAGTATGAAAATAATTGATGTTTTTCCTTTTTTGTTTTGTTTTTCTTAATGTTGATATTTCTGCACTCGTGGGTGTGTGTGTGTGATTGAACCCAAGTCCTCATGAATGCTATACAACCCTTCTACCACTGAACTACATCCCCAACCATCCCCCTCCCCCCTCAGGACCTTGCGCTTGTGAGGCAGGCGGTGGCACCACTGGGCTAAATCCCCAGCCTCCCAACCACCTTTTAAATTTGACTTTCAGGTAGAGTCTCACTAAGTTGCCCAGGCTAGACTCAAACTTGTGATACCCCTTCCTTAGCCACCTCAAGAAGCTCGGATTACAGGCATGCACCACCATATCTGACTTCTGCAATCAGTTTTATCCTCCACATTATATGCTTCTCTCCTAAATGAGAACGTACATTATTAGGTAGCAGGGAAATAACCTTAAGACATATTTGTAAAATGCACACCGAAAGACATACTAACTAAAAACACCACAGTTTTAAAGGCCTATGTAATTAATAAATACATGTTAACTTTTTGTTTTTGTGCTTATTATTAAATGGAAGTACATATATAAGACATCATGAAATAAGCCAATCCAAAAAATTCTGTCCAGCCTGATGGAGCATGGCAATCCATCCAGTCTGTTCCTCTAACTGAAGGTCATGCTGGTTCAGGGCCATGTGACCAGCAGGAGCTGTGGCCCTAGGGACAGGAAGCCCGCCCTGTCTGGAAGGGCCACGGCCGGCTGGTCACACGCCGCAGCATGAAGTACACAGCCTCCCTGTCCGACTGCAGTTACCTGGGGACTCTGAAACGGTGATGTCTCATCAGCTCTCTGCTGCCTTTTTTTTTTTTTAACTGCGTTCTGCACACTGCCTTGTATTGGATAATCTGCAATCTTGGTGTTGTAAACACTTGTCTTCACTCATGAGCTGACTTCCTGCACTCGATCATCTCCACCTTGCAATCTGAAAGCACGTCATTAAAACTGGATAGAAATCCTATCAGGAAAACTAGTGTTACTATCTCAAAGCTTCTAGTACAAGTTAGCTGGGGATTAAAACCATCTGTCAAAATTCTAATTTCATCCACCTGGCAAAACCACATTCGCATGACCTCTATTAGTCTGAAGGCTTTTTATTTTTCACCTAATTGAGCGTGACACTCGTAATGGCCGTGATAGAACCAGTCTTTTTGCATCGGAATAAGATTCGTGTGAACAAGGCAATCGCTCAGACTTGGGTTATCGGATCAGCTGTTGGAGGTGGTGGTCTTATTAAGGGCAGGTAGTGAGCCGAGGCCTGGTCCCACTACTGTAGGTCAGCGAGCACAAGGGGCCCGATTTCAGTGATGTCCAGCTGTACTCAATTCACTCACAGTGGTCCAAAGCGTTTCACAAGCACCTCGATGTTATTTGTACACAGTGAGTGTAACCTTTCATGAAAAAATCAAGATGATTCAGGGCAACACCATGTATACAGAAGGACACCTCAACCAAAACGCATCTCAGCCTTCAAAAACTTCCATGTGAATTGTGATTATAAAATAAACTTCCTAAAAAAAAAAAAAGCAGGCCATTCTGTAATGGAAGCTTCAACCACTTTTCAAATACTGTTGCTATGATGGAAAGTAATTTGTAAATGTGTGGTGCAACTTTATCCTACAACTTACATCTCACATGCTTGACAGGTCACGTAAGGAAAGCAGTGTGCGTCTTATTCTCTCTGGGCACGTTTTCTCAGAAGGCAGCTCTTGAGTAAGAGCTGCACGTTTCATGATAGCGCTGCTGTGTCTCAATGCCATCTGTCCATAGTGGCCAACATGGAGAGAAAAATGGAGATTAATCAGTTCTGCCTTCACTCCTTGTCCCAGGTAGCTGTCAGCAAGAAAGCAGTTTGCTTCAGTATAAAATGATGTGAACTTCATGCCCTTCACACTAGATAGGTGTGGCAGGATAAAGAAAGTGCTGCTCCTTTGGCTGTCGAATGTCCCCTCCAAAGTCACTGTGGTAAGAGGTTGGCCCCCGGACTGGTGGGGCTAGGAGGTAGGGCCTGGTGGAAGGGCCTGGTCATTTGGGGTATTCTCTTGGGGGACCGAGGAAGCCAGGTCTCTTCTTCCTTTTCATCCTCTGGCTTGTGAGGTTTAGTTTTACTCCACCACACAATCCCACTGTGAGGAGCTGCCTCACCCTGGCCCAAAGCAAATGGGATCCACTGACCATGGGCCAGAACCTCGAAAACTGTGAGCCAAAATAAACCTTTTCTCTTTATAATTATCTCAAGTATTTTGCTGCAGTGGTGGAACGCGAATACTGGCATTTATGTATTGATTTAATGTGAAATGTGGGCCAACTTCAAACCTGGTATTCAAGTATAATTTCAAATGATGATGTTTAGTAAAATAGTATATTTACAGTGGATCCTTGACATACAAACTTGATCAGTTCCCGAGGGCTGGTTATAACTCAAGTTGGTTTAAGTCAATACAGCTGCGATCTGGATGTTTACCTCGGTACATACTATAGAGAACAAGAGGCAGATGAATCTTCCATTAACCTAATTAACCCAAGTTGTTCATGCCAGGTCAGTTGTAGCTTGAGGGTCCACTGTACTTGGATAATCTCTAAGAATGGTAAATTCTTTTGGCTACATTTCTACCTGACTTTCACTTCAGGCCATAGAGGGTTTACACTGAGGCAACCAAAACGTAGTCACAAATTTCTTAGTCTATTTTCTGTTGCTATAACAAAATCCAGAGGCTGAGTACTTTATAAGGAAAGGAGTTCTGTTTAGCTCAGCTTTGGAGATTCAAGGGCATCTGCTCAGTTCTGGTGACGGCCAATGGCATCAGGATGGCATGAGACTATGTGAAGAGTCTGCACTGTGAGAAAGGAAGCCCGATTCCCAGGGGGCAGCCTTACCCTTTTACAAAACTTCTTCCAAGAACTTGCTCTGCCAGACCAGCATTGATCCCTTCCCAGGACAGTGCCCTGTGCCCTATTACCTCGCCCCACTGTGAAGCTCCAGCTCCACACTGCCCTTCTGAGAACCAGCTTGCAGTGGAGGACCCTTGCCCGACACCCTCCAACATACCCAAACCCCAACAGCAAGTCTCCCACAGAAATCCCCCTTCTTACCTAAGGATATCAAGTTACGCCTATGGAGACTGCTTTATTCCAAAGCACTTCACGGGTCATTTATCCCAGATATATGCAACTTTGACCAGGCTTTAAGATGAATGGACATTTTTTCAAATACAAGGGCACTTGCAAATATAACAGGTGGTGACAAGCCAGCCCACAAGTGACAAACATCATGATGAATTCTGAGTTCAACACAAGAGTAATTTACTCTGCCTCACAATAGGATTTATCACTTTGAAGACCAAATCCAGGGACCTAGCATGTGTAAAATAATAAAATGCAAACATGTAGACATGGCTGGTGGATTCAATAGCTCTCTTATTGATCTGTTTTGTTTCTATGAAAATGTTATTTTATTCCTAGCACCTAGCACTGTAACATTAAAAAACACACACACATTCCCTGAAGGTGTGGACTAAGGAGGGCCTCACTGGCAGACAGATGGTAAACTGGGATGACCATGAGGGGTCCAGGCGAAGTCTGACCCAGGACCGGCTTCCCAGGTCTCTCTGAGTTGTGCGTTGTGAAACTGGCAGCAAAACATTCCAAGTAAAACTCCACGGCCAGGGAAAGCCTTCCAGTTATAAATGCTTGATCTTTATCTGGTTATTTTTTGTACATATTTTTATGTCCAGAGCAAAAATCTCCACAGTACAGACTGATGGACTTATTTTCCTACTAAATAGATTTCCAGAAATAACTGTGCTGTGCTGTTTTCAGTCCAGAGCAACTGCATACACGTGTGTGCTGCTTCTGACGAGATCATGCACCTTGCTTCCTGCAGACTGGGTATCCATGGATACCACAAAGTTTCCAAAGAAACGCTGCCTAAAAATTTTCACCGTGTCAGCCTCAAAGGCCTTCCAATGGAAACTGTCATTGAATTAAAGGGACAGGCCTGACTGCTCCACAGAGAAGTACCAGGCAGGCTCACACGGATGACCTTCCTCTCCACTGTCCAATGGCTGCGTGTCACTTACAGGCACGCAGGGGTGGGTCACTTCATCCCACAAAAGGAACGTGAGGGGAAAGAAACCAGATCAATACGTAACCTCGCTTAGGTTCAGTACCTCTAGGACCCTTCCGGGATCTCTTTTTCACCAAGTCACAGATGTTATGACCAAGCCTCAAGAGCTGCAGATCAGACAGAAAAGCACAGAGGAAGGTGCTCGGGTTTTGGTGGAGAACCCCTCAAAGCCCCAGGCACGCACAGGCTGGGCTTCTGGAAAGTCCCTGGACCACGGGTTCAGAGCTGAGCTATGTTAGGAGGCAGCGTGGCTGGGGGAGGCTGGTCAGGCGTGGCTCAGCAGGGAGCATCTCGCTCCAGCTCCTCCCTTCTCTCTGCTTCCTGGCCACCGTGACATGAGCCACTTTCCTCTATCCAAGTCCTTCCACCATGCCGGACTAGACTGAAACGTCTAAAACTGTGAGCCAAAGTAAACCTCCCTTCCTGTAAGCTGTGGCTGTCTCAGCAATGCAGAAAGTGCCTAAGGCAGAAGGGACGGGACACTTGACCCTGGATGCCCCAATTTATATCCTCAAACAACACAGGACTGCAGGCGAGGTGTCTAGGTCTAGAATCAGGTCTGAGACGGGGCCCATGAGATTTAAAGTCTGGCTCAAAAAAGTGCCAACGGGATAAGGCAGCATGTCATCTGCAGAGAGAAACGCTAGGGCTCACTCCTGACATTTTCCTGTCCGATCCGCATCACTGCGTCAGCAGCAATCTGTTTTCCAACCCAATGGTAATCAGATTTCCTAGTCTTCGCTGACTGCGGCCTTCAGGAAAGTAGGCTACTAAGCCAGGAAAGATGACCTACGATGGCCACACACGCTTTACAACTGAAGGTGGCTAACGTTTTATTTACTAAAAGCCACTGTTCCCGCCCTGGTCACCTGCGGAACCATTTGTTCTACGGCTCCTCTGAGGGCCCAGAGGACATCACGTTTCTTGCTCATACCCAGACTCGAATCTGGGACCTCAGAGGACCAAAGGGCACAGCAGCCGGGCACAGGAGGAAGATGCTCAGCAGGCTGGGGGCTCAGGGCTGTGGCTCCCCCGGGGCAGCGGCAATGTTCGCGTTTCTTTCCTCCTCAAGCTCAGAAACCAGCCGGACTATCTCGGGGTGGCTGAATTTCCCTGCAAAGCAAAGAGACACTCTATGTTGGTAAGGGGAGCCCCTGAGTCCCCGTGCCACTCCACAGCCGGAGACCGCAGCTGCTAGGGAGGCGCATGGGGCCATGTTACTTGCGCCCCCAGGCCCACCGAGTGCAGGTGAGATCCAGGCCAAGGACCATCAGCGAGGCTGGGCACTGGGAACCTCAGCGGGGCCTCCGAGGCCTCTAGGAGCTCAGTGAGGGGCAGGGCAGGCCGAGCCCTGTCAGGCTCTCAGGGAGGTGAAAGCGGAGACAAACCCTGGAGAGGGAGGAGGGAGTCACAGTCCAGGGAGCAAAAGGGCAGCTGTGGCTGACACAGCGCTCAGCATCTCACTCTGCACCTGTCACAGGGAGACAGCACTGCGCCGAGCGCGTCACCTAGGGGACTCACTGAACCCCAACAACCCTCTGAAGTAGATCCTACTATCTCCCTCATCTTAAAGACAAGAAAACTGAGGTCCAGACAGGGTAAGCAACTCGCTGGAAGTCACACAGCTGGTACGGGGCAGACTGAGGATTCCAACCCGAGCAGTTTGACCTGGGGCTGTGTTACGAAGGAAGAGGAGGTGGCATTAGCTCTGAGGGTTTTCGTATGTTAACTTTCTATTTCTGCCTCTGTCGTACGTGACCCTGCAACTACACAGCACTCACAGATTACAAAGGCCTTTCCACACATTCTCTTGGATCTCAGCAGCCACCCTGGCCTTGGGGTATTATGATTGCCACGACCCCATTTTCCAGAAGAGGACAGAGGTATGAGGGGCCAGGAGCCTGTCCGGGGAGTGCCGCAGCTGGCAGTGGCAGAGGTGGATGAGAACTCAGTGCCCAGCCTCCTCTCAGGCGCCACCCACCCCTCCCCTACAGGCAGCCCCATCGCCGTTAGACGCTGCCCAGGACAGGCTCAGAAGAAACGGCGGGTACCCGAAGGCAGCGCTAGGCACCTGCAGTGGAATCGAAGAAGTCCTGCAGCCTCCCGGGCTTGTGCTCCAGGTCTTCGTACTCAGACGCCTGTAGGATCATCTCACACTGGTCCAGCTGCTTCACGAACCTGGCTTCCGCACTGGACTGGGTCTCATACTCCTGAGAGAGGGGAGTCAGAGCGGCATGGTTACAGGGGAGCATCCAGGAAACCCCTGATTCCGAACCCAAAGTTGGAGTCAAGCCAGAAGCACTAGGGCGACATTTCTCCAGGGCACAGCAGTTCATCAGTCAGGGCTCAACACCAGGGCTCCCCACAAGGAGACAGTCAGCACCCCAAGTGTCCGCCAGATGCCCCAGAGTGTCATGGGTTCATCTGAGACCCTTCCAAGCATCTAGGACAAGCGCAAGCATCTCAGATGAGGACTATACTCTCGTCCTGAATGGCAGCCTGTCTTCATTTCAAAATCATTAATCTTTAATCCACCAGGGTCATTTAGCTCTCTGACTTCACCTGCCTCCCTAGTGCAGTCCACTCGGTAATGTCAGAACACCTGTACTGCACTGCTTACTCCGGCCGCCACTTACACTGGGCAATCTCCTGCCTCCCTGCCCACCCGGGATGGGTGCAGCTGAGCCTCGCATGGCTGGCGCCACTGAGGGCTGTCAGGACGGGCCAGGGTGGGAAAGTGGCAGGAGGGAGGTGGATTTCCGCCTTTCCGCGTCCTCTTTCCTTCCCGCCCCGAGGGTACACGGAGCCCAGGACCTGCCCTCCTCAGACAGGATGTGTCACACCGCCACTGCCCCCGAAGGCCAGGGCCATGGCTCTGCTGGGAAGACACAGCGCTCCCGGCCGGGTCCCCAATGGCCTCACTGGTACTCCCACCCCGGACGTGTTCAGGTAGCCAGTCTGTCACGCCTTCTCGGAGGGTGACACCATACAGATCACCCAAAGGTCTCTCGGGTCTCCTCAGATGCCTTATTTTTACGAAGGTGGCTCTCTGGGTCTCACAGAGCTGAGGATCACACAGAGGAATCAGTGAAATATTGAAGCCCAATGTATTCTGCTTTGTTCCAACGTCATTTAAACAGAATTAAGTGTCCAATGACATTCACAGTCACAGAATAATACTAAATAAATCTAAGTTCATAATTTAACAAAAGGAAGAGGAATACATACTACAGTCAAAGCCTTCGAAGATTTCTTTTCTGCTGAAAGTTCAAAGTGAGAAGAATACTTCAAGACCACTAGGAAACTATGTTATTGTATATCCTGGTGAATTTACATGATTTCTTTTAAAAGAACTGTAAGTAGTTGGAATTTTCCCTCCAGAGAGAATGGCTCCAGGGTTGCCCACCTTTTCTGTCAAGGGCAGAGGTGGCGGAGGGAGAATCCCACACAGCCGGGGAGGAGGAGATGGAGCAGGGCGCGCGGGTCACCTGAGCACGCAGGACAGGCCAGGTGGGCAGGGCGCAGAGGACAGGAGAGGCTGACGCGGCGCAAGGAGAGTCAAGTTCAGATCCACACATCAGAAAAGGCTCTAACCAGGCTCTAACCGAGGTCCCGGTCCTGGCTGGCCTGGGAGCAGAGAAGTCAGGCCGAGGCTGCAGCCCTGGCAGAGGCACCAGCAGCCGGCAGTGGATCCTGCAGCGAGGATGGGGAAGGCGAGGTTTCGGAGGTCAAGGCCGCCTGAGCGAAGGCAGGATGTGAGAGGGCTCCTAGCTTGGGCCTAACTAGATGGGAAAGTGGGGACTAAGCAGGAAAAAGGCGTCACAGGAGCCACAGTGAAACAACTGCAAACACCAAAGCCTTCTGGATGCTTTCAACAACGTCGGGCTTCAAGACGTTCAGGGAACCCCAAACTCCACGCAGGTGAGACAAGTCACCTCCGGCAGGCAGCCCGAGCCTGGCCAGTCCGCGATGGCACAAGGGGCCCACATCAGGAAGGCTCACCCAGGGAACTCTGCAGCCTGACACCCAGGGTAGCCTGATCTGGACCCCGGACAGTCAGGGTCCCGCGTGGGGAGGAACCGGAGGGGCAGAGTCCTCGCCGAGTGGGCAACGATGTGAAACAGTCACAGGATCTCCACAGACAAACAGGCGGACTTTTCGAACACTAGGATTAACAACAGAACAACGACAATAACAAAACTGGAAGAGGAAGCTCAGCGGAGTTCAAAAATTTTTTTCCCACCACATAATTAATAAACCTGAGAGGAAATGCATCTCTTGACTCGATTTTTAGCTCACTTGAGCCACTCTCTGATGTAAATGTATTTAAAAGCATCATGTGTACACTACAAGTATATATTCGTATAAGAAAAAAACGTATAAATTTTTTTTTTTGGTACCAGGGATCGAACTTAGGACCTTGGGCTTGCGAGGCAGGAGCGTTGCCACAAGTGTATAAATATTTTAATACTACATTTATTGAGACATCATGATATTAATACAAGTTTGCCCTCTACAATGACAAGAGGTGCTCAAAGTGGTGGCCATGAGCTCCCAGACAATTATTAGTACAGTGAACTGCTAAAGTATGTAGACATTTTTTGGAGGACTCTATATACTGTACAATTTTTGTCAATTAAAAAAATAAAAATTTAAAAACCAAACCAAAAAAAAGCAAATTGAACCAAATTTCCTTCTAGAAGTTCAGTACCCTGAACTGAGAAAATTAAATAAATAAATAAATAAATAAATAAATAAATAAATAAATAAATGGGCTAAGTAGATGGCTTGCCTAACACCACTGAGGACCTGAGTTTAACTCTCAATGCTGTGTGCAAAAAAACCTCCCCTAAAACAAAACAGAAAAACCCCCAAAAATTAAGCAATAAGAAATCCAAGAGTAATTAAACAGTATGCATGATCCTTTAACAGAAACTGTAAAGGAGACTACATTGAAAAGTAAAATAAACACATACATACATCTATAAATAAATAAATGGATGAGGAATGAAGGACTTTAGAAAGCCAGGCAAATACTAGAGGCAGGCAAAGAATGGAGTCTTGGAGAAAAGAAAACAAAAGAAAAGTTATATTTCAAGAAAACATTTTTGCAACTAAAAACTTTTTAAAAGACTTCAAAGCATGTGTTTGAAAAGCAGTCTAGTAGCTAAGGAAGCCAGGAGTGGTAGCGCATCTCTGTAATCCCAGCTCTCTGAGAGGTTGAGGCAGGAGGACCCCAGGCTCAAACCCATCTGGGCAACTTAGTACTCAGTAAGACCCTGTCTGGGTAAAAAAATGCAACAGGGGATGGGGGGATGCAGTTCAGTTCAAAAGCCTTGGCTTCAATCCCTAGTACTGCTAAAAACAAACCAACCTGAGGATGCTAACCCAGAATGAGCACACAAAGAGACGATCTAATAAAATTACCAGACTTAAAGGAAAAAAGAATTCTTCAGGCACTTATGTAAAAACTGCATCTGGCATATAAGGAAAGTAACATTATGATTATGACATCACCGCTTTAGGGCAGAAGAAAAGGAGAAAAACATATTGAAGATACTCAAGGACAGAAATGGGGAGCCAAGAACTTTATATCCAGGAAAAGTGATCTCTGCAAATAAAGAACAGAGAAAAGCTGCGAACTGCAGGAATGGAGAGAATGTGGTTCCTTTGAGCCCTTCCTGAAGAATCTACTAGAAAACAGGTCTCAGGCAATAAGAACTGTTTAAAAATGGCCATAAGGGCGGGTGTGTGAACATCAATTTAAAGATACTTTATAGATCTAAGACTGTGGCTTAAAAGGTTACAGTGTTCAGTGGCTGGATGTTTCGACAATGTGGACAATGATGTTTCTCCCTACAAAAAAGTAGGAGAAACAGAGCAGGGAGAGCCAGCTTGTTTTCAGTAATCAGGACTGATGAAGATGGGATGTATTATTCTCAGAAGGTATATGTGTAAAGAAGGACAAAGCACATAAATACCTGAGGCAGTCTAACTCTCACAACCTGTGTACTGTCCACCCTCAGGATTCCTGGGATAGGGTACACAACATAATATAGAAGAGGGTAAGTAAAAACCCCAGTCCTGAATTTAAATTGGAAATAGTATGAACACACAGAGATTTTATACTCCTCAGTGCTCATACTACAGTCTTGAAGTACCATTTCCTAATTTAAAATAAACAGACTAGGGCCGGGGATTTAGCTCAGTGGTTCCACTGCCTGCCCCGCAAGCGCAAGGACCCAAGTTCGATCCCCAGTACCAAAAAAAAAAGACTCCAAAGGTAGTCACATGTGCTAGACAATTAGAGTGAGTGTGTGTGTGTGTGTCTGTGAGTGTGTGTGTGGTGGCTGTCCTTATGTGTTGGGGCTCCAAAGTATATTTCTTCAAATGCAGGTGACACTTTCAGGGAAAAAAAGAATACATTTTCCCTTGGTTTACTGAAATCTGATTTCATACTTCTACAGTGAAAGACAAATTACAATCGAGGATGTTTAATTGCTTTAAATAGATGTGACTTTCCATGCAGCTAGCGTTCACAGTGAATGGTGTGGTGACCAACACTTCAAATACCAATCAACTGGCATTTTCTATGGAGCTGGTTTTATTCCACGTTCCATGGGCAGGATGACTGTATTTTCCTAATCCAAAATCAAGATATGAGGACTGGAAACAAAGAAAAATAGGACAGACTGGAGACAGAAAAAATAGAATTTACTGTGTGCCACACAGATTAATTCCCACAGCTGCATATTATTTTTGCCATTTTACCAATGAATTCAGGCAGTGAAAAATTAACCTTTCCTGGGCCACACAACTAATAAACAAGAATAACAGTATTTGAACATCAGAAGTCTCATACTGAAGCCCAAATACTAACACTGCATATGAATTATAAAACATATAAATTATTACAGATCCCTGTTATGGGTTGAGAAATTCACATCCACCTGGAATCTTAAATGTGAGACGAAGTAGAGTCTGTGTGCAGAACTATTCAAGTTACAACGCGACGTTTCCAACAGAGGGAAATGCGGTCGGAGACACGTGGAAGGACATCACGTGACTGAGGGCTCAACACTGGAATAACGCGTTCCGAGCCAAAAAAGTTCACAGGCTGCAAAGAGGCGTGGAAGACTTCAGGAGAGAGGGATGTGTACAAGGGTAGAACTGCTTCCTCTGGCTGCGGGTATCCAGTGCTGTGATTCTCTGTGTGTTATGTTTATTCAAATCCAAAGCCTAAGTAACCCTCACCGCGTCTACTAAGAAACTCCTATTTTAAGACCAGTAGGTTCTGCAGCCAAAGTTGTAGCCAGCTGCTGATGGCTAGGAAAATAATTTTACAGACACTGCTACTACGCTGGTGATAATTAGGCGGCACAAGGGGTCAGATTCTTGTCAATGCTTTTCAAATTCTGTGTATCTTCTCCATGTTTTAGTTTCAGGACTTCAGGAGCCAGGTGCTTTGCTGTCTGAATGGGGCCCCCACTCCACTCTGTAGTTCCCCATCTTACAAAGAGCTCCGAAGGCCACTCGGAAGGACAGACTTCAAGACAAGCGAGGCCCTGCCCTGCAGAAACCCTGCCATGCTGTAACAGGTCCGCCCGTGCCAGGCTCCAAGCCAAATACTGTGCACACTTCACCAGACTTGGTTCTCACAACTCTCAGCAGGTGCTTATTAAAGAGGCCCAGTCTCTCATCTTAACCCCCTGCCATCTTCTTATTTTCGAGAACACGGGTCCAGAGTGCGCAGCACGACCACCGCCAGGGGCGCCAGGCAGCGCGCGGCTACCGGACAGACGCCTGTCTCTGCATGGGGTGTGAGCATACCCCACCCGCCGCCTGGCACGGGCGGCCTCTTCCGAGCCGGACCATGGTGACAGTGGACACAGCCCCATCAGAGGCTGCGCAGCACGGCCCTTCTGGGACAGAGCTGTTCGGGGCTTCCCCGGCGCGGCCCTTCCCACCTCCAGGGAGACCCGAGCCAGCGAGGGAGGGACCCTGCAGGGGACACAAGGCAGCGGGGCCCGGATGTGGAAGGTGGAATCGGGCTCCGAAGACAGGAAGCGCTGCGGCCTGGCAGGCGACAGGGTGACAGCCAGCGTGGGCCGCACGGCAGGAAAGGCCGCGGAAAGGGAGCTCGGAGCAGCCGCTTCCCCACGCGCGCGCTGGCCTTTCCTTCCCGCCCAACCCTGGGCCGTCGGAGCCCTGCGTGCGCCCTCCTACCCGCACCACCAGCACAGTGGGCTTCGCCTTGGTCTCCTCCACGCCTGTGATCCCCCGGGGCTCACGGACGGGGCTCACAGACGGACACCGGAGTCCAGCTCACAGAACCGGGAAGCGGGCGGGGTGCCCCAAGCCCCCACACGGGTCAGCAGTGCGCAGCAAGCCGGGGCTGAGTCAGGATCCACCCAGGCAGGGCGGCAGCAGAAGTGGGCACCCTGGAGGGAGGCACACTGGCCACTGGCAGAGAAAGCTGTGCGACAGCTGGCTGGGGCTGTCTAACCCACTCCGGGACGAGGCCTGGGAATCCAATCCCGCCACATATGTGAGAACTTACTTCCCACAGGTCATAGAGCTCCTCGCTGAGTTCTTCCGGCAGGAGCTGGGTTATCTGCTTCATGGCTTCCTGAAACAACAAACGATAGCTTCATGTTCACCGTGATCTACACTGACAACGGGTCACCGTGGCCTGGATCAGTGCCAACATCTTCTGTACAGTAGATCCATTTTCCAGTTAACATGATTTTATCGCAAAATTCAAAGTGCCGCACAAAGGGGCAATTACTGTCGCTAACATAAAGGAAGTTCCGAGCTCGACTTTGGAGGGTACCAGACCCACAGGCTGCACTGGGAAACACACCCCCACTCTCCTCACCACCTTGCCTGGCCCTGGGGACCCCCGATCTCCCGCATGGGCTCCAGGACAGGGAACCATTTCCTCATCCTCCTCCACGAGAAGCCCGAGCTACACAAACCCGAAGCAGAGCTGAGCGGAGACAGGCAGAGAGCAGGGGTGTGGTGTGCTGTGCGTATGTAGGCATCTATGCCTCGTTCCAATCCCCCACCCAGCTGCTCCAGCGTCCTCCTAGGGTGTCCCACTCTGGGGAAAACATCCTCTTGAATGGCTTCAAATTCCTGCACCATCTCATCCTGTGTCTCTTACTCAGCTTCAGTTCTTCTAACCCCAGGAGTCAGACTCCTTGAACATGGTTTTAAAAACATTTTAAAGAGATAAGTGATAGAGCTAACTCTTATCTGTAAGTTGTGAATTCATATTGTTTCATCCCATGTACAAAACCATTTTTTCCTACAAATTGTGTGTGTGTGTGTGTGTTTGGGTGTCTGTGTGTGTGTTAGGGGTTGTAAAGGAAAGCACAATGTTTCACGATTTTTGCTTCAGTGATTTTAGGACAAATTAAAAATCCTAAACTGAAAAAAAGCCCACTTTTGGCACCTTAAAGGCCTTATGTAAAATAGAGAAAAGCGATGAAAATAAAGATGGATATTTGTGTATTTCTTCATTACTGGAAGGAAAAAAATCTTACTGAAAATACCCATCTCCAGAGCAAACTATATTACCACTGTCAACAAACGGCTGTACAAGTGACAGAGCCTCACGCTGTCCTCAGTGGGGTGAATTCAGTGTGTTTTATACTTGCGTTCTTTCAGAAACCACAGCAAATGCCTGAGAAAATACCTCGCATTTTTACCAATTAAAGGCGTCTTTATAAACAGAGTGATTTCCTCCACACTATTCCAGAAACACACGTGTTCCCATTTCTCATGTTTCAGGAGGATATACTCAATGTCTGTGTGTTCAGGTACATCAAAATCTAAACTCGTAGAACAAACATCAAAATCACGCTTTGACAAGGACGATCTGATTTCTCTGATGGTGATGCACCCAGCATAAACAGTGACTTATGTCTCATCTGACCACGGTGGGCTCGTGCTGGACACTGTCTTCTCAATGTAGCCTAAGGCAGAACTGGCTTTTTGCAGATCACACCCTGAGGCTGAGTTTTCAATCAGCTTCTTGTTGAGGAACATCACCAAGTTCTAGGAAAGCAAAGCAGACAATAAACAGATTCCTCTCTTCCTGAGACGGAGCAGATCTGCTGCATGTAAGCTCACTGGGATCATGCTACTCCACGTTTAGAAGTGCACTTTTGAGACCTCTGGGTCAGTATTCCTTGTTCGGAGGCAGATGCCACCACAACAATTAGCCTTCCAGTTAGTTCATCAAGTATTTTTCCTCCCTCCTATTTCAGTTTAAATCTCTACCAGTCCAGTCTGCCAGCCTCTGGGCAAACGATTCTCATTATGTGTACTTATTATGTGTGTTCCATCTCCAGCCAAGAAACCCTCACTTAATTATCTTAATGCACAGCTCAGACACTGAATCTGGCTCATAAACACCATCTGCATAAAGAATTCTTTGCCTCCCAGATCTTCCTCTCTGTTCCCAAATCCTGACCGGCAGCAGGAAGAGTCGATGGGACACAGCCCTCTCCAGTCCCTTGGCTTCTTGTCCAAAAACTTCTTGTTCTTATGAAGCTTCCTTGGTCCTCTCTCTTATGATACTTATTCTCCTGTGAGTAGGCAAGATCTTCATCCTAGCGTCCGGGAAGACAGCAGCAGCCCGACTGCTCAGGTCTCCTGAGCCTGTCCCCAGGGCGACACTGGCCAGCCCGTTGGGACAGTAGTAGGCTCTCCTCACCTCAGGTGGCTGGAGATCCTTCGGGTGGACCTCCATTCTCTGAAAGTGCTGGCTTGCTCTTCCGTGGACTGACTCCTGTGCACCTCCAGAAAGGTCACTGTCTTTCCTCTGTCCCTCTGCACATGACTCCACATCTTGCCCTCATTTTAAGGTCTTTGAAGACCCACGGTATGTCAGTATGATTTGTCCTCTAAAATTTACAGCAGGACTAAAGCCATCGCCCTGAAATGAGCTTCTCAGGCAGTTGCCATCCTTTCCCTCTAGGTCGTATCTCATTACCCCTGGTTCTCTGGTTCAGGAGGAGACAGCTCCTTTCTGCAATGCAGAATCTTGAGCAAATGGCTCTCTTTTGGTGTTAATTCTGCCAGTGAACCAGGAACTCTTGATTCATGAAGTCAAGTCTCACGCAGGGAAACAATTCCTTAGACCCTTCCCTTCTCCTTCAAGGACGGCCAGCCTGTATTTTGGATCTGTGGTTCCACAGGAAGGGAAACACAGCCCTTACTCTACTCCCTTTGCTCCAGTAATTTAGGGTGTTAGAATTCCTAAGGGAGACTCCAATTCTCTGTGGATCTTCTTGCCTCTAGAGAAGCAAAACTTGTGTCCACGCTCTCAGGTCTGAAAACCCCTGCCTTAGCCCAACTGCCCTGTTAAACAGGCTCAGTAAAGGCTCTCGTACCCAGCCATTTAGGACCAACCTCTAAGGCCTGTAATAAAAGTAGCTTCCAATAATCCCTGGATTCAAAAGCACACTCTCAGCATTAAGTCTTCCTGGATTTTCCAGCCTTTGACTCAAAAGTGTCTTCTTTGGCCCTGGGCTTGGATTTAGAACTCACACCAACCTAGATTTAATATTTTTCAGTATTACTCATTTCTTAATACAAATGGTTTATTTCTAAGCACTAAGTTAAAAGACTAACTGAACATTTACTAAATAATACTGATTATACGTAAGATTTGGAGAATTTCTATCCAAAGAGCTTCACTAGTGTGGAGTCTCTACAACCCACTCCGCTCCAGCTAGTCCCACTGTTCTAGTGACAGTCCACCGACCTGTGTCCTATTACTGCCAAGAACTGAAAGCACCGTGGCTGTCTCTGTGTGAAGGTTACCACGCTTCCCTGTTCTTGTTTTAAACAAAGCTGAAATACACAAAACCCAGAAACCAGCCCGATTACTCCCAGCAATTACTGATTTGCTAATTACTCCAGGAATCCCAGCTTCTTCCCCAGAGTGCCTAACATGAAGGAACCACACATGGCTCCTTCTGGAAGGTTCTCGGGAAGATCTGCCTTCATCATTTTCACCAGTTCAAAGCTACCAAATCTTAGACTCTGCAGTTCCGGGAGTCGCCTATCATCTTAGATGGATCTTACTATTCTCTCCCACAGACCCTACCTGAAATGCTACGTGGTCGGGTCCTCCCTGTTCCCAGACACCATGAGCACTGTTCATGTGACACAATAGCTTTGGTTCAGCTACAGGTTTCTCCAGGGGGTGGTTACAGAGCCAACAGCCAACAGCCAACACTGACCTCTTCTCGCCTATGTTTTTCTTCTTTGGGGACGTTATCTGCTGGTGCTATGTCCCCAACGATGCACTCTGCCATATCGTGAACCAGGGCCAGGCGTATGCATCTGACCAGGTAAGAAATGTTGAATAATTACACAGAATTATAGTCTCCAAAAGTTTCTTTTCTATGTTATTTTCAAGCCACATAAGATATGTCATAGAATAGTTTAGTATAGTATTTTATAAAGTAATTATATTCCACCAGCCTACAGTTCTGAACGAAAACAGCCAGTAAGCATCCCACATGACTCAGGAGACCACAGGGAGACTCTGCATGAATTCTCTTCCCCAGGGCCTGATTTCTCAACCCACTTTAAGGGGATCACAACTTCAGATTACAAAGCCAGGAGATGATCTCCTACTTATGTCATTTCTTATTGGTGAAAAACGGAGAAGCCATCATTTCCTGCAGTGTACTATGTCAGATGCCAAAGTGAACTGTTCACAGGATAACGGGCAGAGCTGGACTTAGCCAAGTCTGAATCCAGCAGCCGACGCTTACTAGCTATGAGATTCTACCTACGTGATTTCTGCCAATAATTTATTTAAACTCTCAGTTTTGTCACCCTTCATTTCATCACCTGTCAAAAGAGGATAGTAATACTTAATAAGATTGGTGTAAAAATTTACAGCGTAAAGTTATATTCCTGGCACATGCTGATCATTCAACAAATGCCCATGATTATCAGTGATCACTTTAGTCATAATCATAATCACAATAACAAAAGCAAGCAATGAAGTACACGCCCCGTGACTGTTTTAGGGCCCCACCTTCACCAAGCTGCCAGGCCTACTCAGATCCTCCTATGTGACCTTCCCTCCGCCCTCTTGGCCTGTTCAAATCTCTGACTATTCCTCAGTTAGTCTCTCTGACTTGAATCTCTTGCTAACACTTCTCGATTCTGTACCAGATGCCAAGTACCAGGGTTCCCTAGATTATAATCAGCTTGATTTCCTTACAGGTCGGAAGAGGACCAAGAGACGAAGGGAGAGGGGAGGGAGGGCAGGGAAAGATGTAAAAAGAACTAAGCTGTGTTGTACACATGCACAGACCCCTTGGGTAATGCAATGATTAAGTACCACAAACGTGGATTGGTAAAAATAAAAATAAATCACTCTTTCGCTCCCTCTCCATCTGGCTTGGGTTTCTGTGCCCTTCTCTCTGCCTGCTGTGTCTCCCTCTTGTCCTCTACTGCACCAAGCCTTCCCTGCTGAACCCAGGCAGGACCCTGCATAAGGCTGCCGAGGACAAGCGGTCTCCCTCCTGTTAGCACGCTCAGTCACTTCCTACCCTAGCTTCCCTTGTGCTTTTGACAGAAGCCCCCAGGGCCTGTGTAACTCTCTGTCTTGTACTGCTAGTAAAAGTCTCTGCTACAACAGCATTTAATCCCGGGTGGTTGATCAAGGAGGAGACCTCTGTCTGAACTCAATTCTGAACATACAAAATCACTTCACAAATGGGTGCGACAGAAAAGCGCACAGAATGCCACAGCAGTGACAGGATTTCAGACATAACAGGTCTTTGATGCGTAACTTCATGCTTATGCTTCCTGAGTCAGGGCAGGCTCTACTTCTCTCCATGAAACAACTCCCCTGCCCACCTCCTGAGTCGGTGTGGGCGGCCTCAAGTACCTTGGCTAAACCTGAGGGACGCCTGGTGGAATGCAGTGCACACCACAAGCCAGAGACCCCCGAAAGCCCCGCGTGCTGGGGTCTCACCGATCCTTGTTAAGGTCCTCATCTCTGGTCACCATGGCCATCAGTGCCATGCGGTACATGTGGTCAGACACACTCTCTGGATTTTCCACATTTCGGTACACCCAGCCGGTCCGAGGGACTCTCTGATAAACAGGAAGGAGAATCAGTTTTAAGAAACAAGTATTTTCAGACACACAAGCCTAACATTGCATGGTTCCTCTTATATGGTTTCCAAAATGTAAATGAAGAGCAAAATAAAAGACAGACAGTAGCAAACAGGAAGACAGATCTTTTGCAAACCAAGAGACCAAGAGAGGAAGGCAGAGGGGAGGGAAAAGGGGGCGTAAAGGGAATTAAGATGAGTCCTGTGACGTTCCAACTGTCCACCGAGAATGTACGCATCACGCACTGCAAACATGGACAAATGAAAATAAAGATCTACATTTTGAAGACGAGTATCCTAAGTATATGCTACGGTCTTGAAGACACGTCCAGGGAACAGCACGCGGAGGCAGGGTCGTGGTTACAGACCTTTTAAAACCTGCTCCACGGACCCACCAAAATGACCTTCACTCAGACCGACCAAGGAGCCCAAAGGCCAGGGGCAGGAGCGCAGTTATTCCCAAGTGCGCGGAAGCCCCGGCCCGTCCAGGGGCCCTGCGGCTCCGTCGGGGGTCCGCGCCCGCAGCGCACTCTGCACGCCCGCTTCCGCCGCCCCTCGGCCTCTCCGCCCCCTCGGGCGGCCTGGGGACCCCGGGGGCACTGCGAGGCGGGCGGCAGAGCGGAGCGGGCCACGCGGGATGGGGCCCAGCACCCGCCGCCGACCGGAAGCGGAAGTGCAGGGCGCAGCGCTGCGCGCGGATTACCGGGCGCGGATCACGGGGGCGCGAGCTGCACGCACCGGCCCGGCTCGCAGCGGGCAGAGCCCGAGGAGCCGTCCGGACCCGCCGCGCCCCCGCCCGGCCCCGCCCCGCCGCGCACCTTGAGCCGCCCCAGCAGCCGCAGGAACTGCAGCAGGGACCGCGAGCCGCACGCGGTGGAAGCCATTCCGGGCGCCAGGTGACAGGGCGGGGCCGCGGTGCTCCGCCCCTGCCACGCCCCGCCACGCCCCGTGCTCGTCCCTCTCCCTCCTTCCCCTCCCTCCCTCCAATGTCCATCTCCATCTGCATCTCCATCTCCTCCTCCGCCGCCGCCGCTGCCCCCGCCGCCCCCGCCCCCCCCACTCCTCTCCCTGTCTTTGCCGACCCTTCTCTGCCCCCTCCCACCCTCCCGGCCTTGGTGTCTCCCCTTGGGCCCCGCACCACCTGTGACACACACCACTGCTCTGCATCTACCAGGCCCTCAGTTCTTGGCTACTCCAGGAAAGCTTCAGAGACGCCACTTCCGGTGGGGAGGCGGCACTGGACACTTTAGAGGCCATAGATGGGCTGGGGTGAGAGCAAACTGCTTCCACCCCAGGTGCTGAAGAGCTCCTCCCCGACCGGGGGTCTCTGTCTGGCCCCAGCATCTGGACTCCAGTAGCAGCCAGTGGCTGCTGTGTTTACAGGGAGTGGACAAGCAAACCGAGGGGCTGCAGCCGGGAGGGGAGCACGGAGAAGGGCTCGGGACAGAGGGAGTTCGGATTCTGGCCATGCAGCCGGCACCAAATCCTGGAGACCTATGCATGCTGCACAGCGTGGTCCTTGCTTCTGCGTTGCTTACCGAGGTGTTTGTTCAGCTAAACCCTCACCCAGAGCTATGCCGGGAAAGGGAAAAGGCACCTACGCCGTCCTGTGTTGTCATCCCGGCAAGAAGGGGCAGGAAGGCACTCCAGAGCTCGGATGAAACCCTAGTGAGGACAGCCAGCAGCCAGCCCTGGAGTGCAGCGCTGAGACGAAATCTGGGCTAAGGGCACACGAAGGATGGGGCACTTGCCTGCCTGAGCTCCTGGGTTCTCCCTCAGCACCCACAAAAATAGATTTTTGAGTAAACACGTTTGGAACTCTACTGTCAATGAAAGCTATAAAGGCACGAGGGTGTGACAATACTGCTCAGCAGGCTGTTTGCCTGCAGCAGGGAGTGGCCATGGTCTCTTGCATTTTAGTTCCAGTCCTTACAAACTTTGGGTTGCACTGCTGGAATCCCTGTGAGGAAATCAGCTCCCTCAACACCAGAGCCCAAGGAGATTTTCAGAGTATTCAATGCATCTGTTTTCCCATCCCTTACGGAGACTCAGCACCAAAGGAAGTTACTCATAGGAGAAAGTCTTTTTCAATGGGAAAAAGATGGCAGTACGAGATGATACGGATCCTTTGATGTAGACATGCTAGGAAGGAAGCTGGGCCAGACACTGCGAGGCACTCACTCCTGCACAGCCACAGACCGGGGCTTTGGCCGAAGGCAGTGAGCCATTGGTGTGGAGAGCAGTGTCCTGCACAGAGCAGGACCGCGGGGTCTTGTTGATTCCCAGTGGTCTAAAGCCCAGGAATTGTCATCAGCGAGTGAGACGGCTTTACAAGGTGTTTCTGTCTGTGGTGGTCGTGGTTAACTCATCCTAGAAGGGGCTTGCCTTGCTCTCCCTCCGCGGCCACTGCCCTGTGCAAGACACCTGGCCTGTGCTGGGGGCGCTGCAGGTGCTCAGCTCGGTTCAGGAACTGCAGAGGTACTCCTACTGCGGGGCAGCCTCTTGTGTACATGTCCTGCCCTAGGTTAGGGCGGAAGGACTGTGGATACTGGCCATGCTGAAAGAGCACAAGATGGAGGGAGAAGGAGCGAGAGCCAGCTCCAGTGGGTAAGAGGCCGCGTTAACCCTGTGTCAGTCTTGGACTATTTCAGACGGCCCACGTGGTGATGTGTGCACTGAGCGCAGTGTGACCTAAGGCCAAGACCCCAAAGGGGGCAGGCACCATATAAAGCAGAGGTGTTGTTTTAATCACCCGTCAGATGTCTGTGGGCCCAGGGAAAGGTCCATGTGTTCAGCAGAAGTGGGCTTCAAGTCCCAGGAAGTAACCCACGTAACGATAGCGCAATCCAGGTGGCCGAGGCGCTCTCTGCAGCAAAGCCAGCAGGAAGCTGGTAATGCACCGCCCCGCTGTGTGGCCTCCAAACAGTGATTTTTAAGCGGACTAAGAGAAAGTGAGGCTTTGGGTTTATCTGGGGTTTTCTTGGTAATTTCTAATTTTAGGCCAACATTCTGCTCCCGTGGTTTTATTGGGGTCTCATAAAGGCCACGCTCCAAAGGTTCACTGCCCCTAGGAGTTTGTCTGGTCGCCCCAGCCTCCTTCTGTTCTGCCACCGTGCCTTCACAGTGGTCCCTAACTCTCAAGTCCACGTGTGCCAGATGTCTTAAGCCATTGGCGTCACCTAGTGACCGTTATAAAAGGGACTCGGATGCGCCAGGATTGGCTTGGCAGCTCTCTGTGCTGTGAGCAGCCGGCGTGGGGCAGGTGGAGTGGGACCCAGCCGTGACCTCCCAGCCACACAGCTTTCAATAGAGGGGAGGGGCCACAGGCTCTGGACACCTCTCCTGGTGCCCATACCAGCTCCACATTGTACTCGTGTGACCTTGGACACACTGTCCCTTCACCTCACTTTCCCCATTCGGACAGCAGCTACCAGGAAGTAGTTCTGAAGGTTAACTGCATCAGGCACAGCACTTCCCACTCGGAAGTAGAGCAGCTGTCACCAAGTTCTGTGCAAATCAGCTCACACTTTACAGAAAGGTCTGCAAAGTGATAACTAAATGCAGCATGGCCTCAGGAGCTCACTCGGATCCCTCAGCAACACGACTGTGACTCCTCTGAATGGAACAATATACAACACCGAAAAATCAAGTCTCACAAGACTAAACCCAGTGGCTTCAAACTATTTACTCCCAACACACCTTAGAAATACCATTGAGATGCTCAACCTTTCGTGGTGGGAGGAGAGGTAGGGAGGGTGTAGGAGGCTGAAATGGAAAGAAAATGGAAGCAGTAAAATCTCTTCGGTGATTGTAATGCTGTTCAGGTTTTTTCCTCTCTCAGAATCATGACTTAGCTGAGCACCGTGGCAAGGGCCTGTGACTCCAGCACTCTGGGTGGCTGAGGCAGGAGGACTGCAAGTTCCAGCTCAGCCTGGGCAGTTTAGCAATGGTTCTTTTTCTCCTCAATTGTATTTCCTTTTTTTTTTTATTGGTAGGCTTGCAGTGCATAATAATTATAATCACCTTGGAGAACTGGTACCTATACCTATGGCATCTTGCAGTTTAGCAATTTAATGAGACCTTGTCTCAAAAAATAAGGGCTGGGGAGGTACTCAGAGGTCAGTGTGAAGGCCCTGTGTTCAATCCCCAGTACTGTGGGGAAAAGTCACTGACTTATCCCTTAAAGAGCTTACTGTTTGTTTGGTAGGAGATATACATGCCCTAGACATACATAGCTCCTCAAGGCAATGTAATTATTCACTAAGATGCTTCTTGATCCCTGATCCTGCTGTAGGCTCAGGAGACAATGGATAACAGCTCCTGCCCTTGTGGGGCTTACACTACAGTTGGGGAGACAGGAGATAAGGGGGAAACAAAAGCCGGAGAGGTGAGATGGTGAGAAGCACTTGAGAGAAAACCAAGCAGAGTAAGAGCTGTGGATGCCACTTACCTAAGGCACTCAGAGGGGACCCTGCTGTCCCGGTCCTGAGGACGTCTAGGGATTGACAATCAGGTGGAGAGCATTTGGGTGGGGAGGATTGCAGGTGGGGCAGACACAACACAAGTGCCCAGAGGACAACTCGAGGCTGGTGTGGCCAGAACTGAGAATAGGCAGGAGAGGGGCACTGAGGGGAGGAGGCAGGCAGTTCATTCTGGGAGACCCCGGGGCCACTATGAGGGCTGAGGGACTCGTTCTGAAGGAGAAGGGAAGCTGTTGGCCTTGAGGAAGGGTCCTTCCCGCCTCTTGTTCACTTCCTAAAGGACCGCAGGAGCTGCTCTCCTGAGAGGAGACTGGGAAGGGCCAGCAGGAAGAAGCAAGACCAGCTGGGAGACTGTCAGGGCAGTTCTCTGGGGTGGTGACTTCATTTGGACCAGGTTGGTGGCAGTGGAAGAGCAGTTGTCCCCTGTGTCGATGCTTTCATTTCCAGGGCTTTAATGACCTGCAGTCAACCGAGATCTGAAAATACAGTGCCACAAAATATTTTAAGAGAGAGACCATATTCTCATGACTTCTATTACAGGATGGTATATAATGGTATCATTAGTTATCACCCTTACTCTTTATTGTGCCTAATTTATAAATGGAACTCCATCATAGGTATGTACATATGAAAAAAGTAGTATATCCAGGGGCTGGTTATACCCTTGGGTTCATATGCATCCCCTGCTGATCAGGCAGAATATGGTAGTGAGATGTTGAATGTTGGATGTGTTTGAAGGTGGGACTCACAGGATTTGTGATGGATTGGAGATGAGTGTAAGAAACAGGAGTTAAAGATGATTCCACATCTTTGTTTTTTGCCTGGGCAACTGGAAAGATGGAGCTGCTCTTTACCGAGCTGTAAAAAACTGCAAGAGTAGATTGTGACAGAAAGTAGGAACCGGAAGTTGAGGCGTGCTTGAGGTTGAGATGCGAATTGGGGATCCTGATGTGTATGTCCATCGGGAGGTGAGCAGAACGGTAAGGGCCGGAGGTGACCATTTTCGTCACTGTTGTATAACGTGATGCATAAGACCCTGAGACTGGAGGAGACCGCCCACCAAGACAATGAGGGTGAAGAAGAGGTATCTGAACCCTGAGCTCAGGAGCACCCCAACCTTTACAGTCTGGGAAGGAGCAGCCACTGAGCTAGGAAGAGAATGAAGAGACCATTGTGTCCCAGAAGTTAAGTGAAGAAAACGCTTAAAGAAGGAAGGAAATTGGTCAACCAAGTCAGTGTTATGTCAACTGAGGACCCAGATTTGACAATCTGCCTTCCTTCATAAATTCCATGTCGCTGGTGACCTTGACCAGAGTCGGTGTGCAGGGTGGAAGGCGAGCAGAAGCCCTAACGAGGTCAGTCCAGAGAGAAGGGGCCACATATGGCAACTTCTCTGTGGGGCAGGGGTGAGAATAACTAAGCACAACATTTAAATACAGTCGGCTTTATAGTTTGCTGACTTACTGATGGAGCTGACCTCGTAGAGAAGGAGAATTTCTAATGTGAGACACAAAGGAGAGAAAAATAGCCCAGAAGGGCCAGGGATGTCTCTCGGTGGCACTGTGCCTGCCTGGTCCTGAGTTCAAACCTCGGTACTGGAAAAAAAAAGCCCAGAAAACATTCATTCAATATCCTGTAGGAACTGACTAAGGAGGGCGAATCTGATGGAAATCCAAGCTGTTGCTGTGGTGGTGGTGGTGGTGACGGTTGAGATGGGGTCTTGTTGGGCTGCCCAGGCTGAAGTCCAGCTCCTGGGCTCCAGGCTCAGCCTCCAGAGCAGCTGCCATACTTGACCCAAGTTCTTTCTTTTTCCTTTAAAATGTTTGGGAAAGAAATACTGCTTCTGTGTGCTGTATCTTTCTAGGTAAAAAGGATCATGTGTGGTCTGTATTATTGGCTCTCAACTCAGGGTGATTTTGCCCTAAGGGACACTTGGTGACTTTTTTGATTGTCACAAAGTGGATGCAGGGAGAGGCGCAGCATTGAGTGGGCAGAGCCCAGGGCTGCTGTGAAAATTCCCGCAGGGCACACCACTCCCACAGGGATTGTCTGGGGGGAGATAGCAACAATCCTGAGGCGAAAAGAAACCGCATTCTTTATGATTCTCCCCAAAATGCTTCGGATTACATTCTTCACATTGTTGATGAATTACAACCAGCAGAAAATCGATGCTACAATACATTAAAATGAGTGAAGAAATAAACCAGCTTCTCGTGGTAACTGCTTGTGTGAAGCAGCGTAGAAAGCCTCCCTCCCAGGCTTTCGGGGACCCTCGGAAGTTGGCAGGAAGGAGGGGGGCTGCGATCATTTGTGTAACCAGGGTAAAATAGACCGGCGGAGCTCAAAGCAGGGAGTCGGCGGCTAAGCGGGGGTGAAGGAGGTCACAGGAGGAAGCTTGCTCAAGGCGAAGGGGCCGGGCTGTGTTCGTTACCCTCGGTGAAGTAAAGCAGGGCTGGAAAGGAGTGAAAAGCAGGCGCAGGACTTGCCCCAGTCCCAGCCGTCCCTCAGCTTACCGGAAAAGTCCCTCGCGTCAGTTTTCCGGGAAGCCCTCCAGTTGGTCTGTTTTCAGCGCCTCGGGCCACTCATAAGCGCGCAGACCTCAGGGACTCTGTCTCTGTTGCCCAGATTTTAGCCCCCGGGGCGGGCTTGAGGTGTCGCCCCACAGAGCGAGTGGAGCCGTGAGCGGGAGGGGCCAGGTGAATCTCACAGGGCGCTTGGGTGCCCGCTGCTGCCTCTGAGCCGCTTCCCGGGACCACCAGGCTCTGAGGCCCGGCGGCGTGGCCCGCCTCCAAACGCAGACCGCGAAGTGGAGTAACGGTGGCTACTGGGCAGCTCCGCTTCCCTTTAATTAATTAATTTACTTCTTTTCCAGCACGGGCATTGAACCAGAGTCTTCACACCAAGCTATATGCCCAGCCTCTTTGTAATGTTCATTTTTTAAATTTTGAGACAGGGTTTCACTAGGTTGCTAGATTACTTAGACTGGTCTGAAACTTGTAATCCTCCTGACTCAGCCTCCCCAGCATGCTGAGATACAGGCATGGGTGTTCCAGGACCCCTCACTGATGCCAAAATCGGGGATACACAAGATCCTTCTGTAAAACGGCACAGTGAGTGTAACACACACACCCTCCTGTACACTTTAAACCTTCAGGCCACTTGTGATACCAAATGCAGTGTAAATCCAGTGTAAATTGCTGTTCTCTGTTTTTAGGGAAGAAGGAAAAGAGAAGTCTGTACATGTTCAGTACAGGTACAAGTTTTTTCAAATATTTTTCATCTATGGTTGGATGCCCCCATGATGTGAAACTCGCAAAAGCAGAAGGCCAACTGTAACATGCAGAGTAAGCCCTATGAAAAGGGAACTAGGAAACTTTATGATCGTGCTCAGCCTCCGATCACTCGGAATATTTCGACTTTGCTTGTAGCCCGAGGAGGTGCTGTTATTAGTGTTGTTCCGGTGTTCTGGGCCGGTACGGCACAGACCTCTAAGTTTTGCGTCTCAGCTTCAGTCACGCGAGAGGCCAAAATCACAGTAAGCGCATGCGTGTGGAGCGGCGCAAAACCAAGAAGATTAAAAGGCGGGAAAGGTTAAAAGCAGGAGACCCAGAAAACAAACAGCAAAACAGAAGCAGCAGCGAATCCAGGCGTTCCAGCAGGAAAACCACGGAACCCAGACACGGACTGGACTTGGGCTAGGGTGACCAGCAGTCTCCTGTCCGGGGTCCAGGAGGGAGGGAGTCACATCGGTGTCTCACTTGAGTGGTCACAGGGACCCACGTCAGCCTGCACGTCAAGGCTGTGGAGGGACAAAGGCAGGCAGGAGGAGCGGAGATGGCGAACCAGAGCAGCCTTGGCTGAGGCAGGAGTGTGAGTTTGAACCCAGCCTGGGCAACTCAGTGAAATACTACTGCTACTAATACAAACAAGTGCTGGAGATGTCTGTCGCTCAGGGTGAAGGCCCTGGGTTGTGGGGAGCATGCCGACCGAGTGCCCCCTACCATCTGGCTCTGTGTGAGTACTGGGCACTGTGATCAGTGCACACAAATGGGGACACCTCCCACTGTGAACAGCACAGGATACCTCGTGAAGCTGAGGTGCCTGTCTTGCCAAGAAACCATATCTTAGAACTTGGGAAGAAATCCCAAACAGAAATGCTCTCATAAATAAAGTGCATGCCGAGCTTTCTTTGGGGATAAACCAGATTCTTCCTGTATCTTTGTTTCATCAGAATCTACTAGGCAAGTTTTTAAGTTCGTCAATGAGGCTGGGCTCTTTTTGATGGCTGCCTGGGTCATTGCAAAGGGTGACTTGGCCTTGGAAGGTCGCAAAACCAAATGGCAAAACATGAAACCATACAACAGGTCTCCATCTTTTTGGAAGTGCGTTTCTGAATTCCTGGAGTATTTCTCAGGCAGTTTTTAGTCATGATGGAAGATAATACTAGGCAGAAGATTCTAGGGCATAGCCTGGTATCAAAACCACTTTACCTCTGGATCACACAGCACAGAGAAAATGGCAGCGGGAGATGCAGAAGGGTCAAAGCTGAGGAGGTATTTGGCACAAATTTGGTAGAATGGCACAAATCAGGAGCTCAGAAATGTTAATTTAATGAACATAACCTGTCATTTGTAAAAGAACAGATGCTGTTGATCCAAGGGCCATGACACAGTGCTGCAGCAAGGCTGCTTTGGACGGAGAAATCTTGTTTCTCTCCTATCCCTGGCCAGGTGAGGCTGGGGTGCCCGGGAGTTGGTGAGGAAGAGGGTCAGTCTGCGGAGGCTGGGCCTTCCTCGTCTCTGAGGACAGGGCCTGTCGGTGTCAGAGCCACAGCCCACGGCTTCCGGTCCTCTAACTTCATTGCCCTTCCCTCTTCATTGGAGCTTTTAAATTGCCTTTGAATCAGGAGCAGCCAAGAGCCTGCTGTGCCTTTAGCTGCTGCTGATCCTGTCCGAGGCCTTCTCTCCCTGGGAAGAGTCACCGCAGAAGGAGGGCGTTTACAGCCTGCCTTGTTAAGGGAGCGAACCTCCGTAACAGGACTGATCAAGGCAGTCCCGGCTAAGACACAATCATAAAGCCCGAGATGGGTAAACACAGAACGATTTATCGTCTATAAAGGGAGTTGGGCCATCTAATTTTGAAAGTGACTTCTAATTCTAAAAGTCTATTTCAAACAAGATTCCTTTGTGGCGGAAGAATCCAGCGCTTTACACTTGAGCAAACAGATCCCCCTGTGGTGGACTTAGTCTGTCTTCACAGTGAGTGGGCAGCACTGGGATAATTCAGTCTGCCCATTTTCTCTTTCCCAGGGATTCAAGACAGAAACATTTGTTTGTACAACACTCGTGGGGTTCTCACCAGACAGCCATCGGTAAGTAGGCGTAGGACATCCCGGGATGAAACATTCTCCCTTCAACATCGTCACCATAGGCATTTGCTTCCTTCTGTTCAGGCGAGGAAAGAGAATTCTGAATGCAGAGCAAGACCACATTTTAATTTGCAAATGATCAGAAGAATGTGATCAGTCTTTGTGACTTCGTGACTGATTAACCTAGCCATTGATCCCTAACTGACAATGAGCTGTTTTGCGTGCAGACAGAGGATCTGACTATGAACATCAAGGTAGCAAGCAGAGCTCTGAAGTGTGAGAACAAGCAGGGCACCTGGAAACTGAACTCTTCCGGCTTCTCAAGAAAGGCCTGAGCATCCAGGCCCCCTAGGAGTATCCCCTGCAGTTTTAGGGGCTGTCACTAGGTGGCACTGACTCCCCGGGTTCTCCCTCTGGCCCCCCAAAGAAACAGATTGCAAGAATTCAGGCAACTTTTTTTGACTGGCTGGTTTTTCATAGATGGCTTTTATCAGATTGAGGTAGAGACCATCTATTCCAATTTTTTGGAGGGTTTTTATCATAAATGCATGTTGGATTTTGTCAAATGCTTTTTCTGCGTCTATGGAGATAATCATATGGTCTTTGTCCTTGGCTCTATTGATATAGTGTATTACATTGATTGATTTGTGTATGTTGAACCATCGCTGCATCCCTGGGGTGAATCCCACTTGGTCAGGGTGTATGATCTTCTTGATGATCTTCTGCATTCTATTTTCCAGTATCTTATGAAGGATTTTTGCATCTATGTTCATTAGTGAGATTGGCCTATAGTTCTCTTTTTCAGTTGGGTCTTTCTCTGCTTTGGGGATCAAGGTGATGCTTGCTTCCAGGAATGAATTTGAGAGTATTGTTTCCCTTTCAATTTCACTGAAGAGTTTAAACAGTAGTGGCAGCAGTTCCTCTCTAAATGTCTTGTAGAATTCAGCAGTGAAGCCATCAGGACCTGGGCTTTTCTTAGTTGATAAATTTTTAATTACGTTTTCAATTTTATTGGTTGATATTGGGTTGTTTAGAATTTTTATGTCTTCTTTGCTCAACTTTGGTAATTCACACATGTATCTAGGAATCTGTCCATTTCTTCTGTGTTGTCCATCTTATTGGCGTATAGGTTCTTGAAGTAGGTATTGATGATCCTCTGAATTTCTGCTGGGTCTGTTGTAATTTCACCCTTTTCATTCCTAATTGCATGGATTTGGGCCTTTTCTTTCCTTTTTCTGATAAGTTTGGCTAAAGGTTTGTCAATTTGGCTTGATTAATTTTTTTGTGTTGTTCTCTTAGTCTCCATTGCATTGGTTTCTGCCCTGATCTTTATAATTTCCTCTTTTGTATGAGCTTTGGGTATGTCCTGCTCTTCTTTTTCTAGAATCTTGAGGTTCAACATCAGGTTGTTTAATTGGGTTATTTTCCTAATATGTGTATTCTCTGCTATGAATTTCCCTTGTAAGACTGCTTTGTGTCCCATAGATTCTGATATGTTGTATTGTCGTTGTCATTTAATTGAAGGAACTGTCTGATTTCTTCTTTAATTTCCTCTGTGACCCATTGGTTATTCAGAAGTGTGTTGTTCAATTTCCACGTTTTTATGAAATTTTTCCAGTTTCTCTTGCTATGGATCTCCAATTTCATTGCACTATGGTCTGACAATATACAGGGGATAACTCCAATTCCTTTGCACTTATTTAAACATGTTCGGTGCCCCAGAAATCCTTCACACTGAAATCAGGAACCTTCAGCCTAAAGAGGGGAGCAGAGTTAGCAAAGTAAACTCTGGGACAGAAGTGAAAAAACAGCTAAAATTGTTCATTGTAAGTTTGCAAAGTTTGCACATGGTCTGAGATTGCTGGGGACACTTTCTAGGGAGAAAGTCAAGGAGACATTGTGAAGCCAGTTCTTCTCGCCATTGGATTTTTCCAAAAGGACACAGCTCCGAGGATGAGAGGAGGAGGACAGAGCGAAGAGCAGATATTCTTGGCTCTCAAGCTCACCGCCCCTTTCCGAAGACGCTGTTGTAATCCCCTCCGTGTCCTCTGATGCCATGTCTTTGCTAGAGCTCTGAGCCTGTGTGAGGAGACCTCAGTAACACATTTCGGCTCTCCCGAGTCGTTCACCCCACTCGACCGTGGGAGAAGCAAGAGCCAGGAACCTCAGCTCCAAGTCGGGCTGATGCTGATTTGCAAGAGCTCGGGCACGGCACAGCTGCCCTGACCTCAGCCAGCCCGGTGGGATGCAGCTGGCCTGTGCTCCCGGGACAGCCGGGTCCCGCCAGCAGGTCTGCTAAGTCACAGGACGTCACGAAGCCGTAAGTGGGAAGCTGGGCCTCATCCAAACCGGCAGATCCCAAAGCCCAGCTTTGGACCCTTAATCCACTGCTCCACGGGGCACGCACGTGGCAGCCAGCGAGAGCTCAGGCTGTTGTAACGCCAACTTAATCTGATTTATGTTTCAAAGAGGTTTCAAGTATATTATCGAATGTGATACTGGCAACAGCCCAAGGGAAAAGGCAGTTTAGATGTTCTTATCATCACACACCTGCCCCTGCACACACGTGAGCATGCACACACACACACACACACACGCGCGCGCGCAGGGCGTGGGTTACTTGGGCTAAATCACAGAGCTACTTGGGGGCTGAAACTGGACTTGAAACTCTTGTCAACTTCCCTTTCCTCCGCAATAACAACACCCTTTTATTATCCTGTTATTTAGGGGGGAAACACACGAACACCAAACGCGCCATGTGTCTATCTAAGGTACCTTCAAAGAAGAGCCTGAAACTGCTTTTTCAAACATTTCACCTCCGTGCACGCACGCAGTGATCTACATCGGGACGCGTAGGCCGCCCCTGGCGTGAAGGGAGTGGAACTGCGTCGACACAAGCGCGGTCCAACAGGTCCCAGCGGGATTCAGATGCAGTCAGGTCCCAGCTGGCTCTCCTGCAGTCCCGACCCTGGGACCCCGTAGGCTAGAAAGCTCTGGAAAGCCAAGCTGTGGGGCAAGGCCCCCAGAGGGCGGGTGTGGGGAAGGCACACGCAGTCCTCGCACCGCCTGGAGCCCCGCTTCCTCCCGCGGACGGAAGAGGCCCGAGACCTGTCACTCCTCGCGGGACAAAGTCCGGAGCCTTGCTGTGCTCTGCAGGGGATCCAAAACTTCAAGAATGATCTTAGGCGGAGAAACGGGTTAGGCATTTTCCATTGTCGGTTTTGAAAGTGGACGCATAGATGGCGGGGAAAATACTGACACAGAAAACTCAGGGTTTCTTTCTGGGGAATCGGACCCCGTCCTTTGCGCCTGCTCAGATGCTTGGCCCGCGCCTGCAACCCCAGGACCTGGAGCTCTGCAGAAGCTGAAGCTGGCACTGGTCGCGCCCCCTCCTCCTCCCGGGGCTGGGCCGCCCGATCCGGCCACCAGGGGGCGACTCCGGCCGCCGCCGAGAGGTGGCGCTCGTGACCAAGGGATCGGCCCGCAGAGCCCAGGCCCGGCTCTGGGTGGGCGCCCAGCTCCCCCTTATTACTTCCTTCCCACCAGCTGCAGATGATCCTGCATGTAAGGGCGTCAGGAAGGCTCAGCAAGGAACGGCACTCAAGCTGACAGACTTCATTCAGATTTAAAAGGAGAAGAGGGAAATCTTAAAGGGCTTCCGTTGCTTGCAGCTCTCCTGAGCCACCCTTGAGTTCATCTGGAAACTTGGGTTCCAAATGGCTGTGAGGAAGCCGCGGGGTTAAAGAGCTCTCAACTGTCATTCTCAGTGACAAAACCTGGATTAAAAATGGAGATTAAAAATGTAGAATCTAATAAGCCATAGTGCAAGTTCAGCACAGCTCTTAACAAGACACGAGGATTTGGTTTTTGGCTTGAAATGAGGAGAGAGCACCAGGAATCCTTTTACACCCTTTGGGTAATGAGTTCATTGCCAAGAAATAGAAACTGTTGCTGTCTTCCTTGCTCTGCAGCCTCACAGATCCCAGCATCTCCCTGGCTGGCGGAGCTGCACCCCCAGTTTATGCCTGAACTCCCCCAAAGATGGGCCGCAGACTGCAGCCACTGGACTGCCCTCTCACGAGACCATTCCAGTTACATTAAAATGAAATTTGCCTCCCTGAATTCTTTCAACTCAGCAACAAAACATGACAGCAAGAATTTTTGAGCATCTGCCATGTATTGGGCCCTGTTAGAATTTAGGAATAAAAAGATGAGATTTATGGGGTTTAGCTGGTCCCATGGACTTCACAGTCAAGTGGACACTTCTCTCCGTTGTGTCCACCCTAATGCCCCTAGGATTAGGCCACACTCCCACACTCCCGTCGGTGACTGCCGCACACACCCGCACACACCCGGAGGTGGCTTCGTGTCTTGGGAAGACAGGATTGAAATCTGCTCCCTCCACCCACTCACCCCTTCCTCTGCATCTCTGCAGACTTTTAACCCCACTTCTAGGGGAGGGCAGGGGAAGATCTGAAGACAATTACCCTTGATCCTCCCCTACCACAATCTTTGCTTCTTCAAGCTAAATACACCACAGAATTCAAACTGTGATTGCTGCGTTCTTGGAGAAAGAAGACTGGCTCAGAACAAGCTATGGAAAGCAGCTGTAAATACCTCTGCGGTGGGCAGATCCCATCCATCAGGCAGGATCTCTGAGGAGGAGCAGAGGCAGTGAGCAGGAGGAAGCCTGAGCCACGTGGGTTTTCCCGCAGAGACAAGCTCCCAAGCTTCAGATGATCAACCGGAAGTGAGGGTCAGGGCAAGAGAGGAATGGTGGATGTACTGCCTGCCTGGCTTCTCATCTTTCTGCATCCTAAGGCACAACAATAAATCATTCCCTGAGCAGGTTGGAAAGGAAGCAGAAGAAAGTGTATTCTGTACTGATTGGCAAAAGTTGAGACTTAAAGAGAGAGACAGAGAAAGGAAGAAGAAGAGAAGAAAAGCTAAGATAAAAATCATTCCAGCGTACAGAGCTGGAGTTTATAATGCAAAGAGACAGTTGCATTAAAGGATTAGGCCCCACAGTCTGATTAACATCATTTGATCTTTAGCTA
Organism: Heterocephalus glaber; assembly: GCF_053883595.1. Lineage (NCBI taxonomy): Eukaryota > Metazoa > Chordata > Mammalia > Rodentia > Bathyergidae > Heterocephalus > Heterocephalus glaber. The sequence goes on along the minus strand of NW_028258343.1, from coordinate 19,166,972 downwards.
TTGAAGAGACTCTGCATTTTCAAAGGCTTTTTAAATAAAACCAGGAGTCTGGGTTAGCAGAGAACTGTTAGGAGAGAAAGCAACTCTTTCTTTTTTAATTTTTTTTAATTTTGTTTTCATTTTGTCCCACCTCCTTCACAATGTTTAGTTTCTTCTCTGTCAATAGGGGCTGCATCTAAATCTGAAAATCTGGGCTCTGGTAGATTTGCTAGGCTAAGAACAAACACATACAAATAAATCGCGATCTAAATTGGGCAGCTGAGCGATGCCCCTCGAGTATCTTCGCTGGGAGCTTCCTTTTGTTTTGTTCGGATTTTATGTTTAAACCTTTAGTCTCCCTCCTCTCGGCGATTTAGCCAGCAATCTTCATGTGGCTTTTGTGTGCTCCACTGTGGTGAGCATGGCGGTTCCCTTTCTGTCTCCTGAGTTTCATAGAGATCTGCAGGAAACCCATTTTTCTGTGAGCAAACTCGGGGCAGCGTACGGTTGGGGGTGGAAGCCTCGCTACATCGACGTTGTCATCTCGGGTGGCCGGGCTTCTGTCCTTCCGAGGACCACGGCGGAGAATGGGCCAGTCTCTGTGGCCCGTTCAGCCCGGGTGTCACTGCCAGGCCGGGCAACAAAGGGCCACTGTGATCTGCCGCTTTCCCCGCAGTGAGAGGACAGGCACAGACCAGCACCCAGCCCATTTCTCTCCTCCTGTGCACAAGTGAGACCATGAATGGAAACAAGTCCGTGGCAGAAATCCCACATCCTGCTGCACTCAGCTGGGGCACTCGTCCAGCGGGCCAGTCCCTTCTCAAGTTGGGGACCCCAGTCCTGTTTGTTTTGAAGTACAGTTAGCTCAAGCGGTAACACATCATCCTCATGACAGCCTACAAAAGTTAGAGGTCAGTTAAAGAAACATCTGGCCTGCAGTGTAATTCAGACAACTGAAAGCAGAGTAAAAGTGGAACTCCATAAATGAAAAAGACAAATTGGAGTACGCACTAATGAGCTCTTGTGAGGCCACAGCGATAGTTAAATGACTGAATCCAAGCACATAAATCGGAGTTTTCAGCTACAAAAGGGAATTATTTGACCCAGGTTCAAATTTTCAGTATGCAACCAGAAGTCTTGCTAAGGACCAAGACAATGACAGCTACGACACTGATTTAAAAAGCAGCAGAAGGCAGATGAGCTGTTTAGGAACCAAGTGAAATTGGAGATATTTATCATGGGCTTGTCGTTGGTAAAAGTCAGAAAACATTTTTAACCATCAGATAAAATGATCCTTTGACACATTTCCATTGGGAGTGTGGCATGATTTCATTTATTTAAATTGCTTTCTTCAGTACTACAAATTACAATAATGGGATATTGCATCTAAGTGTGAATGTGACATTCAAACAAATGATGGTATTCTGCGCTGCTGGAGGGAATAGGATGTTTCAACGGGGTCCACGGTTTTGGAAAGCAGTTTGACAGAATCTTAGCCATAGTTTTCTTCATTGACTCAGCTGTATTAATTCTTTAAATATATTTTATATGTATATATGGTATATATGTTTTATGTACAATATTGAAAACAAGATAAGAAAAATGACAGCAATATTACTCATCAAATAAAAAATAATAGCAAAACCCAAAACACGAAAGAACAAAGACTGTGAACATAATGAGAATAATAAAGTAATTGTTAAGTGAATTGTCAACCATAAGTAAATCTAAGTGATGCGATGCCAGGCAGCTATCAAAATTGATGTTTCCAAAAATTCTTAATAATATCAGAATAATTATTCATCTTAGGCAAAAGGAGAAACTATAATTGGTTGGCTGGTGCTGATTCCAGTTTATAAAAGTACAATATGATATTAATGTTCATTGCCTTCCCATTGGGGTTAGGGTTGATTTTCCATTGTTTAGGAGCTGTGGAAGATTGGATATGACAAATCTTTGGGAGATTAATTTTTTAACATTACTCTCAAAAAGTATATGCCATTTTCATAATTGTAAAGAATATTTACTTTTGCACTACTGGGGATTGAACCCAGGACCTTCACACTGAGCTATATCCCCAACATTTTTTTATTCTCGCAAAAGGTCTCCTTAAGTCACTAGGCTGCCCACACTGGGCTAGAACTTGAGACCCTCCTGCCTCAGCCTCCCAGAGTGCTAGGACTATAGCACTTCTTGGCAGGCAAGAAAATATTTATTTTTAAAAAGGCTTCTTTCTTTCTTAAAGAAAAAAGTTGCACAAGCTCTACAGTTTCCACTTTCCTGACTCTTTACTTAAATGGGACTCAGAATGAATCAACACCTTAACCTGTTACCTGTGAGGCTCTGCTGTGGAATCAGGATCAGTTTTGCTGCTCATTAGCCACTTTTGGTCACTGTGTTTTCTTCTCTGTCCACACGAGAGGTTATTGGCTTGGGTTGCTGCACCTCTCGTGTCTGCTGCTACCCTAGTCCTGCCATGGGCTGGTGTGCAGTGGATTCATCCCCTGTCTGATTGCGGAGCCCTGCGAGATGGCAGGGGACGCCACACCCGGCCACAGGTATGAAAACTGTAAGGAGCAGAGGTCTTCGTTTCTCTACCCAATTGGTAAGGTTATCAATCTCATTATCAATTTCATTGATAACATGCAAGTGTTTTTTCTTCTAAACTCCAGGAAGATAAGCACTGGGTCTCTCCTGTCATCCCTGACTCAGCCACCAATGGCGTTTTATGGAGTTTCTTTTTAGCCTAGTGATCCAGTGTGTGCTCTGGATTTTGACCCAGTAGGTTGGTCAGCTTTCTGTGGCTGTAACAAAATACCTGCAAAAATCAACATCAAAGGAGGTGAGGTTGATTTTGGCTCATGGTTTCGGAGCCTTCAGTCCATGGTTACTTGGACTTGTGCTGAGGCACAGAAAGTGAGCAAGGAAAGGGCTGGGACCATAATACACTGGTAGATGTGACCCCAGGGCTGAGCTCCTCTGCTAGGTCACTTCATAAAGTTTCACTGTCTCCCAGTAACCTATTGATCCATTCACGGATTGGTCATTGATGAGATTAGAGCCTCTGTGACCTACTCACCTCCTGCCCCTAAACCCTGCTATAATGAGGACCAAGCCTGGAACCATGAGCTTCTGAAGAGCAGTCCAGAGCCAAGCTATAACTCAGGTGAGCAGCACCAGCCTTAGACCGAGGCTCCGGGTGGCCACGTTTTCAAGCCCTGCCCTCCCTGGCTTCTGGACCTAGAATCAAGGAGGACACAGGCTCAAGGGGAGCATGCTTCTGGTCGCTGTGCTCCCCATACATGCCCTGCCTTTCTGGCCACAGTCCAGATCCCAGAGAGGCTGGGATCCCTTCCAGGCGGCCCAGTGTCTTCCCGACGTGCTCAGTCCCCTCCAGCTCCGTAGTACATGCAGCCCTGGGGCCACTCACAGGCCCTGAAGAAGGCCAGAGAGCAGGGATTTTTCAGGGGCCATGGAAGAAATCTGCCTTCCAGACTTGTATCATGGTATTGTGGAGTCGGGGTTTAGCGCAGTGAAAGGTCAGCAGTGCCACGGCTGATACATTCCCTTTGTACATTAGTAGATGAAAATGTCTTTTTTGAGAAAGAAAAATAACCAGGAGAATACAAATTTCTAGGGGAAACTATTTGAATTTTAATTTTTATATAATTTATAATGGAGCCTTTTGTTTTTTCAATAACTCTGCTATTGTCCTGGCCAAATCCCAGTGCTCTGCATTCAGGCTAATGACATTCCTCCCCCACTGGATATGTTATTTTTCACCTCCCCCATAAAAACCATCGTGTTATGCTTAGGAGGCCAAATAGCTTCCGTGTTTCACCACACATGCAAAACACAGTTGCGCTTCCGTCCGTGGTACATTGGGCTGGGTGGCTGATTTCAGGGCTGCGCTGGGATCTGTCTCAGTGGCTGTGAGTGTGATCCAGGGATTCCTCTGAATAACGAGAGTCTCCGTATTAAATGGAGCACTCACACAAACCATTCTCCTGTTACCCTACTGGGAGAGTTTCTAAAGCATGATTAGGGTGGAGACCAAGCAGACGTGGGCTGTTGGTTGGATTTACCTCTAAGTCACTGCCTGCCTTGCCAAGCAAGTCATTTAAGTCTTTCACCTCAACTTTTGACTTTTTCTAATGCCAGGAGGCTGGAGCCTCCTGAAATCCTGAATAATGAAGAGAGACACTGGGGACTGTTAGAAGTCACAACCTTTTTCTTTCCCTTTCTCTGAGCTTAGCTCCCCAAGGTCTGAAATTCCTTTTGGGCCACTGATTCTGGAGTGAGAGCTTCACTTCTGGAGTTCACAGCACAGAGAGTGGGTGAGGATGACCGAATAATAGTGGCAGACGTTCAGGGGAGCAGCAGCTTGGGGCCGGGCTCCCTAACAAGTCCTCTGCAGGGAGGAGGTAGGACCTGGGGGGACAGGGTTGTCATCAGGAGAAGGCATAGTCTTGTGTTGTTTCAGTAACCTTTAAATCCCACTTTCAAAACCTTTGCCTGCTTCCAGGAAATATCCCTACATCTAAACGAGATTTTGAATGTTTCCCTTTAAGGCTTTAAGGAAAGGATATCGCTCACGAGAGAAACACCTTCCTCTGCGCTATGACTTTGGAGGGCCGTGTTGTTATCCACGGATACTTCACTCCTGGAGCTCTGTGTGGCCGTGCCTGTGGGCCAGGCTGGGCTGGCTATGCCCCATCTGAGTTGGGACCCGCGGCTGTCGATCTCGCACACGTTTGAGGATGGACTGAATTACTGCTGGTTTGGTTTCTGTCTAGATGGCCCCCAAAACCTCACGGCTCAGAGGCGGGGTCTGGGAGGGGGACTGAGCCCAGGCTCACAGCTGAGCTGCGGTTAGGAGGTGGGGTCTGGCCTCTGAGTGTGGCCTGGAAGGGTGCCTCTCCCTCCCACGCTGCTCCCCTCTCCCTTGGCTTCCTGGCCACCACAAGGCCAGCAGCCCTTCCTCTGCTGTGCCCTCTCCCACGCTGGTTCTGGCTCAGAGCCACCAAACACAACCTCAAACTGTGAGCCAGAATAAACCTCTGCTCCTTTAATTTGAGTTGAGTATTGTGTCTCAGTGACCAGAAAGTGACTGGCAGCTGCTCTTGGTTCGTGTTGAAGTAACCCAAGTCTATGACTCTTCTGCCTTTGCCCTCTAAATTTTCAGTGTGAAATGATCTCATTCTACATCTCCACCGCTAACCAAAGCAGATGACTGAGGCAATGACATGGATCATTTGGGCTCACATAATTATGTGGGAATTAAAATACTGGAATGATTCAATGAAAAATAACTAATTTACCAGATTGATTCTAAAAATTCATCTCAATTGTTCATCCTTTGGTTTGTATCTATGGAGGTATAGGGTTATTTTTTCCATTCATTGCCTTATTTCTTTGCCAATAGTGGGGCATTTACATTAGATTGCTGTAGGTACTGCAGTCCTTTTATGAGTGGGGTACGGCCTTTCCTCCAAACTGTATTCACATCCGTGAGTCCAGATGGCCGTTTTCCTATGCTAAGGGTCTAACTGGTCTGTGTCATCCTGTCTCCGCTGGCTTGGGATGCTGTGTGCTATTTCACAAGTGCATCTCTGTGCACCTGAGCTAGGAGCACCCGAGAATGTCCTGGTCTTCAGTTATTCCAGCAGATCGAAATACTTTGGCTCATGGTCAGAGTTGGAAAGACTAGAGACTTAAACAAATAAGGAAGGAATTAGGCTGCGGACCCAACTTGGTGGCTGGAGATTCAGTTAAATAACCAGTGAGTTAGGATGCAGTTAAAAAAGAAAACCTGTTTATTTGGCAAAAGCACAACTGTAGTTAAAAGAAAGAAACTTGCATAGATCCCTGGGGATGGAATCAGAAGCCAGAGGAAAACTGGTTGCAGCTATGGAAAAGAGGAGTTGAGGTGGACGTGGGTTGGAAGCTTGGATTGGTCATTTGCTAGCTATGTGTTTGGGGCCACATTTCTTAAACTGTTTTCTGATATTTTTATTAGTAAATGTTTGTGATGCATAATGACTACTTTCATTGTGGGTATTTGGTGCCTGTACCTGACTCATCTTCATTCTCTTCATGTCCTCTTCACCTCCCCTCTTCCTCCTTAGGGCCTGAGTTCTCTCCTCAGCAAAATGAGGACAAGAATAGCTTTCCAGATTCCAGCTTTTCCCACTATCTAAAGATAGAGTTCGGGTACACGAGCTCTAGTACATTTATTGCTATAATGTGCATAAAGTGCTTAACATAATGTTGGGGACAAAAGGCATTCAAGAAACATCAATTATTGTTTTTGCTGTTATATCCTTTGAAAAGGAATATCAATGAGTTACATATGTACTGCCTTCCAAAAGTAAACAATAAAAGAAAATCCAAAGAAACAGCATGAGTGTATATTAAGCCATTATCCTGCATGGGAGCATTCAAAGTGTTGCATTGGGAATGTGAAATTTTATTTACATTTTGTGAGCTTTACTGTATTGATACCTCAAAAGAAGGAGGCAGAGAAGCAGTCTTCCCAAAGCAAGCATCTCTTTGTAGCTTCCACGGTTCTCTCAGTAGCATTGGTTACTTTGGCTCAAAGCTCTCATTTTTTGTGATTTTGTAGGTAGCACTTTCACCTTGTAACAAATCAGCCTTGTGAGTCTCGCCTAGTCCTTCCTTCTCTTTCCTGTGTCCCACACACGACTGGCACTGGATCACCCGTGCTTCACTGTTGCTTGGTGCTACAGAGCCAACTGGGACCTGGCCCTCCCTAGTGGCAGTCCCTGTCCACAGGAGTCCTGTGACTTGGCGGGGAAGTCACATGACTTGGGATGCTGAGACTGCCTCAGGGGCCGGGTGTTAGGCCTGTTGCACGAGCTCCTCCAGCCTCTCTGGCCCCTGCAGCTGCTTGCACGCCCTTTCAGCTGTCCTGCTTCAACTACTCTGGCCTCACTGTGAGAACTGTAGGTGGCGCAGGGTTAAGAGGCTTCGGAGCTTCTCCCTGGGATCCTGGTGAGTAACTGGCGAGACTCCTGACTTTCTTAGACCATATCCACCCCTGTCCAACAAATGCAGACATACTGGACCATGTTACCCATCATTTTGGGAGGCAGAGGCAGGAAGAATGCAAGTTTGAGCCCCGCCTGAATAAGTTAGTGATTTAGTGAGGGCCTGTCTTTAAAAAAAGTCTGGATTTAGGCCCTGGGTTCAATCCCCAGTAAAACCAAAAGTGAGTGAAGAAAGAATAATAGATAATCAAGAGGCCATTGGAAAAATGGACAAAAGTGATGTACAAAGCTTTTAGGCTTGGACCTTAAAATATTCTTGAAGACAAGTCTCTCTCTCTCTCTCTGTTTGACAGATGAAAGTAGACAATCCCTCAGAAGACCCTGGAGCTCTGCACTATGGAAGACTATAAAGTAGGAAGACTCAGGGTGCCTGTTTGAAAAGGAGAGCCATCCAATCCAAAGCAGTAGGTTTATGTGGGAGTGAAAACCAAGCTATTATTTAGGCCATTTCATTTTGGAGTTTTGTTCCAAAGAAGTTAATAATGTATAGATCAGCACCAGGAAAGGGGGGGGAGGGGTGTTGTTTCCAAGACCTAATGTGTGGCATTGTCTTAGTCAGGTGCTGAGCAATGACATCGCTTACACTGGGGCAGGAAATCAGATGCCCTGCACTCTACAGCAGTAACCATGGATCAGAAACATGGGCTGTGATGACAAACCTCCTGCCTGCAAAACTAACAGCACTTGGGGGAGTGTTTGGAGGAATCACTGTTGCATCTCTTGAACATCACTGGCTACTCCAAAAGAGACCTGTTCCCAAACAGAGATGAAAAGGAAACAATTAGTCCTAGAACTTGATGCACTGAGGTTTTGGAAAAATTGATTGCTGCTAAACAACTCAACAATAAGATAGAGGAGCACAAGAGGCTGTGAGGGATAAATAACCAGTAGAACTTCTCCATTAAACAAAATGACTTAGACCTAGAGGAAAGATCGAATTAAGATGTCACTTTACAACCTATTGTTTCAAATCACCCTGGAGGGCTGCCAATATGTTGAAAGATAGAAGCATAAGGGCCTTGTAGAGCTTGGTAATAAATCAGGATTGAGAATGATGCTTAAGAAAGAACTCTGAGTGTGCTTATTTGCACATGGGACTGATTAGAAGTAAATGGACTAATGATTTGCTAAGCTTTGAGAAAATTAAATAACCAAAGGAAGCATAATCCCAGATCCCCAAAAACCAAACTTTTGCACCATATGTCCCTTTAAATATCCTCTGGGCACTACTAGGAAGTAGGCTCTATTCTCTTTTAAAGAGGGCTTAGTCCAGCAGAAGGGACTTCCGGGCCAACTTTCCACCACTCCCAGCCCAGTGGAAGGGGCTTCTGGGCTGGTGTTACACTGCTCCCAGCTCAGAGGACGTGAGGCCCATGGGCACCAACAACACCCCCCACCCCACCCCATCAAAATGAGAAGACACGTAAACAAGTCTCAAAACCAAACTTCCAGATCACCTATAGCAACCCCAAAGGGAAACGAGATGGAACACTCTGATACTCAACAACCTGGACTCTCTGAACTGGCAACAAAAGAGGATCTGGAAAAAATGAAATCACAAATAATTTCTCAGATAACAGCAGAGATTGTGCCCATAGTGCAAGACATGATTAATAAATCTAGAGAGGAGCTGAGGAACATGATGAAATCCCAACATAGCAAACAAATGGAATCCATAAAACAGATGCAAACAGATTTCCAGGAGATTAAAAACTCCACTGAAAGTCTACACAGCAGAATGAGCCAATATGAGGACAGAATTTCAGATACAGAAGATAAGATTGCAATTAGTGACCAGGAAAAGAAAAATTGCTTCAAAATTGTAAGGGACCATGAGAAATCAATCCAGCACCTGCTAGACAATGCAAAGAAGAATAACATAAGACTGATTGGAGTCAATGAAGAAACAGGAGAGTGCAGATGACATAAAAAAACTGTTCACAGAAGTGATGGCAGAAAACTTCCCAAGCAGGGGGAAAGAACTTGACATACAGATAAGTGAGGCATATAGGACTCCAAATAGCCTTGATCAAAAAATATCTACACATAGGCATATAATTGTTAAGATTCCAGGAACCCAACAGAAGAACAAAGTTCTACAAGCAGTTAGAGAAAAGAAACAAATCACATACAAAGGAAAGCCCATCAGAATCACAGCAGACTTCTCAACACAAACTTTCAAGGCAAGAAGAGCTTGGAGTGATATATTCCAAGCCCTAAAGGAAAACAGCCTCCAACCCAGATTGATGTACCCTGCAAAACTCTCTCTCAAAATTTATGGAGAAATAAGATACTTTCATGACAAAGAGCACCTTAGGAACTTCATGAATACCAAACCAGCACTCCAAAAAATTTTACACAATATCCTAGGAACAGACAATGAGGATCACAACCCCAGGAAGCAAAGCAGAATGAACCAATCAGGCACAACAAGAAATTAAATGTAAAGGGGGAGAATCCAACAAAAAGAAAAAGTCATGACAATGATAAGTCAATACGTATCAGTCATAGCCATCAATATAATGGTCTCAATTCAACAATCAAAAGAAATAGACTGGCAGAGTGGGTCAAGAAGCAAAATCGAACAATATGCTGCATACAAGAAACACACTTAATTCAAAAGGAAACTCATAGACTGAAAGTTAAAGGGTGGAAAATAATATTCCATATGACAGGCACCCCCCAAAAAAGCAGGAATAGCTATCCTCTTTGTAGATCAAGTAGACTTCAAACCAACACTGATTAAGAGAGACAAAGAAGGACACTACATCCTTGTAAAGGGAACAATCCATCAGGAAGAGATGACAATCATAAATATCTATGCACCAAACACTAGTGCACTTAACTATATAAAACAAATACTAACAGACATGAAAAGTCATATATGCACTAATACAATAGTAGTGGGGGACCTCAATACCCCACTGTCATAAATAGATAGATCAACTAGACAAGAAATAAGTAACGAAATACTAGAGCTCAATCAAACTCTTGAAGGAATGAACTTAACAGATGTTTACAGAATCTTCCACCCCACAAAATCAGAATACACATTCTTCTCAGCTACACATGGGTCATTCTCCAAAATAGACCACATACTCACACATAGAACATGTTTAAGTAAGTACAAAGGAATTGAAGTTGTCCCCTGTATATTATTAGACCATAGTGCCATGAAATTGGAGATCCATAGCAAAAGAAACTGGAAAAATTTCATAAACACATGGAAATTGAATAACACACTTCTGAATAACCAATGGATCACAGAAGAAATTAAAGAAGAAATCAGATAGTTCCTACAATTAAATGAAAATGACAATACAACAGATCGAAATCTATGGGACACAGTGAAAACAGTCTTACGAGGGAAATTCATAGCAGTGAATACTCATATTAGGAAAACAGAGAGAGCCCAATTAAACAATCTGATGCTGAACCTCAAGAGTCTAGAAAAAGAAGAGCAGGACAAACCCAAAGCTCATATAAAGGAGGAAATTATAAAGATCAGAGCAGAAATCAATGCAATGGAGACCAAGAGAACGATACAAAAAATTAATTGAATCCAGAGAGTTGGTTCTTCAAAAGAATAAACAAAATTGACAAACCCTTAGCCAACCTTATCAGAAAAAGGAAAGAAAAGGCCCAAATCCATCCAATTAGGAATGAAAAGGATGAAATTGCAATGGACCCAGCAGAAATCCAGAAGATCATCAATACTTACTTCCAGAACCTATGCAAAAATAAGGTGGACAACACAGAAGAGATGGACAGATTCCTAGATACATATGAATTACCAAAGTTGAACAAAGAAGACCTAAAAATTCTAAACGACCCAATATCAACCAATGAAATTGAAAACATAATTAAAAACTCACCAACTAAGAAAAGCCCAGGTCCTGATGGCTTCACTGCTGACTTCTACAAGACATTTAGAGAGGAACTACTGCCACTATTGTTTAAAGTCTTCAGTGAAATTGAAAGGGAAGCAATACTCCCAAATTTATTCCTGGAAGCAAGCATCACCTTGATCCCCAAAGCAGAGAAAGACCCAACCGAAAAGGAGAACTATAAGCCAATCTCACTAATGAACATAGATGCAAAAATCCCTCATAAGATACTGGAAAATAGAATACAGAAGGTCATCAAGAAGATCATACACCCTGATCAAGTGGGATTCATCCCAGGGATGCAGGGATGGTTCAACATACAAAAATCAATCAATGTAATACACTATATCAATAGAGCCAAGGACAAAGACCATATGATCATCTCAATAGATACAGAAAAAGCACTTGACAAAATCCAACATGCATTTATGATAAAAACCCTACAAAAAATTGGAATAGATGGTCTCTACCTCAATCTGATAAAAGCCATCTATGAAAAACCAACAGCCAGTATCATACTAAATGGTCAAAAACTGAAATCCTTCACATTCAAATCAGGAGCAAAACAAGGATATCCACTATTGCCACTCTTGTTCAATATAGTTTTGGAAACATTAGCTGCAGCAATTAGACAAGAGAAAGAAATAAAAGGAATAAAGATAGGAAATGAAGAAGTCAAATTGTCATTATTTGCAGATGACATGATACTCCATATAGAAGACCCCAAGAACTCCACCAGAAATCTTCTAAACTTAATAACCAAATTCAGTAGAGTAGCTGGATACAAGGTCAACACACAAAAATCAATCACTTTCTTCTACACAAACAACAGACTCACTGAGACAGAAATAGGACAAACAATTCCTTTCACAATAACATCCAAAAAACTGAAATACCTAGGAATCAGCCTAACTAAAGAAATCAAGGACCTCATCTCTGAAAAGAGGACTCTGAAAAGAGAGATTGAAGGCGATATCAGAAAATGGAAAGACATCCCCTGCTCCTGGATAGGAAGGATCAATATGGTGAAAATGGTCATACTTCCCAAACTGCTATATAGATTCAATGCAATCCCAAGTGAAATCCCAGCAGCATACTTCACAGACCTTGAGAAAACAATCCAAAAATTCATTTGGAACAAGAAGAGACCCAGAATAGCAAAAGCAATTCTAGGTAACAGAGACATGGCAGGGAGTATCACAATCCCCAACTTGAAACTATACTACAAAGCTACTGTGGTAAAAACAGCATGGTACTGGCAAAGAAACAGACCTGAGGACCAGTGGAACAGATTAGAAGTTGCAGAAACAACTCGAATCACACTCAGCCATCTTATCCTTGATAAAGGAGCCAAACACCCTCCCTGGAGGAAAGATAGCCTCTTTAATAAATGGTTCTGGAAAAATTGGGTTTCAACTTGCCAAAGATTAATACTAGACCTATATCTCTCACCATGCACTAAACTAAAATCTAAATGGATTAAAGATCTAAATATTAAAACCAAAATGCTGAACCGGCTGGAACAGAGGTTGAGTAGAGCTCTTGAAGACATTGGGGTAGGAAAAGATTTTATGAACAAAACCTCAGCTGCCTGTGAACTAGCACAAACAATAAACAAGTGGGATCTCTTCTTATCAAAAAGCTTCTGCACAGCAAGAGAAACCACCAGCAGTATGAAGAGACAACCCACAATGTGGGAAACAATCTTCATCTGCTGTTCCCCAAAGGCCTACTATCTCAAATCTATAAAGAACTTAAAAAGATCAGACCTCCCAAATTTAAAGACCCAATCCAAAAATGGGCATCTGAAATGAACAGATATTTCTCAGACAAAGAAGTAGAAATAGCAAATAAACATATGAAAAAATGTTCAACATCATTGGTCATTCGAGAGATGCAAATGAAAACAAGGCTGAGATTCCACCTCACTCCAGAAAGAATGGCTGCTATCATGAAATCAACCAACAACAAATGCTGGTGGGGCTGCTGGGAAAAAGGAACCCTGCTCCACTGCTGGTGGGAGTGTGGACTGGTGCAAGCACTGTGGAAATCAGTATGGAGATACCTCAAAGAACTAGGACTGGAAGTCCCATTTGACCCATCTATTCCCCTGCTGAGTATCTACCCCAAAGAATTAAAAGAATCATACCACAGTGAGATATGTGCACCCATGTTCATAGCAGCACAGTTTGTAATAGCTAAAACTTGGAAGCAGCTCAAATGCCCATCAACTGGAGACTGGATAAAGAAAATGTGTTTTTTAAAAAAAATAAAATGGAGTACTACTCAGCCATAAAAAACGAGAAATTAGAGACATTTATATCTAAATGGATGCACATTGAGGCGATACTCTTAAGTGAAATAAATACTACACATGTGTAAATACTGAATAGTTTCTCTAGTGTGAGAAACTGAAAGGGCAAATAAGGACTAAAACGTATAATATATAATGTGAAATAAATAGGAAGAAAAGGGGCAATGGGCAAGGGGAAGTGGGAGGGGTAGGGGAAAGGAAAGAGGGGAATGGAATTAATTTGAGAAAGTGAAAAAAATGGAAACAAAGTCTTTGTAAATTGGGAGGGGTGGAAGGGTTGAAGGGAGGGCAGGGGAAGGGGGAAAAATAAGAACCAAGATACATCATGTAAAGGTACAAGTTTCCAATGAGAAATGTAAATATACTGTATACCTAAAATGTACCAATAAAAGAATTTAAGGAGAAAAAATAAATAAAAAAGAATAAAACCTAAAAAAAATGAAATAAAGAGGGCTTAGTCTCCTGCCTCAGAAGAATGACAAGGAGACTTATCAGAAGGAGGACTAGGGTGACAGGAAACAACAGGAAAAGTTGCCTTCTCAGTCTATAGAAGAGCAGGAACTTCTGAGAAGAGGGACCTTGTGATGTTCCTGGCAGGGTTTGAGAAAAGCGTTGAGAACAGCAGCTGCTAGGTATCTACTTTATCCTTTCCCAAAGAGAAGATCTCACTGTGATTATTCTATTCCAGTCTTCTCCTGAATATGAGATGGAGAGGCAGAGAACGTGTCCCCGAGCAGGCGAGTCACAGAGCTCTGTAGAGAAGATTTCACACGGCCTGGAAGTCTTGGACTGAGTTGCACACAGTGGCCAAATCGGATGAGAATCTCTTTCCACGAGAGAGAGGGAGTAAAGTTTTCCACACAGCAGAGAATGAGTGAGATGGACATGTGATGTCCACAGCGGCAGACCATGCCGAGGGTTGGTCGTACTCCTTGTACTCCTGTGTCCTCCTGGGTGCAGAGCCGGACTGTATTTTCTGGTTTCCCTTGCTGCTAAGGGCAGACATAGGACTGCAGCTCATGGAATATGGCAGAAGGGATTCACACTGCTCCAGTTTGGTTCATAAAATGAACTCTAGTTGTTGTCTCTTCTCCTCCATGGCAGGTGCAATAAATAATAGCAATGCACTCCCGTGCACCAGATGATCAGGGAGCCGTCAGTGAATGGAGGCTGTGCCCTGAGCTCCTGCTGAAAGATGTGCTACCTAGAAATGCTGCCTAATCAAGAACATCCCGTTGGATTTTTGCATGAGCAAGAAATAAACTTTTCTTGTGTTAAGCTACTGAAATTTTGAAGTTGCTTTAGTAGCTAATGGTTCACTCTAACGAATGCAAGTCCTATGTAGAAAAGCCCAGGAGAGGGGCTTCATACACAATGGTTAGGGAAATCTGAGTTACAAGGGAATATTTGGCAAGCATCTGAAGAAATGGAAAGCCTGGGGATGTCGAGGGGAAGAGCACTCCGAGCAGGAGAACCGGGAAGAACAAATTCTACGTCAAGTGGACAGCCGTCCTTAGCAAAGAAGCTGTTAGTAGGCTGGAGAGAGTGGGAGGAAGGGCCCACGAGGGCCCGATGGTGTAGGGAATTACAGAGCATTGTCAGTGAGTTTGGATTTATTCTGCCAAGGGGAGAGGAAGCGAGAGCTGTTTGAATAAAGCAATGCTTTTGTCTGCCATGTCTTTAAAAAACTCCCTTAGCTCCCTTAGCCACTAGGGTGTGGGGAATTGCAGTCAAGAATAGACACAGGGAGCCCCGCTGGGAGGGGCAGATACAGGGGCCCAGGTGACAGTGCTGGAGGCCCAAGGAAGGTGGCGACCGGCTGGATGCCCTGTGTATCGTAAAGCAGACAGGTTCTTCGGAGGGACAGGATGTTGGCTGTAAAAACAAAGCCAGAAACAGGTGCCCGAACATCCCCACATTTTTCAGACCAAGCGACAAACAGGGTCAAGCTGAGAAAACATCAGGAGTCAGCAACAGACGCCAGAAGTTGGGCGCTGACTTCATCTTCATCACCAGCTCCCTGCTACCCGCGTCTGTCCCTCAGGCCTGGTTCTTTTCACGGCCTGAGAGCTGCTTCCCTCTCACCACCCTTTCCCCACTGACTCACACCCCTCACTTCAAACAGCATCGGCCACCACCACACACCCTTGCCCTGCAGTTTTGCCCAGGAAGTGGACCTTCCTTTATCTGAGACTGCACTGCTATGGCTCCTGAGTTCTCCCCTCATAGCCACATCCTACTTCTCTGTTAATTATCTTTTTTCTCCTGCTGAGCTGTAAGAACTGGGAGAGCAGGATCTTCTCTGGCGCTCAAGTCCTCCTTGCATGGACAGCTCCCAGCACAGAGCCTGGCACCGGATAGGGGTGCAGAAAACGCTTGCTGAAACATTGAGTGAATGAGTGTGGGGCTGAGTGAGTGGGCGAGCAGGCAGCATTCCCTTCGTGGGACTTTTCCCAGGGAAATCCTGGTGGGATCCCAGTGTGAAAGGCAGGCAAACGGCAGAGCAAGTGGCTTTTCCTGAGCAATTGCCATTCATCTAATTGACATTATAATGCTGGCGACTCAAACATTTCACTTTTTATATTAAGTGCTAGAAAGTTCTGGGCCAATTTGTGACCCAGCGCAGCCTGTGTGTAGGTCTTCATGATGTGCAATTTCAAGCTCAATTCCTCCTGCTACTTTCTGTTTCTTTTCTTTCTTTCTTTCTTTCTTTTTTTTTTTTTTTTGCAGTACTGGGGATCAAACTCAGGACTTTGAGCTTGCAAGGCAGGTGCGGTGCCACTGAGCTAAATCCCCAGCCCTTCATTCTTATTTGTCTCACTTTTCTTATGCTCTCCTTATTTTATAACACTTGTAATTTTATGAATTTCTTTATTTTTTAAGTGCTTTTTTTTTTTAGAGGAAGGTTTTTATGATACACAAGTCAAAGCAAGCACAGGCGTGGAGAGATTCATACAGGAAGCCCAGTACTTGCCCCCAGTTTCCGCTGTCACCAACCCTCCGCCAGGTCTTCCTTCCCTGCTCCCCCCTTTCTCTATGCTCACTCTGATTACTGCAAAGTAAATTTCAGAAAGAATGAAAAGTATAAATAGCTTAGATCTACAAAGTAGAGGCTCTTAAAAATATGACTGCAATATTTTGGTGCCTAAAAATAAGAAATAGTCTCTTATCCTCAAATATCATTGTTCACCTTTTGCAAATTGCTATGTGTGTGAGTTTAACATGTTTCTTTTGGATCCAGAATCCAAATAAAGTGTGTGCACAACTAGGGCTTAGTCGCTCTTCTGTCTCTTTCGACCTCTTCACTCCCCATCTCTGTATTTCTTTTTGGCCCTGCAGTTTTCTGCGGAAGAACTGGGTCACTGGTCCTGCAGAGTGTCCAGCGGTCTGGACCTTGCTGATTGCATCCATGAAACGTGGTCCACTGTGTTTCGCTGTTCCCTGTATGCCTTGCAAATTGACAGTTAATTGTAGAGGCTTGGCCAGATTCCAGTTCTACTTCATAGTACATCCATAGTGTTTATATTGATGTTTAGTTTAGTGCCCTTCTCCCTCCTCTGTTTCTCTCTTTCTTGCTATTAAACTCTCTCCACCTGCCCCACCCCACC
The DNA here is from genome assembly GCF_053883595.1 of Heterocephalus glaber. Taxonomy (NCBI): domain Eukaryota; kingdom Metazoa; phylum Chordata; class Mammalia; order Rodentia; family Bathyergidae; genus Heterocephalus; species Heterocephalus glaber. The sequence goes on along the minus strand of NW_028258343.1, from coordinate 19,150,114 downwards.
CATGCTAGGAGCAGCAAGCGCCCTCTGTCTGTCTCTCTCTCTCTCTCAATAACTTTGCACAGGCCTCCATACCGGTGTTTTTCAGACCCTGCTTTTAAGGGCAGTGCCTTCTCCCTATTTTCCGCGTGGAGGCAGCAGTTTGGCCCAGCCCTGCAGTCTGCTGGCTCGGACCCTCCTCCTGCTGTGTATTCAGGGCACTGGCCTGACCTTCCCTTTTACCCACTGCCCCTGCCCCCACCTGCCTGTGGGGATTCTAACTCCTGTAGGGTTTTACCCTCACAGCGACACTGGTGGGGACACCCCTCTGGCCTTGGCTCCCAGGGAGGCCCTGGGGTTTTAGGGTCGCAGGGCTGCCCGCACCCCTGCTGACTCAGTAGTCCTCTCTCACCGAGGGGACCCCACACATCTGTGGGCACTGTGGCTCCTCCTGCTTTGCTCGCAGGGGACACCCTGTCACCAGGTTTCTGCACACCCTTCCTGTAAGGTTGGGGTTTTGCCATCGTAGCTGCTCTGCCAGTTCATTATTAGGGGATTCAAAAATATTTAACTACCACACCTTTACTGCTACATCTTCCCAGAATGCTTCTAAGCCACTTAAAATCCTGGAGATGGAAGGAAGGCGATAAAATACGTGAATAAAGTTCAGAGTTCTCCCTCATATGAGTTATGCCTAAAAATATGGTGAAGGCTGACTTTTCAAAAAAGCTTTTACAGTAAAAGACATATTGTGGAAATCCCCTTCAAAATCCTCCTCCTCATTTTGAACACACTTGTTCCCTCATTCTCGCCACTTTCTGAGCAGATCTGGATGCCCTTTTTCATGAGTGTCTTTACTTGCACTGCTGTAGCTGCCACAATGTCCTGAATCCACTCAAAATGCTTACTTTTCTTCATCATTTTGACTTTACGGAACAACCAGCAGTCACGCAGGGCTAGGTCTGGGGAATAAGGTAGATGAGGACACACTGTACTATTTACAAGCTTTGGCAGCAATATTCCCTGTTTTTTTTTCACATCTTGTGAAGACACTGGCAGAAGAAGACTTCCGGAACTGCTTAAAATGAGGGGGAGCATTTTGAGGGAGATTAATGATAATGTGTCTTTTACTGTAATACACTGTTAAAAAAAAAAAGTAGACATTCACCATATATTTTGATCACCCCTGGTCCTTTGTGAGCTCTTTATTACAGGTAGGTAATTCCTGCATACAGGTGCACTTTTGCCAAACAGCAGCAGCATAACTATTCTTCTGCGGTTCCCAATGAGCTGCCTGCTTAGGAGTTAGCTCTTCAAATCGAGTGTTCTGACTTTGTTCCCCTCCCAGGAAGACAGGGCTGCAGACCTTCCTCCCTGTGTCCTGTCCTCCACCTGGCCACCCCTGGCCTCTGATGGGGTGGGGAGTGAGGGGTGGGGCCGTGCCAGGGTGGCCTCTTCTAAGAGACTTAATCATCTTCCTCTGAAAAAATACACGTCTGTGAATCTTCTGCACATCCTTCCGTGTTTCTTTCACTTGGCGTCTCAGCTGAGCGCAGTTCTTGGGCACTGCTGTCTGGGTGTTAGGAATTCCTTCTGGGCTCCTACACCTTGTGTGCTTGCTCCAGAAAAAGGCCTCTCTGCCTGGTGATAACAGTCATTTTGTATTCACTAGGAGTCTAGGACTGATGATTCTTTTGGCCATTCTTTCTCATAAAAAGTCACTCCCACTAATCTTATTTGTATAATGTATTTTTCTGCTTTTAAATTGGCATGTGTTTTTCTCATTGGTTTTAATCTGTTTCCATCTGACCACATTTCCAATTTACCATTTTCCTTTGGCATTCTGAAATTTTCCTTGAAGGCACAAGGAAACAGTTTTTGCCCCAAGGTAACCAGTTTCTATTCCATTGTTCAACCTATTTGTGAAATTACTAAGGAATGGGGAATCTGAAGTGTTAAACAGTTCTAAAGGTAACCATGTAGATTTGCAATCGAATACATTGTTCTATAAAACCCTTTAATGCAATAGGTATGACTTAACTGTTAATTCTGCTTTAGGAATCTGGATAGTTAGCTTCACGGTAGACATGTAATTCATGCTATTTAAGGAAAAGAAGATAGAAGGAAAGAAGAAAAAAAGAAAGAGGGAAGTAGGGAAAGGGGGAAGGCCAGTGGAAGGGAAGAGAGAATTGCTAATACGATGTAGACGAGACCAAGTGGTAGTCCCCTGGAGTCCTTCCAGGAAGGGGGGAATCCTTATGTTTTACTCCTTTGTTAGACGATACTAAGCCATGGTGTGCAATATGTCACGCACGCAAACCCCTTAAGAACTCGTCATGTTATACAAGTAAATGCAAATCTAGCCAATATTCCTCCTCTTGGTAGGTTGTGGGGACGACTGGGGAAACTGAATTTTTCAGAAGAAAGGCCCAAAGTTTAAATTTTGCCCTTATAGACTACTATGTTTTAAATTTTAAAAATGGTTTGTGAAGTACTTCTGGACTCCCACATTATGTACTATTTTCTTTTAAGTGGATTATGCAGGCATTCTTGAAGCTAAGGCAATATCAATTTTTAAAATTTTCAAAAGATTCTTTTATTGCTCATTTTGCAACTAAATTAAACAACAATAGCTGTGTCACATGGAAATCAACCATTGTCAACCAAATCTAAATGAAAAGGTAAAATTTATGTTTTCCATGACTTCTGTTTCTTGAGACTCTAGTAATACAGCCAAACTCATTATACAAGTGGCTCCTTATCACATGGTGTGCATTGCTGGCAGGTGGTGAAGAATTGTATTTGATACATTGATTTTACAAGTGGGAAAGTTGTGTTTGTCCCTACCCCTAACATGAGTTATTTTTAAGTTTAACAATAAACATGTGAGTCTGTCCTTAAGTTTCTCAAAATCAAGAGTGTAAGAATAACCTTGCTGTCTTTCAACTTGTTGTTAGATTGTCTGTTGAGCTTTGGGCCTGTTGAGTGAACTATATTTTAGCTTTCTGTGATTCCCTGGCCACACTGAAGCTGTTCTCAGCGATCTTGCAGGTGACCCTTGTCTGGCTGTCCAGAGCAACTTGTACACATCTTCATCCTAACAGCGCTCATGCCCTGCTGTGGACACTGGTTTTTGTCCCGTGTCAGACTCTTGCTTCCTGGAGACTGGAGACCAGGTGTGTCCATCTCTATGTCCTTGCGCTGATAAGTATTTCTCCAGTGAAATGTACACTTTATGGGCACATTAGAACTTTTCTTCAATGATGAGCTTGGTTTTCATTATTATGCGTGAAGAATATTCCCTCTCCCCTGAACAGTTGGAGACACTAAATTAAAATGAAGATGCTGAGAAGAAAGCAAACATTTTGTGGCTGTTGGTGGACACATTATTTGATGGTTTTTGTTCAAGATCCCCTTTGCAAACTGATATGCATCATCTTCCACCACTGTGCATTTTTTGTCAGTGTGCAACCAACCATTGATGACATTAGGAGGTGAGAGGACCCCCAGAATGGCCCAACAGTGAAAACCAGAAATTACTGTAGGAGTTACTTATTGAGTGACTCTAGAAAATGTCACACATGGGTGAAAAATGTAGGTTTTTCCAAGCAGAGCTTGCAGTGGTTTAAAAATACATTCGCCTCGGATTATTGAGACCCTTGATCATAGAGCAGAATGAGCAAATTCACATCTGATCTCCCATGCGCTGTTCATTGAGTTCTATCCAATGTGCATCGATGGTACTTTTTTCCTGCCTGTCTCACTGTTGTTTTCATTTTGAAACTTGGTTCAGACACATGAAGAGAAGAATAACGAGAGTGCAGTAGCCTCATCGGGCAGCTCCACCGTGCTGGTGATGGATAATGTTTGTGGTACAATGTGAACCTGTTCTCCACACACATCAAGCAGTAGTCTGGTTAGTTTTCTCTGGTTGTAGGTACAAGGATACACAGGACTGGGATTTGAACTTCTCTGTTAGTTGGATTTCTGGAAAGTTTTACTAGTCTGATAGATTTTTCCCACTGCCTGGGAATAGTGAAAAATGTGATTGTGGTAGTTAACTCCTGGGTCAACTTGAGTAAGAAATACCCAAGTAAACTGGATCAGCACAGTTCTGGCTGTGGCTGAGGGGATTTACTGAAGACAGAAGAGCCCCTGGTGTGAGTGATGCAACCAGCGGGCTGGCTGCCTGCGGGTAATGAAAGGGAAGCTCGGTGCGGTTCTTCTGAGGAGGAGCTCCGGTCGGTCCGGTCTTCGCCTTCACCTTGGGTGGTGTCTCCTGGCTTCCAGTGCAGAGCCTGCAGCTTTGTACGACAGACTCTTCATCCTGTGGCACAGCTGGAGCCTTCAGCTTCCTGCCTCGGACCTGCATGGGACTCTACAGGGAGCTCCAGGCCTTCGACTGGATCCTTCGGGCCTCCTGCATGCAGACAGACTTTTCGCTCTTCACACCTGACTCTGTGGGTGGCCACTGTGAGCCATCCTTGTAAATTCTTATATATTTGTCTATCTTGCATTAAATCTGTTTCTCTAGTGAGCACTGACTGATAGAGTGATATGTACAGTTTGACCCAGCAATTCCACCTGAGGGACTCTCTCTACAGAAATGAAGGCACTTAGGCATAAAAAGTTGTGATGAGTTGAAACTCCTGGAACATTTCTGACAGTATTAACACATTGCAAATATCTTGACCACACATCTGTTGGGCAGTGTTTGAATACGTATGTCATCGATCCATACCATTAAAGGTAAAATTTAAAATGAGCACATACACACCTTTCTCTTTTTTATTTAAAATGTATCTTGGGCATCCTTCTAGGTCAAGACATAGCTATTTATTATTCTTTAGCATGGATATTTCATTAGCTCCTGAGAATGCGATTAGAGGGAAGTGTACATGGATTATTTTCTTCTCATGCATCTCTGGCTTGTTAAAATGATCATGTATCACTTTCGTTACTAAGAATGTCTGAGAAAGAGAAACATGATAGTGAGCATTTATTCAAATGTCTGGCTTGATTTTTGGAAACAGAAAAAGACAAAGTTGTTTGGAACTAACTCTAAGTAAGATGATTCAAGATGATAAAACAATGTAACGACAAACTGAAGGTGTGACTACAAAGTAATGAGTCTGGTTTTTGTTTTTAAAGAGCTGTAGGCTTTTAGATACAGTTGATAGCATTGGAATAACCGTATGGTTCCAGAATTGATGAAGAAGATGTTTGTGTTCTTATGTTCTGACATTTAAGAATAAAAAATCCATTTCTATAGATTATCAACATGTTTGCTGTACATTCTATGGCTGTGTATAAAAAGGGATCCTAGTATATGTGAATCAGGCACCAGAAAAAGTAAATAAATACCAGTGTAATATACTCACCAATGACCCCTGCCACTGGAGGGTTAAAATTCATTCTAACTTAGAATATTCTCGGCCAGTCTTTATTTTTAAATGTTAATACACCTTTTAACTCTCATTGTTATTTATTACTCTAAGGAGTCTTGTGACTCTTCATTATTCAGATGTCCTTGGAAAAAATCATATTGACATACTTTCCCTTGTCATGCTGGCCTTGTGAGACAAGCATTTTAAGTGTTACAAGGAGGTGTTGTTACTATTACAAAGGTTATTATAGGAAGGATAAAAGGACTTGGTTGGGAACAGTAGCCCCATACATGAGAAAAAAATGTTACACAGTTCTAGAAGCGCTGTAACAAGAGTGGAGGGTCACTAGATTAGTGCAGCCGACAGCAGCGGACGTGTGAGCCCGAGTTCCCTCTATGGACATAGACTGGGAAATGCAGGCATCTGCGCATGATGGACGGGGAGCAGGACAAGGTGCAAACAGACCTTGTGACTGGTTATCTTCAGCGCCGGGCCTAGCTCCAGCTGCTTTGATCCTCTAGAGCAGCAAAGCGGCATCGTCGTGTAGGGCTAATTTGGTAGAGTTCACGGGGCATGCAGAGCAGGCTGCCTGCTGACCTCACAGGGTCACACAGGCCTGGGATGCCCGCCACTCCCCTAAACAAAAATCCTTACTTTGCTTTCAGGATGTTCTTTTCTTTCTGAGATGCAATTTTGTCACTCCCAGAATAATTTGATAGCAATATTAACCATCATATCCTCTCCTGATCATTTAGGGGTTTCATTGTTATTTCTGACCTTAGCATACAAGCCAGACTCCTTCTTCACACAGAAGTCCTATGTCCCTCCCAGCAGGCGGCAGTGTGTTTGTAAATCTTCGCGGCATTCCCACGGAGGCACTGTGACTTAGATGTGTCACCATGCCAAGGCCTGGGAGCTATGGAACATATTACCTCCCCAAGAAAGGCCAACCTCACACTGCTTTGCCACTTGCAAAGATGGTCTTCACACACTGGGAGTCCCAGAGTGCCACAGACTGTAATAAATTATATTACCAACAGCCACGATGGCCTCAGTGCGGGGTGCGTTACCATCAGCTAATCATTGTTGGTGTTCATTAACAGTGGGGTGAGCGCCCGGAAATGATCCATTACTCCTCTGGGGCAGCATAAAAGCTGTGTGAGCCACCGCCAGCAGTGCAGCTCAGGAAGGGACCAGACCCACGAGCAAGCCCCTGATCATGGCTTCTTACTGTGCGCATGCATACACGCTCACACACAGAGTCCACACTTGCAGGTTCACACGCAACACACACTGAGCAGCAGCCATGGCTTATGCCATAGGTTGACATGTGGCCCCATCCCCAAGAGAGACATGGTGACATTCTAATCCCACATACCCGCGGGTGTGAGCTTGTTTGGAAGAGGGTCTTTGTAGATGTAAGAAGTTAGATGAGCAAAGCCAATGCGACTGCTTCCTTTCAAGAAGAGAAAGGAGATAGAGAGAGAAAAATGCCGCGTGAAGACAGAGACACACAGAGTGAGGGACACCGGAGTGGTGAAGTCATGCGGAGACGGCAGCGAGGCTGCACAAGCCCAGGACACCCGGGGTGGAGGAGGCCAGGGGGTCCCGGAGCCTTGGAGGGAGTGTGCTTCTGCAACCACTTGGCCTCAGACTTCTGGTCTCCAGGACCGTGGGACAACGATTTCCGGTGTACTGAGCCACCGCCTTGTGGTATTTTACACGGCAGCCCAAAGGAGCTCGCTCACCTCACTGCCGCGAAATAGAAGTCTTCACACAAAAGGTATGTGCGTCTTCTGCCACACCCTCACACTCAGGCTCCTGGCTCACGGAAAACAGCCCCAACTTGAATGTAAGAAGCACATGCACTCCTACCGCAGGCTGTTAATGTCCGGCTTTCGGGTTTTGAGTAACACGGAACCTGAGTCCGAATTGCAGTATTGCGAATACTGCTTTGCAAGTAAAGGAAATGTGTTCCTGTTGCTACTATGTTTCTTCAACGTGCAAAACAATTATGACAGAATTATAACAAAGATCTTTATTTAGAATATCTTTATCTTGGGTAAAGAAAACGTGGTACCAACACATGAAGGAATGCTGCTCAGCTACAGGAAAGAATGAATGAGACCCTGGTTGAACTGGAAGGGAAATAAACCCAGAAGGGCAAGCACCACAGGATCATACCCAGTGTGGAATCTAAAAAAGCTGATCTTGTAGAAGTTGAGCGTAGAATTGTGTTTGCCTGCGGAAAGGTTTCTTAACAGGGATTGGGCATGGTAGAAGGGAGAGAGCAGCTCTGGTACCACTGCACAATAAAGGGCATAGATGATGGTAATGTGTATGTTTTTAAAAACGAAAAGAAAGAGCTTTGAATGTTTTCACCATACAGAAGTGATCACTGGGGAGAGATAGATATGTCTACTCTGATTTAAATATGATGTCCTGTACGGATGTATTGAAATGTCACGTTACCCCATACATAAGTGTAATTTTTATACATCAGTTAAAGATAAAACCAAAAACCAAAAATATATGTCTCATACCAACCCCCAACTTTTTGCTATTTTTTGTTATTCTAGTTCTCTTTCTCCATCCGAGTGTGTGACTAAACAAATAGCAGCTTCAGGCTTAACACCCTCCATCTCTACCCGCCCTCTGTCTTTCCACCTTTTTCTAATTAAAAGCCACTATTTATTTTATCCCCTAAAGACCATAAGAGTCTGTCGCCAGAGTTCCATCTTCTCCACCACTGATGCAGCCCAAGCAGCCATGATCTTTCTTCTAGATTATTCCGGCAGCCACACTGGCCCCAGCTCAGCCGCTTCCTTACCCCAAGCCTAGAGGAGAGTTTTAGGAAGTGGATCTCGTCCCATCACCTGTCAGCTTATGTGTACAGGGGTTTACCAAAACCTCAGCCCAGAGGCTGAAACCCTTCACTTGTTGAAGGGGCCCTGACTACGTCTCTAAGTCTTAGCGCACACCGCTGTCCTCCTCCCCTGGCATTCTGCTCCTTCCAGCCCGAGCTTTCTGTACCTACTGCTTTTCTGTCTAGAATGCTTCTCTCTCCTCTCCTCCTCCCCGAGTTTTCCCACTTCGTTACCACTCATCATTGAGGGTTTGGCTCAGGCACCATTTCAGGGCCAGAACAGGCCAGGACCCGCGGTCATCTTTCTGTCCTCCATCCCTTAATTATTAAGCCTCGCAGCATCCCAGGGCCTCCTGTCCGCATTTAGGCCGCATTGTTGGCCCCGAAGGGCTCTGCTCATGTGAGCTTGTGATGCAGTTGGAGGGAAGGGGTCCTAAGGAACAAGAACCAGGGGGCAGTGGTAAGTCTGAAGATAGAAACAGAGGCCTGTGTCTGATGGTGACATCTAACCTCAGGTCTGAGTACCAAGAGGAGGTGAGGATGTGAAACGCCATGGAAGAACGCTCTGGAGGTGCAGGGGGCCGGGCAGCTCGGGAGAAGAGAAAGACGGAGAGGGTGCAGGAGCACAGGGTGCTAGGATGTGGGACAAAGGACCACTAAGACATTCGGATCTGATTCTGAAGTCATTGAAGGATGCTAGCGAGGAGATGGTGTGCTTCCATCTCACCACATGCAGAAGGGGAAGATGGAGTAAAAAGGATTAAGATATGGATACGTACCAATGCCCCTTGATGAATGTATCCATTCTGGATCACAAATGTGTACTAATAAAACATAGTACATTTTTTTACAGAGCACACAGGAGGTGCATGAGTGTGTACGCATCAGACTAGAGATGCAGCATGGGGTTATCACAGCAGTGCAGTGAAAGGAATGTGGCCTGGACCAGGATGGCAGAGCGAAGAAAAACTGCTGGCAGGTCAGATATGAGAGTGAGGGGAAAAGAAAAATCGGGAACAGCTGCCTGATGGAGCGGCTGGGTAAATGGCAGTAGCTGTGGCCGAGATGGGGTGGAAGATGAGACAGTTTCAGGTGGGTAAAAGGAGTCCTGCTTCAAGCATGTAAAGTTTGTGAAAGAAGTCGGGTCAAGTGGATGTTTCCTGTAGGCTGTGGATTCTAAGGGCCTGGAAGGCAGGTGCAAGTGACGTACGGAGTCACAGACTGGGAAGTCACCGTGATATCATGGAAGGCCTGGACGGAGAAACCAGGACTTACCTTTGAGGCATGAGGTCATTTGGAAGTGGAGCAAAGGACAGGGACCAGCAAAGGACATTGAAGAGGAACAGGCCGGGAAGGAGGGCAACACAATGGTGTAGTGTCAAGATAGCCAAGAATAAAGGCGATTTGATTAACTTACTTAGGGTTATGGTCTTCCATTATTGTTGTGAGTTCATCAAAGAGATCTTAATAATCCCTTCTTAATATATTTGACAAAATATGTATGGTGCTTCCACTATCAAAATAAAGTATATTTCTCCTACCACACTGTCATTAGTCGGCAGGTGCAGTGGGAGATTTTCCCAGGCTGCCACCCAGTAGTCCTAGTGAGCGCTTACCCCCTGACTTTTTATATTTTATGTATTAAAAGAAGATGAATTTAAAACATCTAAAGCTAACAAACACATGTCTGCAGTTCACAGTCAAACATATTTCCAACAACCCGTGGACACATTGAATATAAAAAATAGGAGGTAGGATCCCAGCCTTTGGTGGGTAATTTCACAGCTTCTCAGTGACTATGCATGCATTTATATATAGTTTAAAAAGAAGGGAATCATAAAAATGAATGCAGAGAGCAGGGGACACAGGATTCACCTTATCAAGGCATTTTCAAGGTGGGGGGCGTGTTTGCGGGTTTAAGGGTCGAGACCCAGCATGCTTATTTGGAGGTGGTCAGGCTGTATCAAAACATTCATCAAAACCCAGGCTGCATTCCATTTCCACAGCACAGCAGCAGGATCGCGCAGAATTCCATCTTGATGCCATTAGACACTGCGTGCAAAGCCGTGGGGCTTTCAGCTTTCCTCGGGACCCTCGGGAGGAATTTCTGCCTGCAGCAGCCTCTCAGCCTCGCTGCCTCTCAGGCATGAACCACGGTCCCAGTCTCAAGGAGGGCTTCCGTTGTCAAAACAATAATAGCTGTAATTTTCTCTCCCTCTATTTACAGGAAACAAACTCTTCCTTCCTGTCCTTCCTGTCCGCTTGCCTGTAGCAGAAAATAGACAAGGCAAGCAGATGTCCAGGGATGGCGGAGGGGGATCTGGGCTCTTCCTGGGAGACAGGAGGGCGAGCTCATGAGGCCTTGGGGGTGGGCAGGAGGGAGAGAAGATGGTCCCTCCAGGCTGGGTCTTGCGGCCTCTTTCTCTCCCTGTGTCCCTATCTCTTTCCTGCTGCTGTGGGACAAGCGAGCTGAATATGGCCAGGGAGCTCTCAGGCAGTGACAGCTTCTTGAGCTCTGTGTCCTCCTGTGTGCAGACTCCTGTGACGCACATGAAGGGGTGCAGTTTCTCGTGGGAATGCAGGACGCCTGTGTGTCCTGGGCCCTTGTTAATGTGGCCCTTGGGGCTTCACTTGTGTGCGAGCCACCCCAGAGAGGCTCTCAGAGGCCGCCCTGGGCCGAGGAAGCTGCAGCCTGGCCTGGCCTGAGCTTGCATCTGCAGACAGACAGGGAGGCCGAGCAGGGGAGACCAGCTGAAAGCATTCCCCGGCTTCTCGCCTACTTCCTCATTGCCGGGCTCTCATTTTTTCTGTTCTTGCATATTATCCTATCTCAGTGGAGCTGTTCTGTAAATACAACAAATACATTCATGAACACACGCCCTGTAACTTCTCCAGCATCTGTGTTTCCGGTGAGGGCTTCTCTTTCAGTTCCTCTGGTTGAGGACCTTTTTCTCCACTGAAAAGATGTTTCAAAATGTCCTGGAATAGAAAATGTTCTACTTTATTTAAGCAATAAGATTTATTTTCAAGCATTTTCTTCACAAGAGTAAAATTCTATTCGCAGGTAACGTGAAGAAGATACAGAAACAACGCACACTTTACCAGTGGGGAAAATGACCTCTTAAACGAAGGGAAAGGCAGTCGCTGCTCTGGCTGTTTGCTCGCAGGGGAGCAGTGCAGTCGGTGGTCGGGTGTGCACGTGGAACTCCATGTCACTATGCACACGGGGACTTGCGTCTCGAGGACGGCCTCTGGTCTTAGTGCGGCGGGCTGAGGGGAGGGTGCTTTTGTCTAAGTGCAGACAGAGGCCTGGGCTGCCGGTGACCATTCCCTCTCTCTCTCTCTGGATAAGGGACAGATCTTACTCTTCTCCCCATTGCATCCCCTACCTATTGTCCTCACTACTACTTACGGACGCTAACTTTATACCACACTCTGGTATAAGCAGTGCTGTCCTGATGACGCACCTTACAAAACGCCCAGAGTTGGAGTGTTTCCCGACTTCCACCATTGCCGTGGTGTAAATATTTCCACCACAGCAGCGTTCAAGCTCCCCAAGTTCTGCAAAGTGGATGGGGCGTTGAACCTGGATGAGCACCTGGATTTCTTGAACCAGTCCGGGAGCAAGGCGGACACTTAACTGAATGTGAGTAGGAGGACACAGGGAGAAAGCCAGAAGGAGAGGCGGAGGGCGGAGGGCGGCACCCACCATCCACGGAGAAGGGACCCTGCAAACCTTGGGAAGGTGGGCAGAGGCAGGGACTCTCCTTTCCTGCAACCTTTGGGGGCACCAGGCCCCTGCAGCCCTTGGATCTGAGTCTTTTAACCTCCAGAACTGAGACGACACACTTTCGTTGTCTGAAGCTATCTAGTTTGTGATACTTGGTTATAGCAGCCCCAGCAGACTGATACTACGGGGATCTTTAAAAAAATTAAGTGCTAATAAATTTCAATAATGCTTGCTTCACCAAAATCCAAAACTTCATTTCTTTTGTTTAACAAGATCCCTGTAATCTCGGCATTCTTCAAAGCTGAGGCAGGAGAATGGCAAATTCAAGCCCAGTCTGGACCATTTAGGAAATGAGCAAGACCTCTTCTCAAAATTTAAGGAAAAGATAATAAGGGGGCTGGATGTGCTCTCCCTGGGCCCTCTCAGCAGGGGCACATTCCCGGACCACCTCCAAGTCTGAGGTGCTTCTGTAGAATCATTTGAATAGCTTTTAAACACATGCTGGAATTTATGCAGATTTCCATCAAAACAATCATTTGAGGAAATAATTCACTACCAGTGGAACCGATATTGCAAAAGCACCTTTGGCAGTGCATTGAAATTAATAATTATGAATGCGGCAACAAGGAATAAATTCACTCATTGCTCTCAGAGCCAGCTGTTCATTCTTCAGACTTCTGTTAGTGTTAATAGTTCTTTTCAAGGCTAATGACAATTTGGGACAATAGTCACATATCAATGTCAGATGTGGTGGGAAGTTAAATGGATTGATTAATTTTTACTTGTGGCCTATAATGGATTTGATAAATAAACTGATACAGACAGCCTTTCCCAAACAGAAGAACCAAGAACATTTTCAGCAATGCTGTAGCATGCAAATAAGTGTCTAGAAACATCTTTTGAGGTAAAGTGAAGTCCAACATTTTATTTAAGAGTACATTGTGGGATTATTTTTTTAAAGCTTGTTACTTATAATCACATCCGCAATGTCCTTGCAGCAGGCTGAGTAAATTATTAGACTATCTGACAAGATATAGCCAAAGACATTTTACCTACTTGTTTCTATACAGTGGTGCAGCACTGAATTAGACTAACTCCAGAGCATGAAGTTTCATTCACAGACACTAACTGAAACACCGTAGGATTTCCTCCGTGTGTGTGTGTGTGTGTGTGTGTGTGTATAGAAGTTGAATTTCCAACCTGCATCCTGATGTTTTCCACTGTATAAAATCACACTCCTTGAGTACTTGCTGCCTACCAGTAGGTGCATTTGTTCCCATCTCCATTTATTGCAAATAAGGAAACCAGCATAGTGAGGTAAAGTAACTTTGGCGGATCAAAGAACTGTTAAGTGGCAGATCAACGGTTTGGTCTTAGGCAGTCTGACTACAGAGCTAGTTCCTTTTACCCTCTTGATATGTGGAAAAATGCAAATCACATTCAGCAAAATTTACAATACTTCATGTGTTCATTTAAAAATAATGTTCAGTCTTTAGCATTAGATTAGAGATGGCTATGCAGACCCTAACTGGTGAGAATATGGGTTGGTTGCCCACATGCAAAGTGGAAAATAAACACAAAATATTTTTCCAGATAATCTACTAATAAGGGTTTTGTTTTTTTGGTACCAGGGATCGAACTCGGGACCTTGCTCTTGCGCGGCAGGCGGCTGCAAGTAAGAAGGTTTTCATGAAAAACTTTCATTGGAACTCAAAACTTCGCAGACTGCAGTGTCCCAGCTTAGCTGAGTACCAAGTGTGTGCTGTCTCCGAGTTCAGTACCTCACTGGACCAAAGCCCAGAGCGGGCAAGTTACCTCCGGCTGGGCCTCTGGGTTCAGTCTGCACCTGTGGGGATCCAGGTCTCCTCTCCCAGCTGAGACTCTGGACTCCCGACTCCATCGCTGGGTCTGGAAGGAAGTTAAGTCTGAAGACTCCTGAAAAAACTGCCAGTTGATGCGTTCAGATAGACTCAGGTTGAGAGTCAATCTGATAATCATTTCGTATCGTTTCTTTGATTCAGGAGACCAAGTGATCGGACATTTTATTTCAGAAAAGAGGGACAAAAGAAAATCCATAGCAAGCCGCGTCAATGGAGAGTTTTGGGATATGAGACAGTCCTCTGAACTTCTCCATACTGGATTTCTTACTATCTTACACACTGCAGTCCTGGGATGACACAAGGAACACTTGGACAGACTTCAAATTAAATTATGTCCATTCCTTTTTATTTGAGTGCACCATGAGAAAGCTGAGCTCCGGCATGCTCCTCCTGGGTATCCCTGACAAAGAGCATTCTTGTTTCCTGAGGCCAGGAGGCCCGTGAGAAAGGGCAGGGCGCCTGCTCTATTTTCAGGAGGAGCACTCTGCTGCGAGCGTGGGTTTTCTCATGGCTGTCAGTTTACAAGGGAATTCCACGGGTCAGGCCTGCGCTTAAATCAATTGCATGCCTACATGGGAACAACTCTGGCTTATCAAGCTCCGCAGTGTAAATACACGAGTCTGGACTCTGTCACGTACATTCAGGTATTCAAATTATTTCAAAACGTTGTGTAAGATTAAGGCTGCAGCATAGTTTGAATGCTGCTAGGGAGAAGTCAGTTGCAGGCTTTTCTGGACATTAAAACATTTGCATTCCCAGGCTGCACACAGCTACCTGTCGTGGTCGGTCCCTTTTAGGCCGGTGATGCTTTCTCCCGGCAGTTCTCTCACTCCCAAGATCAAACTCACTCACCGCTGAGCCCACGGACAAGGCCCTTTGGCACAGAAATGTCCTGTTTTGTGACTGAACTTCGTTAGTCCCTGTAATATTCGACTTGCAAAAAATCCAATTTTAGATTTATTTAGAGGAAGACAGCGGATCTGGGCTGAAAGACGTGGCCTTGAGCAATGAGTGCAGGTTCAGTCACCTCCCCTTCCACTGCAAGCCGGGCTCCTACACCACAGCCATAACTCTGTCTTTAGTTTCGCCTTTTCCATCACAGAAGAGTGCGTCCCTGGACAACCTGTGAAGCTACAGGCGCTGAACACATCACTGAGCCGCTGTCCCGTGGGTTTGTCCCAGATCTACACTGTCATCCCTCATTTTCTGTGTGGAGTAAGTGGATTTGAGAACTAAAGGCTCCCCTCTCCCACACTCAGGTTTGCTAACTTTATTTATTTATTTATGTATGTATGTATTTATTTTGAGACAGGGTCTCTCTATCCAGTTCAGGCTGTCCTTGAACTTACTGTTTAGTACTATAAGGCACTATGTAGCCTCGAACTTGGAGGATTCCCCTGCCTCAGCCTCCCAAGTGCTGGGATTTACAGGTGCACCACCATGCCTGGCCGCTAACCTAACTTAAATACCTTTATCTAGGATGCGTGAGTTAAATAGGTTATGGGTCTGTCATTTTACCTTTTACAAGTCCGGGGAGATCTGTCACAAGGTTGGTGTCTCGGTCCATTCCGTGCTACTATAATGAAATGCCACCGCCTGGGGGGAGTCAGAAGGAGCAGAAATCTGGTGTCTCATCTTCCGGAAGCCGAAGGCCGAGCCTGAGGTGCTGGTATCTTCTTGCTGTGTCACCCCAAGGCAGGGAGCCAAAGACAGGGTGAAAGAGGGTCAGTGGGGCAGACCTTGGGAGCTCAGTCCCTCTGTAACAGCTGTAGTCCACTCACCAGGGCTGAACCTTCATGCCTCATGGTATTAAGTTCTACGATAATTAAATTCCAACGTGAATGTGCGAAGGGACAGACATCCATACCATAGCACCCTGTAAAGATAAGGGAACCCAGATGCCTTCTTTCTCACTGCTTTACCTCCTGTTCTGATGGCTGTGAGAGGGCTGGTGCAGCTGCAGCCACTCACTGTGCATTGAGGAAACAGCAGGAGGAAGGATGCCCCTACCTTAGTCTCCTTGCCCTGAGTGCCTGACCCCCTGCCCCGGCCACAGCCGAGAGACTGGGACACTTTCAAGGAGCTGCACCAGTAGAAAGGGGGAGGAAGGGACCACAGAAGGCAGACGCTCCTGCAGTGGTTAACTAAAGCCAGGGCCACCAGGCTGGGGTGCAGCTCTCGGTGGGAGACCACTTTCCTGCCACTTGTGAAGCTCTGGGTCTGATTTCCAGTCATGAAACAAAAGCATGAAAAACATGCTAAAGCTGTAGAAGAAAATCATCACTGACTAAACATTCAGTTAACCAATACTTCTTGAGTATGGCCCCGTCCTCGGCACTGAAGATCCAGGACCACATGATTCAGTTCCTGCCCCCAGGACAGTAAGGCCAACTGGTGAAGACAGTCTCGCTCACGAGAGGAGCGTAGGAGAGTAGTCAGAAGATGCTGGTTACATTGGACATGAAGCCACCTAACTCAGGAAGGCCACATTCCTATGCCTCCTTTGGACTTTCTCTGTCCAATTTGGTCTGAGACATAACGGCCCTGGCAGCTCATTTTAGATCACTCTCTCAGCCCGATTTGAATGTAAGCCTTCATACACGCCTGCCCAAACTGTCGAGCCTCCTTAGACAGCTGTAAGCCCCATCTCTGAACTGTCTGCACCCGCCTCTTTCACTTGGAACTGCCCCAGCGCTATCTGACTTGGATAACTTCTTTATCTTTTCAAATTAGACTTTTATTCAACAAGTACAAACTAAGTGCCTGCTGTGATTCAGAAAGTGTCAGCCCAGAGTCCTGACGGGGTCCAAGCTGGGAGAGGGCTCTGCCCTCAGGAATCTGTAGTCTGTGTGGGAAGTAGATAAGAAATGAACAAACATGCGAACTAGTGATTGCTTTGGGTTCTAAGCAATACACAGCAAAGCTCTGGAATGAGGCATTACAGGAGGGACTGCGTCAGGCCATTAGAGAGAGGATGACGCTGAAGCTCAGGTCTCAGGGAGAAGGAGAAGCCCTGGCCCTGTGACAAGTGGGGAGAGAATGTTCCAGACAGAGGAAAGCTAGTCCTGTGGTCCTGAAGCAGGAAAGAGGCTTGAGCGTCCTGGGAATGGACGGAAGGTGTGTGATGAAGAAGCCCTCAGAGAGGACAGTAAATGCAGAGGCGAAGAGGGGAGGCAAGTCCAGACCATGGAGGGCTTCGAGGGTCCAGGTAATTGGATTTAATTCTGTGGGTAATGGGGAATGATTAAAAGATTTTAGGCAGAGAAGAGGGAGATTTAAAAACAAGCGATTAAACAGCTAATGAGGCTAAGTTGTAAAGACTGGATCAGAGAAGCAAGCGTGAGGTGGGGATCTGAACGGAGGGAACGTGACAGTGCGCGAGGGCCACGGAGACCAGAGAGGATCAGTACAGCCGGATGGTGAGTGTGGGAGGGGCCACAGAAGACCCTGGGCTCCACCCTTGGCAACAAGGTGGGTGGTAGTGCCAGAGCTCACCGTACAGATCCCTGGTAAGGTGAACGTGGGGACTTGCTGGGCAGATCCAATCTGGGTGCACTCACCTTGTTGGACACTGCACCTTTCCCAAAGGAAAATGTCCTCCCTCGTCTAGGCAAACACAGGCAGCTCTACTCCAGGACACACACGCACGAGTGGACCTGTAGACTGGGTCTCAGGCCCCTCCCCTCTGCAGGGGTCCTTCTGAGACTCACTTGGGGGTCCCGGTATCGTGCTGAGGGACAGCTACTGTGCCGAAGGGCAGGGCAGGTGGTGCCCACTTGCTGATGTGAAGAGGGTGGAGAAGAAAGATCAGACTCCCTGAGGCCATATAAATCGGAGTCGCCCACAGGTGGTGTCAAATAGGAATCTGAGTATACCAACCCGGTTTAGGGGAGAGCTGAGGACCGCAGTGAATCCATATTGGCATTGCTCCAGTTCTGACACTGGAAGTCGGAAGCATGGTGGGATCGCTTAGAGAGGGAAAGAAAACATCCCAAGAAGGCAGAGATCCAAGGAATTCTTAAATGGAGATTTCATGTGCAAGAAAAACATCAAATGAAGGATAAATTGAATCTTTTTAGGTAAATGGATGCATCTTGAGAGCATAATTTTATGTGAAATGAATCAGACACACGTTTAGATATCATATTGTTTCTCTCGTATGAGAAACCCAAAGGGGGTTTCTAAATGGAAGATGGATATTGGAAAATAGGATGAAAATGTTCAAATGAGAAGAGGAAGAAAGAAAGGGGAGGGAAGAGTGGGAATGCAGATTAAAAAAGGAAGGGAAGGAAAACAACAGAAACAAAGTTTTATAGAGGGAGGGGGAAGAAGGATTGAAGGGAGAGGAGGGGAATAGGAAAAAAGAATTCAAATGTATTACGTACAGGCACAGATTCCCTACGATGAACGTTATCATTATGTATATTCAAAAGTGTGCCAATAAAATTAATTTTTTAAAAAGCACAAACTGAGAAGGAAGATCCAGTGAGATAGAAGGAAAAGAAAAGTAGAATAGACTTAAATCTTAGACAGCGGGGTTTCAAGAAGAGGGGAGTAGTCAAGTGCATCAGGGCCTCTCGCGCAGCTGGGTTAGAGGAAGTCAAAACAGCACCCACCGGATTCGCCCCCACAGAGGTCTGCGGGGTCCCCTGTGGCCTGGGTAGATTCTGTAGAAGCTTAGGACCGAGGCTGAAGGAGTGGAAGACGGGAGGAAAGAGCTACTCTGGGCAGATCACAGAAATCTAGCTCTGCAGAGGGTCAGAGAAGGGCGTGCCCTCGCTGAAAGAGTGAGCAGGAGAAACTGTGCTTCCTCTAAAGACTGCAGTAGGCAGAGCACCTCCGCACGACATGGACCTCTCCCGCTCTGCACCTCGCAAGGGGTGTGACCTTCGGCGCCTGGAGGGCGCACACATCCTGTGGGCCCCGTGCAACGCTCTTGCGCGCCTGCGCCCATTCGGATGTCTCCCTCCCTGTGCCGATTGGCATGCGCACCGTTCTCAGGCCTCTACTGTCGCTCTGCGCTCCTCTCCTGGGGAGAAGCAACAGGTCGGTTTCCCACTTACGAATGCCTTCGCCCACACTCATGGAGCGCCCACCATTCCCATCTCAAAGGAGTCTCCACATGGCTCAAAGATGAGCAAGCAAACACCAATGTTTGTAATGAACTGGCGCTTCTCCCCCCTGCTCCAACACACACACACACACACGTTCTGACATTTTACTTGCTGTTGAAAAGAAAAAAGAATCCCCTTGGAAATTGTTCTTCAAAATAGAAAACATGGTTCTGGCTTAAAGGCGACAGGGTTGACCCATGCCCCGTGCGTGACATTCAACTAGAGATTTCACGATGTCCTGCACACTGAGAGCTCGGCCCAGGCGGACCTGGACCAGCAAGCGTGCTTTTCGCTCGGGGACTCTGGGGTCGTCACAGGTCCCTTCTTTGCTGGTTTCCTTAGCTCAGAATGGGCTCCATCCTGACCTCTCTAGGCATGGTCGGTTTCAGGCAGCAGCATCCTGGCCGAGCTCTGGGAGGCTTGCCCTGCCAGGAAGTGCAGCGCGCACACGGCCTGGCCTGCTTCTCGGACAGCACGTAGTGAGGACGTGGATGCGTCTGGCCTCCTCCCAGCTGTGTCTACTCAGCGTCAGCGTCGGCGTCAGCATCCACTGGTACCTGGGAGTGAGGCAGAAGGAGGGCCGCCCTTCGGCTCTGAGACAACAAACTGTTCCGGCCGGGCCAGCGCATGGTGTGGGCTCCCTGCCCGGTGCTCGTTCCTGACTTCTGCTGCCAGGAGCAGGTGGAAAAGACACCAAGGGCCCCATGCTGACCAGGACGGCTAGGAGCACCAAGAACCTCTCCAGCCTCCAGGCTCAAGTTAAATGACTTCCTTCTCTGGGGCTAACGACAGGTCAGGAGGGATAAAATTGTCAGTCCAGGAAAGAGGAGATGTTTATAGCTTCTGCTACTTTTACAAAAATAGATGAAAGGAAAGATTGTTTTTTCCACCCTTTGCAGCCTGCGAACTTCCTTAGCGCTGAGCGTAACTTGCTCGTTTTTCCAGAAATAGGAAATGCTACTGAGGCATCTGTGTTGTGTGTCCAGTGCGTTATTCAGAGCAGTTCCACAGCTGAGCTGGCAGCTCAGGGAGGCGTCCACGGCGGTGGCTGCTTCTTCTCTCTTCTCTTCCCTCTGGCCCTTCCATCCTGCCTCCCAGCTCTGTAGGCTAGAAGTTGCAGGACACAAATTGACTTGTCTTACATAGACAGTTCAAGAATCTCAGTAAATTTACAGAGTTGTGCAACCCTTAGCACATCCCAGTTTTGGAACATTTTTAAAAATCAAAACCAAAACAGTCCCTGTATGGATAGCAGCTGAGAATCCTAATGTATGCATGTGTTCACCCAGGCTGGCCTGTGGCCGGGCTCTGGACCACAGCCTTTGCTGTGGATGTGAAGTAGCCCTGAGGCCTTCCTTTTAGTAGCTGGATTAAAGGAACTGAGATCTCTCAGGTGTCAATGCAGTGTAGATCTGTTCCTTGACAGACATTTTGAGATAAAGGAACCAATAAAATCAAAAGGAAGAAGTAACGACTAAAATGACTCTGGCTATAGTTTGAAAGGGCAATGATGTAAAATAACTGTCCCTTTTAAGGAACAGTGGCAGTGAGTAATAAATCATCCACTTGTATCGTGTCCATCGATTGCATCTACCTCCTCGCTGCCATTCCAGCTATGAGTACTGTGTTGTTCTGATGACGTCTGAACTCAGCTGGCAACAAACCCTGCCCGGCCTCTGTGTGCTGCTCTGGAACTTTAGTAAGTGGATGTGTTCGGGTTTTCTCTGTTCCAGCTGTGGTCAGGTGACCACGCCAGTCTGGTCTGAGGTCAGGATTCCCCTCAGAGACTAAGAAGGTGGAAGACTGCAAAATGGATCAAAAGCAACTGGCTATAAAAAAGCAATAAATGAAGAGCTAGTCAAATGGAGCAATTCTAGTTTCTATTTCCCTGCATAGTTATAATGTGGGCCAATAAATATTGGAGATACCTTCAGTCGTTAATAGGTATTCCAGGCTGTTTCAATGATTTTGTGACTCCTGTTGCGGTTCTGAATCTTCCAAGCTCTTTCTAGAAGTTTTGATGAAGTGAATCACACTGGGTTTCAGCCAGCTGCATTGGCTTGGTTTCCATGCATAGGTTTTCATGAAGCTCTTTAACATTTTGTCTATGTCTCTAAGTAAATTGTTTGGAAACTCCTTGATTAAAAGTGAGTATTTCTCACTGTTCCTTCACACATTTTTGCATATTTGTGTGTCTTGTCATGGCTTTACCACTTTTAAGCCAACTTTTCAAAAGTTAATTAGCTTGAACTATGGCTGCTGATCCTCACTTTACCTGTTTAGCAACAGAGTAATCCATTTTTCATATCTATGTATTTTTAATTTTTTTCTTTTATTCATAAAAGGAAAAACATAAAGCCTCTAAGAGAGACAAAGCCTAGACCTTTTTTTGCGGTTCTTGTAGATATGATTGAAGAGAGCATACAAATTGTAATTGTTTTTCCATGCTGGAAAGCAAAATCCAGAAGAATACTACTTTAATGTGCAATTAAATGAATTATCATACATTCATTCAGCAGAATTTCATTCCATCACTTTTAAAAAACATCCAATATAAGCACACAAAGTTGTCCTCCATATTTTAGACATCTAAAAGCAAGTTGCAGAGTAGTACACACAGTATGCAAATAGATCCACATACTAATATTTTTGCCTATGCAGAAGCCTTGTTTGCAGAAATGCCTATTTGATAAAAAGCAACGATCCTGAGGCATAAAATGCAGTATTTCATTTACTATCCTGTGATTTGATTTTACTGAAATGGAATTCTTCAACAAAATACATTTCAAACAAAACTTGGAGTTTCAAAAGAATAGGGCGTGTGTTTAAATTCTGGCACACCCAAGCGACTCATCTACCTCTCCCTGTATTTCAGTCAATGATCACTGATACGAGGGCCCGCCTGTGCCATGGTTGATGTGACTGTGTCTTTTCGCAGAGGGCTTTATTATTTCCTACAGCTCCAGCGAAATGAACAGCAAGCAGCCATTCTAAGGCTGCCCTTTGACTTAGTTCGTCATAATTTCTCGTACCTTTTCCCAACCCAAGGTCCCGTTCTCCTCTCTAGCATCGCAAACCCAGCTGCTTGTTGTACAGATTTGTCTTTCTTTTGGTCAAAACAAGTCTGCCTTCTTCTTCAAGGGCTCACAGTGCCCTTTCAGGCACCACCCACACAGCAGCTGGCTCAGACCCCGTGCATCTCAGTGACCCACCGGGCCGCTCAGCTCTTTCTCCTTCATCCTTCTCCACTCATCTCTGGTTTTGTAGCTCATGTGGCCCAAAAGAACAAAGACGGCCTCAACTTATGATGAATACTATCGAGGGCCACTTGGGCTTGTGGGACCTTCCGGTAAGGATTCCTACTGCAGAAGACTTTCAGATTTTATCTTATCTCACACTCCTAGCAAGTAAATTAAGCCAGAAAGAGCATTTCTAGAACTTCAACCTTTGGAAATGCTGCTCTACCAGCTCTCATTAAAGCCTGTGTGGTTTTCCTTTGCTTGTATTAAATTAATTCCAGTGGTAAAAGAGATTTTCAATATCCCTAGATTATTTCAGTTTAGAATTTAAGTAGATATATTTGTTATGGAGCATACTCTAATCCCTAGCTACTTGGGCTTGGCTGGTTTGGTTTCTGCATGGCACTATTAAGCTCATGTTCCATTATTAGCTGACCTCCTCAGTCCTTCCATGGCTACAGACTACACAAATGTGTGTCCCTGGTCAGTTGTAGTTGTGGTAGGATAATTGCCAGGGTGTGCACTGGAAGGGGCTGGAGAACAGATGGCTCCTAGTTTGTTTTAAATAATCATTCATAAGCCAATAGTTTCAAACACTATTGGCCACTCATTTGGTATTTTCAAGGTTATATCAAGTAAGCAAGGAATTAATCATTTTGTCCTTCCCTGGGATATGTCCCAGGAGACATGGAGAGATAAGTTATGTGGAGAAATTGCCAACAATGTATGATTTCTTGCTAATAATAGACTGATATAACCAAGACTGATAACAGCAAGTGTTAGACGTTCTGAGATGAGAAACATAGTTTATTCTTTGAGGAGACAGGAAAGTATTTATGGTAAAAGAGACACTAGGTCTGAACTTTGAAGGACGGGCAGTTTCAATACCAAGGCGAAAGGTGTCTTGGTGGTGTGCGGGGGTGTATGATACAAAAGGAAAAACAATGAGCAATGTGAAGAAATTTTGATAGTTAATTTTGACTAAAGCAGGGTGTGAATAGAGAAGAGGAGAACAACATTGATAAGTAAAGGTCTTGCAAAGCTTGGACTCAGAGACTAAGGAGCTTCATATCTGCCACACAGAGTCTCACGGTGTTGTGCTTGTGTCTAGAGGTCCCTCCAAAGCTGCTAGCCTCATGTGATCATAAGTAGGGTTTTTCAGAGGTGGCTGAATCTAGAGTGTGTGATTCTGGGATTAAGGATGTGATCCTGGGATGATGGGCACCCCATAGTGTTACGGTGCCCACTCAAAGGGTAGCCTGGATGAAATATAAGGGACAGAAAGAGAGCTGCTGCCATTGCTTGCTGTTGCTACTTCTCCTGCTACTTCACTGCTTGCTGCCTTCTGCCTACCCTGCTATGGACTGTTTCTCCTCTGTGTTGTCCCCTCTGATGGCACCCTGCTTTGGAGCCAGCTGACTATGGACTGAAACCTCTACAAACTGTGAGCCAAAGTAAATCTTTCTTCCTTTAACTTTGGGTGTTGGGTGTTTTGTCTCAGCACTGACAAAAGTAATTAAGACACTATGTCATTGAGGGGATGGACACATGATAGCCAGGCAGCACAGTGTCTCCTGGACTAGGAGCTGAGAGCCTAGGGAAGTGAGAGACAGTGGATCTGGCCTGGAAAGGGAAGAGGGATGCTGTTTGTGACAACACAGAGGGAGAGACCACTGTGCACATGATGCAAAGAGGAAAGGAAGGCAGAATAAAGGACAAAGTCCCAAGCACCTAGCTCTGCAATTGCTATGACCTCAGTAATGCTTTTGGAGCAGGAAGTACATCAAGCAGAGAAACCAGTGATGAAAGGGAAATACCAAGTCCAGTTTTTGTCTGAGGAGAAGAGGCAATTTTAGCAGCCATTTAGAAGTGCCTTCGCCTAACACAATGGAAACGTCCATATTTTGAAAAGCTGATTACATTTCCTTCTCTCAGGTCCTTCCCCCTCAGGAAAGGGAGCAGAGTTACCCGGAGAGGAAATGCTGAAGATCCATCTCTGGGAGACCAGGGGTTCCTGGAGACAAGGGAATCTGAAACCTTCAAATACGGATGCTGCTGTCTTGGTCTCTGGGTGCCAGGGAGGAGACCCAGGAAGGGCAAGGAGCTCTGAGCGTGGCTGGATTTGCTTCTGCCTCCTGCAGAGGCTCCAGCTGTGTCCCTGTGGCCCCTCATTCACACCCAGCACTTCCGGCCAGGCTGGCAGAAAGCTCAGGGAACCAGCAGACCAGGCAGACCCTGCCGCTGGCTTCAGGGACGACAGCTGCGAGCCTGAAACGGAGGCGCAGCCGGTCCCACCAGACGGGCCTGGGTGCCTCGCTGCTGTGGCGAAGGCCCAGCCATGAGAGCCTTGGGAAGTCCGGACAGGGTGCAGCTGCTGGCCTCCGGCCTCCTCCAGCGCCCCAGGTCACATCACTGTCCCAGAGCCGGGCTACGCACAGGGGCTGAGGAACTCCCAGCTGCCATCGCTGTGGGGGACCTGCTCCGAGGTCAGCAGCCTAACTCTGTGAGGCGGGACTCAGGCCTCTGGCCCTGGCCTGCTCGCCAGCCTCAGGCAGTCTCCTCTGTTTCCACCTTCCCTTCATTCCCCTTTCGTCAATACTCAGATGCCCTTTGGGGGGAGGCTGGTGCTTTGAAAAATTGATTTTAAAGAACAAAATTCTGTTAAATTACTTTTAAATGGACCCACGCCTATGTGCTGTACATACCTTCACACTGTTCTAACTTGTTTACACACACAGTACACAGGGCTTCTTCAACGACTGATAAAGTGAATCAACAGGATGCGTAACAATTGAATTAACCATTGCAATTCGCTTAGTGATAGTTTTGAGATGATTTATCTCTTAAATAGGGTCCCTGTAACCTTGTTTACTCTTTATTTTGTTTGAAAATCCCCAGCTGTGCTTCAATTCTCTTGGACCCAGGCAGGCTCCCAACTCCTCTGTCCCTGGGGTGGGATCGGGTCACACTGAAGCAAAACTTACACAAGTCTCGGCATTAAGTTAGGGACTGGGATGGTCCCCAGGGGTCTGGATTCCAACTCGGTCCTATGCTTAGTCAACATAAGGCTGATTGATGATCTGATTCCATGACTAGATGATCATTTTCCAAAAAGCAAGACTATGCCTTTTATCTCTACTTCTTATGGATGCTGAGAACTATGCCTTGCATAGAATGAGATCCCTGGCTTGCAGATAGGTGCTGAACAATCCATTCAGAGACTGCACAGTGGAAGGAAACTCCACTATCCAATAAAGCGTAAGTCAGGCAAAAAGAAGGAGGTACATGGCAGCCATCTGTGGATAATAGTGCAGGGACTGGTTAGACTGAAGTACCTGAAGTAATTCTGAGAGACAGTCCCATGGCAGAAAATGGTCAGGAATAAGACTTATGAGGTAAATTATAGAGAAAGCTAATAGATGGTAGTTTGAGGGGGGAAATTCTGGAAAAGAAAGAGAGCTTGGATTGATTTGGCAGCACTATTATTAGAAATATGTCACAGGTAGAAACTTTCTGCATTCAGATGGTTCAGAAATCAAGTAGTTGCCAGAAAAGGGTAAAGAAATATCACAAAATCCTAAATTAGGTGGGTGAAACTTTTGGCAGTATTACTCAGGAAAACACAGCCATGAGGGAGACATGGATTAGAAGGGGCTGTGAGGATGCGCTTGGAGGACATTCTGTCAGGTGAAATAAGCCAGGCACAGCAGGGACAGACCTCACCTGCCCGTGGAACCTCAAACTGGCCGTGCGCAGCAGCAGAGTGAAATGGTTACTGCCAGGGGCTGAGGAAGTGGGCGGCAGGGAAAAGTGAGGAGATGTTGGTCAAGAGTACAAAGCTGAAATACAATTATTAAAAAGAAGGAGGAAGAAGAGTCAAAAAAGATAATTTTTGTCAAAATATCTGTGGAGTGGCTACAGCAAAACTGTCCAATTTTTGTGGACAGGAAGGAAGTGGATTATCTTGGTGTGAGGTGAACAGGCATCAAAAGCCACTTCTTATCTGGAAAGGAATGGCAGACTCGTTCCTGGTTTTCAAGGAAAGTTTCCTGGGAGGACTGGCCTAGCTCCCGTGTGCCCGGATGCAGATTTCCGACCTCCAGGAAAGGTGCAAGCCTCCAATCAGTGCTGAGGCAGGAGTTCGGGCGTGGCCAGGGGGCTGGGCAAGTGGGCGTGACCTGTCAATTGGGGGACAAGGACTTCCCAAGCTCTCCACCTGGGACCAATAGGAAAGCGCTATCTTCACTGCCCTGGCCCTGGAGATCAAGCAGGTTTCTGATAGGACGGCCTAGATCGGAGTCAGTGGGGATACCAAGGGTAGCTGCCCCAGCCCCGCTCTCTGTCTGTGTCTCCCGTAACTCTGCAGAGCGCACTTCTCCTACCTAAATGAATGTAAAACCTCACTTGTGTGAGTGTGTTGTCCAATTCTTTTTTCAGGACAAGAAGAACCTGGAGAGAATCTCTGGAAAGAGCCCATAGCACCCAAATGCTCGGTAATATGACCATGGGAGACGCAAGGGACAGGACCCAGAGGGAAAAGAAAGCGAAGAAGGAGAGGGTGCAGAAGTCCGAGGTCAGAACTCCAGACCTGTGGTGCAAACGGTGTATTCCGTGCGGACGTCTCCTCCTAAGGCTGTCGAGCTGGGGTGCTCGGTGTCAGCCCTGGACTCAGAGAGGACGACACAGCACGGGGACACGGCATGAGCCCTTTGTCTTGTCTTTTCGCTGGAGCAGTTATGTGAGCGGGTGGGCCCAGGTGCACAAGGGCTTTCTCGCCTATTGTGAGCAGGAATCAAGACGCCCTCGTCCAGGTCCCTGCTTGCAGCTTTCCTGGAAGCCGCGGGAGGCGGGGCAGCAGTACCAGCAGTAGGAAGGGCCGCGGAGTCAGTGGAAGACGACAGAGCATGTATAATGTGCCTCCCTGTCTGATCCACTCCCACCACCTGCTCCTCCCGGCCTCCTAGGTACGCAGCACCACACGCCACTGCTTCTAGAACCGAACGTCTGTAGCTTGCCTAACAAAGCCTCGCACAAAAAGTATCACAACAGTGTGTCGCTCAAATGTTGTACAACGGCATGTAACCCCGGCACGCTAGAAGGCTGAGGCAAGAGAATAGCAAATTTGAGCCCAGCCCGGGAAATTTAGCAATGTAAGGAGACCCTATCGCAAAATAAAAAAAATAAATAAATAAAATTTAAAATAAAATTTAAAAGGCTGGGAATGTAGCTCCATGTGCAGGCCCTGGGTTCAAGCCCCAGGAAGGATAAGATTATGTGCCTCAAGGTCACGAGGGAGGGAAATGTCAGAGTTGAGACTTTAACTCAGGTTGTCGGGTTTAACTCAGGTTAACTGTGATTCGGCTGGGTGCACTTCCGTGGGGAGCTGTCCTGACTTGACACTGCTCACCGTCCCAGGCCAAGGCAGCCCCGTGACCAGGAGGAGGGAGAGGCACGGCTGCCACATTGTGCTCCTTCTTAGCAGCTCCCCATCCCCACAGGGGTCGGGATGAACACTGGTTACTGGGGCAAAAATGGTGGCCGGGACAGTCAGCTGGGAGTGTTAGAAACTGGGAACCACAAGTCCAACAAGGAGGGCATCGGAAAACGGAGTGCAGTAGAGAAACGTGGGAGAAGGGAACAACGAACGAACCCTACCCAGTTCCACCAGTGTGAGATTGTGCTTGAGAGTAAATGTAAGGAAGTCTGTCAGGCTTCAGAAAGAGGCGGAGGATGAGAGGGAGTTCTGGCTCCCTCCACCCTGGACCTGGAGAGAAGTGGAGGGGAAGACAGAGAGCAGAGATGATGCACATCTGGGTATTTGTCTCCAGATTCAAGGGAAGAACTGCTCCTCCTTCAGGTCAAAGGCTTGGTACCCAGCAGGCCATCGAAGGCAGTTCAAAAAATATTTGTGGAAATAAAACTTAACACATTTTCCAAGCAAAAACTGAAGAGTCAAGAAAATAAATGGAAAGAATGGAGCCTGTAATATAGGTTAGTACTGAGTAAAGAATGACAAAAATATCTTTGAAGCCAGGTGGTAGAAGTTCTTGGATTCAAGATTTGGAAAACCAAAGGGAACAGAGAAGTCTGCAAGAGGCAGCTGCTGACCCTAAGAGGGAAGAAAGCAAACCAGAGAGGCCTGTCCTTTCCTGCAAAGGCTCCATTGCTGGTTGGTAGTAAAGAAAGGGCTTCCATCTGGGAATCCTGATTTAAAACTTGAACACAACCAGGAAGCCAGCATCCTACCCTGATCTCAGCGAGAAGAACCTCGCCTCTATTTGCTCACGCTCTGGCTTTGTCAACTCCTTGGTGACCCTGGATAGCTCGCGTACAGTCTGAGCTTTGTGTGTGATCTAAAACACTTTGGGTAACAGTCCATTAGAAAGTTGTGAAAACCTATGAGATACTATGTCAAAGGATGCCATAAAATTACAGTATTAGCAAAGGTAAAGTCTTTTCAACATCTTTTGGTCTTTAGACCAAAACAAGTCTTGCTTCTATACTGGAACTTCCCTTTATTATCATATAAAATCGTTGTCCGCACACAGAGACCCTTCTGAAGATGTCTGTTATTAAATCTCAAGTGACAAAAAGGACACGTGGTCTACACTCACTCAAGAAACATTCTGCCTGCCAAACCCATTGATGGAATTTGATTTCTTCTTTCTTTTTCTATTTAAATGATTTAATGTTTATATGTACGTATGTTGTTATACACACAAATTCATTCTCACTTGTATGCAACTAGTTGTGTGGGACTTTGAGAAATTTATTCCCTCTCTGGAAAGCTAGAGTGAGCAAATTTTAAAGCACCCTGGTGATGCTTTTGCTTTCTAAGAACAAAAGGCTGAAGATAATGAGTTCAGAGCTTCCTTCGACAGAGCCATTTAGTTATTATTGTTGTTATTTGAATCAGGAGGGGAAGGGACAGGATGAAAACTGGTGCTTCCATTTTTACACTAGAAATGATGATAGGGTTGATTCTCCTTCCAAAGATAACAAAGGGAGAAGGGGGTGTGTGTGAAACAAGATTGGCCTGAGAACAGATAGATGACACTTGAAACCCCAAAATGGAAAATAACCCAGGCAGCTACCTTGAAGATAACTTATGCAAGTAAGCTTGACTTTGGATGAGAACAATGCTAAGTGCACATTGAGAAATTCTAGGAAAAGAGAAACCCTGAGAAATCATAAAAATACTTAGTGATTATAAATAGAAGACAGGACCTCCCCATCCCAGAATTGTAGGGCTATAGTAAGAGTTCCCCAGAATTATAATGAAAAGCTGTTATGTTATTCTAAATTGCCAAAGAACAGTAAGTAGCCACAAAAGGCAGTTTAGGAAGAAAATTGATGCTATGAAGATTCTTAGAAAACATAAATAATGGAATCAGAATAATACTAAGGCAAAAGAAGATAGTTCTATAGTGGAAGTCATACAGAGAAAGGAAAAATGGTGGAAGAAATTATATGGGGAAAACTACCCATTATGGATTGTTGTTTTGGTGTGATGTTTGCAAATTTGCCCATCCACATATTTTGAAAATGTAGGTAGCTAACTACTTGGAGATAAGGGGGAAAGTCCATAATAAAACCAAATATAGAGATATAAAGGAGGTTTCGAAAATGGATTTAAATAATAGTTTCTTCAAGACCTAAGAGGGGGCTCTCTTTGTAATTCCGTACTCTTTGTGAAAGCAGAGGAAATCTGCTTCAGATGAGGGGCAGACGTCTTCCTAGTTTAAATCTATAAGGAGGTGCAGATGGCTGCAAACCCTAAGTTTTGAAAACAGCCACGATATAAAAGGAGGAAGCCTCCAGCATCTTGAGAGTGATGGTTCTAGTATCTAACACTTACCACATGTTAAGTGCATCTCTGCTCCAAGGAGTTTGAAAGTATTAAAATATAGGAGTCTCATCTACAAGTGTTTTTAGGGCTGGCATGCAGCTTACTGGTAGAACTCTTGCCTGCCATGTGCAAGGTCCTGAGTTTGATCTCCACACTACACAAATAAATAAGTAAAGTTTTTATTTCAGTGTATTTCTATTTAAATATCACATTCCTGTTAATGTTGATATTTAAACTATTAAATATTGGCTTTTATATCATGGGGAAAATAGCACAAGAAACTCAGAGTAGTTTAATTGAAGTTTTCTATTCCAGAACTGTGTTAAAACAATCAAGGGAAATAACGGTAAATTAAGAATTCTTTTTACCCGTTTTCCTTTGTGCCCCAAAACCCAGGCCAAAGTGCCAATTGATGCATGCCCATGAGATTGTCCTCTTCCCAAATCGGTGGCTAAGTTTGAGTCTCATTCCTATTGGTGATGTGGACTTTTCCTGCGATACAGATAAGCATAAGAGGTGGACCTGCTCCTGCCCCCTGGGAAACGTGGCCAGTCTCCATGTGTGACAGGATCACACCACAGCTCCTGGGTACTTCGGGCGACCATCTGCCCGATAAGGGCTCTCCAGGGCAGACCGCCCCATGCTCCTGCTGTCAGAGGCAGCAGGTGCAGGGGACGGGTGAGAGGGACAGGGCACAGCTGACACGTCCTGGCTCAAAGTTCAGGGAGCCCTCTGGGAACCAGAGGCTATGCCGATGATTCTCTGGGCACGTGGTGCAGCCCTGGATGACAGGGCACACCCCTCACCCGTGAGGCCTCTCAGAAATGCTAGGCATGGACTCCAACCCCATGATGATGCCCTTCTCCGGGGAAAAGACAGGCTATTTTAAAAAAAAAACAACAAAAAAAAACCCATGGCAGGAACTTCGAGGCCACTGGGAAATTTTTCAACTTGGAATAAAATGAGTGAATTTGGCACGTATGCCTGGCTATGGGGAGTCGCCTCTAAGCAGACCTGGTCTTTCAAGTACCTTCTGCACCTGACCCTCTCAAGGATGCTGACTGCATTGGCAAGGATTTTCTTAGCTGGAAGAAATCACTTTCATCCCGAGAAAAGGAACTTTTAAAGCCTGAAAATTTCTTTGGACAAAAGTGTTAAATAAATGAGTATACAAATTTGGCACTGGCCATTTCTCTAGATAAATTATGAGAAACAATTCAAATGAATTGTAAAGCTCGATAGAAATAGAGAGCTTAAGAGATAAACCTCAGAAAGGTTAAATAACGTAACCAAGGGACAGAACTTGAATGATGTGCTCTGGTGTCAGGAGACTGGGGGTTTTATGGATTTATTCTCTTCATCTTTTTATACAAAGGAGAGGTAATACAGGTAGCCAGCATTTTACGTTTGATTACAATGAAATGATGTAAAACTTCCTCTTTATCCATGTATATTCAACACTTCGACTTTTTCTTTAAAAAATAAAAAGTACCAAAAAACTAGCTTCA
Source organism: Heterocephalus glaber (assembly GCF_053883595.1). Taxonomy (NCBI): domain Eukaryota; kingdom Metazoa; phylum Chordata; class Mammalia; order Rodentia; family Bathyergidae; genus Heterocephalus; species Heterocephalus glaber. The sequence continues at coordinate 19,118,565 of NW_028258343.1, read as the reverse complement.
TTAATTCAGGAATTTGTTTTATTTTGATCAAGCACAAAATTATGGGGGAAGGATTATGGGGTTTGTTACCATTTTCTGTTATGATTATTTGGTTAGTTTTATAATGCTTTTACCAAGATTTATTTCAATTTCTTATTGATTTGGTTGTTTCTGAGTAACTTTGGATCTGTATAAAACAGTCACAATAGCATTTAAAATGTGACTATCTATCGCCCTTAAAGACATATAAATAACAGGCTTTGGAAACAAGACAAAAATACCCAAAACAACAAAAACCAAAACAAACAAAGAAAAAACGAAGCAGGTTTATAGCAATAGCACCAGAACTGGAAGAACTTCAATGTGATTATTGTTTTATAGTTCAACCTTGTGACTATTCCCATTAATGAGGAGATAACTATGCAGCTGCAAAAGAGATGACATCAGTCTCCACACTGTTTGTTTTCCATTTCAGCATCCTCTCCTTCTCTCCCTTGTCAATTTGTCATTACTTTTAGTCCAAACTCCATTCCAAAGCCAAGTCATTGCTCAAGTTGAGGATAATACTACTAATAGCAAAATTGTCAATATTTATTGAATACTTACATTCAAGTACCGTTAAAAATTTACATGCATTCATTCATTTAATTTTCACAATTTTATAAGGCCCACATCTTTAATGAATTTCAAGGAATCTAATATATACTTCCACTTCCTTCATCCTAACACTTCTGAAATTATTATGTACCTTCCAGATAATGACACGTCATCCCATTTTGGGTTTTAGTTGTATATAAATTAATGGTATATTTTACTGCTCAGGGTGTCTTGAAATTGAGGTCACACAGCATTTTCTTCACTGGTGGAATTTCAAAGTAAGGTTAGAGAAGTGGAGGAACTTGTGAGTGGTGACGTGACTGGAGTGGCCCAAGCTGCAGAACACACACCAGAAGCCATTCCTGCCTTCCAAGTCTTTGTTCTCGGTCAGTCTCCTGGCCTCTTTTTCTGATATTTCTAATAGAACCATCCACCCTTCAACAGGAATGAAGTTCAGAAATCTGCATTTGAACTCATATCTGAGTTACATGAAAATCAGCAATTCCAAAAATCCAGGCTTGTAAATGGCTAATAAAAACTCAGGACTATATAAAAGACCAATTAGAACTATTTTGTTTAAAGAAAGAAAAAAATGGGGCAGGGAAGCACACAGCCAAACAAGCCCCCCGGTTTTAAGCTTTTTCATTCCAGTTCAATTCAAACTTTCGATCTGAAGAACTCAACTTTTAGATTGGCTAAAGTTTGCTAATTAGGAGAAAGACATTCACCTCTTTAATCAAGCTCTGAACACTGAGTTGTATTTGAGATTGCACCCAATAACCAAGAGCAGCAGAGTATAGTTTGTTTCCATTTTTCTTTATTTTACCTCTAAATTCAGGCTGATCAGAAAGAATTTTCGGTGGTTTTGAGTTAAATTCAGAATTAAAACTTTGAGAACACAGTCATTGTGTTGTGGAAAGGGTAGTCACTGACATCTCTAGTTACTGTTTTCGTTAAATCATTTCGCTAAGTGTATCAAATAAAGTGTGATGTGGTATCACTAACAAATAAATAACGTTTGTGTTTAATATTCCCGAAGTTTAAAGCAAAGCACTCACCCAAGTGTAGCATGTTTTTTCTCTTATGTTAAAACTCTTTACAAGAAAAATACTTGTATTCTATATTACACTTGCAATACTGTTAATAAATAAACCTGGCTATAGGTTCAGACATTTTTACTTCTAAGAAATGTGTGAGTGACTAGGTAAGAGGCATTTAGTGGGAAAATTATACAGACACTGGGATCTTCGTGTTTGAAAGCATTACCTCCTTTATTGATAATAAATCTATTGTCTGGGGCCTGACAGTTATGCAAACAGTAGTCATTACTCATCTGCTGTCTCGCCACAGGCCGAGTTGGATACTGACATCTTCAAATGAGTAGAAGCGAATCCTGCCCTCCCAGGACTCAGTATGCAGGAAAATGTGGAGACCATTGTGATAGTTCACTGTGATGTCCATTTGAGTGGATTACTAACCCCCAGCAGATGAGCAGAGTGCAGTTCTGGGTGTGCCTGTGGGTGACTGGCACACAGGCTGCAGAGTGAGGAGGGAGACCCAACCCCATGTGAGTGGTGCCAACCAGTAGGCAAGTAGCCTGGATGCAATGCAAAGGAGAGAAGGAAGGAGTCTTCCATTTTGCTCCTATGGAGGGCCTCTGGTCTCTGCCATTGCCTTTGGGTATTTGTCTTCAGTTCCTTCAGCTTTCCAGCACAGCCCCTTCAGCTGTCCGACACAGACTCCCACCATACTCTGCAGTGAGCTCCAGGCCTTCCACCCTGTCTTGGACCCTCAGCCTCAAAGACGGCCGTTTTGCCTTCTTCCATCTCTGATTCTGCAGGCGACCATTGTAGGCCTACTTAGTACATCTGTTCCTCCAGTGAACCCTAACTGATACAGAGAAAACTTGGCTGGTGCCGCATCCCATTGCAGGAAGAGGTCAAAAGTACTGCGGGAGAAGCTGATTCTGTTTACTATCAATTGCACATAGATTCAGATATTGTGCCTTACATTCAGACTGCCTAACTTTCTACAGCTTTACATTTTTACCTCTTATAAGAGGGTTGTTTGTTTGTTTGTTTGCTTGTTTGTTTTAACAGGATCTTGATATGTAGTTCAGGCTGGCCTTGAAATTGTGGCGATTCTCCTAGCTCAGCCTTCTGAATGCTGCGATTTCAGGTGTGTCCCACTACACCTGGCTCTTGTAAGAGGTTTTAAACCACTAATTTTCTCTCTGCTTTCCTGTCCATGTCATTGCTGGCTGTTGCCCTCACTAACTACCACCCAGCCTGAGCTGGAAAGGACAAGTCCTTTAAGCTTCTTCTTTTAATCGCAGTATATGTGAATCCCAATTAAATCACCATCTTTCTCTGTCCCCATTCATGTTTCCTTCCTTTGATTTCCTTTTTCCTTCTCTCCTTACTTCCTCTCATTTTAAATACATTTTGCAAAATAATACCATCTCCATTCCTTTTTCTTTTGATTTTTACCATTAATTGATGTCTTGAAGACCATCTCATAACCCTAAATGATAAAATCTGTCATTTTTATAGCTATACACTATTCCCTTGAATAGATGTAACAGAATATATTTAATATCCCAACCCATGAGAAAGCTTGAACATATGTCATTTCACTAATGAACAAGTATACTAGGGCAAATTTGTAAATGTGGAAATATTGACTTGAAAAATATTTCCACTTGGAACTACAATAGGTATTACCAAGGAACCCAGAGATTGTGCTAGGTTTAATCACTAAAGAGTACCTGGAGATTCTAGTAAAAATATCAGATGCTATCAGGATGATTTTTACAGTAACAGAAGTTCATGGTTTTCAGTTAATTTATCATTTTTGGGTCTTATGTTTTGGTCTCCTTCTTTTGCAGAAATGATCAAAACGCATCTGCTGAGTACAAAAGCAGAATGAAACCCAGGGAGTATGGAAACATCTCATAATAAAGATTTAATCTTGGAGACATAATTCATAGATAGAAATTTCTGTTCTACTTTAGCTCCTGTCTTCTCTCTTCTCCATCATTTTGGCCATTGATGTTCAAAGTAAATCTGTCTTTAATATAGTTACTAAACTGTAGGATTTGGGTAATCTTTTCGCATGCTTTTATAAGCTAGAATTAGAGACAGCAACACAATTCAGCCTCTTACTGTGGAAACCACAAACTTCTAAAGGGCATTCTTCCTGGACATCACTTCATAGAGAATCAGCTCTGTCCCTTGGGAGCCTTGAAGACTGCCTAATAAGGTGCTGCATCGTGTGACCTTTGGCAGTAAACTTAAATTCAAACCAGAGACAAAACAGAGTATTTCACCTTTGAGCAACTGCAACCCCTCCAACTCCTGTGAAAGCTTTCTGCTCATCATGCTTGCGGGGGTTTATCAGCTAAGCATTCCTGGCTTCCAACCCAAGTAAAAGGGGTGGGCTGATCCCAGAAGCCCATTCCACACAGGTTAAGTGGCCTGAAAGAGAGGAAGTGGGGCTGGAGGTCCAGCTCAAGGACGGAGCACTTAACTGGAATGCACAAGGCCCTGGATTTGATTCCCAGCGTTGGGGTGGGGATTGGGTGGGGAGGCAGATGGAAAGAAATATTGATTGGCTCTTGGCCTGCAAATTTTACCCAATATGCACAAGTCATTGGCATCTCCTTATTTACCTTTCAACTGTGGATTACTCCTTTAGGCTGGAAAATCCCCAAATTAAGGTTATTTTGTGTTGTTGTGTGGAGCCATGAGATGTTGTGTGTTGTGTATTGTTTGTTGAAAATGTTGCCCTGTTTTTTCATAAGTTGCCTCGAGGGAGTGGGGAGAATGAGAGAGTTTATAAAGAGAATGTATTGTTGTTCTCTTTTCAGTTAATTTTGTGTCAGAGAATTTACTCATCAGAGAACTCAGACTCTTTTAAGTTTATTCAACATCATCCTTGTACCAGCAATGCCCTCAGTGACTCATCAAGAAGCAAAATTAAGGGCCAGGGATTTAGCTCAGTGGTTTTGCCGCCTGCTGTGCAAGCGCAAGGACCCAAGTTTGATTCCCGGTACCAAAAAAAAGAAGCAAAAGTAAAATTATGATTTTCCCCTCCTTCTCCTAGGACTCTGCTTCACTTCCTGTGCAGTTAAGAAAGACCTCCTTCAGGGAGGCAGCTAATCTGGGAGCAGTAAGACAGTGAAGCAGCTAGATAGGCCAAGGTGTCTTAAACAAGAGATGATATTACACGACAACGCATTGCTCAAGTAGCATTTTCTTAGCCAGATCTCGCAGCAACATTGACTTTGGGGAGATCAGAGTGAGGGCCGGCCTCGGCCCCGAGTTCTAGCGAGATGGAAGAACCAAGGAAAAAGAGGAGCAAAGACTAGTGGGCTAAGACAAGTGCTGAAGGCTGTCATCTCGAATTAGGGCCGAACCATACAGAAAAAGAGGGAGGGCAAGCAGTGGATATGGCCGTGGAAACCATTCCAAACGACAAAGAGGAAAAGGTCACTCTGAAGAGCAGCGGAAGGGAACACAGCAGGAAAACATGAGCAAGAAGGGGGATGGGTCTAGAACATTGTATCAAGGAGAAAGAACGGAAGGCGGGGCAACCATTGGTTCCTGCCGGCTAAAGGCATTTTAGGGACTGTTAAGATGAGTCTGAGATAAGAGATTAGTTTTAAAGTTATTTTTAAAACCAAGCAGTGAGCTAAATGCTTTGGAATGAACTTTGTCTAGAATAAAGAAATTAGTAAAAGAATATAGGTGTGTGTGTGGTGTATATGTATCTTTTTTTACTAATTTCTATAGATTCCGTATATACAGAGAGAGGATCTGTACGTATACGTGGAAGCTAGATCTCAGAAGCTCGTGAGCAGGTGTCTTTCACCACACTGAAAGGTCCCCAGTTCTGGGAGCCATTGCTGTCAGCACAGCCAACACCAGTGGCAACTGGGAAGAGGGAGGCCCCAGAGGCGGAGGAACACGGCCACTCCTCACAGTGCGGCTCAGTTCTTCTCCCTTCTTTCTTAGACAAAGAAGGAGGTGACTGCATTTCTCCATCTTCTTAGTCTTCAGTGGGATACACGGGCCCCAGCGCTCAGGCCGACTCCTCCAGGGCACAGGGCCTGCTCCTGCTCGGTCACTGGGGAGCCACAGGCGGCTTCACTTCCAACAGCAGGTGCACAGCAGGGGTCAGTGGGTGCCTTGGAGAGAGAGACGTCCTGTCGAGAACCCGCGGACTGTTCTCTCTGGGAGATTGGAAGACAGCGACGCAGGGAGAGCTTGATGCAGGGGGACCTCAGAGACCCTTCCTTTCTTCACTCCCCTTCTCACATTAACTTGAAGAGGGGAGACAGAGACAGAGAAAAATAGGAAAGAAGGGCAGGAGAAATGACTGGAGCCAGCACAAGAATTTAAACAAAACCCTGTCCCTTCCCAAAGAACTGCAAGAGTTGCAGCCTCAGCGAACTATTCCCTCATGCCTCAGCGCTGAGTGAGTCCTGTGAATATTTTATGTTTAGAGGATTTAGAAACGACTCCTATACATTCCCTGCAACTTGTTTTTCAAGGCATAATGTTTTTTGTTTACTTCTACATGATCTAATAACACAAACCTTGTCACATCTACACAAATAAAAATAAAAGGGGTGATAAAGAAAGCATATTCTTGTTGCACAAAAACAATTTATGGCCAAATCCCCCTCTCCTCAGATTTGGCACGAAGCAGTGAGCATGCTCCCCCTCCCTGAACACACACATTCCCTCCAGTCCAATCCCCCCAGCAAGGGAGCCCACATTTTTCATTAATACAATACAAAAACATATGGTTAAGAAAAGAAAAAGAACATAAAGAAATGAGTAGAAGAGCTGCAGAATTCAAAGAAAATGCATTCCCTAGATCATACCCACATCTAACTGCCTAAGAAATTTCAATGAAAATCAGATGTGATTTTCAACATGTATTTTGCTCAAATAAAATATGAGCTAAATACAAGGACTTTTCTTGGGGTGGTAACAACATGTTTTTTAACTTACAGTGGGTTATAATTGTGTAAAGGTATTGTGAGGATGAAAATGAGATAGTATGTGGCAAAAAAAGAACAATATAAAATTTTATTACCAAATTATGTAAAATAATTCTTATTGTTGGAGGTACAAATATAGTTACAGAAAAGAAGAAAGGATACATTTCTTTTTGCCCTGAATGTGAACCAAACTTGAGACATAGATTGAAAATGGTTTTTAGATAAAAAGAAATCCCGATCTCAGTGTTTTTTTGTTATTCTCTCCTAAAAGTCAATTCCAGAGAAAAGTAGCCCAGTCTTTGTGTGTGTGTGTGTGTGTGTGTCACAGTGCATCACAACATCACAACATACGGGAAGAAGGGCTTACCCAATAGAATCCAACTTTTGGAGAAAGCCCTGAGGTCAGGATAAAAGAATGAAAGAGAGAGGAAAGGAGGAAAGGGAGAGGGATCGAAAGGAAAGAATAGGAAGAAAGGGAAAGAATAAAGAAGGAAAGAAAGCCAAGATAAGACTCAGCAAGCAGTGAATCCTCGCTTCTTAAGAGCAGCCGGCTCTCCGGCCAGCGTGCGCTGAGGGCCAGCGGGCTCTCTGGTAGCTAGCTCGCTGTTTAATCCGAAGCTTTGGCTGTCTTTCATCATTCTGGATCTGATCTAGTTCATCTTTAGAAGGTGCTTAAGGGACTAAAGATTGCAAAGACTCACTCTGAAGAAGATTAAGGAAAATAACAGGTTGAGCACGGGTTTTTCTTCCTTCCTTTTTGACTTCAAGCCTTTGCGAATATTTTTGCATTTTTTTCTATTTAGGGCATAATATCATTCCTCCAACAGCGTCAGAAGCCAGAATCATAATAGAGGCAGGAAAGAACATCTATTATGCATTCCCGGCTGTGGGATGGCAGGACAAGTGAGTCAGAAGTCAGCAGAATCCCCGCTCTGCTGCCAAAGTAGCACAAGGTAAGGTAACATGGCCTTAGTGCGCACCTGCTGTGGGCCCAGGGTCCACTTCCCCGGCCCTGGGGACACAGCAGCGGTGAACAAACAGATGAAAGTCGCTTCTCTTCAGGAGCTGATCTTGAGGGGTGGAGGCAGGTCACCTAGCAAGTTAGAGATCCCTGAAAACATCTTTTATTTGCCAGAGATGATTTGCTTTAAATACTCTTAAGAGTAAGATATAAAAATTTTTTAAATTTTAGAATCAGGAAGTCAATGTTTTTAAAACCCTTGAAGTATTTGAGGAAGTGGAGATATATACAAAATATGCTTTAGTAGTTCAGAAACAAATCTGGAATGGTTTTTGTTAGTTTGAAGAAGAAAAATAAATTATACATAATTTGGGGTTTTTTCAAACATTTTAAATTTTTTTACAGTCAGATAGTGAAGGCTTGAGTGAAAAGGAAACAAGGAAGAAAAATATTTTTCCAACCTATTCATGGAGAAGGGGGAGCAGTACAGAAAAGTTTAAATTGAAAAACAAATTGTTACAGTTAAAGAGGCATTGCCAAGAATTCCCCTCAAAACACTCCCCTCACTTCACATGAACTTATCTAATTGTTTTTGCCACTTTCAGAGTTCTCTTTCCTGAATGAGATGTGATCGAAAATGCAGTGAATGCTGCTGAGTGTTATCTGATGGAAAAGCAGCCTCATAAAAGTTATATGGTGTGTCTTCGCCCACCTAATTCACCGAATCTAGCATTCGGTGAAAATAAAGATAAATGTGTTAAATCAAGACATCAGGGCATTCACAACAGCAAAACTAGACACTCACGAAAGAGGACTCCAGAGCTGCTTCAGAAAGTGGCAAGACTGATGAGACGCGTGTGTTCACAGCGAGGGGGAATTAATGGCAATGCGTCTTTTGCTAAAATACATTTTTTAAAAATGTAAGCATTCACTACAGTACTCGATCGCATCTTGTACACCCTGTTCCCAAGTTTTTCAGTTTCGTTTTTGTGCTCCCTCAAAGCCCAGCCCAGTATCCTGCCTTTTACAGCTTTTCAGTAAACACATGCTGCACAATTATTCTGTGAGGAGGTTAAGGCAAATCCTTGACTTAGAGAGTTCCTCAAATCTATTCTAGAACGAAATAATTTTATTAGCTTGCAGCTGAAAACTGCCCGTATCATTATACAGTTTACAGTTTATCCAAACCTCAAGAGCTCAAACTTTCCTTTTGGAAATAAGCAACGCCGATAGCCTATTGTTCAAAATTATTGAAAATAATGACATTGTTTTGTTTTATAGCCCATTAAAGTAGGGGAGTTTTTCCTAAAATGACTTCATTAGTGTGTAACTCCAGAAATTCTACATTATTAAGTTACTTAAAATATGACCTGGTCTTACTTTGAATCGTTTGGAAAACAAACGACTTCCTTCATCAGTTGGTGCAGGACAGAGAGCAAATGCTATGGCAGCAGGACCAGGGCGTGGGCAGAGCCCAAACTGGGAAGTGAACAGGGTCCAAAGTGGCTCACCACAGCTGTGGGGTCACTCCGTGCTCCAGGAGGCAGAGGTTAGGGGCCCACCAAGGTCGCTGCCTGGGAGCTGAGTGTGTGATGGGCCAGAGGGAGCTGGGAGGAGGAGTGGGAAGTTTGTAACCTGTGAGACTAACCCAGGCATTGAAGCCAGCAACGAGGGAAGCCCAGTAGATCCCATCCTTAGCCTGCGGATGTGCTTTTAAGAACCTTGCCACCTACTTCCATGCATCATCCTCAAGGCACTGCCCGACACCTGCCTGCCGGGATTAGCGGACTTTAGTCAGTGGAGGAAGCAGACATCTTCCCAAGGAATTACCACCGGGTTCAATGAGATCAACAACCGTATTGGTATTAGTTAGCCATTGTTGGGCAACAGCTGAGCCCAGAGCTCAGCAGCTGAAACAGCAAAGGCTTATTGTCTCCCAGTTTCTGTGGGCAGGAGTCTGGGTGCAGTCTTTCGAGTGTCACTGGCCCGAGGTCTCTCACAAGACTGCCACGGAGGTGAGAGACGATTGTGTCAGAGCCTGGATGTCAGGAAGCCAGGGCGCCCTGAGAGCCGCCTCCATGTGCTCACCAAGGAATGCTCTCCTCCCACAGTTTAGAATGCAATAGACCGTGCCTGGCCACCTGCGGAACGCGCGCCCGCCTGAAGGTAAGAACTGCCGTCATCCCTGGGCTCTGTTCACCCCATCATTATCTTCTCCATGATGAAAAGGGCTCTTTCACTTTTCTTGGTCTACTCTGTGTGAGACACTACCGGAGTTCAACCAGTAGCTCCTTTATGGTCACAGAGAGGCCATAGTCTGGGTACACTCCCTTGAACCCTGTAAGAGGGGCGAATAGAAGGACCAGTAGGGAAGAAAAGGGGCAAAGGGGAAGGGGGAGTGAGAGGGGCAGGGGAAAGGAAAGAAGGGAATGGGATTAATTTGAGAAAATGGGGGGCCAGGGATGTAGCTCAGTGGTTTCGCCGCCTGCTGCGCAAGCGCAAGGACCAGAGTTCGATCCCCGGTACCAAAACAAAAAAAAAAAGAAAAAAGAAAATGGAGAAATGGAAACAAAGCCTTTGTAAATAGAGAGGGGTGGAGGGATTGAAGGGAGGGCAGGGGAAGGGAAAAATAAGAATCAAGAGAGATTATGTAAAGGTGCAAATCTCCCATGATGAATGTCATTATATTGTATCCCTAAAACGTACCAATAGAATTAATTTTTTAAAAAAGGGCCAGTAGCCTCTGAATCCAAACTTTTGACTTACTCACTGCTTGACAGTGCCTCAGTTTTCTCATCTGGAAAATGGAGATAACAATTTTATCTAACTCACAGGGCTGTCATAGAGAGTACATGAGTCAAATGCCTCATATACTAGCAGGTACATGGTATTGTATGATCAACATACTAACTAGAGAGCTTTGATCCATTATCTAATGATTGGGAACTTTTGGAATAATAGATATGGAAATGTCAACCACGTAGCTGTTTCCTTTTTCCTGATTTACTAAGATGATCTTCATGAGATTAGTAGTACCTCTAGTGGCGTGACTCTCTCAAACAGCTGTGCACACAGGCAAGATAATATATGCGATACAGAGCCAAGGAGATGGAAATTTCAGTGCTCTGTTTCACATCATAAAGCTATATCAAGACCTTCATTCATTTATATTTATGTTTCAGAAATTATTTCTCAGATATTCATCTTTTTACTCTCCCTAAAACAGCTAGAATTCAAATTAGAAAAATTCCTTTGTTTCCTTCTGAGTTAATTCCATATAGAGTTTATTTTTTAACTTAAAAATTATGCTTATTCTAGAGAAGTAAGAGAATACCGAAGTCACAGCCCATTTTGTGCTGCTATTACAATACCACAGCAAGCTGGTCTGGTGCTGAAGACTGGGAAGTCTGAGGTCAAGCGGCCGAATGTGGCAAGGGCCTTCTCAGCTTGTCCCAGCATGGTGGAGATGCCATGTGGTCAGAGAGAGCACGAGAGAGCCACACGCACCGTTACAACTCCGCTCTCGGGCTAAAGGCCCCACGGCCCGGAGCTGCATTCCTCCACTCCCAGGGACAGAGCCCTGGGACCTCATGACCCCTGAAAGTTCCCACCTGGAAACCTTCCACCCTGGGAATCTAGTTTCCAATATGTGGCTTTGGGGAGCACCTCAAACCATAGCAGCCGGTAGAGGGAAGGGGCAAGAAAAGGAAACACATTGGTAAGCTCTTAATTGACTTCTAGAAATTTGGATTTTTTGTTTTAAAAATTCATGGTCATCCTAGAAATAATAGAGAATTTGAATAAATTTTTCTTAAAAAGAAAAAATGTTTACTAATAATTTCAATATCCATGACTAGCAATGAGTCTATGTTTTTTCCACCTCTGTATACAAAATGTAATAACAACAAGCACACAATTTTAGAATTTATTAAAACTTCTGAAGTAGATTGTTAGTTTAGAGACGTTAATGTTGGAGTGGGTGTTTCACAATATGAAAGAGAACGAATCAATTCAAAGAGAATAGAGAATAATAATACTGGAAAGAGAAGGTGGGAGACCTAAGGCAGGGAGTTCATCTGGACGCCAGAAAATACTAGGGAACTCTTCCCTCAAACATGCAAATGCCTTGGACAGATCCCTCTTGGCCCTTGGTCTAAAAGATCCAGTCAGCATGGACACAATGGCGGGGGGGTTTCACATCCTCATTTTATGCATTTGGTGACTTCCTGTGTGTGCAGAAGGGATGTGTATGCACAACTAATGTAAATGCTTTCAGAACTCATAAAGACCTCTGTATGCCTCAATTGGGTATTAAATTGAAAAAGCCAATACTCACAAAAGGATCTTTTCCTTCTAACAATATCACCCCTTGAACGGAATTCTATATAATCATTTAATATGAAATTTGTCTAATGTGAATAAAGATACTAGTCTAATTCTGACTCACTTTTAAACTTGAGCACAATAATGTACCTCCTGGCATTTTCGGCAAAAAAGCAAATAATCCAATATCTTTATTTGGCATTAAAAATATATTTCAATAGTCATTTACTACTATAGTAAAGGAAATCTAGGCTTAACTATTAGAAAAATAATGTCTATTTTCATTTCATAGGGAAGTGTATCCTCTTCTTCAATCTAGACCAAGGATTGGTTGTTTAGTTTCTTGAGAAGTCATCCCTGTGAGGTTCAGCAGTTAGTCCTGAGCTTTCAGTCTTCTTTCCTTGACTGTCTGCTGATCTAAAAGAAATGAATGCCCTCTTTTGTGAATGTATTCCCCTACTTCTGCTTAGAATCCATGCCCTTCGCTTTTTCCGGTGTTAAATTCATCAACATAGATTTGTTTATGTATTTCTTCATGATTGGTTTAACATATGGAGAACGTATAAAAACAACCCATTTTTATTCCTAAAATTAGTAATTTCTGGGAATTTGTTTCTAGTTTTTCCTTGGCCAATCTAGTTTCTTTATCAGTTCTATGAATCATTAACAAAGAAAAAGTTTTTGATGTCTTTGATTTTCATCATTGTTTCTTTTTACCGTTTCACGGATTTCTACAATTTATTATACCCTTTCTAAACTTGATTGAGTTCAATTTATTCTTCTTTTAATAGCTTCTTAAATTAGAAGCTTATATAATTGCATTTTCAGCTTTTTTCTAATATAAACAGAGTTATAAATTTTGCTGTAAACATTGCTATACATGCATCTTCTAAATTTTGATAATTGTATTTTCACTATCATTTAGTTCCAAATATTTGCTAGTTTTTTTTGATATGTCTTTTTTAAATCTAGATTTAGAAATTTGTTGCTTAATTTCCAAATATTTGAAGATTTTCAAATATGTTTTTTATTCACTTCTAAAGTAGTGCTGTGTTCAGAGCATAGTTTGAACTACACCAATTCTTTGATATTTATTGAGACTTATTTTATGTCTCAGCTCTTGACTTATCTCTGTGACTGTCTCACATGTTTGAAATGAATATTCTACACGTTTCATGTAGTAGTCTACAAATGTCAATTAGCTTGAATTTCTTGACAGCATTGTTCAAATCTTATGTATACTTATTTATTTATGCCAAATTTCCTATCATTTGCTGAGATAGAAATATTAAAATCTTCAACAATTGTGGATCTGTCTATGTCTCTTGTAAGTTCTGTCAGTCTTTACTTCTTGTATTCTGAGGTCTGTTTTTATTTAGATGAATACCTAGTCATGATTGCTGCCTCTTCTTGATTTGATCTTTTAATAATTATGAAATAGTCCTTATTTTTGTCAATACTTTTGTTCTGAAGTCTACTTTAATCCTAATATTTTCACATTTTCCCGTTCTGTGGTGAACAACGTGATGTTTTGGAATGTATATGTATCGTAGAATTGCTAAATTAAGATATTTAACCTATGCATTACTTCATACACTTACCATTTTTCTTAATGAGAATTCTTAAAATCTATTCTTTTGATAATTTTCAATACGCAATATATTCGTAGTACCTATGTTTGTCATAATGTGTAATGGACCTCTTGAAGTTTTTCCTCCTAAGTGGAAGTATTGTGTCCTCTAACTAACTCCTCCCCAGTTAGCCCCTGCCCTAGGCTCTCCTAGCCATCACTTCACTCTTTGTTTCTGTGAGCTCAACATTTTTATACTTCACATAAGAATGAGACCGTGTACATTTGTCTTTTGTGTGTGGCTTATCTCATTGTGACATAATATCTTCTAGGTTGCAAATGACAAGATTCCCTGCTCCTCCTCTTCCTTCTTTTTTATTTTTATTTATTTGATTGTGACTCAGTCTAATTTGCCCGAGCTGCCCTCGAGATTATGATCTTCCCTGCTGGAATTACAGGCATATGGCCCCATTTCCTATGGATTTCCATCCTTTTAAAGGGTAAGTAGTATTCCATTTTGTGTATATACTACATTTTCTTTACCCATTAGCCATTGATGGACACGTAGTTTGATGCCATATCTTAGCTATTATGAACAGTGCTTTGATGAACATGGGATAGCCACATATTTTTACAATTAATATTTGTATCATATATTTTACTGTCCTTTAATTTTATCCTGTTTGTGTCTTTAAACTTAGTGTGTGTTTCTTCTAAGTAGAGTAGAGCTGAGCCTTGGTTTTTTAATCTTACCTGGTGAACTTTTCCTTGCATTAAACTTTTAGTAGACTTACAGGTCGTGTGTTGTTTGATATGGTTGGTCATTAGTCTATATTGAATCTGCTTTTGCTTATTTCAGATGACCGAATGTGCTTGTACTTTCATCAGTGGACTTTAACACTGACAGGTGCTCTCTATTGTCTCTTTAGTCCTTCCTTTACAGGCAAGACAGCAGCATTGCTTGTCTTGGCTCATTGATGGTAAACGACTGGTACAAGGTCATTTACCAGTAAGTGGCAAAGTCACAATTAAAAATCATATATATGGTGATCCGAATCCATAGCCTATGTTCTTATCCAGTGCCCAACAATCTTTTTACCCTATTTGTACCTCTTCTTGTCCATTGTTCTATTAGTAACAATGGAAACCTGAACCTATCACAATTTGACGATAGATTTGTGCAAAGATGAATGAGCAAGACTGTTAAAACAGCCTACACTGTTGGACCTCAGATTCCGACTCCAGGAAATCCAACACTTGTGAGGAAGAAAATGTAGGTTTTCCTCCTTGGTGGCCATGCAATCCTATACTTCCTCTTTCTCAGGCCACACTGCCTTGAAGAATTGCACATCTGGGCTACTCACAGGCCCAGTGCACCTGATCTAAATCTTTTCCCACTCATAAATGGTTTCCCATAAGACTGGTGTTTTTATAACTGAGGATCATGAGTCATTAGAGCACCATGAAATCAATTCCATGGATCATGACTAATGTATTTTTTAATTAAATAAAATGAAGTGCACTCTTTCCCTTACCATTCGACCCCTACGAATATTGTAGGCTTGGAGGGGATTTTCTCTGAGCCATATTGGGTGGCCGTGGGTAGAGGAACTTTCTTTTGAGTTTGATTCTTTCCTCAAGTTAACATTCATTCCACATTTAGTTTACTGGAATCAGCATAAACTCTAACCAAGAAAAGACCTTTGCAGGGCTTCTTCGGAGAAGAGACACTTTTCTTTCTGAGCTGTTTCTGGTCAGGGCTCTGTGGTTGTCTTTAGCTCTCTCCTTGCCTGCCGTCCCGCTTCTATGAACACCTCAGATTAATTGCACCCACCCCTCCTTCTTGCCTCCTCTGGGCGCATGGGAGCCTCAGTCAGTGTCTCCTCTTGGAGCCTGGTGGCTCTTTGAAGCTTCAGCTGCTTGCCCCCTAGCAGGGCTGAGAGGCTGGGAATCAGCTGGAGTTCACATTTGTCCCACTTCTCTTCCCAAGTGGAAAACCACATTGACATATTTGTCCTTCTTGCTTTGTTCCTAAAGCAAACAATATTGAGCTAAGTATGGTGTAAAGGGTTACCATTTGCCACAAATGATAAATAAACCGGTAACCGCAGTGAGGAGGGAGAAGTGAGGGTATTTTGTGGTCTTGGGGGGAAGTGAAAGCTCTCTTTTGTGCAGCCAGGCTACAGAGACCAAAATCATCAAAACAAGGAATGAGATCTTTTTCTTAGAAGTTGGCAGGCTGCAGGAGGGGAGCATGTCTTCATTACTCGGCGGTTGTGCCTTAACAGGTAGACGACTTTGTCTAATTATCTTTCTGTCCCAGGGATTAAGGGTGGAAGTGCTGCTCAAATTTCATTTTTCTATTTTTTAAGTTAAAAGACATTTCATTTAAACAAATCACATTTTGGGGTCCTAATAGAAACTGAAAAATTAGATGACTGCATTTTGCTGATCAAAGCAAACTTAATGGAAATAAAAAAATAAGGTATTAAGTGATGTCCCATGTGTTCATAAAAATGTGAAAGTCTAGTAAAAGTTCAGTGTAATACAGCAGAATTCATCTTTTCAGTCATTTTATTGAAAGTCTTTTCTATTTTTATAGGCTTTTGGTTTTAAGAAGACTTGATGAAATTGGTTGTGTTTACATTAGTGGCTTGCAAATTAGAACTAAAAGTTTATACCAAATAATTTTTACAGTTTCTACTAATTAAGGGCATATCTAAATGTATGTGTTTTTCTAAAAGATGAAAATATGATCTTGATAATATAATCTATTTTTGTATCTTATTTGTATATATACTACCAGATGTGTTCAAAGAGGTAACGGCCCTAGAAAGAAAGCAACTCTTGAAATTCCATTCATGTGAAAAACTTCTTAAATTGCTGTAACTGAAATGTGACTGAACTGTTTGTGACTGTGGTAATGTAAAGCAGCATGATTATCCAAAAGGATGTTTCTCTAGAATAGAATCTACCTTCAGTAGCATCTACAGTGCCCATAAATTAAGGCAGTCCTGAATTTTTTTCTAGATATGATTCAGTCCTATTTTAAAGATTTTCCTAATTCTAAAATTTAGTAGAAAATTTTGTGTTCACTTTATCCATATATGCCCTTAATAATGTTATAGGTTTTTCTAACTGCTTCTTTTAGTCCTTTTTAGTTTATAGATTAAACAGCTCATATTTCTGCAATTTGTATAAATTTGTAACATTTTGGTCATCTGTTTTACTTACAACATTTTGGTGCACATCCCTGCATTTTTTTGTAATGTAATATTTACACATTTACCTATGATTTATGTATATCTAATATCATGTGGACACATAGTTTCTTGAAATTTTAGCGTGTTTACCCAATCAATTTATCAAAAATATAACTTCAATGAATGAATAATATTTTATCTTATGGGTCTACTATAATTTCTTTAACCATTCTGCTATTTTATGAAAGTGTTAGTTGTTTCGTACTTTAGTTATTTTAGTAAATGTTGGGAAGAATGATTGGGAATCTAAGAAATTAATAAGGAAGACGTTCAGAATTCCAGACAATGAAAATACTGGTTCGAAGAAATCAGAGGAATGTCTGCATATTGATTGCTGATGGACACACATTTTTTTTTTTTTTTTTGGTACCGGGGGTTGAACCCGGGACCTTGTGCCTGCAAAGCAGGCGCCGCCGGAACCACTGAGCTAAATCGTTGGCTCCCCGGATACACATTTTGAATATTTTATCAAAAATGAAACTTTATGCCTATAATCCAATTTTAAATTCAAAATAAATGTTTTCCCCAATTTCAGTGCCAGACATAAATCTAGGTCAAAATTTGAAGAGTCACATTCAGGCTGCCAGAGTTTTTATCAGTGACATTAGTAAGTGACGATTACTAACCAGTGGCCAAAGCAAAACATTGCTAGAGTATTCGGCTCCCATTCCCTGCGAGGCAAGGGAACTACTGTGTCATGACTTAGACCACCTTGCTGCCACTGAGGTGGGAGCCTCCAGGGAGGATGGGGGAATGGGAGCGAGAGTCGGGAACAGGGACTGGTGATAAATTTGACTTGAGAGAATAATAGGAAAAGACTGGGAAGGTGAGGTGGATCCAGCTATGCAGGAACAGATGAAGGATTTCTCTAAGAGAAGTTCATGAAAAATACAAAACTCAAGCTTGTCAGAAGAACCAGAGACAGGATGTTTTCTCAGATTGTCTAATGCTTGGTCCACAGGACAAGGGCTCCTGGGGGAATTTGCCTGACCTAGAATTCTGGGTAGTCTTCACGTGGCTTCTAAGACATTGCAATAAACCAGAGCACTGTGATTCTATGAAGGTCCACAAATGTAGGTGTGGATGCTTTCATGCTTCTTACAGGCAACCTAAACATTACCATGCCTGATGAGTGTAAAGGTTTTCTCCCTCAAAGTGATTAGTTTTTTATCTTGACCATGGTCTTCTCCGATCACAAGCCATCCCATCTAACAGATGCTATCAATTTCTAGTTTCCTCTATATTAATCTCTAAAATATAGAGGGGAAAGGGGCTGGGATACAGCTGGGAAGTAGCTCAGTGCCTGGCTTGTGTGAGGCCTTGGATATATGATCCCTAAAACTGAACGACAACAACAAAAAGACATGCGTCTGTATGCCTATATAGCATGGAGTGTGGAAAGTAAGCTTTCTTCTGTACTTCATCCTCATTTTTCAGAAAAAAATGAAAGCACATTTCTTACCTTCACTACAAGTACTTCAATAAGTAAATTTTTTCTTTTCATTTTTCAGTCTTTTTGGTGCAAGATGCGGGTACATATGTTGTTCGGCTGCCACCCTGTCCCCAGGGAGATTCAGGAACTGCCTGCTCCCGCTCCTGCCTGCGTGTTACCCTAGAGAGCAAGCCTAGAGAAGTACCAGTTCTCAACCTCAGTTCTAAACTCACTCCTGCATGACGCAAAAAGCACAAATAGGTTGCACTCATTATAGATTTCCCTCACTTGTCCACAACATTTTGCAGGATCCAGTTAGTAAATCCCATTTCATCACAGGCACATGATGTATGTAAGTCAGCATGCACATGGCTTCTCCAGTACATGTGATGTTGGTTTCACATTCTTTAACTTGTGCAAACAATTGTAAGACCTTGTAAAAATTTGCAAATAATTAGACATCAGTCTTGCCAAAGTGACTGGAATTTCAGAAAAATCAATCATTCTTTTATCACTATTCTGAAAAAGAATTGATATGTTTTATAAAAAAATATTTACACTACAGTTTCACAATTTCAACCACATCACTGAGAAGGTCTTATGGAAACAAATGCAGTCCAGTGTTGATAGTAGTATTAATTGGTATTTGCAGATAAGATTTTATACATTTCTGTTACAATATAATATAGAATACATTTATGATACTACTAATTATTGTAAGTGTTCAAACACAGTGCAGGTTATCTTATATTTCCAAGAGACAGTATCTTTATTCAGGAGTACATTGCATTAACAAAATTTGTTTGGGAAGTGGCTGTAATTTTGTTCCCATCAACAGCAGGGCAAAGACCTTCCATTGACCCAGAACTGGCTAAAATGGAGGCTGAAAAAATTGCTGTCCATGAATTTTATCCTAATAGTCTTTTTAACATCCCACCTACTCTCAGTCACCTCTGTATCATACCACCAGACACTAGCATTCTCACCATTAGAATACCACGTCTCCGCTATGGCAGTATCTCCAGACTCATAAAAATCACAGATTCATAGTCTCAAAAGATATATGGTCTCAAAAGAACTGGGAAAGGTCTCAGATTTTTCTCATGCTAGCAAGTTAACCAGTCCCATTTCTTGGATGCTGGCAGGAGATACCGACTTAGGAAAATTTATTACTCACGGAAATAGCAGCCAAAAAGTAACATTTGCTTTTATTCCATGAGCCCCAAATCTCACAAAGCAATCCAATGGCCAGGTAATAGCTACACATGCAATGGATGCATTAGGGAAGAGATTCTCAAACTCAGGGTACCTCAAATTTTTATAGTGGGCAATATCTTTGCCTACTGTTAGCTATGAAAGAAGTCACAGCCTATATTATATTGGACAAAACAAATCTACAACTTGCTTTGAAAGAGGACGTTATATCTAACTTCCAAAGCTGTGTTTTGTACAAACTTGAAAGATAGAGCCAAAAGCAGTCTGTATTAAACATAGTTTGTAGCTTCTGTAACTTGACACTTTAACATCTTCAAGGTGGAGGTTAACTACTTTAGGTAAACAACTAGAAACTTGGGATAACCACCTGACCCCAGCATGAGTTTTAGAGCGACTCACTTTCAAATATAGCGAAACAATCCCAGAGAATTCTTCCTGTCCTCTCCACTTCCTCAGAAAGCACAATAAAGGTGCTTGTCTACGCTGTCACTTTCTCTCCTTCCCGGAGTCATAACTGATTTCCCCATGTGACCTTCTGTTTTCCCATAGGGAACTGTGAGTTTAAAAAGCACCCATGATTTTAAGGCAACTTTCCCTTATATCTATGCATGGCCTCCCTGTACCTTAATGAAGACTAAATTACAATTAGGACACAGTCAATGACTGTTTGCAAAACATGAAAAAACATGAGGGGTCTATGAAGAACTGTCAACAAATACTACCTGAAATGCCACTGGTTCAAATCCCCACTAATGCCCAAATCCTTTGCAAGAATATATCTTTCTATTCCCACATGAAATCAGTCTTTTAAAAACATTTTTCTTTAGTCACTTTTATCTGCTGAGAATTCTTCATTCATACTTTGGATCCAAGGAGAACATAAATATTCGAAAGGGAACATGATGTGTGTGCTTCTGTTTTTTCCTCACTGCCAGAATCTTTCTTTTAATAACCTTATTATTTGCAATCTGTCCAGCTTCCAGGTTAAACTCTGATTTGTCTACTTTTTAAATACACTCTTTATAGAAAATATTTGATGTTTAGTCGGAATAAGCCCAGGGAAGAATAGAGGAGAATCAAGTAGATTAGGATTTATAACTCCTTTATTTATATGCTATGTTGGCACGCTAACTTATTTATAAGCTACATTGGACTTGCAAGCCCTGCTGTATCAGATATACAATCTGATGATTACGAATCAACTATCAACTAAAATCTCTAAGTCATTAACCCTGCCATACCATAATTTATTAATCCCATAATTTATTTTTACTCTAAAGGACAGGAGTTCACATTTATCTCTGTAAAATTCAATCTTAGATTTATTTCTTCAAGGGTCTGAACAGTCTCCCAGGTTCTGAAAATAAAATGAGTTATTTTCCCCAGCCTCCAGGCATCTGCACATTTAAAAAGCTAATTTTATATAACTTAACCAAATTCCTTTGTTGGAATATGGAGCAAGGACCTGCATAGAATCTCCCATCAAGTTTAATCAGAGGAACTCTCCTTCCACATAGTCATCCAATAGAAGAGCTGGTCTAACTAAACTGTCTTGCAGATCTTACTTGTTGAAAATTCTGTGTGGAGACTTTTGACTACTGTATTTCTGTATTCTATCCTGTCAACTTCGATAACTAAAGAAAAGATGTTAGTATGCTATGAATTATTACTGAATTCATGATGGCACCCAGTGATCACCACCATATGTTTTCCATCATCTGCAAGCTCACTGTTATGTCAGCCTCCATATTCGTGGCTATATCACCCTCCATGGCGGTAGTTAGATCAGCCTCCATGTTGATGGTTATGTCAGCCTCCATGGTGGTAGTTAGGTCAGCCTCCATTTTGATGGTTATGTCAGCCTCCATGGTGGTAGTTAGATCAGCCTCCATTTTGATGGTTATGTCAGCTTCCACGCTGCTGGTTATGTCAGCCACAATATTGGTGGTTGTGCCAACCTCCATATCGTGGGCTTTGCATCTGTGGATTCAACTAACCACGGTTCAAAAATATTTTGGAAAAAAATTGCATCTGTCTTGAACATGTACAGACTTTTTTCTTTGTCACTATTCTCTAAATGATACTATACAACAACTATTTACACAGCACTATAGTAAAAGGGATAATATGCAGAATATACCATAGAAGAGAGGAGAAACTTGAGGAAAATTCATTGAATTGACCTCTTTTAACTCCAACCTAATCTATTCTTACGAGAATTACATTTTAAGGTTATTTTTAGGGCTACATTGCTTTCTCTACAGCTACTGTCTTTACACCCATTTGGATCCTGAGCCTATATTGTCTGGTGACTTACCCTGGAATGCATGAACCATATCTTTTTCTTCAGTATTTTAACTTCCAGAACTTCTGAACATAACTAGCTTATTTATATACTCAGTAATAATTATGAAATTGAAATTTGATATTTTAGAGGATTTAAAATCAGCGACCATTAAAGCTGAAAAGAGTCTTGGAGGCTGAGACCAAGGCAGATTGAATGACTTGCTTAGAATCTCACACATCTCTGTGTATTCATTTGCAAAAGAGCTTCTCCGTGGCCACATTGTCTTCCCTGGACCTCTAAGATCAGTGCAGATTCCAGGATTTCTCCCAGGGCCGTGGACAAGTTAGCTAAGCTTATTGTGTCTGTTTGGTGACAGAGAGAGAGAGAGAGAGAGAGAGAAAGAAAGAGAGAGAGACAGACAGACAGACATACCTTGATCCCAGAGTCTGGAAAATTACTTCGAGGACCATTTTATTACCTAGACCTAGACATAAACAAATTTATCCGAAGGGTCAACGGAAGTTTTTCTCAGCTGCTTATGTATATTGAGGAGTTAATGGTATATATTTAGAAGGATCTTTTTCCTAATCCTTTTTATTAGCATTTGGAATAGTGCCAAGAATCACGAACTGAAAGTAAGCATTTCATTAAAGTGTCCCAAAGGGCACATCAAATTTTTCTGCAGTCCCAGGAAGGACTAGCTGTGGCATATTTATAGAACAATCAACCAGAAAGCACAGCTTCTTTGATGACTATGCTGGTCTCAGCCATCTCATGTAACTCATGGGGACCACAACTACTTGGGGCCCTGGCTTCTCCAGCTGGGCCTGGAACTTCTATAATCTTACATGTCCGCTGGCCCACAACCCCTCCCTGCTCTCCCGCTCAATGGTTGTCATCACATCGTCCTCTATATGCCCATCTTCTTTCAAAACTCATTCTCTATAAATCATTGGGTTGTCATTATTTTAACTAGCTTGCATATTTAAGAAAAAAGTTAGGGTAAGGGAAAACCACATACCCATGCTTTTCCACATCCCATTGGAAATTCTGGAAGCATCACATCGAGGAGCCTGGACTTTTTCCTTCCTTTATATTCATGATCCTAAATTTCAATTTGTAAAAGATATACTGGGTAACTTCAACATAGAGACAACATTTTTGTAGAAATTTTGTAAGCAAGATATAATACACACAAAAACATTCACACATCTTAGTCTTGTTCTATAAATTTTCTGTTGCAGAAATTTTTTGGTTAGTCTTTTTTTCCCATAGATTTTCCTACTTGTAAACTTAATATTTCTCATCTACCTTCCCAGGAATTATGTAAACAAGAAATCTTTAAAAATAATATTTTGACCTCTTTGGAGAAAATGAGGCTGGAGAAGTATAAGTTGTTTTGGAATTGACTTTCTGTGTTCCCAGGAGGGAGGGAGGAGTCAAGCACTTTCCAGTACTAGCAAAAGGGAGTGGGCCAAGGTGAATGGCAAACAGGAAAGGAGATAAGACACCCGCCTGCCTTCCTGGGCAGAAGTTCCTCTCCCGACAGCCACATGGGTCCTAGAAGGTGTAGGTGGCAGACAGCTTGAGGGTAGGGAAGGAGACTCATTAGGCTGGGAAGCCCAATGTTCCCACTTCTTTGTGTCACCCTGAGCCAGCCTCTTTGAAGATGCCCCAAGGCTTCTATTGGGTGCCACAACTCTTGAGCCTGGCTGCTACAATGACCAGAACATTCTCTAGGTAGTTTAGATGGATGGGGAAAATTAAATAGACTTTTATTTTTATTGCCATAGAACTTTTGTTTTCTCCTCAAATTTCTCTTCAAAACACCTAGGTCTTCAATAAACTACAAGAATACACAAGGAGTGCCATGCCACAACCTACTATATTCCAATGTGGCTTGGAGCCCAGTTCATCACCATGGTAAAAAACTCACGACAATGAAACGGGGATGTTGGGAGACATCTCCAAAATAATGAAACACCAAATGTCCATGCATATGTTTTAACTGAATGAAATACAAAATATCAAGAAAACTGTTTAAGTTGTAAGCCATGGTTAAAATTCTCAAAACCTTGGAAAATTCCCTTCCATTTTCTCGGATGATTTCTGTATGAGTACCAGCGCTTCTTAGCAGTTTTGACTTTGCCACTTCTCTTGGGTGGAGAAGCACGCACACATAAGGTCACCATAGCCTCCCAGGTACGGCAAAGATCTGGCCAAAAAGCTGAAGTCATGAAAAGACTACTTTTTTCAAAATAATGATAGACCGGAGAAAGATTTTCTAAAGAAGACATAAAACCAACAATCCAAAATGAAAACACATAAACCTGGCTTGATAAAAACATCAAAATTCTGTAAGGCATAAAATAAAGAATATTAATTTGCAAATCATAGGACAAGTTGGAAAATATATGTAAGACATATGACAGATAGATGGCTAGTTTTCCTAAAATAGAGATTCTTGGATCAACAGCAAAACAAAAACAAGCAATAAAACAACAACAGCAAAACCCACAATCAAAAAATAATCAAAATGTATGAACACACTACACAAGGGGAAAAAATTGCAGGAGGACAAGAAACATACGAAAACAAGCTTAATCTGTCTTATTATTAGAGAAATGCAAATTAACATACAATTTTCTACGTATTAGACTGGCAGAGATGAAAACCAGCATTAGCAAGGGAGTAGGAAAATGATCCCTTTGTTAAACTATTGGTGAAAATAAAAATTAGTATAATATTACTGAAAGGTACTTTGATAGTACTGAAGATAAATATTCACAGAACCCTTAACAGCCTTTGTGGGCCTGAGCATTAAAACATCCATACACAATCCATTCACAAGCACACGTACCACAAACAGGGTAATTTAAACAGTAACGATTTGTCTCCTCATATTCTGGGAGCTGGAAGGCCTGGTGAAGGTGTCAGCAGGTTCAGTGTCTCCCGGGCCTCCTTCCCTGGTTACACCTGAGCACTTTCTCCCTGGGCCTTCACAAGGTCCCTTGCCCATGCCATGCCTCCCGGGGTCTCTCCCTGTGGCCTGATCTCCTTGCTGTAGGCACACAGGTTGGGTTAGGGCAAATTCTGTCCTTAAAAGCTCTGTCTCCACATACAGCCCCATTCTGAAGCAATGCGCACGAGGACTTCAGCGTATGAATTCCGAGCACAGCAATTCAGCCCACGACAGTTGTCGCAACAGAAAAGAAAGAAAAAGAAAGAAGGAAGGGAGGGAGGCCTCAGTTAAATTTATGTTTAATACTCGAAAAAGGCACTCAAAATGCTGAGTGAAAGCCAAATTGCAGAGTAGTGTATGTATCTTATTTGTGAGGGGGAATTTCCCATACACAAATAAAATTTCTGAAACGATGCGTGAAAAGTGTCATGTCAACCTGAGATGTCAGAGGATGTCCTTCTGGACTCTCAAAAGGTTTTATCATGAACATATAATTTAAAATTTCAAAAAGGACTTGCCACCTGACTTGAGTTATCCCCTCCGCTGCATGCGATCACTTTGGCAGCATCACTTTATAGAGGCGTCCGCTTCTGCACCCCTGGAATGTGGGCTGCCGGGTGCTGTGACCAGCTACTCTCAGGGAGGTGAGCCCGGTGCTGCCGGGCCTCTGTGTCACCCTCCAGCCTGCACGCACCTCTCGCAGGATGCAGGCGCGAGCCCAACCTGAAGAACCATGTTGCTGAGTCCCAGACTGCAGCTGGCATAGTTTGCTACACAACCTAGGCAACTGAGCCACTAATAAATAAAATACTTGGCGTTTACAACAAAATATAAAGAGGTCAATGGGTGTTAATATCTGAATTTTATTTCCTTTTCAAATTTTTTGCAATACTTGGGGACTAGATAAATATTTATTTTAAAAACCAATGGGATGAAAACTGTTCGTTTTGCCTTAAAAATATATATATTTTTTAGATAAATAAGGTATCACAATCACTTTAGCCAGACCCTGTCCAGTCGTACCACTAGTCCCAGATGTCCATACCGTTAGTGCTCTCCTCATTCGAAATTCTCTGAGTTTGGGGAAGGTCGATAGTGCAGGCAGCAGCATTAATTCAAAGCCACAAATCACGGAGTCATATAGGGCAGAAAGAGAGAAAATATCTTGGCTGTAAAGATTTGAGCTCAATATACTTCCGAGCCAGCAGGGGTCTATTCAGCAGCAGAAGTAGATGAGAGCAGACGGCCTTGGGTCCTAGCAAAGTGGGGTGTGCAGCGATGCGCACTCGCTCTGTGGGGTGTGGAGCCTGTCAGGGCGCTGAGAGCAGACCACAGGGCCCTGTTTTCTGAACAACAACGTGAGGTGCCGACTGGATTTTGCCAGGCACCCACACTGTCTTTGCAATCTTAATGATCAAGACTTTCAGAGTCAGAGAAAGTTCCTTGACTGAAACAATACGAGTATTTTCATGTAGCAAGGACTCAGAGAATTCTCCCACAGGCAAGAAAGTAGTGAGGTGTAATTAATGTCTTTTCAAGCTATTGTCTGAACTTTATTGAGCTCTCAGCCCCCTTGCCCTGTTCTGGTTCTCTGCAAGGAGATTAGCCTGAGCTTGTACTTGGGCTGTCAAATAAATCATTTTCCCTCGGGTCTTTTTTATAAACCATCACTCTTTTCCACGATGGTGGGCATTCTACACAAAGCTGGCGTTCTGGAGAGATGACGCTGGTGATTGCTCTGAATTTGGACTTCATCCTCCAGAAAAGGAATGGCCAGAGGTGTGAGGTCATTAGGTGTAGGTCCTGCACTGTAAGTATTATGTGTGTCCCGTGGCTGT
Organism: Heterocephalus glaber; assembly: GCF_053883595.1. Classification (NCBI taxonomy): domain Eukaryota; kingdom Metazoa; phylum Chordata; class Mammalia; order Rodentia; family Bathyergidae; genus Heterocephalus; species Heterocephalus glaber. The sequence continues at coordinate 19,092,128 of NW_028258343.1, read as the reverse complement.
CTTCGGAGTTTCTGTGAGTTCTGTCAGGTGATCTAGGAAGCATCCTTACCTCCTAGCCCAGGCGTCCTAAGTGGCCAGTGCTGGGCTCTCAGACCCCCAAGCAGATGTGGAAACAATGTGGCACTGATAAAGCTGGGACGGCTTTATCGCACAAGGGGAGACCTGGGTAAGGAACGATCACACACAACATTAACTGGAGTGCTTCCACCCCAGATCTAGGGTTTGTGATTTTGCCTTGGAAAAAAGGATCTCTGGAAACTCCTCCATCTTCTGTCTTCCTTTCCTATACTCCACATTTTCCACACATTTATAATGTAAAAAATAAATGCAGACACCTCAAGAAGCTCATGTTAACATCTATAATATTAAAAATTTTAAAGGCACGCTGAATTTTTTTAAACAAACAGAAAAATATAATGTTGAATTCTCCGATGAATTCTGGAGAACGTTCATCAAAGTAGAATTTGCCCCATGATATGATTTCTGTTTTTCTCTCAAAACACCCTTTCTATGGAATTGTCACGTTTTCAGTTTTTTCGTAAGTGTGTGATTTAACCACTGTGGTCCTCTCTCACAGTCTTTGTGATTGTCCCCTCTAATTTACTAATGAATGAAAAGATTCCTCCAAATATCTTGTGGTCAAAGTTGCTTTATTAATACTTAGAACAACTCCAAATTTTTGGACTAAGAAGTTAGCTCACGGATCATAAGTCTATGATTGACTGATTACCGTGAGTCAGTGCCGTGAGACATCCATTTATTTTGTTGTATGAGTCAGAAATGAAATGTAAACCAAAAAACTTTTTTTGTATTTACCTGTAAAGCACCATTAGACTTACAAGTCAGCCTATGATTCTCTTGGCAAATAGGCAAAGGATTGTTGTTTCTTTTCCTTTTTAACATTATTTTCCTGGAAGGAATCCCAAAAAGTCATGTAAATCATCTCTTTTCTTTTAACCATGACCTGCTTTGGGTATCCTCTAATGAATAGACGTCTGAGCCATAATCATTATTCATCCTTTTAAAAATAATAATTTCATTCAGCAAAATAATTTTGGAGAACCTACTACTACCTGGTGAACATGCTACTGGGATGGGTCCTGATGGGATAAGGAGGAAAACTTGCTCACCCACGAGGAGGTGGGTTAGTTAGGGAGGGGTGGCTGGGGTCCCTGAATGTTTCATCTGAGATGAAGAAAGTCAGAAGATTCACACATTTCAGGAAGAAGGGAACAAGTGGTTTCTAGCAACATTGAGTTTCAGGTGCCTGTGAAGGAACAGTGCAAGTTTGGAGAAGTTCTGACCCACAAATAATGACATTGGAGTATTGTCACAGAAGCAAACCACACAAGACACCTTGGCAGCGTGAACACCAGGCTTAGGACAGATGCTGTGGTGTGGAGATATGGTCTAAGTTTGTTATCCAAAGGTTCAGGCGCTGGAAGCTTGATATCCAGTGTGGCAATGTTGAAGTGATGTGTTTTAGTTACTTTCTTGTTCCTGAGACACAGGAACGGACACCCATAACTCTGAGCAGGTGAGGTTTATTTTGGCTCGCAGTTTGTAGGGTTTTAGTAGTTGGCTGACAAGGCAGAGCAGCACGGCAGAGGGGCCTGCAGGAGGAGAAATAGCTCATGGTATTTTGGTAGGAAGCAGAGAGAGAGAGAGAGAGAGAGAGAGAGATTGGGAGAGGGAGAGAGAGGGAGAGAGAGAGATTAAGGGAGGAGGAGGGAGATAGACTCTTCCAGGCCACACCCTTAGTAACCTACCTCCTCCAACCAGGCTTCACCTCCCTACATCTCACCCAGCTCTAATCCCATCCTTGGACCTTTCCACTGATGAGTATCACACACCCACGATCCAACCACTTCCCAAAAGCCCCACCTATGAGCACATGAGGCTTTGGGGGTCCACATAGCTAGAAACCCTAACATGGTAGAACCTGAAGAGGTGGGGCTAGTGGGAGGTGTTCAGATTGTGGGGCACTGCTCTGGGAAGGGGCTCACCCCAGTCTTGTACAGTGAGTGAGTTCCTTTGGGAACAGCTTGTTACAAAGTGAAACCAAATGTCACTTAGCTGTTTCTGCATGAAGCTGTTCTCTTTCCACTCCGACCGTCACCATGTTGCCATGCAGCCAGTGCAGCCTACACCTGAGCCCAGATGGAGTGGCCAGGTTTGGGCTTTGTGCCTCTGATATTGAAAGCTAAAATAAATCTCTTTTCTTTATAAAGTACCCAGCACCAGTACTCCTTCATCAGCACAAAATGGACTCATAAAGATGCCAACAAAAAACTGAGCTCAGCATTGTTATTACCCTGACAGTTTAAGAATCCTCTTCTTTTTCAGATTTGTTGAACCACAAACATGAACATGAAGGTGCATCGTTTGAAATATCCAGAGTATGTGCTTGCTTCGGCAGCACATATCCTGAAATATCCAGAGTAGGTTGCCATGATGCTTGGCTGGGAATACAAAAGCTACAACACTGTAGTCAGGACTAGACCTCAGTCCTGCTATCTTCCACACTGGTTGCCTTTCCAAACAGGTCTTCTCCATATAGATGGTCCCAGGAATTCTAAGTCTATGTCCTGCCAGTATCAAACCCCAAAGAAAGAGAGCTTCTCATTTCCCAAAGTTTCAGCTGAAGTCCGAGGACTGACTCTCCTTAGACCCACTTGGGTTACTTACTGGCTCTTGGAACCATCGCTGTGAGAAGGTGGCTGGAGTCCTCCAGCAGTCAGGTGAGTCCCTGGCCCTCTAAGCTGTACTGTGAGTCAGCCCAGCCACACCATGTGACCAAGAGCCAGGAGGAGTGACTCCAAGAGGAAAACTGAAGAAGGAAAAGGATACCAGCCAGGCAGAAGCCGAGGTACCATTAGTCTTTGTAAACACAAGGAACCAGATGAATAAAATACAGCTCCCAAGAGGAGAGGAAGTTGGCCTATGAGATCAAGTGAAGGAGAAGGAGGTGTAAACCATGAGGACCACAATCAGGAGGAGACGTGGCTCTATGTTGCCCATTTTATGTTTTGCCATCTGCAGGGATGTAGACAGCCAGTCCCATGGTCTACTTTACTGTTCTTGGTAGCCTTGAGGTCATTGTTCATCAGCATCATGGAGTTTACTCTATAGCCCAAATTGTGTTGAGCTGACTCCTAGGTCCATTTTTCACCATTGTTTAAATATTTCTGGATTCTGTTCCGATTTTACTCTAAAGTCTTCAGGTCTTTAAATTTTACATACTGGAGCTAGAATTATTATTTTAGTAGAACGATAATGATAAATACATTATTGTCATTCCACATTTGAATCTTATAAGTATGCTTTCCACACTAGGCAGTATGCAGAATTATATACTACTTTAATATGTTCTCCTTTAACGTTTTCTTCTAGCTTATTTTCATATCTCTGTTATGAGGGTAGAAAGAGGAAAAAACAGAAGGTAGTAATTCTTATATTTGGCAAAAGTAAACTTTTACTATAGTCAGAGTGTTTTTGTTAGGCTTATTTTGGTGTTTGGTTATTGGCTCTATAACTGTTTAGTTTCAAAATATTCACATTGTTTAGTACATAAAGACACTGATTATTGTTGCTATGCAAATGGGCATAGACCTATGAATTCAACTCTTTAGGAAAAATTTTTTAATGACGTAACTGAAAATTTCAACCAAATTTGAAAATGCAATGAATCTTTGGGACATGGTTATCAGTCTCGACTTGCTGTTGCTCTAGACATGTGAGATAGATTTGTCAATGAACTCACAACTGACTTAGAAATAACAGTGTGCAGGGTGGAATGTGTAGTGAAATCTATACAGGGCTGCACCAGGAGTCAGAAGACCTGGCTTTGATACCCAACACTGACATCCGTGTGGCCTTGGAGAATTTACTCAACCTCTTTGAAAAATCAATCTATCCCTCTATAAAATGGAGCCTATAACCGTTATCCAAGGATTGTAGCAGAAATTCAGCAACATAAAAGAAAACAGTGGTGATGCAGTATTTACTCATCTGATGATATTGGTTCTCTTTTATACTTTTTCAAGGCACCATGTAAAATATAGAAAGATTAAAAGATGTAATTTCTCTCCCAAGAAAACACTGTGTGTGAACTCTTAAGTGATTCTTACAAAAATTTAGAAGACTGCCAGAGATGAGAATCAGGGCAATCAGGGAAGAGTTAATTTAATCAGGGAAAAATTAATTTAAGTTATGTAAGGGATGTAGGCTGTGAAGATGAAAACATGTGCATTGGTGAAGGAGTGTCTTAGCTAAGTAGAATAAATGGAGGAAGGCAGAGGTACGAAGTTTAACATTACGTTCCTCCAGCAGGAAAGTATGGCTCTGTCCCTGGGATCTTAAGCAAATAAGCAAACAATAAAAACAATCTTCCTCTTTACTTAGCACACATCATGCCTCACCAAGTCATAAATTAGGAGACCCAAACGATCTTTCTTAAAAGCTATTCTTTCCTTCCATTATTCAGTGGAAGTGGATTGTCAGAGAAAACATGCTGGACGTTTCCTTTTCAAACACAGTGGTAAAATTTAGGGAGACATCGTGAGCCCCTGGTTGTAGACACAAGTTTTGCAAGGGATACTTAAAACACAAAGGTCTAGGAATATTTTAAACATAAGGATCATGTAGTCCAAACTTGCTGATTTACAGCTTGATAAAAATGGTGCCCAGACACACAAATGACTTCTCCAAGTTTACACATCTGATACTTAAAGATGTAAGTGAAAATCCAGGTCCTCTTGGCTCCTTAATTTCCTGTTCAGAAAGAACTCTAATCCATAAATGGATCGATGTATGTTTATTCATTCATTTGATTCATGTTTCCTGAGTACCTGCAATATACTAGATACTCTCTGAGTACAAGGGGTAATACAGTGGGGAAATAAGCAAAGACAACCCAATGAGAGGCTGCTTCTAAATGTGTTGTAGCATGAGAATCTACCAACATCACTTGGATTTGGTAGCTATTCAAAGGTAGGCAGGGAAGTAAAAAAAATAATAATAATAAGGAAAATTTCAGGGTTGCCCTGGATTAAGGCTATTAGCATAGGGAAGGGGTGAGGTGGGGTGATCTAACTAGGAGTGGGCACCTGCTGATTGGCTTTGGTCACATATTTTGCTTTTCCTTGTTGGTCTTGAGTTGGACATGGGGGAAAATTCAGGAAGCTACCAGTCATTGATCGAGTCCTGACCATTCTTCTGATCATTCTCAACCAAGAGGTTCTAATTTAGTTTCTGGGAGTGGTTGCTACAGAATTGAGGGCCAGAGACCTTTGGTCACATGTGGTCCAGTAGAATGTTCATTTACAGGCTTTGTGGGGACCAAGTGATGCTGTGCTTAAAAGAGACCGAGAATGAACACATCATGGTTTAACCACACCTTGGAAAGCGCTGAAAAGGAAAAGATGCTGCGCGAGGGTGGAGATCTTTAATAGGTGACCCAAGATACCTGGGGAGACTTCAAGCTGTACTCCAGATAGCTAGTTGAAGTTATTCAGAGACAAAGAGCGCAAATGTTATTACTGATTTCGCAAATATAACTGTCAATATTCTATTTTCACAGAAAGATATCAGCCTCTTCCGCCTCTGATCAGACTCAATACTTGCTGCTATTTTTTGTTTCTCAAACCATGGCAACAAAATCAGAAGAGCTCTCTCTCTCTCACTGTGAAGGTCTATTGTGTCTTAAAACGAAACAAAACAGAACCAAAAAAGAGCAGCATTTAACATGAAAATAGTATCCTGACCTTCCTCAGACTAAATGTTGTTAATCAAGTTTAAATTTAGGTCCCACGAAGTCTCCAAAGAAAAGGAGACACTGCGGCCCAGCAAGGAAAACAAGGCTGGAGTCAACAAAGAGCAGCCTGTGAAAACAAAGGGTGCTGACGAAGGCTGAGCCACCAGAACCTCATTAGCAATCAGATGCAGCCAGCGGCCTGCACTGTCTCCTCAAGGTGATAGCCAGCACCACCACAAGCAGGGAATCAGAGGGACCTGGACAGGGGAGGGGAAGGGCAGGAAGCCAGGAACCACCACACAGGAAGTGAAGAAAAGCAAAGCTATTGTCCTTATCGCCCCACTGATAACCAGTAATGAGGGGCGAGGAGAGGCAGCTGGCAGGTGGGATTCCTAGGCAACTTGATTTAAAGGGTTGGTGTGGCCAGCTTCTGTATCTAGCCTTGTGAATCTCAAAGCTGTGGGCATTCTCTGGAAGTTGAATTGGCTCCAAATATTTTGTGGCTTTCTTCATCCATGACGATGAATTTTATGATACATATTTTTCTTAAAGGGCTACTTTGAATTTGGTAATTGCTTTAAAGAATTTGCTTTTTAAAAATATCAGCAGCTGGATACAAGAAAATGCGGTAGCATCTGTCATTTGCAAGCCAAGTACCCAAACAGCGAGAAACAGGCCCCTCACTTCCTTGGTGGTCAGTTCTTTGTAGCCTTAACGAAAGAATTCAGTCAAGACACCTAGGCCATGGAGAAGTCTAGGAGGATTTATTGTAAAGTAGGTACAGAGAGAGTGACGCCTTCAGGCAAAAAGGTGAGCAGTGCAATGAAGGCACCTGCCCTGAGTGCAAGTTTGGATGCCTTTTTAGGTAAACACAAGTCACACCTGGGGATCAGGGAACCATGAGGACTATGATGCTTAGGGACATTTCTCTTAGGGGCTACTTTGGAATGTTGATATCTCAAAATTGTCTTCTTTCTTGCTTTTAGGTGATCAGAGATCCTTAGGGGCCTTAAGCGTGTAAGAATCTAAATCTAAATCAGCCCAAGGAGGGATTCTTTAAAGAATGCTCCCTTTTCTGATATCGGTAGGCATAGGCTATGGCACACAGCAATGCTTTGCAGTGGAAATAGATGGCCAGGTGTCCGTCCAGGTATCTGAAGACACGTGCACAATGTATAGCCTGAAGATTTCAATTTGCCCCAGGTCTAAGCCCTAACAAATGACTATAAATGTATGATACATTGAAGACCTTGTTTCTTACTTAACTGGGAAAGTATGCTCAGGCCTGGTAATGTCTAATTATCTGCCTAACACAAGTAGAATCCATCCCTCTCTGCCCTGGATCATTTGCAATCTTATTTGTTTTATTTATTTTGTAAATCTCAATCACCAATCTCCTACATTTACCTATTCATTTATTTGTCTACCTTCGCTGCTTAAGGTAAACTGTATAAGGGTTCTTTTCATGATTTTATCCCCCAGGCCTTCATACACACATATGGAATGAATGAATGGACAACTCAGTGTGAAGTGGTTTCTGCAGGAGGGAGCCAGGTCCTTCCTAGACCTACGTTTGCCTGCCTCCAGTCTTAGGAAGGTAGACCCATATGAAGGGGTGCTGAGCGAGGCAGTTCAAGACAGAATGATGCCAATGGCCACAGCATTTCCTAGTCCAGTCAAACTCAGATTTTCTCAAAAAGAAAGGCCCAGCTCACTGGGATGACAGTCCCTTCCTTGACCATTAAAAGCAGGCTTACTGAGGCTCGCCCCAGACCTCGAGTCAGACTGACACTTCTTTCAGGAAGGCTGACACTTCTTTCCAGGTCCCCAGAGGTTTCTCAGGATGGCAATTTGAGATCCAGCCTTAGGGACATTTGCTCCCAGCTGCTCCGCCTCAGCTCTTCCCAGGGCAGATCTGCCCCAGACTTTCCTCACTCGCCTACTCTGTCCCTCTTGCCACCCCCTCCCCCCAGGTGTGCCTTCCAGGGTCAACACACTGTTTTAGAGCAGGGAAAACCTGACTCTGTCCTAGACAAAGACAATCAGCACCCTTCATCTGCGATGCTGTCTCCTCTTTTACAGCCTCCAGCCCTCAGCTTTTACAGTGAGAGATAAATCTGTTTACCTCTCCGCCCTGCAGATCTGCAAGGAACCTGGTCCTTTCAGGACGGTGAGTTTGGGTAATGGAAGAGTAATGTCAATTCTGAGGCTTTCAAACCCCAGAGGAGGTTCGGTGAAAATTGCTATTCAAGATTTCTTTATCATAGTTGAGAGCACATAAGAATCTAATAAGCCAAATAAGAAACTTTGGCCATTTTTATTCTTTAATCTACCCCCAAAATCTAAAATGCTGTGAGTAACAATTGTGTTTAAACTACTCAAAAAGAGCACTCTGAAGGCTGCTTCGATAATCTGATCTTGAGATCCTTTTGCCTCAAAGTTCCATAGGTTTCAATGAGCTACCTGCTCTAATTTGTTGCTTGGAAGTTTTGTTTATAAACAGAAATGAAGCCAAGGCCATTCATGGCTACCGGAGAGGTCGATTTGACTGAGAGAGGTCTTTCTGTGAAACTCAGTGGTTAGAGCACAAATTTGGAAAACTTTATCTGAATTCCTGGCAGTTGACACTAATAACTTTCACTTTTAATTCTCTTGAAACATTGATTTTTGCCTGACTCGAAACCAAGGGGAAGAAAAAGTTTCACCTGAAACTTGGCCCAGATTTCTCCTTTGTGGTTTATAAATCGTGAACATACGCCCAGGTTGGGTTAGTGTTACCAATAAAAATTAGACAAGGAAATTTCCTGCTCATTTTGCATTTCAAAAATAATGTTACAGCTCTGATATTACCCTGTGTGTGTAGCTCTCAGGGTGCATCTCAGCTGTTTCAGTGAGTAGGGATGTTTTAGGCTGGAAAATCAGAGAGAAATCTTAAATGATGGACCCTTTAGGGTGTTTTGGGTTGGAAGAACGGAAAACCCAAATCAAACTGACTTTAAAATGCAGTAGCTTCATTTCTCTGACATCCTCTCAGTGCTGCCTGTCTTATTTACCAGCTTAGCTCTCCACCGCAGCCTTCTCATGGTAACAATGTCTTTCTGCAGGACAGGCCCCAGGGCTGCATACTCCCTCCTGCACGGAGAACACACCCTTGGCTCCTTCATTTTAAGACATTTCTGTTGGGATTTCTATTACCCAGAAAGCTTCTTAAACGATAGACATGGAAAAGTACAGAGAACAAGGGGTCCGATCTCTTTTGAAATATAAATTTATTTCCTCAGCTTTAGCGAACTACAGAATCTTCAAGCATCTCCTCTATTTCTCTTTCTCTCCCTCCTCGCTGTCTTCATCCGTATTTCTCCAAAATGTCAGTGATCTACACCACACTGTGTGGCTCAGCTTTGGAGAATTTATGAGGTTTAAAGCAATCAGATGAGACTCCCTTTCAAATTAATAATGAACCTTTTAAATTTAACTACAGTTATTTCATTAATGAGAGGGAGGAAAAGAGATTGAAAGGTCCCCAAGAGCTGCTAGATATTCCAGTCACTTCCAGCAGTGAGCACCTCCAGGTAAAGGAGTCAAGGGTTGGAAGCCTTGCTTCTAGGAGGTAACCCAGTGTGAATCAGATGTGGGACTTGTGTAAATCAGCTAACCCTGTTGGACTTGAAATCATACCTCAAATTTTGAATTTTGATCTTTTCCTGGACTAGAAATATGTAGCATGATACTCTCTCAGAATGCTAAGTAGCAGAAACAAGCCAAAGGTCTGAGTCAGCCACATGAGAAACACCTGACACGCTATACTGCACCGTGCTACTGAGCTGTGATATTTGGTCAGCCAGGAAATTAAATGTACTTTTGACTTTCCAACCTATCATGGCTTCGTTAAGATATAATCCCATCATAAGTCCAGTGACATCTGTGTGCACCTGTGTGTGTATTTTTCAACATCTTTGGTAGATAGATAGACGTTGATCGACAGTCTTCCAACATCTAATCCACACTTCTTGTTCTTTGAGATGAATTCAAAAGGTGACAGATCTTAGAGGAGTTCTGTTCAGCAAATGCAATTGGTAGCTATCATCCCAGAACAATAGCAGTTGCTCTAGGTTATTAAAATCCATTTGCATCGATTGAATTTATTTATTTATTTATTTATTTATTTATTTATTTATTTCAGTACTGGGGATTTAACTTAGGACTCATGCATGCTAGAAAAGTGCTCTGCCATTCAGCTACATCCACAGCCTTTTAAATTTTATTTTGAGATAGGACCTCACTGTGTCAACCAGGCTGGGGTTGAATTTGTAATCCTCCTGACTCAGCCTCTTGGGTAGCTGGGATTACAGGCAATGCACCACCACACTGGGCTCAATAATACATTTTTAATTTTGGGGGGGTGGAGAACTGTGTCTATCTTTGTAGCTTTACAACAACATAGAGGAGTCTCAAGGTGAGGCTGAGATAACTGGAAATACTTAAGAACCTTTTCTGAGTTCTTTAATGCAGAAGGAACTACAAATTGGTGGGAAAAATGTTCTACACTCTAAATTCCTGCCCAACTTTAAATCTATTATCTTCTAAGGAAGAATATAGTGACAATAAGAATATTTGTGTTTCTATCGATATAGTCATAAGAAATTTAGTATGGATCATCTAGAAAAAAGACAGGTTTATAAAAATTACTTTTTTAACAGTTTAAGTAAAAATTTATCTCCTAGGTACTTAAATACTAAAGAAAGAATGTTCTCCAGAGGCCCATCCTAGTTCTGAGTGAGAAGCAGGTACATCTAGGAGGACGCTTTTCTCTCTTTGCTCTTAAATATACTGGTTTTGACATGGGAAGTGTTCTAATTTTCCAATGGAAAAAATGCCTCGTACTTCTAAGTTTACTTTATGTAAAGAAATTTCAGGGAAAGGTAATTAACACTTTGGATCCCAGAAAAGGATGGAGAGTGGGGAAAATTGAGAGTGAAATGGGATGGAAGACCAAGTTGAGCCCTGCATTCCTGGAAGTCTGCAAAGATGGGCTCTAAGGAGAGAGACATGCCACGGAAGAAGGGCTTGGATTAGCAAGGGCTGAATATTTCCTTGCAAAAGTATCTTTATTGAAAAAAGTGTGGGAGGAAATTATAAAATCATTTAAATGGTAAATGAATTCAAACAGATTCCTGTATATTCTTCCCATGGAATGTTGTGACCTATGGGGAATGGCTGACTCTATGCTGTGGGCACTTTTTTGTCTTTGACTCGTCTTTTCCAACTCTGTAGAGAGAGAAGCTAACTTGCACAAAATTACAAATGCTTTCTCTTCACAGCTCTGCAAATGATTCCAGTTCAAGGCAGTGCAAATGGATTTTCTCAAGGGATCAGTCAGCTCTGGTTGCTGTAACAAAATGCCCTAGACTAGGTAGGTTTCACAGCAGAAGTGTAGTTCTCACAGTTCCAGAGACCAGAAGTCTGGGGATCCGGTGGCAGCAAGCTCAGGCCCTGAGGGGCCCTCTTTGTAGCTTGAAGTGAGCCACCTTCTCACTAGGCCCTCACACAGTGGGTGAGGGAGAGAGAGAGCTCGGTGATGTGCCCCTTCATCCCGACGTTCACCCAGTCAGATCAGGGCTATGCACCTGTGCCCTCAGTTGGCCTTCACCATCTCCAATCACTGTGCTAGCTCTGTTACAACCACATGGGGACTAGGGATTTAACACATGCTTTTCAGAGGGAAGGAAGTCGATCCATAGCACTCAAATATGAAACATGTCACCTCTGTGTCAAATTAATTACATCTTATTGGCGCCTTCATTAACAAAAGAGTAAAATAAAATTTGACACTTTTTATATTTATGTATTGCACAAATCTTTTTATTTTTTATAATTTGATCCTTATCAAGATCAGACTTCATTTTTAATTGGAGCTCCATAAGTAACATTTTAAGAGCTCATCATTCCTCAATTCATTGGCCTCCCTTTCTTTACACCGGGGCTTAGACAGTGATTCCCCAAGTATGATACCTTGGCATGCTGACCCAAAGGGGCTCAAAAGCACAACTTTTCAAACCTTCTGTTGCCCTTCCTCTCCTGCTTCTCTTCTCCCCAGGATGTTCTTTCCTAACTAGGATCACAGAAACTAGAACCACTCTCCCCTAAAGCCATCCAGAAAACCAAGGAATAGAACTCTAGCCTTCCTCAGATTTCTATACAATGGCTAGCCATAAAGAATTCTCTGGCCTGCTTTGGTCAATAATAGATCCTAAGATCCTCATTCTGTAAAGGGTCTTTCCCTATACTGGAAGGAAGAATGCCACACAGAGACCCCAAAATATTGAACAAGTTGGGCATGGTGGAACTAGCCTACTGGCCAGGCTGAATCAGAATTGCCAGACTCAGTGATTTATTATACAAAAAAAGGCCGAGGAAGTAACTCAGTGCATAAGGCACTGTGTGCAGTCACCAGCAACATGCACACATAGTCTCTTACAATGAGGTCCACCCCTTTGTCCAACCCCATTTCTGCTCAGCTGTCCATTTATTAAATCAAAGCATAAAAATGGACACTTCTTTCTGAGTCTTTGGGTCTTCATTCTGCAGGGACTCCTGTCATTTAAAACTTTGATCAAATAAATGTATTATGCTTTTCTCTCATTAAGCTGTCCTTGGTTCCAGGAAGTTGGCCCATGACCCTTATGGTAGGTAAGGAAAGGTATGGCATACACTTGATTGATAAGATTTATCCTGGCTTTTTTTTCTATAGCTTATGGATCAGTTATTAATCACAAGCATCTGTATAAAAACCAAGATACAGAAGTTTTAGTTCTAGACTTGTAGCTGGGGTCCTACAAGAACAGTCTCATAGAACAGAACACTGTTCTCAGTTCCTCCACCAATATGAAGAATGGATTGGAAGGAATGTTCCCAATTTCCTCTTTGAATTTTTCTGAGTGTTGATTTCACAGTTTTTGCTTATAAAGGGTGGGATTGTATAGAGAAATCCCTCTTTCTGTCTAGAAGAAAACTATTTTAATAAAATTATCCACATATTGGTGGTGTCGGGCTTCTCCATGCTTGCTAGGTAAGACTGGGTTCTGGAAGACTGTTTTCTCTTCCCCCATCTTTACACAGCTGCTTCCTGCCTGCCTCGAGAAATTGCCAACACCCTTTGTGTTTAGGTCTCTCTCTCTATGAATTGTGAGGCTGAGTGCCCATTGGCCTCCCATGGGTATTCCGTGTCTGACTCCATTATGGAGCATTGACTGTGCATTATCTTCAAACTAAGGTTGGCATTTCCTTCCTTTCCTTTCTCAATCGTAATTTAATCCTAACTTCCTGGGGCAGGGGGGGCACTCTCCTCTTTACAATTTGTCAGTCAGTGCTTCTACTCCTGCTTTATTATAACTTCAGGCTATGGTGCGCTAATGATCCCATCAATAATGAGCTGGGGCCCACAGAGATCCTCCTAAAAGTGTGCTGTAAGAGAGAATAAAAGAGTTCCCCCAAATCCCCAAACCAAAATCAAAACAAAACTCCACAAAAAAACCCAAATCCACAGTGGCAGCATAGGGAAAAGGTCCTATCCAAATAAAACACGTTACATAAGACAGAGTTGCCAGAATATGGGACACTCAGTTAAATGTGAACACTAGATAAAGAATAAAGTTTTAGTGTAAGCATGTCTCACCCTAGAGACATGTCTTGTGTCCATACTAAAAATTTTGTTGTTGTGTATCTGAAATTCAAGTTGAACTGAAGGTGAATTGGTATTTGTTAAATCTAACAAGACAGTAAAAGCTGAGTCTTCTCTTCACCAACTTCTACCTGAGACAAACTGAGGTTTGAGTATGCAGCTGGGCTTTGTTCAGTTCTTTGTATGTCAAACAAAGAAAAGATCCATGAGGAAGAGCTCAAAACTCCCCCCACAGTCTTACTGTGAAAAGAATATGTGAGAAGACAGTAGATTCTGTCCGGCCAAACAGTGAGTGTCTATGTAAATCTGGTCCTAGAAAATTGGACAGTTCCTGAGAAGTTGCACTGAACTTTAGTAGAAACAATGGGAGAGGTTTCTAAAGGTCATAAAAACTGTAGTCATTGAGGGGTACTGGAGACAGTGTTGATAGTCAGTGAGAGGATGGAGTATTTTCCAGAGGTCCTTTGGTTTTACAGCACTCAGTGAGAAGGATAAGGCTGCAGAATAGTAGGCAGCAAATTGTCTTTGAGGTAACAGCTATGTCACAAAAGTCCTCCAGAGGTGCCCTGTCACACACATGAACCACTACTGTGCATACCCCTCAGAACACGGCCCCTGACACCTACTACTCTCCAGGGTTTAGCCATTCTGGAGGCCAGAATATGACCCTTCGGCACCAGGATTATTTTCAGCTACTTATTTTGAGAAACTGCCAACTCAGAGAAGCTCTGAAAGCGGAGGAAAAGTTACCAGTTTGTAAGGGAAACTTAAATCCGCACCAGCAATGTCCACTCAAGTGCATCTCTAGGGACCAGGGAGAGACTGGTGACCGAATCACTCACCGATGATGAAGGCGTGGGTTAACTCATGTAGCAAGTTGTGCCCTTGCTGACTGAGCCTCTCCTGCCCATCTTCCTATAACCATCCTTCTTCCTCACAAGTCTCCCTTTCTGTCAGTGGAAAATTTATTTAGGCCTCAATTCACAGCCAATTCTTGGAGATGGACTCACTTCCATGGGTATCTCCCATGTGCCCATGGTCTCCGACTTACTATGGTGTGACTTGTAATTTCTGGACCATAGGAATGAAAGCTACATGGATTTAGCAGAAACTTTGAATTTTGATCTTTTCCCAGGCTACCAGTGTGTGATGCAATTTTCTCTCATGTTGGGCAGCAGCAGCTGGCCATAGGATCATGTAGTAACACATATAAAATAGGCTTTGGGTTAGGTGATGCTGGCCAATTGGGAAGGAAAAGGGAGGGGAGGGAAAACGTGAGTGTTCTGAGCACATCTACGGCAGTCCAAGCTAAGCAATGATGTAAGCATTGGTTAGATGTATTAAGTGCATTTCAAGTTGAGTTATTTTCAACTTACAAATGGTTTATTGGGATATTACCCCATTATATGTTGAGGAGCATATGGATAATACATGTAGCATACATGTTAATGAACCTCTTCTGCTTTTTTCCCTTATCACTCTGTCTTTTGTTACAGAGGGCTATCCCAAGTAAGATCTGTGAAAGGTAACGATAAAATGACTTTATTTTCCCTACAAGGATACAGGATGCTCAATTCATTGACCAATGTGAAGATCAGAGAGTTGGCTCTTTGCTTGCTTCTCAAAAACAAAAAGACTTCTCTAATGATTATCAAGAAATAAAATGGCACACTGTCAACACATTTTCTCTCATATCTTTATCAGCCAGTGGGCATTATATTCCTCTAAGTGTTTGCTCATTTGATAGATAAAATGATAAGTGTATCTGTGAGCTACCTAACAGACAATCCAACTGAAAGGAACTTAACTAAGCACTCTTGGCTTTACTGTTTCACATAGCACAAGCCCAGAGGAAGTATGGGGTCATGATAGGTCAGTTCCACACCTCAAGGACCTTACCAAGCACCAGGGTATGTCTTAGTGAGTCTGTATCCCCCTCAGAGTCTTGGCAATAAGTCTTTGTGGCTGCATAATGGCTGGATCCATTATAAATGCCCCCAACTGAAAATAGGATCTCTTTTCTCCCTTATGTCGGAGGGGAAACCATGTCCAGAAAACCCTGAAAGAGACTTCCTTTCAGTAATCACTGGCCAGGGTTGAGTCACTTGTCCACATCAAGACAAATAAGGGGAATTAGACCCAATGATTACTTCAATCAGGTGCCCTTAATGTCCACCCCAGACTAGCTGGAGCCTAGTTAGAAATGTGATTCTTAAGCCTCACTCAACACCTAGAGAAAAAGAAATGCCAGGTGTGGTGCCAGCAAACCATGGTCCAGTAACTCTAGTTGCTTCCGATGCACTCTAAGTTTGGAGACCACTGGCTTAGCCAGTTATGGTTTAACCCCTTGAGCTGAGGAAGAATTCAACCTTGTTGATGACCTGAACAAAAATGAAAAGCCAAATTGGGTCTTTGTTGAAGGAGAAAAAAGATCAGAGAAGTACGCATCTGGTGAGTGAGCCCAGTAATGTCTTCCACAATATCCCACTGCTTTTATTTGGGATTTTTTGCCTATTTTCCCAACTTCCTTTACATTCACCTATTTCATTCATATTTCTGGTATAGCAGCTGCTCCCTTACTGTACAGGACTTCATTTCCAATGGCCTTTCCATTTGCCTATTGATCCCCTCCTGGTCAGTTTCTTTCTAACTCCATTATGCTCCATTTTACACCACCCCATCACTTCCACTACTATGTTCAATCTCCAAGATTATTTATCCTCTATCTACATAGCTTAAATACCTCAATCCAATAATTGTCTTTGTTCTCAGCTGTTGATAACTAAAGAAAGCTGTAAAGAATTAGAGATATTATTTGTTTTAAAGTTCATATGTTACTTCAAATGCTGGTTGGAAATCTTCCCACCTTGGCCTTCTCTAATTTCCCATAGTGAGAATTCCTATTTTTTCATTAATTTTATCTTAATTATTGCCATTCTATTATCTTCTCTCAGGAAGTAGTCTATTTCATTAAGAAAACAGATTATTATTGTTATATGTCCCCAACTTCTTTCAAGAAACTCATCTTCCCTGCCTCTAATCTTGCCCTGCTCTGTAAAACACACATACACATTCCTGCAAATATATCCTTTTCCCAACTTGAACTTTGCTTCCTTTCCTCTTTTCTCTTTGAAAGATATCTATTGCCTTCCCTTCGTCTGATATCCCTGCCTATATGTTTCCTATTAAAGCGCTAACAAATTCCCACAAACCTAGGGAACCAAAACCACATGAGTGTATTCTCATATAGTTCCAGAGGTAGAGTCCATGGTCAGCTGACTCCGAGGCAGGCCAGCACGGTGGAAGAGATTTACACACAGAATGGCATCCAGGAAGCAGAGAGACAGGAAGGAAGACAGGCCCTTCCAGGCCACTCCCGTGACCCACCTCTTATGAGCAGGCCCCACCTCCTGACTTCATATTTAGCTATAAACTCACTGGGGACTAATCCACCCTTAAGCACAGCACCCCCATGAGGCAGCACCTCCCAGAGCCCCACCTATGGTCACACAGGGCTCTAGGGGGACATCTAGACATAAACCCCAACACACTCTAGCCAACCTCTAGTAGAAGCGGTCACACTTCTCCTATTCACACTCGTCCTTTTCTCTCAGGTTCATAAGGACCTCGTGATCACCCTGGGCCACGGAGGTGATCCGTGAAAATCGCCCTAAGGAGGGGCCCCTACCTCAGCTGTGTCTGCTAAGTCTCTTCCACTGTGTGCAGGGATTAGGACGAGGCGGGCTGCGCAGGCTCCTGTCTGGGACATTGTCTGTCTCTTCTCGAGTTTGCTCTTTGGAGTCCTCTTTGTTCTGTATCCTCAACACCTCATTCTCCTCTGAATTCTCCCCTCAGCCCAGAAACCTTCTTGTGTCTCTCTCACCTGAAAGAGTCCTCTCCACTCCGCCTCATTGCTCCCATGCAGATTTCTTGAGATTGGCATTTACGCCTGTTGTCTCCACTTCTTCACCTGCAGATCACCCCTCCATTCACTTATGCCCACTTTCTCTCTTCCACCCAAGTAGCTCTTCCTATGTTTGGTCACAAGCATCATTATAACTGTCATACTGGCATTCAAGTAACTCTTTAGTTCCTATCTATGTGACTTCTGGACAGCGTACGGCTTTGTTGACTTCAGTGCCGCCATTGCCTTCCGCATCAGTAAGAGTAACAGCAATCCCTTCCCCCAGTTGCTCCATTCCTAAACCTGCCCCATGGAGCCCTTCTTCAAACGCTGCTCGGACACCAGTGATCCTTTTTCTTCTTACTATGTTGGTCTATTTGGATGATTTTATCCACTCCCTAATTCTGTCTACTGCCTATGCAAAGAAGACTTCCAGGTCTCTTCCTCTTGTGGCACGTCCATCTAACTGCTTGTTGGGCATCTCCACCTGTGTGGCCAGCAGCCTTCAACACAGCATCACCAAACTGACCGCCAAAGCTGCTTCTCTCCTTTCTCTATTTCTTGGCCTCATTACTGAGCCAGGGTCTCACTCTTAATTCTTCAGTGTCATCGCCTATATTCAGGCACCCACTGTGGAAGATTTGCTTAATATCTATTCCAATCTCTCTACCCTGTCTTCCTATGTGGAAAAAGTCTTGATTACTAAAAAAAATAGCATTTCCCAGCTGCCCTTGAACTAGATCCAAGTGTAATCTAGGCAGCAGGAGTTAGGTGTACCTGTGTGAGGCTTGGCTGAGAACTGAGTGAAGGACAGAGGTGGGACAAAGCTGACAGTGTGGTTGTTCCAGCAACTTCCAGAGCCATCATATGGTTTTTGAGCTCTCAAGAAGAAAAGCAATTCCCTGGGCAGCCCAGTTCTGTTGTATGACGTGGTGAATTATTCCTGCAAATTCAGCCTAGAACATCATTCTTCAACGATTCCAAACATTCCACAAACCATTTATGCCCTGTTCTCTTTAAACTGTACTAGATTTTGTTCTTTGCAACTGAACCCTAACAAATATAGCTATAAAATAATATGAGTGTTTATTCTTAGAAATACACAAAATTGTCTCACCCCTACCCATTGTCTTTCTTCAGATTGTCACTGTCTGTTGTCTGGGCTATTGCCTTAGCCTTCTCATTGGCAAAGCTAACTCTATCTACCTATGTGCTTAGAGCTCTTCAGGAGGCTTCATTCTAGGTGTTAGATCCCAGAGCCGCTGCAGCAGGCAGATTCTGTTTCTCTGTTCCTCCCCATTTGTCCATCTGTCCCGCTTCCCTCCGCATCAAGTTCCCATGCTCATTTCATGTTCCATTCATCAGGCTCCCAAGGCATATCCATGGGTTGACCCTATAGGATTCCTCTTTTATGTCCCACCTTGCAGATAACTAAGGTGTTTAAGGCCAAGCTCTGATATTTCTTTTTCCGTAAATCCTTTTCTTGACTCATCCTGACAGAAGCACACTTCCTCTTTCTGTGCACTGCATGATTATTTCTATGGTTCTCTCATGGTCTTGGGCCCTTGTCTCATTCAGGAGCCATGTACATCTTCCTGTGAGTCACATCTTGTTGTGAACACATCTTTAGATTCTTTTTTTTTTTTTTTGGCATCTTTAGATTCTTGTGCCCACTCAGGATAGAGTCTACACTAAAGTCATGCCTTTAGTAAATATTTCACTAATGAAAATATCAATCACATACAAGAAATAGAAAAGTGAAAAAAAAAAAATAGAAAAGTGGAATGTAGTCTCCATTATCAACAAATATTTATCAAGTGCCTAGTTGATTTATCAATTAGATTCTAGGGCTACATCAAGCTGGATTCTAGGGATATGGTAGAGGAAAGGACTTGGTTAGAGCTTACAGCCTAGGTGGGGAGACAATAAAAGTAAATTAAATATCAATAATTTGTTATAAGTGCCATAGAAGAAAGAAATAATAAGGGCCCAAGAGAGAGCTGCAACTTTGGGATTTCTAAAAGGAATTTCAGCTTAGGAGGGACAAAATCAAGCCTGAGAGAAATAAACACATGAGCACACACATCCTCTCTGTCTCATCTATCAGTAAGAAATATTAATTCTCAGTGTTTAAAACCACAAGGGAAAAATTTTTGCAAAGATCTATAATTTGCAAGATTGTCTCCTGCTGTGGAGTTAACACTTTCCACTGTTACTAAGTGCAACAGAAATTAAGTTCCTTGCAATGTTCCTTGTTGAAGGCTCCAGTCCTTGCTCCCTGTCCTCAGCAAGTATGCACTTTCTTCAGCACCTCTGCCTTTTGGTGAAGGTCCTGTCCTTGCACCAGAACTAAGCTCCTTCCTTGAGTGCCCAATTCCAGGCATTCAGTCCAGAACAGTGCCTCTGGGGCTTCTAGATGACACTTGGTGTGAGATAAGCCAAGTGCTGCTTCTCACCATGTGGAGAACACTTCCCGTTACCACTGACCATCCTGTGTCCCAGGATTGCTTCCTGCTGGGGACCACACTGTCCCTGCTTGCAACGCTGAGCCCAGTGAGAGGCTCTGCTCAGAAACACCTTGTGACCCCAGCCTTTGGTCCCCATTTCCAGGTGCAGGTATGTCTTTTCAGCTTACCCAGAGCAGCTCGCTCTGGCTGCTCTGGGCTGCGGTGCTATCTCCACTTTCTTCCCAGCACCTGTTCCAATAGGCCTCACATTGGTTTTTAATGTTTCTCCATCTGGACTGTAAGGTTTCCAAGAGACAAAATCCATTGCTGCTGATCTTCCTGGTACCTAACACAATGGCTAGCAGAGTCTTTCAAATGAACGTGACTTTCACTAAACAAGCCTGTTCAAGTGACACTCAGCGACTTCCCAAACCCTCTCATATATTCGAGATAGATGTGAGTCATCTCTTCTGCTGATAGAGAAACTCAAGTTCTAAGAGAAGCCTAGTAAACATTTAGACTTGTGCAGTATTTCTCTTCTCAAAGTTCTCTCTCTCTCTCTCTCTCTCTCTCTCTCTCTTTCTCCCTCATGTAAAATGCTTTAGGAAGAGTAAACAGTGCTCCCTGTAAACAATTCTATGTTATTCCCGATCCAGAGCTGTGGAATAACTTGTTTAGAAATTCCCAGAGGCAGACATTTGTCATTGACTTATGATCTACTAGCCACTAAAGCCCAGGTTTCAGTACTTTGGATGCAAACAAACACTCTAAGAACTTACAGAATGTTACAGTTTATGTCTAGATGGTGCCTCAAAGCCTCATGTGCTCACAGGTGGGGCCTTTGGGAGGTGATCTGACCATGGGGGGTGTGATACTCATTATTAGACTAGTCCACTGATGAGTTGACAGCTAAATGTGATTTGGCAGGTGAAGCCTGATTGGAGCAGGTGGTCACTGAGCACGTGGCCTGGAAGGTCTGTCTCCCTCCTCCTCCCTTGATTCCCCTCTTCTCTCCATTACCCTGCCATGAGCTGTTTCTCCTCTGCCAGGCCCTTCTGCCATGGCACCCTGCCTTGGAGCCAGCTGACTATGGATTGAAATCTCTATAATCTATGAGCCAAAATAAACTTTTCCACCTTAGTTTTAGGTGTTGGGTATTGTGTCTCAGCTACAAGAAAATAATTAAGACACTGAAGTTTTTAAAAAATTAATGTTGGTTTTCTAGGCTCTGAAGGAGCCCAGGAGAAAGCCCCAACAGTCCAGCTTGAGGCCTGACTGCACTATGCACTAGGTCTGGGGCATCCCCAAGTCCTGAAGTCTTGCCTGTTTCAAGGTCAGCTTCTTGGATCCAGTGAACTGACACGCACCCAAATTCCACAGCCAGCAAGAGCGTTGTGTGTGGCACCTTTTCTTGCTCCTCCCTGGACCCTATAGACAACATACAGTAGGGCCAGGTCTTCTCTGGCTTCCTGGCACCGAGTTTTAATGGTTAATTTCGTGCAAGACACTGTTTGAGTTCTAAATTCCTGTTAATAAAAATATACATAAATGAAGGAGAAAATAAAACTGAGAACAAAAACACACCAAAGGCCATGAGCAGTTTATCTCTTCAAAGTTCCCGAAGAGTAGAAAAAGAACCTTCAGCATTTTTCTTTTCTTTCTTTTCCCTTTATTGTTTGTTTTTTGTGGTTCTAGGGATTGAGCCCGCCGCGTCACCCACACTTTTGAGGCCAGCTCTCTCCCACTCTCGGGCTTTCAGTCACATAGATCCACGCCTGCTTCTCCTGCCTTAAATCAGGATCTGCAGAGCAATTCGCTAACAGGATAGTGATGGCCAGAGCCAGGTGTCCATTTCTCTCCAAGTTCCAGTGCTTACTTGTGATTTAATAAATGAATGATATCAAATTAAGACTTCGAGGTTTAAAACAATCCCAAGTACCACAGTGTTTCAGAAAGAAGCCCTCTGACCCAGTGCATCGACTCACTTCCAGTCGGCAGGGAGGTCCCGTCTCCTCCCCTCATCCTCTGGGCCACTGCCCGCCCAGCACAGGGCGAGCGACTTCCCGCGAAAGGAGCCGGTTCTGCGCTCCTGTCACATACAGGCCCGGGAGTCCCCAGTTCGGGGCCTGCCGCAGCTGGGAGCAGAGCCCATGGCCGGCCTGGCTCCCCACCGCACCCCAGGCGGGTCCCCCAGTGCGGCACCAGGGCCCGGGGCTGAAAGCGCCATTTGTCTTCAGCTCGGCCGAGCCACGGAGACAGAGCCGCCTTGAGGGCCTGCACTCGGGGTGCCTGCTGGCTGCCCGGGCCGAGAGGTCAGCTTCTCCCCGGGAAGGAGGAAGGGGGGCAGGCGCGAGTCTGGCCATAAAAGGATCTCTTTGAGGTCGGAAGAAGAAAGCCGCGCATGCTGTACCCTCAGAGCCCTGGCAGCGCCGCTGAGAACAGGCCTGCAGCAGTGCGCGCTGGAGGGCGGCCAGGCGCGTTCACAGGCCCGGTGGCTGCCACCCCGACCAGGCAGACGTGGGAGCCGGCGGCCAGCGGCCCACGGCCCGGCCCCTCCCGGCGGCTGCTGGGCAGCTCGGGCTGTGTGCACCCCGCAGCTCCCGACAGCGACGGTGACCCCGGGTCAAAGACAGCCAGACTCTCACGGACCAGCCAGCGCCAGGAGGCCTTAACATGCGCCGAGGACCACGGGGCCTCCGCCCTTGCTCTCTCCCTGGAGCGAAACAGGGAAGAAATCCACCCTACACTCACGCACGCATATGCGCCACACACACACACACACACACACACACACACACACACACACACACACACACACACACCCCTTTCCTGCCGTGGACCTACCCAGCCTGACGTAGTAACCGCCCCTGTGCAGTTCCAAGCCTGGCCTCCCCTTGCCTCTGGAGGCCGTGGGTGTTCGGATGAGCTGCCCAGAGGGCTGGGCCCAACGCAGCGTGAGAACCCAGGGCAAGGGGCAGTCACGGGAAGGAGTCTCCGCAAGCGACGCGAGGGCCCTGTCCTCGGCCTTCGCCTCTGGCATCGGGATCCCCGCACAGTGAGCCCTCCCTGAACGGCAGCACTCGAGCCCGCCTGGGCCTGGGGCTTTCCCTGCCTCTCCTGCCCCCGCCCACTGTCCACTGGCCTGCGTGTCTCTCCAGAGCCGGAGTGGAGACCCTCTTGCCTCCCAGAGCCTGCAGGGATTTCCTCCTTTTTCTCCTCTAGGACTGCTCTGCTCCTAATGAAGTTCTCTAGCTGCCACCAGGAACTTTGTCACTGCTTTAACTCGGGCGGCTGTAGCTGAGCCAGGCCCGTGTGGGGTGGCGGGACAGCACTGAGCCCTGAGACACCCTGGATTCCCTGGCTCTGCTTGAGCACTTCTCCACCAAGCCCCTCGGTTGCCTGCCCTGGCATTCGGCCTCCGAGAGGCTGCACGATTGAAGGTGACCTGAGCTGCTGTCATCGGTGCTGTCCATCTGGACCGTGGCAGCCAGGAAAGTGGGGAGGGGGCGAAAGAACCCCGGCGTCACCCGCAAACCTGGCCTCCCGCGCACGGAGTCTTTATTAAATTCCGTGTGTGTTCTTTCAGGATCTGCACATGTTCTTATTGTTGTTTGTTTAAGCCCGAAGCGGTCTTGGCTCCCCCCACTCCTGGCTCATCAGAGCCCAGGATCCCAGTTGCTGTTTAGCTGCTGGTAGGATGCTATTTGAGAGAACCACATCTGAGGGTGCTGGTGCTGGTAAAGCATCTCTTTAGTTAAATAATGCAAGACAGCACATTTGGGGAGGCAGAAGGCGTGCGGTGGCAGTTCAGAAGGGAGACAAAGAGGAAACAGACCACTGGCTCTGGTGGGAACCGGGGTGGTATGTGGCGTCCCTCACATAGAGACAAAACTCCCAGCAAATTACCATAATGCCAAACAGAGGCCAGGACAGACATAATGGAACCGCATCCCTTCTTTGTCCCCCAGACAATTAAGCGAAAAATCACAGTTATTTTCTTTTGCTCTTTTCAGTCAAGAACATGAAAGATATGCTTCTTTTCCCTTAAAACGCATTGTAAGAATTCTCAGGTGAATTGTCGAGAGGACATACTTCCCCAGGTGCTAGTACTGCCTTCCGGACTTGCTTCCTGCTGCGCTCCTAGTGGCTGCTTCCTCCAGCTCCTGATCAGCACTGGGGTCTCTGAGCTGCTCATCCATCTTCTCCCCAGAAACTGAACTGCTTCCCAGCAGCCTGTCTCCAGGCCAAGGGGTCTCTGCCTCGCTCCCCAGAGCCCGCCAACTCCTCCAGGGTGGGGTGATAAAGGAATGCGGATGGCCCCATCTCTGGCCCTGTGCTCATTTGTCCATACGTGGTGCCCACAGGGAGAGGTGCCCACATGTGCCCGGCTTTGTGCAAAGCCCCGTGCCGGTTGCTCCATGTTGTTCTGGTGGAGAACTTTCTAGAGCCAGGCAGCATCTGGGCTTTTCTGACCTCTAAAGAGCCCAGATATATATTTTTTTATCTTAGCTGATCATTTATTTCATATTTTTACACTAGTATTGTGTTGTATCTTGTCTTTCATGCTACTTTTTGTTGGATTCGATAACAATCTTATGTGTATTACTCCAAGGTTTTAGAAACTTCCCTTCTTCATTTGGGCTCTGGCCCAATTTTTAAAATTATTTTTATTGGTACATTTTAGGTATACAATATAATGACATTCATCATTGGAAATTTCTGCCTTTACATAATCTCTCTTGGTTCTTATTTTTTCCCCTTCCCCTGCCCTCGCTTCAACCCCTCCATCCCCAGGGGAAAGGAAAGAAGGGAATGGAATTAATATGAGAAAATGAAAAAAAAGGAAACAAAATCTGTGTAAATAGGAAGGGGTGGAGCCCAGATATATTTTTTAAAAGCACCCTGCAGACAACAAGGATATTTTAAGCCTTGGAAGAAATTGTTTGCCTCTCCTGAGCTTGGCACAAGCAGCCGCACCTGCTCCTCTCTGCTTGCTTGGGTGTGAATCTGAGAGGATCCTGAAGAGACAGATGTTAGGAGGCTTCAAAGGATGCGCAGACGGAACACACCCAAGGTGCTCAGGCTCCGCTGTGGGAAACAGTCTGCTCTCAAACCTTCAAGTGAAAGCCTTGGGAACATTTCATGACCTGTGAAGATGCCAGTGTTTTACAGAAATGAGAAAGCTTCACGTCATGTCTTTGATGGTGAAGCGCAGGAGACTGACTTCCGACCCAGACAGTCACACTGGGGACCAGGAGCACTGCAGAGCACATGAAGAACCAGCCTGCTGCAGGCTTCTCTGCAGTCCTTCAAGTGGAATACATAGCATGTTTCTCAAAACAAAGCCTTGTGTTATAAAGCTCTGGGGTGGTCTTCCTCAAAACCAGCAAGATGACTTTGGGACATAGTAAAACCTAAAAGAAAAGAAACCAAACAAAATCTGCAGGATCATTTCATGGCAAGAAGACAATTTAAGGCTGGGAATCCAGAGCTGAGACTGCTGGTCATTCCAGATTCCAGTCCCCCTCCTGGAGACCCTGAGTCCTGTGTAGCAATACCTCTCCAGGCCCCCTGGATGAGACTCTCGTAGGTATTTATGAATCCAATTTGCTCAAGAAATGTTTGCTTGAGACCTTCTGTTTTACTGCTATGGGAGGTACAAAGGGTGGCAGCTGTTAGCTAAGACTGAGTTACCAGTAATCACTATGGTAAGTATTTTATGTACATTTCTCACTTAGTCTTTACAACTTCTCCTTTTAAAATAGATTTTACTGTGGTTGTTCTTATTATTTCCGCCTGAAAATGAAAAAACTGGACTTGGATTGGCTGACTTGCCCCAGAACACAAATTATGGAGGGCTTTTCTGGGATACAAAATCCAGAAGATCTGCTCACAGAGGTCACATTTCACCCCCAGGCACTGCTAGGGCAGCATGAGTGGCCGTGAAGAGTCAGCTCCTGGGTGGGGGTCCTGGGACTTGCAGATGCACGAGGTTCTGTGCTGCTGCTCAGGGTCGCCAACCGTAGGTCAGTACACCTTCAGGGACAGGAAGAACTTTAGAATTGTGTCATTGCCTCAGCTCAAAGCTGAATGAGGCAGGAGATGTGATTAGCCTTTCCCTCCTGCTCACTCAGAGTCACTTCTGGGCTCATGACCACCCTTCACCAGGCCTTCGACCGAAACACTGGAGATGACTCCTGGATTCATCCCGCCTCTTCTCCTGGTGCTGCCAACCTGGCTGGGACCTGGTGGACACTTCCGTGTAGTGTCTGCCCCTGTGCCAGCTCCTCCTTGCTGCCAAGAGAGTGGTGTGGGCCTTCCTTCTCCCTCCCAATGGCTTCCAGAGACCAGAGAGTCCTCGCCATAACCAAAACGGGAGCTCTCAGGATGGGCTGGACAGGGTTATGGCGACTTAGTCTTCACTAGGGCAGAAATAAGAGCAGCAGAGATGCGGAGTCAAGCTGAAGCTTGGAACCTGAGCAGAAGACAGGTGATGGCACCATCATTAGGAGTGGAAGCCCAGGAGCAGTGAAGCAATGGTCGGAGGGAAAGGCCCCTCATAAAAGCATTATGGTGCATCCTCATCCACCTTATTCACCAGATCTGGCACTGTGTGACCTGTGGCTCTTCCCTAAAGTTAAAATGATCATAAGAGGCAAATTCTTTATCGATTCAAGACATCAAGGCCGCTACAACAGCACAACTAAACACATGCGTGAAAATGGACTTCCAGAACTTTTTCAGAAAGTGGCAAACACAATGAGAAAAATGTATTCAGAGCAAGAGGAGTGTTTTGCAGGGAATTAATGATCACATTGTCTTTTTCTGCAGCAAATTAAAAAAAATTAAACATTCACCATAGTTTTCAATCATACCTCGCAAATGTACTGAAGTATGACCTCAGGTAACATATGATCAGAGAGACATTGCCCTCGGACCAGCTGATTCAGTCACTGGCAGCATCACGTGAGGCCCAGGTTCCTTCCTGGGTCTCACTTTGACATCACCTGCAGCATTGGCAACATCATGAGGCCAGCTCCCCCCAAGATCGTGGCTTGGCCATTAGCAGCAGCCTGGGCCAATACTTTCGCCTTCACCCTTGGCAGGAAGGAGAGAGACTTTGGCCTTTTCTGTCCCAGAAGATTCGAGTAGGGCTCATCTGGTATCTCACTGGATCAAAGCAGCTTAAGTTTGCCCACCTCCAAACTGACCACTGGCAAGGCGAGGGGATGGAATGGCTGGAATCGGCTACACAATGGGCCCAACTCGTGCTTTGGAAACAAGGGGCTTCAGTCATTATTTTTCAACCTTTCATCTCTCCTTCCAAAAGGTGTTTCTTGAGAACCAGCTGTGCTCCCTTCCATATGACGCTCACCATCTGTCGGGAAGGAAGATAACCCTGCAACACAATTAGTATGCAAAGAGTGCGCTGGGGTCCGGTTGAAGAGGCCTAATGAGGGTGTCATAAGAGGGGACCCTAACTGCCTGAAGAAAGAAGCTGATGGGACAGTCTCCTATATAGAAGTCATGTGTTGGTGGTCTTCAGAAAACACCCAATTGGATACAGATAAAAAGAGGAGACATTGAAAGGAGTGGAAATAAAAGTAGGTAATACGCTAAAAAAAATTAAAAGAAAGGCTATTTAAAGAAAGACGTGCAGTGTCTAATGCAATAGATGGATGAAAGTCTTTGGTGGTGACTTATGAAAGGCTTACACAGTAAAATTTGAACCTCTCAGTAGGGGAGGAGGAGCTTGAAGGATCAAGTAACTTCCCTAAGGGCAGGGTACATAAGAAGGTACCGAATGGAGCTTTGAACCCTGGAAAGCTAGCTCCCAAACACACACTCTTAACACATTGGACAGGGCAACTGGATTTTGAAAATAGAAAATAGTGTCTGTAAAGAAGGAGGTGACAGACAGAGCGAGGTGGGGGAGACGTCACTGCAGACCCTTAGGTTAAGGGACTCGAAGAGCATGGGGACTCCATAGCTCAGGGGCATCAGCTCAGTTGCCACTCTACCCTTCACGAATGTCCAGCAGCTCCTTCTGAAGCAAGCTTCACACCCTTCCTACAACCCCTCGGCTTATCTCAGGCCTGTCTGTTGCACCTCTTTCTCCTTTAATCCCATCTTCAGAACATCTGTCCTTGCTCCTCCACAAGCATCCCCCCATTCCCACAAGAGTGCGTCCAGGTTTTTGGGCTGTGTTGTTTGGTCTGTGGAGATTTGAGTCAGACTCAATCATCAACAACCAGGGGTCAGTAGTGACAGGACTCAGCACTCGTGGTTTTTAGCTCAGTGGCTTAAAATTCCAACAGTACAGCTGGATTAGTAAGGAACTACTAAAAAGGTTCCACTGGTTCCCACTGGTTCCCACTGCCCACACCCTGAGTGGGAGTCTCCAGAAATATAGCCAACGTAGCCTGGTTTTTTAAAAACCTCTTCACATCAATCCATAAATCCAGCTTGGCCCTTGCTCTGAACTATCTATTGGGAGCTGTAGCTCTAGCCTCAGATTTTCGATTAGATTCTGCTGCTTTCGGGACTTTAGGAGCACACTTAGGAGCATATTTAGGAGCATATTTCACTATTCAGAAATACTGTACTTCTGCATTGTACTCTGGTTGCAGAGCTGCCTTTGTGGATGTGGAATACTGTGGAAAATTATTGTAGGCTGACCCTACATTTACTCCAATTTAAAAATCATATCCTAATTACATCCTCTCTGTCTCCTGTACTTTCCTGTCTGGAGCCCAAATCACTTTTTACTAAGTCATCTGCTGTCTTAATCCAAAAGGAACACTATTCAATTCTGGTGTCTTCTTGTAATCACTTAAAACTGAAATTCGCTATCTCTGTCTTTATTCATTTAGCCATTTTCAGCCTTCTTGTATTTCCGCTCCTCATTCCCACTCTTTGTAAATTTGTATCTTTTCTTCACCTGAGATGCATATTGCTTCTATCAACACTCTGTGTGATGCAAACTGGGAAGTCCAGGGTGTGGGTGTAATAATGCATATTGGGGTGGCAGAAATCTGGTAGGTGAAGATGGGAAGCAGAATCACAACACGATGGAAGGATCCTAGAACTTATAATTGCTGGTGAGAGGTCTCGGTTTGTGCAAGTGATGCATTTCCAGAGTGTGGAGTCAGCACCTCAGTGGGGAGCTGGGCAGAGCCTCAGACGCCTCCCCTGTGAGTGGCGTCACAGGGAATGGATGCAGGCTCCACACCTCTAGGAGGCTCTGTGAACAACCACGCGGAGGGCTAAGGAAGATGGGAACTGGCCTGGTGAGGAAGGACATGTAAACAGCAGAAGGTGGAGATCCAGGTACAAGTGGAGAACCCAGGGGCCCTTTAGCAACCCCAAATTCCAGTTCTCTGTGGCCGGGTAAGCTGGGGATGTTTATATATTTGTGTGGTGAAAAGCAACGATGCTGGGGGGCAGGGAGGATCAGATCTGAGAGGGCAGCAAAGAGCCGGGAGCAGGAGCATGAGCTTGCAGGACGCAGGAAGGACAGCAAGCAGACTCGAGGTCAGGCTTAGTGTTCATGAAAAAGATAGTGAATTAGACCTGACTGAGAATTTCTCTTTCCACAGACATCATCTGCACCTTTTTAAATTACAGGAGAATCTTACATGAGCCTTTGGGGTATAAAAACCACAGGGCATTTGCCCTGACAATGTTTGCATTTTATCTGTTTTCCCATTATAGAAACTCCTCAGTCACCACTCCACAGCAAGCGCCATTTTGCTTCACTTTGACCTCTTCTGGAATTACTTTTTTATTCCCCTTGATTTAAGATAAAGCTAATTACAATACAGAAGATATTTTATGTCACCCAGTCAAAAGAATATAAAAGGGAAGTGACAGTGTTCATCTGATAATGGAGACTGATCATCATATGCTACATCAGAATTGATATACTAGTAAAATATCTTTAAAAATTTAGTCACACACTCTTACCTCAAAACTCACGGTACCAAGGTGTTGAAATGATTTCTGGTTTCAACACATCGGTGGTCATCTAGTCAAATAAATTATATCAGAAAGCTGAGAAACTAAAGCTCTAAAATGAGACCGTTTCCCCTTTTCCTCTTAAAGTTGTTTAATTTTCTCAAATAGGGAATTCCTTTATTCAAGCAGTATAATGCTTCTGATTTGTTAATGATGTTTCTTTTTATGTTTCATCAGACCCAATAAAGTAAAAGCTAACCTAGGGTTCATTACAGAAATAATCAGTGCCCAATAATCTTCCTACTTCTCCTTTAAAAAAAAATGAATGAAATCCTTGAGGAGGAACATTGTATTGCTGCTCTCTGAACATTTGATAATATGGAAACACACCACAGAATTAACATGTTTTTCAATTTATTATCACTTTTTCTTGATATCTTCAAACTTTAAATCAAGCTGGTAGATCTTTTGCATTCATTTAATGAAGGATGAAAGAGTCTCAATAGTTTACAATCTACTACCAGAATTTAATTTTTAAAAGTCTTTATTTTAAAACTGTAGAAAAATTTAGTTGTTTTCATTGAAGGAAAAAAGTAGATTCAATATAGCTGTAGTATACGTGGCAACTGCAGCAACTCAGTTGTGCGAACATCATATAAATTTCTGCAGCTGAAGATGATGCATTTATAGGGTTCTGTGTGGTAAAGTCAAGGGTGTCATTGTCACAGATGCAATTCCTGAAGGCAAATGTCCATGGACATGGAATGAATTTCACCACATTCAGCAGCTCCCTTCTCCCCTCCCAGGTATTTAACTTATAGTGGTCTTACAGGTACATGTGACTAACCCTGTGTTAATAGTGAGGAACTGTCAGTAGTGAATAATTACAGTAAAATTTTTGCTTAGTCACATATTCAGTCACTTGAAAATAGGTGCTTTACTTAAATAACTAAATTGTAAAACTAAATAGCTGCTTAGTTCATGTGGCTGGAAAGGAGAGCAGGAAAACAGTGTAGAGAAGAAGGGTGAGGAAGCACATGTAGTATGCAAGGTCACGCCTCCAGGATCCACACAGATACACTAATCAGCTAGGTGTTTCTTGATCCAATAAAGTTGGCAAGTCTCCACCCCTTGTTGACCTCACATCCAAACACAGCTTCTTAAACCATCCATACTCAACTTCTGAATAAAGACAACAGCGAGTTCATAATTCTGCCTAACATAATACAACTCTCTGAGTATAGCTGGAAACACAATAATCCTTTTCCCAAAGTCTCAAGAGTTCCAGCATTTTTCTTTCTTTCTTTCTTTCTTTCTTTCTTTCTTTCTTTCTTTCTTTCTTTCTTTCTTTCTTTTTTTTTTATACCAGGGATCAAACTCAGGTCCTTGGTTTGCGAGGCAGGCAGTGGAACCACTGAGCTAAATCCCCAGCCCAATTCCAGCATTTTTCAAAAGCCTAAGTGCAAGTCTCTTCTGAGACTCAAAGCAAACTCTTAGCTCTAAATATCTGTCAAAATCAAAAACAAGTTACATAAATCCAATTTACAATAGCACAGGGTAAATATCTCATTCTCAAAGAGAGGAATGAGGGAAAAAAATGAATCAGACCAAAGTAAGACTGAAATCCAACAGAATAAACACTAATTCCTGTAGCTCCATCTCTGCCTCACAGGCATGTAATGGTACAACGTGAGTTCTAGAGTCTTTGGCAGCCGCAGCACTATGACATTGTTAGTTACAGCCTACACAACCTCTTGCTTAGATTGCCTCCACTCTTGGGCTGCAGTTTTTCTTGGCATCTCCAACTTTGTGGGGTCTTCACTGTACCCTTGGCTTCATTTCCAGAGCTTCATAAACTGCCCTCTCTGGAGCTCCATCCCTGACTTTCTAGGCCGTTCTTTGAAATCTCAAAGATCCCACAACTTTTGTATTCTTCATGCCAGTAAAACCAGTGTGATATAGACGATGTCAACTTGAGCAGTAGGCAGACCCCCTTGTACCATAACTTCAGAAGCCTCTGAATGCCTGGATGAATGATCACAGTGAAATGAACACAGGGAATTAATTTCTTAGTAGATTCTTCTTAAGAAGGCATCCCAGGTACTTTCCTCACAAATGAAATGTTTACACTTTTATACCTTTGAGTCTGGAATGGCAGAGGTCTTGCTGATTCCTGAGATGCCCTCAAGGCATCTTTCCTCTTGTCCTTGTGCAAAGCACTTAGTTTCTTTGTAACAGTGCTAGTTTCTTCAGCAGTCACATCTCTTTCCCCAACTTTACAAAAGTGCTACTGGAACCCTGGGAGTTTTAACCTCAGGGACTAGGCCACACCAAGCCTCATCCTTGAATGACAGGTCAGGCTTTCCTGTGCTGGTCCTGGGTCCTGCAGAGGTAGGTGTCTGCTCCAGTAAATTGTGACTGGGTCTGGTTGTTTCCCAATTTTGGGGACAGAGAATTCCTTGTGACCCCCACTCCTCCAAAGGATCTCAGAGTAGACTATTTTCAATTTGTTTAGTTTTTAACTTATTGGGGTGAAGTGGTGATTTCCAAAGTCCTTTCCTGCTGGGCTAGAACCTGGAAGTCATGATTTATTTTTATGACAGTTACTGTTGCCTCCTAATCCTCAGGAGCATTTTGTCTGGTCGTTGTTGTCCTCTGTCCTCTGCACTGGACCAGAAGATGTGAGGGCAGGAACGTGTTTCATTTCTTTTGCCTGTGTGCCCTGCACTGCAGCAGAACTTTGCACTCTTCTACCTTCTCCAGAAACCAGGCACTCAGTAAATACTTTTTGGATGAACAAAACAAGATCAGCTTTTGTGCCAGTCCCATCTCAGCCACTTCATTTCTGTGAGGAACCTCATCCAGAAAATGAAGAGAGAAACACCTCACTCAGGGAGTCGCTGAGTGGCTTAAAATTGGAAACTCATCAGTGTGAGACTTAAATGAAACTTCCAGCAGTTGACTATGTGGTAGGAGGTGCATTTCTGTGGTTAATTTTTCTTTAATTTTTATTTTTATTAGTCCAAGTTTGCCGTACATAATAACTCCTCATGGGGAGTTGGCTACATGCACACATCACAGTTTAAATATGTCCCTCTCCCTCCTCTTCCTCCTTTTCCCTCCATCTCTTGCTTCTCTTCCTATTGCAGAAGATGCTGGTCTTTGATTTTACCTTCCCCATTTCATCTAAGTCACAGGTGCTGAAGTGCAGCAACTGAAAACATGGGCTGTCGGCAGACCTGAATTCCCCTGCTTCCATCCCCTACCAACAGCTCCAAGTGGAGCCAGAGGTGGCATATGTGGGGTGTTACTATTTTTTCTAATATTCAAAATACTATCAATTTCAAATACTTTGCATTTATAGAAAAGTTGTGAAGAATTTCTGTATACACCACACCAAGTTTCCCCTATCATTGACATTGTAGGTGATGATGGTGTATGTAACAGCAAATGAACTAATATTAATACTTTATCATTTCCAAAGTGCCACACGTCCATCAGTTTTTCCTTTTTTGGTTCCAGGAGTCCAGCCAGGACACATCATATTTAGTCATTTGATTAGCCTAGACTGCACCAGCTTCCCAGCTTTAATTGTACATGGTGCCCTTGGCAATGTCGGTTACTGGTCAGGTTATTTTGTGGGATGGTCCCTCAATTGGCCTTTGTCTGTTGCTTCCCTCATGAGTAGATTGAGGTTATAGATCTTCAGTGAGTGCAATCATAGAGATAAAGAGCCCTCCCAACAACATATGAAGGACACATACTATCAATGAGCCTTACCATTGAAGGTGCTAACCTCCATCACCGCCTAAGAGAGCGTTTGTCCACTGTACACTTACTTTTCCCATTTTTATACTATATTCTGTAGGAATGAGTCACTAAGAGAACCCCACATTCAATGAGTGGAACATTATGCGCCATCTCCTAGACAGCAGAGTATCTATACAAATCGTTTAGAATTCTTCTAGATTGACCTATTTCTTCTGTCCCATGTATTAATTTATTCAATCACTCATTTAGACTATAGACCTATGGATATTAATTTATTTTTTAAAGTCATAATCTAGTGCTACATATTTTGTTCCTTATATCATTCTATCTCCAGTCTCCAGACGCTCTTTCAGTAAACTTCTGGGTCTCTTTGACAAATCCACATAATTTTCCCTGAATCCTTTCTTATTTCTGACTCTATACAATGACTCCCAGGACATCTTAATTTCTGTTTTTCTTCAGTTCTGCACATAGAACCCAGGGCCTTCTCTCTGAGCTACAGTGTTCCCAGCCTTTTTATCTATCTTTAAATTTTGAGACAGTCTCACTAAGTTGCAAAATTACGCTTATAATGTAATTGTGGGCTTACATTCATGATCCTCCTGCCTCAGCACCCCAGAGTGCCTGGGATTATAAGTGTCACCATCACCCCTGGCTTAGGCCATGTTGTATGTTCCCTGACCAAGATGTGGGACCTGTCATTTCCCTAAGGTGCCTGACTCACTTTATTAAAGAGTGATATTGGAACACCAAACTCCAAGTGCAGGCCAAGCCCACTGACACTGGAGAAAGATCACCTGTAGGTTCTCTTGGTAGGCAGGTCTGGGAAAGAGGGCTTGTTCATCATTATTTTAGGGCAACACATGAGTCCGGATCAAACGAAACATGAGTTCATAATCATGTCTTCAGTTCTAATCCACATGGCTCATTCTAGCCTTGAATGTGGAATTTTTAAAAGCTTAAGATTGTTATATCTAGGTGAGACTGCCAAAAATCAGAGGTTAGTCAAGGCTCTCAGAAGCCCAAGTGAGCCAATTCTCAAGTAAGATAACTGCTGGCTTCCTCTAAGTGACACAACAGATATTAACTCAATGTTCTCTGCACGAACTGGCACTAAACAAATGAAAGCTAGAATAGATCCAGGATTACAGACCCTATCTTCCCTCTCACTTATCTGCTAGGCTCTGTGAAGTACCTGCCGGCCACCCACTAGGTGCTGGGCACAAGCAGTGCTCTGGCAATGTAATAATGAGTCAGACAGACATTTCTCCTGTTCTTGGAGCCCACGATCAAGAGTTGGGGGAGAGTAAGCAAATAACACTCCTGTAAGGGTCTGCTTGCAAACCGCGATCTGAGACATGAAATAAAGGAATGTGACTGGTGTTAAAGGGGGGACCTGATTTGGACTTGCAGGCTGGTTCTGTGTTCTTTGTTTCCCGCTGAGAACAGGGGAAGGGCTCCACTTTTAACAGAAAGATTTACATTTGTGCATTTCAAACTACAAAGGATGTTAAATGGTTAGAGTTCTTCACCAAAGAGGAATAGAGTGCATTTTACTGTGCCTTTTTGAAGAGGGTTAATTGGAAGAGTTGAGTTCTTTTATTAATCCTTTTATGACGAATCATTTTCATTCTGCATTTGCAGGATCACAGGAGGGCCCAGATGACACTCTGGTGCCGGGATTCTTCATGTGGTTTGTCTCCAGAAAACTGAAAAACAAGCTATTTATCCCTAGCATTTACAGGAATCTTAACTGAGCTACATAAAAGGAGAGACGCTTGCATCCAGCGACATAGGAATAGAAATGGCGGTCCTATCTGTTGACAGAAAACCTTGTTCCTAGCTCCCTTGTTGGATGACAATGCCTTGTGTGAGATTCCAGCCATGTACGTGGATGCCTGTGTATGTGACCTGTGTGCTGGGAAAGCCTGGGAAGTGGTTTGGTGATCACAGCCCCGAGTTTACCTCCCCATCCCAGCTCCAGTTTGCTCATTCCCATTGCTCACGATGGTCGCCCTGTGGGCTATGCCGACCACATCTCTGCCTTCTCGATACTTATCTTGGAAACCTAGCAATTTTCAGCAACTCTTCTCTGCCATCATGGTATGCAGAATGCCCTGGGCCTCAGAAGCAGCTTTAAGCACGTTGGCTCTTCCTGACAGCCTGGGAGTTTGTCCCCACATCAGGGCCCTGCAGACCACGTTCCAAAGCACGCTTTCCCAATCTCGGCAGCATGAACTTATTTGTAGTTCATGTAACGCACCCTGTCCTCCATATTTTCTTCATTGTTCTATCTCAAAGTCACAATGCACCATCTGCTCTGTGCTTCCAAAGCACCCTGTTTCTAAGCAATGTGTTTACTTTTCCAGGGATCAGACTCAAGGTGCCACCCACCCTCTGTTTGGCCCACGCTGCATTTCAGTTCCCAGCATGGTTGTCCCTGATTCAGCTGGGAAGCAGTTTGGAGTAGTTAAAGGTGTGGGATCTGGAGACAGACTTGCTTAGTGGGAATCCTGACTTGCACCTATGAGCTGCGAATCCTCAAGCAACATGTACCTTCTTTGAGCTTTCATGCTCTCATCTGTAGAATGGCAGGAATCTCTCTCTAACTTATTGTGAAAATTCAATAGCATAAGGTGCTTAGAACAAGGCCCCTCATTCGATACACAGACGTAGCAGCTATTAGTATCATAAGCACATACTGCCCGGGAGCAATGGGGCTTAAGGCCATCAAAGCCTGCTGAGCCAGGCTCTTGGATTTGAACCCCAGTATATCAATTCCTTGCTGCATAATATTGGTGAGTTCATCTCTCTGAGCCTGTTTCTCTCCTCTGAAAATCCAGAAGCCAACAGTACATATCTTACAGGGTATTCAGAGGATCAGAATGAGATCGAGACCATAAGGCACAGCATGTGGCCTAACCTAGGGTTTAAGACAAAACCCAGATGGAAATTCCACAATTGAACAATGACATGACTAACACTAAGAATTCAATGGGTGAGTGTAAGAGAAGATTAGATAGAGCAGAAGAGAGAAATTCTGATGGAAGTGTAAGTATTAGAATATATCCAGATCAGAGGATAACAAGAAAGAAGTACAGAATATGCCGAAAAAAGCACTGAAGCATATCTTCATCAGTTTTCTGTTGCTATAACTAAATACTAGACTGAGTGATTTATAAAGACCAAAGGTTTAATCAGCTCATGGTTCTACAGATCGGGCTGTCCAAGGCTGAGGGGCTGCATCTGATGAGGGTCTCCTTGCTGGTGAGGACTCTGTGCCCCAAGGTTTGTCTAGGGAATCTTATGGTGACAGGGATACACACTCACTCTAAAATAACCCATGGATCTATTAATCTATGAACAGATTTGTCCACTCATGAAAACAGAGTCCTCATGACTTACTCATTCCTTAAAGGCCTCCCTTGTCCCACCTCTTTTAAAAAATATTTTTGAGACGGAATCTCACTCTATTGCCCAGGCTGGCCTTGAACTTGTGATCCTCCTACCTCAGCTTCCCCAGTGACTGGGATTAAAGGTGTGCATCACCACATCCACCTTGGCCCTACCTCTTCATACAGTGAGGGTTAAATTTCAACATGGGCTGTGGTAGAGACATTTAAACCGTAGCAAGGCAGATGAGATATAGAGAAAAAAATCTAATATATATGAATTTTGCTTTCCCAATTTGAGGGGAAAGAGAAAAGGCAGATGTTATGTTTAAATATTGCTCAAATAATGCATCTTTAAGGATTCATTATTTTCTAAAACGGATCAAAGCTATCAAATCACTTCAAGCAATTCCAGGAATCCCAAAATTGACAGACATGATACTAAGAAATTCAGATGTGGCTGGGCATCAGTCCAACTGCTTGAAGTCAAGGACAGAGACAAACTTCAAGAAGTTGCCAATGAAAAGAGACACATCTCCTCTAAAACAGCAACAAAAAAATCTCTATTAGATTTTTCAATGAAAACCATAGAAGCCAAATGAGAATGGAGTTGTGTCTTTCAGCGCCAATCTGGAATTCTATATTTGGAAAAAATATCTATTAAAATTAAAGGAAAAACAAAATTGTTTTCTGAGAAACAAAAGCAGAGAATTTGTTACTGGCACTCCCACAACGAAAATATAAGGATGAGAAATTTTGTGGTGGAAAGAAAGCAATTCCATCTAAGAAATTCAAGCCAGAGCTGGGTGTTGTAGCACACTCCTGCAATTCCAGTACACTGGAGAGCTGAGGCAGGAGGATTGCAAATTTGAGCCTAGCCTGGGGAGTTTAGTGACTTGGTGAAACCTTGCTTCAAAATAAATAAATTAATAAATAAGTAGGGCTGGGTATGTAGCTCAGAGAGAAGTCCCTGAGTTCAATCCGTAGTACAGAAAAAAAAAATTCAGAGTGCATGCAGACACTGTCTCAATAAAAATAAAAAAATAATAAAAAGGCTGGGACTGTAGCTCATTGGTAGAGCACCCCTGGATTCAATTCCCAGCACCAAGAAAGAAACAAAAAGAATTTCCAGATAGAATGTGAGCAATTAATAACGATAAAGTTGAAGAACTTACACTACGAAAATTAATTTTTAAAGTCACCATTAATATGGGCAGTATAGTTCTAAGAAAAGAGGAACTTTTCAATAAAAAGAATAGAATGGCTAGGAATAGCATGGAACGCTCAAAACCAGGTTCGTTTCTTTGTGTGTGTGTGTGTGTTTTTGAGACAGCACCTTGCTTTGTGGTTCAGGCTGCTCTTGAACTCACTGTGTATTCCAGGCTGGCCTCAAACTGGTGATGATCCTCATGCCTCAGCCTCCCGAGTGCTGGGAACACAAGCGTGTGCCACCATATCTGACTAAAACCAGGTTCATTTCTATGCATTCACTTAATTTATAACAGAAGATGCTGTTGTGGGTGGAATTGCATCTCCTAAAAGGTATACTGAAGTCCTAACCCCTGGTACTGGGAGTGTGGCCTGCTCTGGGAATGCAGCTTTCGTGGATGTAACTGGTTAAGGCAATGTCCTTATGGACTGGTGCGCACCCTCCATCCAGCACTCCTGGTGTCCCTAGGAGACGAGGGAATCTGAGGATGGGAAGGTGTGTGTGGCGGAGGCAGAGATGGAGGCGCTGCAGCTGTAAGCTGAGGAGCCCAGGAACCTGGCCCCGGGGTGACACTTTGACTCCGGGCCCTGTGGCCTGGAGAAGGGTTTAACAGCAAGTTCCTGTTCACGTAAACCACCCTGTTTTGGGTTCTCTGTTGTGGTAGCCTAAGAAACTCATACAGAATCACTGCCAAGAACTGAGAATGATGATTGTTCAATAAACAGCACTGGACAAGTTGAATACCTATGTTTTAAAGCAGTGGATCTTAAT
Organism: Heterocephalus glaber; assembly: GCF_053883595.1. Lineage (NCBI taxonomy): Eukaryota > Metazoa > Chordata > Mammalia > Rodentia > Bathyergidae > Heterocephalus > Heterocephalus glaber. The sequence goes on along the minus strand of NW_028258343.1, from coordinate 19,053,240 downwards.
AGTACTAGTAGTGACTAATATAAGTGCATCAATATTTTATGAACAAAAATATTCAGAGTCAATAAAAACATTGGAAAGTATTTTAGTCATTAATTTGTAGACAATACCTAGCCATGGTGAGATTCTACTGTATATTTTCCAGATTAACTAAAATTAACAATAAGCCTGACACTACCAAGTGTGAATGAGGATTTCGGCAGACAGAACTGTAATTGACACAGCCAGCTAGTATCTAAAAAAGTGAAAATATACATAAACCATTGATCCAGAAACTCCACTGCTGGATGGAGTTTTGTCTTCAACAGAAATGCAAAATACATGTACCAAAACACATATGTAAGAATGTAGCAGCATTACTTCCAACTGTAAAAAATAAAAACAAGGATATAAAACAAAAGTGAACTGTCAATATGGAAGAATGGATAAAATAAGTGGTGTGTCACAAGGCACATAAATGAAATACTGCTACCTGACGCAACAGGAATGAATCCCTAAAACATAATGGGGGGTGGTTATAAAAGAGTACGTTATGCTTGATTCCAATTATATAAAGCTGAAAACAAGCAAATTCATTACAACGATATAAATAAAAATGATTATCTTCGGAAGAATGCTAATGGTTTGATGGACACGAGGGAGCCTTTGGAATATTAGTAACGGTCCGCCTCTTGATCTGGGTGGTCATTGCATGTGCATGTTTCCGTTATAAAATTCATTAGGCAAGGAGAGTGGTCCATGCCTGAAATCCCAGCACTTTGGCAGGCCAAGGCAGGAGGATTCCATGTTTCATCTCACCCTGGACAACTTAGCAGCTTAGAGAGAACTTGTTTCAAAAAACTGAAAAAGGGAAAATAAGAGGAAAGGAAAAAGGCTAGGGATGCAGCTCAGGGCAAAGGCCCTGGGTTCGAGCCCTAGTAACACACACACACACACACACACACTCACTCACTCACTCATCAAGCTGTGATGTTATGATTTTGTAATTTTCCCGTCCCTCACCAGCTGTTTTCTTCCTGCAGTCCTTGTCACAGGTGGCCACTCCACCGGGCACCGCACAACATGGCAGCAGAACGCACCTACCAGAGAGAGGGAGAGCAAGACTGAGTCCCTGTGCTTTGTTTCTGCTTGGTAGAAGTGACACACCATCAAATCGATGTTCTGTTCACTGGACGTCAGTACTAGCTCCACCTTACAGCTGAGGAGGTGGGCTGATCCCAGTGCATGAGCCCCAGGAGGCCGGGACAGTGGGAGCGCCCGTGGTAGCCTCGCTGCCCCAGGGTGAGCAGCTGGAGCTCACAGTCACTAAGTACACACACAGAACCATCACTGCCCTTCATATGTTTGCAGCACCCAGGATAGGGGCAGCCACCCAGGACTCTTGTGTTGAAGGAAAGGTCTCTATTCTGTAGATCTTGGACTGACTGTGACTTTTCATTGACCACTGCTCTTCTCCCAAAAGAAATGATTAAATTATATAGAGAAGAAGCTATCACCACAGAAAGAAAGGGCAGAATCTTTTCTTGTAAGGGGTTTGCAGAAACTCTGCCCATAACGAATGTTCTTAGTTACCCACCGCCCACTTGAAGAGCAGCTGGCATGCGAGGAAGAGTGGTGGGCTCTGGCCCATCGCATGAAGCCTCGTCTTGTTGGAATGCACATATTACTGCAGACTAGGGAAGGAGAGAAAGAAATGAGAAAATGGCCATCAACAACTAACTGCTTTTAATTAAATGGAATGATGGCCCCTCTCCCTCCCCATGGTTTCCACCCAGGGAGCCCCAGAGACCAAATCTGAGGCTGCACCGAGCAGACTGCGCTGAGAAAGCCAGGTCTGCTCTTCCCTCCCCTCTGATGCCCTGAGAGCCAGGATCTCCGTGGTGTGTGGGTTCTGATGGGGAGCTCTGAAGAGAAGATGGAGCCCTTCCACACACAGCGGGACGCCTGCACCTGGCCGAGCAGGGACAGCTGCTGGTTCTGTCCAAGAATGAAACGCTACCCCGTCCCCACTTGCAATCTGCTATGGCCTCAGGGGGCAAATCCATGTCCTCTTCCTTTGACTTATTTATTTTCCGTGGAAAGCATGATCATTCTATTCTTTAATGAAGATAGAAATATCAAAAAGAGAAAGAACATGAAAATGCAAAAAAAAAAAAAAAGTGAAGGCTGAGGGAAGACAGTAAGGCAGGGACGCCTCCCTTCCTGGGCTCCAGGTAGGATAGACTGAAGTGCGGATGCCCAGGACTGGAGTCCTCAAAGGCTGCTCATCCCAGCCAAAGGGTTCAGTACAGGAGGTGGAGAGAAAACAGGCCACTCCTCATGTCCAAGCTTTTGCCGATAATTTCTTTCACCAATATTTCTATGCCACCGGATGGCACCTTGCTATGTTCCTTCACAGGTCTCTGTGAACTAGGATATACATTAGTAAATGAACTGTCCATGGAAGGGAACAATTAACCCTTCTCAATTACATTTTCCATACAGCAGTCATCTCCGACGATCCCATTTTTCAAATGAAAGCAATCTGTCCCACTCTGTTCTCCTCATGTGCCAGGCAATCGGAAACAGGAGCAATTTTAGCTTTCCCAGAAACAGCTACTTTTTAGCCCTAGACTTCAGTCTTCATTGCTCACAGTGACAGTGGCAAAGGGGAGGAGAGAGTTTCTTTTCCCCTCCTATTGCTAGGTTCATGGCTGAGGTCTCTGTAAGAAAAGATTAATAAACAAGAGAAAAGCATACAAATGTATTTAACCTAAGTTTTCCCTGCCACAGAGCCTTCTGAGGAACTGAAGACCCAACAAAACAAGCCAATCTGTGTGTTTTTATGCTGCCCGCTGGTGAAGGCACAGGTAGTCATGACAACATGTGCTGAGCCCGAGGCCTGTGATGCAATGGTGACAAACTGGGAACCCTAGGAGGGCCGTTCACAGTCTTCCCTGTGGCCCCGGGTCTTCAGAGATCAGGAGGCCCCTTTCTCCCGGGAATAGGGAGGACAGCTATTAAATGAGGATCTTCCGAGCTCCTCCAAGGGACAAGGGGAGGAGAAGAGGGCTGCGAAGTGGGGCGGCATGTCCTCAACGCCTGTTAGTTCGCTCTGTGCTGGCTCAAGTCTGCAGGACTCTCCTTCCTTCATCCCATTTCCTTTCTCGGGGGGTGGAGTCACACATACTCCGGGAGAGCTGCCCAGAACCCATCAGGAAGGTCTTCCTGCTGCATGAGCTAGACCACAGCTGCACCAAGGGAGGGCCTCCTCTGCTCTGCTACACGACAGTTCTGAAGAAATGCATTCAGCTTCCTTGCACATAGGAGAACAGTGTCGCACCTGTTGTTGAAAAGACTTCCTGGAAATCTCCATCCATGCCATTCAGCAGCAGCAGAAAGTGTCTTTCAATCGATCTGAACACAGCTACACGCTGCAACTCTGTTGCTGCAAACCCGTGACAATCACACAAGGACTGAGGACTGAGGTGGAAGATGCTTTAATCCCACACCGGGCTCTCCTGAATTCAGCAGCTGTACCACACTCACAGTCACTGGCTACATGGATTCAGATGTCTACGAAGAGTAACAGACAAGAATGTAGGAGCAGCCACTTACTCTTTGCCAGCATTTTACTGGGGTCCATGTGCCTGATGTGATGGGAAAGGGGCAAGGATTTGGGACTTCCTTGCATGAATTTAGGGTCTCTCTTGCTGTGTGACCAAAATGACTAATCCTCACTTTTCTCACATACAGAACAGAAACAATCTGCTCAATTGATTCTCAGTGCTGAAGATGAAAATGAATGTGCTTCATAACTGTCAAGGGTCATCCAAGTGTAAGGAATCTAGCTGCCCGCCTGCTTAGATTCTAAAATGGGCTGTTCTATCTTGAGTGCCAATGAACCAATTGTCATAGTATATACATATTTTTCAAGCTTCCCCTAGCAGCTTTTTAGGTGGGAACTATGTACTGAATGATAGGATGAGGACATGTAGAAATAAAAAACATCACCAACCATTGGACTGGAGAGCTCTTTATTTTACATTATAGCTTCATTATGAATTGTACAATGTAATATGTATTACTTCCTATCTATTAGGCACTGTCCTCATGCATGGGAAATATCAGTAATTTTTAGAAATGTGTATACACGTGTATAAAATGTGGTACATAGTAATAAATCCAAATAATGAAGACAATGTCCTGTGCTATTTTGTACAAAGCAATTATGGCAGTCCTCACTGATAATGTGGATTTTTCACCAGATTCCTGAAGACAATTGAGAGAGTCATGAACCGAGCAGGTAGGAGAGTGTTGGAAGCGAGGGAGGAACAAGTACAAATGTGTGAGTCCAGGTGTGTTTGGAGTGTTTAAGGAATGGCCAGGATACCTGTAACTGGAGCCTGCCACACAAGGAGGAGACTAATAGCTGGGGAGGTCAGAGAAGTAGCTAGGGCCAATTGAGGTAGGGCAGAATAGAAGGAGAGAAACAGGAACTCTGGCTTTTACTCTGAAGAGATGAGAAGTCATTGGAGAATTATGAACCAAGGAGTGGTGGGACCTGAGCCAGTTGGTTGCAAAAGCAGGTCTTGTTGTCATATGGAGAATGTTGGGAAGCTGGAAGGTTCATTTGGGGCTATGTAGTAATCTAAGCAGGAGAAGAAAGTGGCTTAGGATGGAATGACAATGGAGGAGGTGAGAAGGTATCAGACGCTGGATGTCTTGGTTTGGCAAGATCTTTTGATGGCTGATATATGATGTGAGAGAAAGAGAAGACAGTGCCATGACTTTGCCTGAGAACTGAAGGTTGGAAGGAACTGAGGAGGAAGACTATGCTGAATAGGTGTGGAAGGAGGGTTTCCATTTTAGACATATTGAGTGTGGATATCTATCTACATCTTTGTGGCGAGGAGGAAGCTGGATGTAAGTCTGGATCAAAGGAAAGGTTGGGGTTGGACATAAAAACATGAGGTCTTCAGCATCAGAGTGAATTCAAAGTCACGTGTCACCTAGGGAATGACACCAGAGAAAGGAAGCTGTCCACACATTTTTCTTTTTCCAGGGCTAAAATTCCATTTTTGATCAGAGTCCTTCAGGGAACCATTTCCATGTTTTAGGGACTGCTGCAGCCAGTAGAAGACTTTCCACAAATCAGCACAACTCAAGTTCCCAACCTTGTGTCTCCGTTACCCTAACTTGTTAGAAGTGCTCCAAATAGCTGTTACAGACAGTTTCCTGAGCATTACTGTACAATTTTCTGCCTCAGCACCTTACTGGTCTTGGTTTTTACATCATGATTTGTCACTCATGTTTCTGCATGTTGAATATCATCCTTCCTCTAAGGTCCAGTTCAACTCCTCGGTCCATGATGGACCTAGAACCATCCTACATGCAAACCTGACCTCTCACCCTTCCTTGGCACCCACTGAGTTCTGCTGCACCTGAGGCAGGTCCTGCAGAGTCGATCATCTGGAACTCCCTCTAGCCCTGCCCCACACTGCCTTTTGTATTGGAGAAACCGGAAATTGAAAGACCCACGAGTCCCAGACTCCTTCTCACCTGAGGTTTCTACCTGTGATCTAGGCTCCCCAAGTGAACATCTACGCCCACAAGAAACTCAGAAGGGTCAAAGGCCATGGTAAGTAATGGGCACATTCGGGGGACTTGGGGTGTCTCTGGGTGCCTGTGTCCCGAAGGACTGTGTGGAGTCCCAGGTCTTGGGTGCTGAGTAGAAGACAGCAGAGGCCACAGGACTGAGCCCTTCACTGTTCAGTTTTGTGCTATGCTTGAGATTAACTCCTGGGTGTGCAGCGTTCAACTTTGCTTCCCTGGAATTTCTAGAAATTCTGTGAGCAAACTAATACTCTTTTGGGAAGCAGTTAAGGCATGGAAGATTGAAAAATGAGACTTTATGTGGGGTTTTAATGAGGTTGCATCTCAAATATGTTCTTTAATATTGGTTGAAAACCATGGGAAATGCTCCCACACCTACAGTGGGCAGAGGACCAATTAACTGTCTTCGTATCACTGATGCTCTTGTGGAATACCCTGGAGTCCTCTCACCACTTCCCTCTTTATCTTCAATGCCACTGCACTGTACTTCCTATGGCTAAAATGAGGCAAAGGAGTCCAGAGATGGGGTCAAATATAGGCAGCTGAGGCCACGATGGAGATGAAAGACCGTCCTCTGATTGTTGGCATACCAGCTGTATCTTTTGCCAAATGATATTTATACAGCTGAAAAGAGTATGGTAGCTTCATGTTTTTGCACACAGAGGTTACAGCTATTTTCTCAAGAGAAGAGTCCAAAATAGAACGCATATGTTTTCCAGTATCTAAATGAGCTTCCCATCCTCAGATCCCAAAGCCCCTAAATACTTTGGTTAAGCAGATAGATTTCTTTCTGGCCAGAATTGTGATCAAAATTCAAACTTGTGGATGATTCTACTTCAGAACCAGGCTTTAAGCACACTGGGGTTGTGTAGTGTGTGAACTCAATTCATTTTGGTTATTGAGGTTGAGTCTCACATGAAAGAACCAGAATTAGTATAAGGAGACATTTTATCCGACAGGTTTCGACTCAGCCAAGTTTTCCTGAGCGCTCAGGAATTGTAGTTCAAACCTGGGACCTCATCCACCGAAAGCATCAATTAAGGAGCTGAAAGCCAGCCCACTAAGTCAACTTGGATTTGCTAATGGAAATGTGAGTCCGTATTCTCTGAGAAGCAGTAGCTACGCCTGTGGGCGAAAGAGTGTATAGAATAAGAGAAGGCTTTGAAAATCAATGTTACAAAAAGGAGTAAAGTCACAAGAAAATTGTTCTACTAATCACAGCTCTGCAAAGACAGGAAAGTGGTAGCTCTTCAGGCAATCATGACTCTTTTTCTCCATAGTTTTAAATTCTTTCTCACTGTATTTGGAAATATTTAACCTACCATCCACTGAAGCTTGAGACCTGGAGGCTGTAGATACAGAGGAGAGACAATACTGAGAAGCACTGGAAGCACATATTTGTCTTGGTTGAAAATAAGTGTAATCTGACAGTGGTTCTCTCTTGTCCTCAATTTTACAGAGCAATGTTGAACGGCTGAGGACTGAGAACACTGCACAAGGCAAGGCAAATGCTGCTTCTTTTCCCTTGAGAACTAAGCAGAGGTTGCTGTGTAGATGAGACATTGACCTTCCAAGTCCGCCTCTCTGGGGGAAAGGAGGGGACTCTCGATGATCTGTGTATCTGCTCTCTATCAGCCAAGGATGTGAGGAAGACAGACTCCCAAAGAACGGCACAACCAAAATGTGCAAGTGCTTCTTTCAGCACCTTTTTGCCAAGGTGGATGTGGCACTTGTGTTGGCGAGGTGTGTTGCTTTACTCGTGAGGGAGTTTCTCTTCACCTTGAAACACTTCAGCAGCCTGACCTAAGAGCATAAGGACCAAGACCCTTGACAGGTTAGTGACATCAACACCTTCAATGACTTTGCAATGACCTCAGTTCCATCAAAGCTCCCTTTCCTCCCAGAGGGTCGCTCATGTGTTAACAGGTTGTTTGAGAGTGGGGAGAATCCTACATGAGGTGTCACTGGTCACAGGTGGCCTATTTTACAGCCTCATCCATCAGGTATGATCATAGCCAGCTCAATTCCACTCTCAGCAGTGATGGGACAGAGCACGGTGGACATTCCCCAACTTGACAGACTGATGGTGACACTGAAAATTCCCTTTGTTGGCCCTCGTGCTGCTGCACCTGCCTCTGCTCTCTCTTCTCACATCTCAATGGTGTTCCAGCCCCAGCACACACAGACACATCCTGGGTTCCATACATTCCTATTTGTAAGTAACCTCAACTCTGACATGATGCCCACAGTAATTCGTCTCATTGACACCTGACCCTAGGAGGTCAAGACCCCAAACAACAGCCCAAATTTTCAAACTAAATCAAAGATGTCAACAGAATGAACAAATTGCTTGAGGCTCTAAGAATTGATTATCTGACTTATTTGATTCAGTGATTTATCGACAATGGTCCCCTCAGTGTCCCTGTTCAGGATTTTGCAACCGAGTGGAAAGATCGGGAGGCAAAGCCCAGTAGAGAGGGGGCTCGCAGCTGCATGTCCACCACACTGTTTGGTAGCTGTGTGGCTTTGCAGGGTGTGGCCACACCACTTAGGTGCTCTGTGTGAGATCATGTGTATCCACTACTGGGCAGAACAGCACTTCGTCTCCTTTCTTCCTCATACCTTCTTCCACTAAGCTAAAAATTCCTACTACAGCATGAGGAACAAGCATGGATCTTTGGAAAAATTCCTTAAGACAGGAAGAGAGTCACCCCAACAACAAGAAGCAGCTTAACAGAATAAAAACAAATATTTTGATTTGGATTCAAAATAGCAATTGCAAAAAATTCAAGATAGCCTTCCACAATCACACATACACTCACAAATCACACATCTGTACTTGTGCACACACAACACACACATATTTACACACACACACAACTTCAGTTGACCCTATCTTATTTCAGCCATAGACTTTAGAATTGGGTGTTTGTGTACCTGAGCAGCAGTCTTCAATATCTACGGACTCAGTTGACCCATGTCCTCAGAAATAGTTCACTCTCCACTTTCCAGTAACCCTTTTCCACATTTACACAAACTTATTCTACATTCATAAAAATGTGCTTCTTTATTCTTAACTTCCACTCGAAGTCTCAACCTCTCCCCTTGGATCTATTTAGACTGTTTATTCCTTTGCCTCATATACCCACGCCATACTCGAGGAAGATTTTCATAGCTAACAGATTCAACTCTCTCCCAAATAACAATGATTTGGGAGTCCTCCTCCTCGGGTTCTCCTTTCACACACACGTGCCCTCGCTCACTGGGCTGACCCCTCCTCTCCAGCCCTCCTCGTCCTAGTCCTTGCTAAAGCTGCCATTGGGGGAGGATTGATGTCCCTTCAGCATCATGCAGCCACCGCCGAGGAAGGTGGAAGTTACATAAGAACTGGAGAACATTCAAGATGAGCAGATGACAAAACTTCAAGCCAAACATCAAGCAGAATGTGATTTGCTTGAAGGTATGAGGACATTCAGTCAGAAGAGGGCTGCTATTGGAAGAGGGCTGCTCTTGAAAGAGAGTATGCACAGATTCTTATAAGAATATTATTGTGGATATTGTGTACCACATCTTTAGCATTTATGTGAAAGCTAGGAGCATTTTTGTGTACCCTGTGTTTTCTTCTTGGGATGGTGAAATTCTTGTTACTGATAACTTTCCTCCTTTGCTGTGGTCACTTGGAAATTCAGTTTAAGAGAGTGTAGCCTGGGTCACGTGGAAGACACTGAATCAGCCCACTGCACACAGGAAGGTCTGTGCACCCCCTACTGAGGTCCTGAGTCGTGCGGAAGACACCGAATCACCCCGATGCAGACAGGCAGCCACCTGGTTCCACACTACAAAGACGCAGAGATCACCAGACCACCAGACCAAGGTACTGAGTCCCGCTGTTCCCGGCCCAGAGGTAGGGGCTTCTGAGGCGTCGTCCCACTGCTCCTGGTCCAGAGGAAGGGGCTTCCCGGTCACCATCCTTCCCGCTGCTCCCAGCCCACAGGAAAGGGCTTTTGGGTCACCATCCCTACCGCTGCGCCCAGCCCCTGTCCCACCTCACCCAGCTCAGAGGAGGTAATCCGTGCACGTGCTAACAGCCCCCCACCCCAGTCGAAATGAGAAAACACGTAAATAAGTCTCAAAACCAGACTTCCAGATCACCTACAGCAACCCCAAAGGGAAATGAGATGGAACACTCTGATACTCAACCACCTGGACCCACTGAACTGGCAACAAAAGGGGATCTGGAAAAAATGAAATCAGAAATAATTTCTCAGATAACAGGAGAAATTGTGCCCCTAGTGCAAGACATGATTAATAAATCTAGAGAGGAGCTCAGGAACATGATGGAATCCCTACATAAGAAACAAATGGAATCCATAAAGCAGATGCAAATAGATTTCCAGGACATGAAAACCTCCATTGAAAGTCTACACAGCAGAATGAGCCAATGTGAGGACAGAATTTCAGATATAGAAGATAAGATTGCAATTAGTGACCAGGAAAAGAAAAATTGCTTCAAAATTCTAAGAGAACATGAGAAATCAATCCAGCAGCTGCTAGATGATGCAAAGAAGAATAACATAAGACTGATTGGGCTCAATGAAGAAACAGGAGAGAGTGGAAATGACATAAAAAAATCTCTTCACAGAAAAAATGGCAGAAAACTTCCCAAGCAGGGGAAAAGAGCTTGACATACAGATAAGTGAGGCATATAGGACTCCAAATAGTCTTGATCAAAAAAATCTACACATAGGCATATAATTGTTAAGATTCCAGAAACACAACAGAAGAACAAAGTTCTCCAAGCAGTCAGAGAAAAGAAACAAATCACATACAAAGGAAAGCCCATCAGAATCACAGCAGACTTCTCAACACAAACCATCAAGGCAAGAAGAGCTTGAAGTGACATATTCCAAGTCCTAAAAGAAAACAGCCTCCAACCCAGATTGATGTACCCTGCAAAACTATCTTTCAAAATGGATGGAGAAATAAGATACTTTCATGACAAAGAGCATCTTAGGAACTTTGTGAATACCAAACCAGCACTCCAAAGAATTTTAGACAATATCCTAGGAACAGACATTGAGGATCACAACCCCAGGAAGCAAAGCAGAATGAACCCATCTGGCATGATAAGAAATTAAATGTGAAGGGGGAGAACCCAACAAAAAGAAAAAGTCATGGCAAAGACAAGTCAATATGTTTCAGTTATAACCATCAATGTTAATGGTCTCAATTCACCAATCAAAAGAAATAGACTGGCAGAATGGGTCAAGAAGCAAAATCCAACAATATGCTGCATACAAGAAACACACTTAATTCAAAAGGAAACTCATAGACTGAAAGTTAAAGGGTGGAAGACAATACTGCATGTAACAGGAACCTGAAAAAAATCAGGAGTAGCTATCCTCTTGGCAGACCAAGTAGATTTCAAACCAACACTGATTAAGAAAGATGAAGAAGGACACTACATCCTTGTAAAGGGAAGAATCCAAGAGGAAGAGATGACAATCATAAATATCTATGCACCAAACACTAGTGCACCCAACTATATAAAACAAATACTAACAGACATGAAAAGTCATATATGCACTAATACAATTGTAGTGGGGGACCTCAACACCCCACTGTCACAAATAGATAGATCAACTAGACTAAAAATAAGTAATGAAATACTAGAACTCAATCGAACTCTTGAACAAATGAACTTAACAGATGTTTACAGAATCTTCCACCCCACAAAATCAGAATACACATTCTTCTCAGCTGCACATGGGTCATTCTCCAAAATAGACCACATACTCACACAAAGAACATGTTTAAGTAAGTGCAAAGGAATTGAAGTTATCCCCTGTATATTATCAGACCATAGTGCGATGAAATTGGAGACCCATAGCAAAAGAAACTAAAAAAATTTCATAAACACGTGGAAATTGAACAACACACTTCCGAATAACCAATGGGTCACAGAGGAAATTAAAGAAGAAATCAGACAGTTCTTTCAATTAAATGACAATGACAATACAACATATCAGAATCTATGGGACACAATGAAAGTAGTCTTATGAGGGAAATTCATAGCAGTGAATACACATATTAGGAAAACAGAACGAGCCCAATTAAACAACCTGATGCTGAACTTCAAGCTTCTAGAAAAAGAAGAACAGGACAACCTCAAAGCTCATACAAGGGAGGAAATTATAAAGATCAGAGGAGAAATCAATGCAATGGAGACTAAGAAAAGATACAAAAAATCAATGAAGCCAAGAGTTGGTTCTTTGAAAGAATCAACAAAATCGACAAACCTTTAGCCAACCTTGTCAGAAAAAGGAAAGAAAAGGCCCAAATCCATCCAATTAGGAATGAAAAGGGTGAAATTACAACAGACCCAGCAGAAATCCAGGGGATCATCAATACCTACTTTCAGAACCTATACACCAATAAGATGGACAACACAGAAGAAATGGACAGATTCCTAGATACATATGAATTACCAAAGTTGAACAACCCAATATCAACCAATGAAATTGAAAATGTAATTAAAAACTTATCAACTAAGAAAAGCCCAGGCCCTGATGGCTTCACTGCTGAATTCTACAAGACATTTAGAGAGGAACTGCTGCCACTACTGTTTAAACTCCAGTGAAACTGAAAGGGAAGCAATACTCCCAAAGTCATTCCTGGAAGCAAGCATCACCTTGATCCCCAAAGCAGAGAAAGACCCAACTGAAAAAGAGAACTATAGGCCAATCTCACTAATGAACATAGATGCAAAAATCCTTAATAAGATAATGGCAAACAGAATGCAGAAGATCATACACCCTGATCAAGTGGGATTCATCCCAGGGATGCAGGGATGGTTCAATATATGAAAATCAATCAATGTAATACACTATATCAATAGAGCCAAGGACAAAAACCATATGATTCTCTCCATAGATGCAGAAAAAGCATTTGACAAAATCCAACATGCATTTATGATAAAAACCCTACAAAAAATTGGAATAGATGGTCTCTACCTCAAACTGATAGAAGCCATCTATGAAAAACCAACAGCCAATATCATACTAAATGGTCAAAAACTGAAATTCTTCACACTAAAATCAGGAACAAGACAAGGATGTCCGCTATCACCACTCTTGTTCAATATAGTTCTGGAAACATTAGCCATGGCAGCTGGACAAGAGAAAGAAATAAAAGGAATAAAGATAGGTAATGAAGAAGTCAAATTGTCATTATTTGCAGATGACATGTTACTCTATATAGAAGACCCCAAGAACTCCACCAAAAGTCTTCTAGACTTAATAACCAAATTCAGTCAAGTAGCTGGTTACAAGGTCAACACACAAAAATCAATAGCTTTCCTCTACACCAATGACAGACTCACTGAGAGAGAAATAGGGCAAATAGTTCCTTTCACAATAGCATCCAAAAAACTGAAATACCTAGGAATCATCCTAATGAAAGAAATCAAAGACCTCTTCTCTGAAAACTATGGCACTCTGAAAAGAGAGATTGAAGATGATATCAGAAAATGGACAGACATCCCCTGCTCCTGGGTAGGAAGGATTAATATAGTGAAAATGACCATACTTCCAAAACTGCTCTATAGATTTAATGCAATTCCAATTGAGATCCCAGCAGCATACTTCATAGACCTCGAGAAAACAATCCAAAAATTCATTTGGAACAAGAAGAGACCCAGAATAGCAAAAGCAATTCTAGGCAACAGAGACATGGCAGGGGGTATCTCAATCCCCAATCTGCAACTATACTACAAAACTACTGTGATAAAAACAGCATGGTACTGACAAAGAAACAGACTTGAGGACCATTAGAACAGACTAGAAGATGCAGAAACAACGCCAGACACACTCAGCCATCTCATCTTCGACAAAGGAGCCAAACACCCTCACTGGAGGAAAGATAGCCTCTTTAATAAATGGTGCTGGAAAAACTGGGCTTCAACTTGCCAAAGATTAAAACTAGACCTGTATCTCTCACCATGCACTAAACTAAAATCAAAATGGATTAAAGATCTAAATATTAAAATAGAAACTCTGAACCAGTTGGAACAGAAGTTAGGTAGAACCCTTAAACACATCGGTGTAGGAAAAGATTTTATGAACAAAACCTCAGTTGCCCGTGAACTAGCACAAACAATCAACAAATGGGATCTCTTCTTATTAAAAGGCTTCTGCACAGCAAGAGAAACCACCAGCAGTGTGAACAGACAACCCACAATGTGGGAAAAAATCTTCACCTGCTCTTCCTCAGACAAAGGTCTACTATCTTGAATCTATAAAGAACTTAAAAAGATCAGACCTACCAAATTTAAAGACCCAATCCGAAAATGGGCATCTGAAATGAACAGACATTTCTCAGACAAAGAAGTAGAAATAGCAAATAAATACATGAAAAAATGTTCAACATCACTGGTCATTCAAGAGATGTAAATGAAAACAATGTTGAGATCCCACTTCACTCCAGAAAGAATGGCTGCTATCATGAAATCCACCAATAATAAATGCTGGCGGGGCTGTGGGGAAAGAGGAACCCTGCTCCACTGCTGGTGGGAGTGTAGACTGGTGCAAGCACTGTGGAAATCAGTATGGAGATACCTCAAAGAACTAGGACTGGAAGTCCCATTTGACCCCACTATTCCACTGCAGGGGATCTTCCCCAAAGAATTAAAAGAATCATACCACAGTGATATATGTGCACCCATGTTCATAGCAGCACAGTTTGTAATAGCTAAAACTTGGAAACAGCCCAAATGCCCACCAACTGGAGACTGGATAAAGAAAATGTGGTTTTTTAATAAAATGGAGTACTACTCAGCCATAAAAAATGAGAAATTAGAGACATTTATAGCTAAGTGGATGCACATTGAGGCAATACTCTTAAGTGAAATAAATAGGACACACGTGTAAATACCGAATAGTTTCTGTAGTGTGATAAACTGAGAGTGTAAATAAGGACTAAATGTATAATAGGTAATGTGAAATAGTGTGGGAGGACTAGGGGAAAGGATAAAAGGGAATGGGATTAATATGAGAAAATGGAAAAATAGGAATAAAATCTTTGTAAATAGGGAGGACTGGAGGGGTTGAAGGGAGGGCTGGGCAAAGGTGAAAAAGAAGAACCAAGAGAGACTATGTAAAGGTGCCAATTTCCAATGATGAATGTCATTATATCGTATACCTAAAATGTACCAATGATTAGAATGAATAATTGATAATGTAAAATAGGAAGAAAAGGTCCAAAGGGATAGGGGTAGTGGGAAGGGCAGGGGAAAGGAAAGAAGGGAAAGGAAAAATGATGAGAAATGGAAAAAATGGAAATAAAGTTTTTGTAAATAGGGAAGGGTGGAGGGCGTGAAGGGAGGGCTAGGAATTGGGAAAAAATAAGAACCAAGATGCATTATATAAAGGTACAATTCCCAATGAGAAATGTAATTGTGTTGTATACCTACAATGTACCAATAAAAGAATTTAATACAAATAAATAAATTTTTAAAAAACAAAACAACAACAACAACAAAAAACAACGATTTGACATTATCCTACAAAACACTGAAATCAATTATTCTTCCCCGTAGGATGGAAGGTCTGTGAGTGAGTGGGAAGCCTTTGTGTGAAGGGGAAACTGAATTCTTGCTAAGAGAGAGAGGTGAAATCCTGGGAATAGTTAACAAACTTATTTGCCTCTAAATTTAAAACTTTTGAAGCATCTTTTCAAGTGAAAATATTAGTGCTAGCATAATTTCTTTAGTGTTTATCATCTTTTCAACACATACACATCTGTTAGTTTGCTTACATTTTCTCATGGAATCTTTAGTCCTGATTCAAGGAAAGACATCTCCAGTTTGGAAGGTAAAAGACTTTTCCAAGGAGGTAAGGTTTTTACAAGGAAAAATCTACATTCACAAGGTCTTTTTGTGCTCAGTATAATATCTGGCCTCCTGAATGTTATGCTAATATTACAGGTCTCCTTGAACAAATATTGTCAGTACTTTGTAAATGAGTCATATCATTATATGTTCTTGAAACTGATACAAATGTTTTCATTTAGAAATGAATGTAATCTGAAATGTTCACTACTTCAGACTCTTCTGTTTAATTATTTAGAATTTGTATGACCCTACCATAAAATTCACACATGTTAGCCAAAATGCACAAAAGAAAATAAATGAATTCCATAAAAACAGTCCAAAAATTAGTGTTATCTTGTTTTCCTTTAAATTGTATTCCATGGATCTTAATTGCCAAAGAATTCAGTTGCCCAAATACACACAATTCAGCTCAAAATCTTTTTAACGAAAAGAAAAGTAGACAGAGTTTCTGCACCCTAGAGTTTAAAATAAAAAATTCAGTGTGGGTGCATAATAGTGCAAAGAACATAACCACATTTCCCCTCTGTGCAAGAAAGGTGCATGGAATAATAAATGCACCGGCAAGCATGCAAAGCGTCATGAAGTCTAACTTTTGTGAGCTTCTCAATATGGGGGCACTTTACCAAAAAATTCTTTAAAAAGCAATTATGACTCAGATCAGGGAGGAGGAGCTAGGAAAAGAAAGTGGGCCAGGGCCCTTCTCAGCGGATAGATGGCTGGGAGGAGCTGGGAACGGTTCAGATGAAAGGGCAGGGGGTCTGGACAGGAGGAGAAGAGGCAAATGATGAGACATAAGTTTGGGGGAAGTGAGGGGAGCACCGAGGAGGAAGAGAGACGCGTTAGAGAGTTCAAGGGTCAGATAAGAGCCCCATGCTAGGGCCCAGCAGCCTCGCTGAGAGTGGGGAGACCCAGCCAAATGCCCTAACAGTTCCAAAGGGTAAGGAACTCAGCAGAGGCAGAGGCGCTGGCCGCAGGGTCACCTGGGTCTCGGGGTCTAGGGGAGGACAGAAGTGACCAGTCAGGGCTGGAGCAAACTCCTGCAAAGTGGGTCCGTGTTCCAGGGGAGAGGATGGAGTCCCAGGCTGGGCTAAAGGCCTTTCCTTATTTATTTCACATTTTCAGGCAGAAACTCCAAACAGACCAGGAAAAAAGCAAAGACATGGAAGGACAGTGCGGTCAGGGAGAGAAGGAGGATGCTTTATGAAGGGGCTGAGGCTTAGTGGTGAAGATTGGCACAAAATGTACTCCCTACTGTACTTTTGTATCCAGTGTTCTTGGTGATCCTTTCTGTCCTTTCTGATGAATATTCAACAATATTCCAGTTTCACCTCCAAAGTATCACTGTTAACTAATTCTCTTTCTTTATTCTGTTTTGTTTTTCACTGCTCATGGATTCAGTCTGTACCATGTTTGCCCTTGTTTCATTATTTGAGACAGACTTTGTTCTGTCATTTGTGGCAGTTCAGAGCTAAGGATGTAGAGCCAACCAAGCTACACTTTGAACTTCAGCTCTGTTGCTCATGACCTGTGGAGTGCAGGGAAGGGCATTTAATGTCTCTAAGCCTGTTTCCTTGGGCGTTGAAGGGAATAATGATAGTGCTGACTATATATTATGTTATTGTTCGATTAAATAAACTACATATGTGAAGTCTTTAACATAAGTGCTAGCAAATAGTCTTCAAAGAACATTAAATATCCCAAGTTTTTAAAAAAATGTATGCTTTCTCTCCAGATAGATTTCAAATTTTTAAAAAGTAATAGATTCCCTAAGAAAATACTAAACTTTGTTTTCCATAAACAAGAGAGATTAAAACATTTTTTTAAATATTGTCATTGTGACCATTTTATGTACCCCAACAATACCTAGGCAGAAAGTGAATAAACTAGCATTCGTTTAGCAGCTAACACTCCACTGATTTCTTGAACAGATCTTAGTTTGTGAAAGAAACTACTATAGGTCATTAAATTGGCAGGAATTGGACCTTGGGCGGATCCTACAGAGGTGTGGTGATGTTTGCTATCAGTTATTCATCCTGATGGTGATTTTCCCTTCTTACATTTCATTGTCACCATTTATTTTAGAGTTTTTCATCTGTGTACATAATGCGCTAATAAATCCACTCATTTTCATCTCAATAAATCCAGTTCCTAATGACAGCCTGCTGTGCTTACTGTACATCCTTTGGATCTCACCCTAGGGCAAACAACAGGGCCCTCTCTGTGGCCTGCTTGGGACTTGTTAAATCTCTGTGAGCTTCCCCACAGTGGTTTGGCTCAGTATTCCTCTTCCACTGAATACATTCAACACAAAACAAAACCCTGTCATACATGGGGGGGGTTCATAAAATTCAGCCTGAGAAAGACAACAGCAACCTGTTTAAGTCATGTCCTGCACATTTTGTTTTGTAGACTTTCCCAGAATATTTCTCCCCCTTAGCAGAGAAACTGCATGGAAAATTTAAAAAGGAAGAGGTCAGTCCATCTCTGACAGCAGAGGATGTAGACTGCTGCCCATGTCTCTGAGAAATAGTAAATTTGCTAAACTACTGCTGTCAACCAGGATCATACAGCTGATAGAAATCACAGGGTTGCAGGGAGGCATATTCTGCCCACTGGAGTTATTGCTAAGTAAGCTAATCAAGGTACTTTCTTTGTTTTTTGTTTTTTGTTTTTAGTGAAGGGTCAGTTGTCTTGGTGCCATTTTTAAAAAATTTTTATTTTATTGGTACATTTTAGATATACAATGTAATGACATTCATCATTGGAAATTTGCACCTTTACATAATCTCTCTTGGTTCTTATTTTTCCCCCTTTCCCTGCCCTCCCTTCAACCCCTCCATCCCTCCCTATTTACAAAGACATTGTTTCCATTTTTTTCATTTTCTCATATTAATTCCATTCCCTTCTTTCCTTTCCCCTACCCCTTCCCCTTTGCCCCTTTTCTTTCTATTTCACATTATCTATTATACCTTTTAGTCCTTATTTACACTTTCAGTTTCTCACACTAGAGAAACTATTTGGTATTTACATATGTGTGTCCTATTTATTTCACTTAAGAGTATTGCCTCAGTGTGCATCCATTTAGCTATAAATGTCTCTAATTTCTCTTTTTTTATGGCTGAGAAGTACTCCATTTTATAAAAAAAAAAACAAAAAAAAACCACATTTTCTTTATCCAGTCTCCAGTTGATGGGCATTTGGGCTGCTTCCAAATTTTAGCTATTACAAACTGTGCTGCTATGAACATGGGTGCACATATCTCACTGTGGTATGGTTCTTTTTAATTCTTTAGGGAAGATACTCAGCAGGGGTATAGCTGGGTCAAATGGGACTTCCAGTCCTAGTTCTTTGATCCATACTTTGATCCATATGGAGATTCTATCTCCATACTGATTTCCACAATGGTTGCACCAGTCTACACTCCCACCAGCAGTGGAGCAGGGTTCCTCTTTCCCCACAGCCCTGCCAGCATTTGTTATGGGTTGATTTCTTGATAGCAGCCATTCTTTTTGGGGTGAGGTGGAATCTCAATGATGTTTTCATTTGCATCTCTTGAATGACCAGTGATGTTGAACATTTTTTCATATGTTTGTTTGCTATTTCTACTTCTTTGCCTGTCTGTTCATTTCAGATGCCCATTTTTGGATTGGGTCTTTAAATTTGGGAGGTCTGATTTTTTTAAAGTTCTTTATAGATTCAAGATAGAAGACCTTTGTCTGAGGGACAGCTGGTGAAGATTTTTTCCCACATTGTGGGTTGTCTGTTCACACTGCTGGTGGTTTCTCTTGTTGTCCAGGAGCTTTTTAGTAAGAAGAGATCCCACTTGTTGATTGTTTGTGACAGTTCATGGGCAACTGAAGTTTTGTTCACAAAATCTTTTCCTACACCAATGTCTTCAAGAGTTCTTCTTAAACTCTCTCCAGTGGTTTAGTGTTTCTATTTTAATATTTAGATCTTTAATCCACTTAGATTTTAGTTTAGTGCATGGTGAGAGATATGGGTCTAGTTTTAGTCTTAGGCAAATTGAAACCCAATTTTCCCAGCACCATTTATTAAAAAGTCTATCTTTACTCCAGTGAGGGTGTTTGCCTCCTTTGTCAAAGATGAGGTGGCTGAGTGTGTCTGGAATTGTTTCTGCATCTTCTAATCTGTTCCACTGATCCTCAGGTCTGTTTCTTTGCCAGTAACATGCTGTTTTTATCACAGCAGCTTTGTAGTATAGTTTCAAGTTGGAGGTTGTGATACCCCCGGCCATGTCTCTGTTACCTATAATTGCTTTTCATATTCTGGGTCTCTTCAATGTTCCAAATGAATTTTTGGATTGTTTTCTCAAGGTCCATGAAGTATGCTGCTGGGATTTCAATTGGGATTGCATTGAACCTATGTAGCAATTTTGGAAGTATGGCCATTTTCACTATGTTGATCCTTCCTACCCAGGAGCAGGGGATGTCTTTCCATTTTCTCATATCGTCTTCAATCTTTCCTTTCAAAGTGCTATAGTTTTCAGAGAAGAGGTCTTTGATTTCTTTTGTTAGGTTGATTCCTAGGCACTTCAGTCCATATTGTTGGATCTTGCTTCTTGACCCATTCTGCCAGTCTAGTTCTTTTGATTGGTGAGTTGAGACCATTAACATCGATGGTTATAACTGATGCACATTGACTTATCATTGTCATGACTTTTTCTTTTTGTTGGATTCTCCCCCCTTTCTTTTAATTTCTTGTCATGCCCAGTGGATTCATTCTGCTGGGCTTCCTGGGGTTGTGATCCTCATTGTCTTTTCCTAGGACTTTGTCTAAAATTTTTTGGAGTGCTGGGTTGGGACTGATGAAGTTCCTAAGGTGCTCTTTGTCATGAAAGTATCTTATTTCTCCATCAATTTTGAAAGAGTTTTGGAGGGTACATCAATCTGGGTTGGAGGCTGTTTTCCTTTAGGGCTTGCAATACTTCACTTCAAGCACCTTTTGCCTTGAGGGTTTGCATTGAGAAGTCTGCTGTGATTCTGATGGGCTTTCTTTTGTATGTGATTTGTTTCTTTTCTCTGTTTGTAGAATTTGGTTCTTCTGATGTGTTTCTGGAATCGTAACAATTATATGCCTATGTGTACATTTTTTTTATCAAGGCTATTTGGAGTCCTATATGCCTCAGTTATCTGTATGTCAAGTTCTTTTCCCCTGCTTGGGAAGTTTTCTGCCATCACTTTTGTGAATAGTTTTTTTATGTCATCTGCTCTCTCATGTTTCTTCATTGACTCCAATCATTCTTATGTTATTCTTCTTGGCATCAACTAGTAGCTGCTGCATTGATTTCTTGTGGTCCCTTACAATTTTAAAGAAATTTTTCTTTTCCTGGTCACAAATTCAATCTGTTCTTCTATATCTGAAATTCTGTCCTCACATTGGCTCATTCTGCTGCGTAGACTTTCAATTGACTTTTTAATCTCCTGGAAATCTGTTTGCATTTGTTTTATGGATTCCATTTGTTTCCTATGTTGGGATTCCATCATGTTCCTCAGCTCCTCTATTTTTTTTATCTGTGTCTTCTCTAGATTTATTAATCATGCCTTGAACTACGGGCACCGTCTCTGCTGTTATGTGAGAACTTATTTCTGCTTTCATTTTTTCCAGATCCTCTTTTGTTGCTAGTTCAGGGAGTCCAGGTGGTTGAATATCAGAGTGTTCCATTTCATTTCCCTTTGTGGTTGCTGTAAGTGATCTGGAAGTCTGTGTCTGAGGCTTGTCTATGTGTCTTCTCTTTTCAAGGAGGGGAGGTGGTGGTAGTGCCGGTGCCCGCGCAATTCACCTCCTCTGTGCTGGGAGTGGTGGTAGGTTGGCCTGGAAGCCTCCTACTCTGCACTGAGAGCTGTAGCACATTGACCTGGAAGCCTTCTCTGTGGAAGCAGGGGTAGGTTGGCCTAGAATCCTCCTACTCTGCACTGGGAGCTGCAGCATGTTCTACTTTCTTTGTTTTTTGCATGAATTCAAATACAATGGCATGCAAAAGAGGTCCTTTAAAAACGTATTTTTTTCCATTCTAGGCCTGTAGGTGGAGAGTAACCAAATGCAGTTTCAAAGCAATTCAGTGGCAGAGCCAGGACTTGGACCCATGTAGCTTTGACTTCCAAGTCCATGAGGTGGAAATAAAATAGACAGGTAAAACAAGTATCACTGTTAATACTATGATACAGATGAGAATTAGTACAGAATGATAATAGTTTACCATTGTTTCTGGCCTTCCACTATCCATGCATTACTCACTAAATGTTTGAAACTCAGTCAGTATGATATCAGATTGGCTTCTGGAACCTAGCATGGCACTTGCCCCAAAAGACTCTCAATAAATGTTTGTTTAATTTAATTATTGTTCATTTTTTAAATGCATTGAAATATACAATGTATTTGCTCAAAAACACATATGTTTTTGCTTTGTAGGCCATGCTTCATTTTCACTTTTCAAACCGTGATAAAAGAATTTAGTGTTCTCACATGAATAGTTATCCTCATTTTTCTTGGTTTTTGCTCATATTATTATCAATAATATAATCAATATTATTTATTTCATAATATTTTATGAAATAAAATAGTTCATATTTTTATTAAGCATCATTAACTACACTTTTGGAGCTTTAGAACTAAAAAAAATGTTATTTTTTTAGTTCTCAACTGATGCTCAAAGAATTTTAATTATCTGCTCATAGTCCCACAGCCACTGAGAAGTGGATCTGGATTAGGATTCTCTTCTATCACATGGAAATCCAGTGTTTGTACCAGGCCACACTGCCCAACTTCAAATAGAAAAACAATAAAAAGCAATGTTTGCTCATATTCTGGACACTCAAACTCCCCAGACCCACTGAACATTCAACTCCCTGTCCTTTTTTGAAGTATTTTATACTTTTTCTTTACACTTCATGTTCTATGGAAATCTGATAGAATCCAAGCACTCAGTACATTTCACCATCCAGCTAAAGTCACAACTTCTTACATAACTGCAGTATGAAAGCACAGATATCTCCAAGGCAAAAAATGACTTCCATGAGATAAAAGCCTCCCTTGTGATGGGGTGGAGGCTGCCCTGGGAGAATAAAGGAAGGCTCTGGGTTGAGCTTGTGGAAAGCTCTCTCTGGAGCCAATGAACCTGATCTGAGGACCAGTAAAGAGTCCACCGAGGCCAGCCTGGGTGGGAGGAAGCACCTCCATGGCAGCCATGTGTTCGCCTTTTATCCCAAACCTGCTGGATGCCCAGAGGCAGGTTCCACGATGCCCTGACCTTTTCTCAACTTTATGATGTCAACAGTAACTGCTCAAAAAGGTTTTGTGAAGTTTAAATGAATGCCTAGATAGAACAGTCTTTGAAAACATCATGCACGTAGTAAATATTCTGTAAGTTTCAGTTATGACATTGTTGATTGTGACAGAATCTTATGTTCAAAGGATCCAAAGGAATAAAGAACACAGTATTTGTGTACACAATGGGGTACTATTCAACCATAAAAAGAAATAAAATCATGTCACTTGCAGGAAAATTCTTGGAATTGGAGACCATCATGTTAAGTGAAATAAGTCAGACATAGAAAGTTATATATCACATGGTCTCTCTTACATGAGAAACTTAAAACATAAATAAATAAACAAGAGTAGAACAAAGTAGAGATGTTAGGAAACAGAAAGGCAGGCTTCTTAGGTATAGGAAAGGGGTTCCAGGGAGAGGGGGAAGGTAGAAGGCTGGAAACTGATCGAGATGTGCTACATCGTGTACCACAAGCTCCAAGGGACCGGAACTACAATGTATTGTGAACATATACACACACAAAGAGCACCGTGTATTCCCAAATGTTCCAGGAAAAGCTAGTGTAGAATGGTGGGAGCAAAGGAATGAACTTACTTGAACTGAATTATACTCACTTCCAACTGTAGGAGAAGCAAGGAGTTGTACATTGCCCCAGTTAACATAGCACACACCCACCAACGTCTGTCTTCCTTTCCTTGCAGCTCAGAAGCACTCATGACAGCTCCTTCTAATGACCGACAGTGGGTATGCCTCCCTCAGAAGACATGTGGAGACTTGAGGGCAGTCCTTAGAAAGAGAAAGGGACAATCAAGTGCCAAGAGGAAGGTAGAGTGGAGCCTGGGGCTGGGCAGCGGGGCAGATGAAGGCTCCTGGACCTGGGTGTGTACAGCTGAGAGTCATCCTATAGTGGGGCTGTGGCCGAGGGTGCTCCAGCACTGCTGGTCCACAAGATCTTTCTTGAGAGGCACCATTTAAATGATCTGCACTTTGGGCTCCATCAACTACCTGAAGGATGTGTTTGGTGATGACCCACCCAGATGGACTGTCTATGGGGAGTGAAACTGCCTCCCTGCCTGTTTCAGGCTGGGGCCATGACCTCCCAGGGTTCTTGGGTCCACTGCAGTTTTAAGGCCCCAACTACTGATGAAACAACTATTATATAGAACTAGAGTAATTAAAGGCAGCATGAGTATATGAATTTATTGACAAGAGCTGGCTTTGTTTCTAAGATAGAGAAAGAGTAAAAAATTTATAAGAAGAAGGGAAATAGTATTTTTTCAGATGTCATAGCAAACGGCAGGAAGAATTTTTCCCAGTTAGCTAACATTCTACCCTAAAGAGTCTGAGCCATGGGGATTGTCCTTTGGCAAGACAGAAAGACCAGTCCAAAGTACTTAGAAAGCATCCTCTCCACTGAAGCCAACAAGAATACTAAATTGGGAAAAAGCTATCTGGGTTTGAGACCCCAAAATGAAATGTGAATTCAGGTTCTTGTGCCTTCCCTCAGTCTTGTGCCCAGATGGTACCACTCAAGACTCTGGGGATGGCAGGTAAAGAAGTTCTACCGAGAGCCCACCTCTGCTCACATTCCGGGCAGAGGGGAATTTAGACACTCCTCTGCCTTCCACTGCCCTTTTCCTCCCATATTGCTTAGAAAGTTTTCTGAAGGCTGACTGGGACCTGCTTCCTCTGACTTGCTCCACCAGCTTGTGACCAAGACAGGCTTGCAACCAAGATAAGCTTGCAATCAAGACAGGCTTGCAACCAAGACAGGGTGAGGAGGACACCGCCCTGGCATGCCCGCCAGCCACCAGCTTGGCTTCGTGGGTGTCTCCAATGACAGCCCCCTCCCACCCCTGCCTCTGGCCTTCTGGCTGTGCAGCTACTTGGTTCTACACTGCAGAGGCACAGGGGGACATAAAAGCCATTGTCCTGAGCTGCTTAAGTGAACAAGAGAGAGGGCCTCTCTCAGGCTCCCTGATGAAAACAAGCCCACTGGAAAAGTGAAGAGAATCTCTGCAATAAGGGCACACCAGACCACCATACTTGGTAAGTTGGAGGGATCATCAGCTCCCATCAGAACCTGGACTTTCTTTAGAGGAAAGGCAGCTGAAACTTTCAATAGAATCTTGCAGAGTGCAACCCTGCAGGAGGACAGGGAGCTCAACTTGGAACTTGCAGCCAGAAATCTGCCTGAATCTCACGGGTCTGGGACTAGCTTACTGGGACTTATTGACTCATAACTGTACACTGCTGCCCACGTTGTCTATTGTGACAGCAGAGACACACCCTGAAGAAGGCCCTTCATTTTTAAAGGTGATAGATTAATAACTACCACAAATTGTCATTCTCTAAGATGTATTTGATGCTATCATCTTGCTGATTGTATCACTTGGGGTAAGGTGTTGTGATTGATCTAATCAGTTGTCCTTTCTGGCATAATGAAAATGAGATAGCCTCAGAGCCATTAGAGACTCAAAACCTAAAGACCAGCTATATCTGGAAGACACCTCTGAGAAGCAATCATTCCATAAGGGTTCTAAATACATCAACAAAGATACTTACAATAAGCAACTTCAAAATATCAACCCAGGAACTAAACCAAGGACAGTACCAAAAACAAAAATGAGAAGACATTTAAGCAAGTCACAAACTCAGACTTCCACCCCCAAAAAGGCAAATTCTGGGGGAAATGAGGTGGAAAAGTCTGATAATCAACTACCTGGACACCCTGAACTGATAGCACAGGAAATAACAAAACAGATGAATGAGGCTGTAGAAAAATTCAAAGCAGAAATAATCTCCCAGATAACTACAGAGATGGTGAGCAGAGTGAAAGACATGATTAAAGGCTCTAGAACAGAAACTGATAAAAAAAAATAGATGAGCTCAGGAACATGCTGGAAGCCATGAATGCCCAGCATAAGAAAGAAAAGGAAACCATGATCGCCCAACATAAGAAAGAAATGAAATCCATGAAACAGATTCAAACAGATATTCAGGAGATTAAAAGCTCCATTGAAAGCATGCACAACAGATTAAGGGAATCTAAAGACAGAATATCAGATATAGAAGACAGGATTGTGGAAAAGGACCATGAAAACAGAGCTTTCTTAAAAATAGTAAGGAACCATGAGAAATCAATTCAGCAGCTGCTAGATGATGCAAAGAAAAATAACATACACAGCCTGCTGTGCAAGCACAAGGACCTGAGTTTGATCCCCGGTACCAAGAAAAAAAAAGAAGAAGAATAACATAAGACTGATAGGAGTCCATGAAAAAACAGGAGAAAGTACAATTGACATAAAAAAAATTGTTCACAGAAGTAATAGTAGAAAACTTCCCAGCCAGAGGTGGAGAATTGGATATACAGATAAATGAGGCATATAGAACTCCATCTAGCTATGATCAAAAAAAATCCACACCTAGACATATAATAGTCAAGATCCCAGAAAGCCAACAGAAGAACAAAATCCCACAGGCAGTTAGAGAAAAGAAACAAATCACCTATAAAGGAAAGTCCATCAGAATCACGGCAGACTTCTCAAAACAAACCCTCAACTCAAAGAGAGCCTGGAGTCAAGTATTTCAAGCCCTAAAAGAAAATAACTTCCAACCTAGACTGTTGTATCCTGCAAAATTATCATTCAAAATTGATGTGGAAAGAACACCAGAGAAAATTCATGAACACCAAACCAGCACTCCAAACAATTCTAAGCAATATCCTAGAAAAAGGCAACGAAGGTCACAACTCCATGAGGCCCAACAGAGGGAAACCACCAGGCAAGGTAAGAAACTACAGGGAAAAGGGGGGAAAGAAATAAGAGCCAACAACAGTAAAACATCATGAAAAGGATGAGTCAATATCTATCAATTGCAACTATCAATGTTAATGGCTTCAATTCACCAATCAAAAGAAGTAGACTTACAGAATGGATTAAGAAGCAAAATCCAGCAATATGCTGTATACAAGAAACACACCTAACTCAAAAAGAAATTCATAGATTGAAAGTAAAAGGATGGAAAATGGCTCTCCACACAACAGGAACCCAGAAAAAAGCAGGGGTAGCAATCTTATTTGTAGACAAAGTAGATTTCAAACCAAAACTAGTTAAGAAAGACAAAGATGGTCACTACATCCTCATGAAGGGAACAATCCAAGAGGAAGAGATGACAATCCTAAATATACATGCACCAAATACAAATGCCCCCAACTATACAAAACAAATATTAATGGACATGAAAAACCAAATAAGCACTAATACAATTGTAGTGGGGGACCTCAATACCCCACTATCACAAATAGACAGATCATCTAGACAAAAAATTAACAACAAAATTCAAGAACTGAACCAAGCTATTGAACAAATGGACTTAATAGATATTTACAGAGTGTTCCACCCCACAAAATCAGAATACACATTCTTTTCAGCTGCACACGGGTCATTCTCCAAAATAGACCACATGTTAGCCCATAGGATATATCTAACTAAATGTAAAAGAACTGAAGTTACCCCCTGTATATTATCAGACCATAGTGCAATAAAATTGGAGATCAATAACATGAGAAACTGCAAAACTCCCACAAACACCTGGAAATTGAATAACACCCTCCTGAACAACCAATAGGTCACAGAGGAAATTAAAGAAGAAATTAAACAGTTTCTACAAGTAAATGATAATGCCAGTACAACATACAGGAATCTATGTGACACAATGAAAGCAGTTCTACATGGGAAATTCATATCAGTGAATGCCCATATTAGGAAAACAGAAAGAACTCAAATAAATAACCTGATGCAGAACCTCAAACTCCTAGAAAAAGAAGAGAATAACAAACCCAAAGCTCGCACAAGAGAGGAAATTATGAAGATCATAGCAAAAATCAATGCAATGGAGACTAAGAGAACAATACAAAAAATTAATGAATCAGAGCTGGTTTTTTGAAAGAATAAATAAAATCAATAAACCTTTAGCCAACCTTATCCAAAAAAAAAAGGAAAGAAAAGGCTCAAATCCATGCAATTAAGAATGAAAAAGGGGAAGTCACAACAGATCCAGCAGAAATCCAGAGGATCATCAATACCTACTTTGAGAACCTGTACTCTAATAAAATGGAAAACACAGGAGAAATAGACAGATTCCTAGATATATATGAATTGCCAAAATTAAATGAAGAAGATATAGAAATTCTAAACACCCCAATTACAATGAGGGAAATTGAAAATGTAATAAAATATTTACCAACAAATAAAAGCCCGGGTCCTGATGGCTTCACTGCTGAATTTTACAAGACATTTAAAGAAGAACTAATGCCATTACTCTTTAAACTCGTCAAGGAAATTGAAAGGGAAGCAAGGCTTCTAAATTCATTCCTGGAAGCAAATATTACTTTGATTCCAAAACCAGGGAAAGACCCAACCCAAAAAGAGAACTACAGACCAATCTCCCTAATGAACATAGATGCAAAAATCCTCAACAAGATACTGGCAAACACAATACAGAGTGTCATCAAGAAGGTCATACACCCTGACCAAGTCAGATTTATCCCAGGGATGCAAGGATGGTTCAATATTCATAAATCAATAAATGTAATACACTATATAAACAGAGTCAAGGACAAAAACCACATGATCATCTCAATAGACGCAGAAAAGGCATTTGACAAAATCCAACACCCATTCATGATAAAACACTACAGAAAATTGGAATAGAAGGTCTTTATCACAACCTGATTAAGACTATCTATGAAAAACCAACAGCCAACATCATACTAAATGGTCAAAAACTGAAAACTGTCATGCTAAATTCAGGAACAAGACAAGGATGCCCACTATCACCACTTCTGTTCAATATAGTTCTGGAAACAGTAGCCACAGCAATTAGAAAAGAGAAAGAAATAAAAGGAATAAAGATAGGAAAGGAAGAAGTTAAACTGTCATTATTTGCTGATGATATGATACTTTATATAGAAGACCCAAAAAACTCTACCAAAAGAGTTCTAGACTTAATTGACAGATTCAGTAGGGTAGCTGGATATAAGGTCAACAGTCAAAAAGCAATAGCCTTCTTATACACAAATAGCAGACTCATTGAGAGAGAAATTAGGGAAACAATTCCTTTTACAATAGCATCCAAAAAATGAAATATCTAGGAATCAATCTAACAAAGGAAGCAAAAGACCTCTACACTGAAAACTACAGCACTCTGAAAAAGAAGGTCAAGGAGGATATAAGAAAATGGAAAGACATCCCTTGTTCCTGGTTAGGAAGAACAAATATAGTGAAAATGGCTATACTTCCAAAACTACTATATAGATTTAATGCAATACCAATTGAAATTCCAACAATATACTTCACAAAACTAGAGAAAACAATTCAAAAATTCATTTGGAACCAGAAGAGACCTAGAATACTAAAAGCAATTCTGGGGAACAGAGACATGGCTGGGAGTATCACAATCCCCAACTTGAAACTATACTACAAAGCTACTATGATAAAAACAGCATGGTACTGGCAAAGAAACAGACCCGAGGATCAGTGGAATAGATTAGAAGATGCAGAAACAACTTGAGACATACTCAGCCACCTCATCTTTGACAAAGGAGCCAACCACCCTCATTGGAGGAAAGATAGCCTATTTAATAAATGGTGTTGGAAAAACTGGATTTCAACCTTCCAGAGATTAAAACTAGACCCATATCTATCACCATGCACTAAACTAAGATCAAAGTAGATTAAAGATCTAAATATTAAGACAGAAACACTAAACTTGCTGGAAAATAAGTTAGGTAGAACTCTTGAAGATATTGGCACAGGAAAAGACTTTATGAACAAAACCTCAATAGCATGGGAACTAACAGAAAGAATCAACAACTGGGATTTCATCTTATTAAAAAGCTTCTGCACTGCAAGAGAAACCACCAACCGAGCTAAGAGACAACCTACAATGTGGGAAAAAAATTTTAGCAGCTGTAACTCAGACAAAGGGCTACTATCTAGAATATGTAAAGAACTGAAAAAAATCAGACCCCCCAAATTCAAAGACCCAATTCAAAAATGGGCATCTGAAATGAACAGACATTTCTCAGACAAAGAAGTAAAAGCAGCAAATAAACATAGGAAAAAATGTTCAACATCACTGGTCATTCGAGAGATGCAGATGAAAACAACACTGAGATTCCACCTCATCCCAGAAAGAATGGCTGCTATCAAGAAATCAACCAATAACAAATGCTGGCGGGGGTGTGGAGAGAAAGGAACCCTTCTCCATTGTTGGTGGGAGTATAGACTGGTGCAACCACTGTGGAAATCAGTCTGGAGATACCTCAAAGAACTAGGGATGGAGGTCCCATTTGACCCAGCCATTCCCCTGCTAGGTATTTTCCCAAAAGAATTAAAAGTATCATACCACAGCGATATAGGTGCACCTATGTTTATAGCAGCACAGTTTGTAATAGCTAAAGCTTGGAAACAGCCCAAGTGCCCATCAACTGGAAACTGGATAAAGAGGATATGGTTTTTTTTATAAAATGGAGTACTACTCAGCCATAAAGAATGAGAAACTAGAGTCATTTATAGCTAAGTGGATGCATATTGAGGCCATACTCTTAAGTGAAATAAATAGGACACACATGTGTGAATACCAAATAGTTTTTCTAGTGTGAGAAACTGAGAGTGTAAATAAGGATTAAAAGGAATTAATAACTCATAATTGATACTTTGAAATAGGAAAAGGTCCAAAAGGGTAGCGGTGGTGGGAGGAGATGCAGAAACGAAAGAAGGGAAAGGAAAAATTATGAGAAAAGAAAGAAAAATGGAAACAAAGTCTATGTAAATAGGAAAGGGTGGAGGGGTGAAGGGCGCACAGATAATGGGGAAAAATAAGAACCAAGATACGTCATGTACAGGTACAGCATTCAATGATAAATGTAAACGTACTGTATACCTAAAATGTACCAATAAAAGAATTTAAGGGAAAAGAAAGAAAGAAAGAAAGAAAAAGTTGTCTGGACTTCTCAATCCTGCTTAACCTCAAGCTTCAGACAGAGCCCCCACCTCAGCTCACCCCCGTGGGAGAGTTTGGTGCTTGCTGGCCTGCCGGTACCCTATGGGGCCATGGTCATCTCAAGAACGGGATGTCTCCACATTGTAGTCCAGCACATTGCATAAAAGCCTTTGTTAATCACTTTGTGGTACCATAAAATGACAGGCATTTGATTCTCGCAAGCAAATACTCTGAACCAAGAACCTTAATATAATGGTGGATATAAAATTATAACGGCCAAGTGGCAAGTCCTTGGTGCATTTAGGGGATCACAAGGGGATAACAAGAGCTTCTGGTGCCTCTCTAATTGTTTTTAAATTTTTATTTATAGTGGTATTAAGCAGTTCCCTAAGAGCTCTAGCCATAAATTACGATGACTGTTTCTGAAGGCTTTTAACTGTGAGGAAATTGGGAATTAGTTCCCTTTCTCTTCAGACACAGGTGCCTGAATGTTTCCTAACAGATGCAATTCTTCCAGATTTGCTGAGTCCATGACTTACCAGTAGATTGCAAACTTTAACAAGCTTCAGGATCTCCTGAAGGACTTTTAAAAGCTCAGATTGCTGCATCCTAATGCTCACATTTCCAATTCAGTAGGACTGGGGTGGTGCCTGAGAATTGTTACTTCTGACAAGTTCTTGGATTACCCCAACACTGCTGGTCTTGCAAACCACCGTTTTGAGCTCAATGCTCCAGGCCACCTGCCATTGTTGGGTCCTATGCTATAGTTTGGATATGAAGTGTCACCCAAATGCCCATGGGTTAAAGCCTCACCCTCTAGTTTGGTGCTATTTGTAGGTGGTGGAACCTTTAAGAGGTGGAACCTAGTGGGAGGAACTGAGGTCATAGAAGGCGGGTCCTAGCTGGAGTTATTCGGACTCTGTCTCCTTCTCTTCTTTCCTCTTTGTTTCCCGGTTGCCATAAGGGAGCAGCTTCCTCTGCCATGTGTTCCCACCATGATGTGCTCCCTTGCACCAGGCCCAGAAGCACTGAGACCACTGACATGGACTGGAACCTTGGAAACCATGAGCCAAAATAAACCTTTGTTTATCTGTGTGTGTGTGTGTGTGTATGTGTGTCTGTGTGTGTGTGTGTGGTGTGTGTGTGTGTCTGTGTGTGTGTATGTGTGTCTGTGTGTGTGTGTGTGTGGTGTGGTACTGGGGGATGAATCCAAGGCCTTTCACTGAGCTTTACCCCTAGTCCTATTTTTTTATTTTGAGACAGGGTCTTGCTATATTGCCAAGTTCCCCAGGCTGAGCTTGAACTTGCTATCCTGCCTCAGCCACCCAGAGTACTAGGATTGCACGCATGCACCACCATGCCTGGCAAACTTTCTTCTGTATAAGTTCATTATCTCAGGTATTTTGTTACAGTAATACCAAGCTAACTAACATACCTCCAAGAAGTACCTCAGTGTCTCTGTCATTTTTATTCCAGAGAGAAGTTAGCCTACCTACCCTGACCCTCACCCTCAGATTGTGCTTTCCACATTGCCTGTAGATTAGATGCCTCTTAGGGTAAAACAATATTAAGAGCATTTGTTCCTAGTCCTTACCATGGAGTAAAACCTAACCCCGGCACAGAGCTAAGGCAACAAACGGCATGATGCGAACCCACCCAAATGTCCCAGATTACTCAGAAAAATTAAAATATGATTATATTTAACTTCCAACAAATGTAGTGATTTTTTCCCTATGACTCCACACATAAATATGTTCCACTTTAACATGAGGAAGTAATAATCACATATGATTTCAGCAATGAAGTCGCACTACCGGAGGTTATCTTCATGACAGAACTCCAAGGTCCCTTACTTCCATTTCAGGCTATTTTTTCCATCAGTAGACTCTGATTCATCCCCAGCTAATTTCTATACATACAAGTATTTCCAATAGGTCGTATCTTAGGATATTTTCTTACAATAATTTCTTTCACATTTGTTAATCCTCAATCTTGGGTAATTGATTTAAGTTACTTTCTTGTACTGTTCATTCTACACATCACTGATTTTTTAGCCTTTTAGTTTGGAATGATTTTGAACATGCAAAAAATTTCAAGAATACTATTTTACCATAATTTATACAAATAGATGATAGATAGATGACAGAGAGTGCCTCAGTGTCTGTCATTTTTATCCCAGAGAGATTATAGCCATTATATAGCAGCTTTATTGTGGAATAATCTCCAATTTCCATACTTCATACAGTCTTAGAAGTTGGAAACACCTGATCTACTTTCATACTTTTTTTTTTAACATAGGTAAGGAAATAAGAGGAGAGAGGGTAATTTGCCTAAAGTCACATAGTTGATGAAAGTCCTAGAACTAGACCGTAACTCTTGACATTAATCTAGAAAAGCTTCCTTATCTTACTTCCTAATTGAGAATTTTCTTATATTCTAACTTCTTTTCTCCATTTTTTCACATATCAATTCTTTCCCCAATTAGATTTTAAGCTCCTCGAGAAAAAAAAAATGTCATTTACTTTTTGAGTAATATGAATAGCAACTATGTGAGACTCAGTACTAAAAGCTTTGCAGACATTGGTCCCAAAATCCTAACAGCTCACTGCTGAACACTGGAGAAATTAATCCCTGGAAAATAATTCTCTGGGTGGCCTGCAGGATCAGGATGCCCAGAAGGACTCTTTCCAGATAAACTTTTTCTTGAAAAAGAGTTTTCTTAGGTCATGTGTCGTACAGTCTGGCCTTGAACTCGAGGTCCCCCTTCTTAGCTTCCGAAGTGGCAGAATTACAGGTGTACACCACCACATCTGACTTCAAATGAAATACTTGCACTTGTACACCTTTGGGCTTGCAAGGGGTGGGCTCTGAGTGATTCCTCAGATAATCTGAAGACATCTAATGGGAAGTAGTTGGCTTCTTTTTAATGGTGTTAGTATTTTTAGCAACCATACTCTGTTTGGCTCACATTTTCAGAGGTTTTAGTCCATAGTCACTTGACTTCATTGCTTCTGAGGCTTTGGATAACAGGACATTATGGCAGAGATCATGTGATGGAAGAATCTGCTCTCATTTAGGAAGAGGAGAGAGAGAGAGTGAACAAAATAAACCCTTTAAAGTGTATTAAACTGGACTTACCTAGGTGGGAAACTTAGCTTCCACCACCACCCAACTGCAAATCACCAAGAGGATCAGTGCATTAATCCACGACCAGGTTAGAGTTCTCATGGTCCTGTCACTTCCAAGGCCCTACCTCTGAACGCTGCTGGCCTGGGGATCAAACTGTGGGAGACATTTCAGAGCCAACCCACAAAGACCAGCTAAACTGCCTCTGGGGGTGGTCACTGAATGATTTCTCCACTCCGAAACTCAGCCACAAAGAGGGCTGGTTCAGATTCTTTCAGGTGGTTCCAGGCTTCTAGCAGGCACATTAAGTGAGGAAAACCATGGGCATTTGTTTTGTGAAATCTATAAAGTACTACAGAATAATATGCTAAAAGGAACGTATGGAAAGCTCCACTTTTTATTTTTACAAGATGGTTACAAACATATAAATCAGAGAATTTTCACATTTTGCAAAATGTTCAGCATTCGTCTCAGTGTTGGTTTCCTCTTACTGCTCTTGTCCCCTGTGGGCATGATTGTTCCCTGCTCACTTGGAGCACTTCTGCTTATCTGCAAAGCCCTAGGGGTAGAACTGGGCATCTCTAGTATCCCTTCTCTGGAAGGCACCAGTCAGGAACAAGGCCAGGGCTGGGCCCCGGCCACATCGAAGAGACAAAAGCCTGTGGAGACACTTGGTTCTTGCTGGTGGGCAGCTTTGTCACTGCTGTGGCCCCTGGACAGTCAGTCAGTGTGGATAGGGCACTGAAGCTGTGCAGGAGGAGAGGAGGCTCTGTAAAGGAAGCTCTGGGCTGAGGAGTCTGGGTGAGCCAACTTGGCGCCCTCTGCACTTAACTGGCTGCAGGGAGTTTAATCCTGAGGCCCCTCGAGGCGGCCCTTACCCGCTCCTTCCTGTGGGGTGTGGCGATGCTCTGTCCTGAGATGTGCTCTGGAAAGCTCCTGCTTCGAGGACACTTCCAGAGAAGGGTGTTCTTTGCCACCTCTCTTGGGCGCTGTCATTAACTGGAGAGAGGCCGGGCCCACAGGCAAACGCATCTGTGTTATAGATGCAGCCTCTCAAGCAAGCTTTTCTTTTCTTCCTTTCTTTTCCTTTTCTTCTATTCTATCATTTTCCTCGTTTTCTTTTCTCTTCCCTTCTCTTCCTTTCCTTTCCTTTTCTTGCTTTGGTTTGGTTATTGCCTTTGTTTTGCTTTTAATATTTACTGTTGGATATGCCCACCCTGACCTTGCATGAAAATCACCCCGAGGCTCTGAGACTGTAACTCAGGTTAACTCAGGTAACTCCTCCACTGGTCTCAGCTGCGGTGTAATGGGATTCCCAAACTTGGACACACCCCGTCCCCTCACTAGGATCCCATTACTCTCAATCTGTCCGACATCTCAGTTACGGTCGCATACATTACCTGTTACCCCTCCTAAACTTCCACGGGGCTAATGTTAAGTTTCTTTGCTCTTCTGGCATTATATCAACATCTTCTGCTAACCGTTTATCATTTTCTGATTAGAAACTCTGGGAATGGGAGTCACAAGTCTGGCAGCCAGAGTTTCTCAACTAAAATGGAAATGGAAAATTAGTTGTTAGTTTATAAATACAGTTTTCGAAGTAGACCCAAAAAAAAGCCTCTCAAAACCTGGTGAATCCTGGGAGAAAAAAATTTTAAGTATACTTAGTAGTAAAAAGGTTGGATGTTATCTGATAAGGTTATCTTTTAAACTGGTATAAAATTAGCTCTGGCCTTTGAACACACAATAACAGATAAATGAAAAACATCCCAGAAAGTCACTGGTGGCCTGCGGAAGCCAGTTAGGGGACTGCATTTGTGTGAGATAACACACTCGCAGATATGCAAAGGCGGAAGCTGGATCTTGGCCCCTTGTGCTCACGTGCGCTCCCACTGCCAGCCAGAGTCCCTGTCTCTCTCAGTCCCCCTGGGACCGGGCCCTCCCAGACCTGTCAGAGAAGAGTCTCGGAGGGAAATGCTGGAGATTATTGTCTGCCAAGTCAAGCTCTTGCTATCATCCGGAAATGTTTAACATAAGTGAATCTTTAATTAACTTCAAAAAGTGCCTGTTCCTGGTCTCAGGTATGTAAACACGGCAGGACAAAAGTCACTCCTCTTTGTCAAAAAGAGTTTTCAAAACATCAATTAGAAAGGGTTGGTATGCCTGATGAACACCCACCTGGACAGTCAGAAAGAAATTAGGGCTAATTATGAGCGACCCCCTTCCCCCTGCAAGCATTTGTTCCTGATTATGTACTGGGGAGGTAAAATCAAGCATACTTTTTTGGCTCTATTTTATTTATTCAGATGCTCAGTAATCAATGTATCATTACCAGCAATTACTCCAGCCCTAGAAATATAAATGTGAACAAAATAAACAGAAAGTGAGACAAAGTAGGATTTTTTTTTTTTTTTTGGTACTGGGGATCAAACTCGGGTCCTTGCGCTTGTGCCCCAGGCGGTGAAACCACTGAGCTAAATCCCCGGCCCCAACAAACAGAAAGTGTATTGAAGTGAAGCTGTGGGGCAGCGTGTGGAAGGGTGGACAGGTGGATTGCGAAAGTAAGCATCAGTTAAGGAAAGTGTGTGGCCAAGCAGCTACTACTTGACCCCCTGTTAAAACACTTACTTATGATGCAGACCTCTAAAAAAAAGCGTATGTCACCTTTGAATACAGAAAGCTCCACTGTACCTCTCACCCTTCATGAGATTGTTTTTAATTCACAAGTTCTCACTCTCTGAATTGATGAGATCAAGTTGGAACTAAAAGAGAAGAGCATAATTTTATGCTCTTATGCTCCCCACCCCTAACCACTTACACTTCAGCATTAACTAGCCAGGAGCTGGGGTCATTCAAGCAGAGTTTACTTCTTTACAGATGATAAGCAAGACAATGCACTGTGTGTCTAGGGACTTAGAGGTGAGAAGAGAAAGAAAAGCAATCTCAGAAAACCTGAAAAGGAGTTTGGAGACCAGTAAAGCAATTTGGAGCACATTGACATTTAAATCAGATACTTTCATGTAATAAATATTTGCTGAATATTTCCCCGGGCAGCTAGATTCCATAGATAGGGCCGCATTGTTTCCCTTAAGACGCTAGCACTGTGTGTGCACAATGGTGGGGCACAGGATACATTGCAGCTCTCATTTCCAGCAGGTAATCCCGTGAAGAAAACAGTATAATGCGGCTGTGGCTGGGGTAAAGTTACCCTGGGCAGAACTTCTGGGAGAGCATTGAAGCAAATGCAAATTGTGTCACCTTCTTGGCTTGGGGCTTCCCAAGGCCCGCTGTAAAGACCCGCGGCTGCAAGGACGCAGTCACTGGTATTCCAGCCGCTGAAAACCTACGCTCTCGCTAAGCAGCCGGGACTGAAATACAGAGAACAGCAGCGCGGAGGTGCCACCAGCATGTCCTGCGGACCCGGGCACCGCGGCCACCCTGTCCGGAGCACTTACAAGACAGGGTTTACCAAAAGCATGGGTCTTTCGGGGTAACGCCACTTTCCCTATTATCGTTTGCATTAGTACATGCGTGTAGCACGTAGTGTTTGCATTCCTTATGTGCAGCTGGTGCAGGTACACAATATCTTTAATTCCTTCTCCACTCCCAGTCCCTCCTCTCTGTCCTCCTCCTTTCATCTCTTGATCCCTTTCCCATTGAGAAATATCTATCTCCCTCCTTCCTGTTATCTTTCATTTTGCTCATTACTTATACTTTGGGTTCTCATATAAGAGAAACCATGTGATAGTGAAGCTTTTATGTCTGATTTACTTCATTTAACCTTGTGGTCCCAAGGTGCATCCATTTTCCTACAAATTACTCAAATTTATCCTTCTTTATGGCAGAGTAGTGCTCCACTGTTTGTAGATGCCACATCTTCTCTATTCATTCATCTGCAAATGGACATATAGGCTGGTTCCAAGATTTAGCTATTACGAATCATACTGGTATAAACACGGCCATGCATAAAAAATGGGAGTTCTGTGAAGAATTATTAAAGGATTGAGAGTGCTTTTTTTTTCTTTTTGAAATATGATCTTTCTAGGTATTTCAGTCTGACCTCAAACTCAAGATGCTCCCATCTGTGTCGCCCAAGTGCTAGTATTACAGGCTCCACCACGTTGGGCCTAGACGGCTTTTGTTTCTAACCATGCTTCCATTAAAAAAACTTTTTTTCAGATCACTTTCTTTACTAGTACATGCTTGCAGTACATAATGTTGGCACTCCGTGTGGGGAGTTGGTACTTATGCAAGGCACTTTCCCGAAAGAGCTGAAGACATCATATCACAGTGATCCATGTACAACCATGTTTGTAGCAGCTCAACTCATAATAGCTAAACTTTGGGAGTGGCCTACATGTCCATCAGCCGGTGAATGGTTAAAGAAGTGTGGTATTTACACACAATCGAATAAAACTTTATTTTAAGGGGCTGGGGGTGTAACTCAGTGTTGGGGTGTTTGATGTCTAGCATCACAAAAAAGAGAGCAAAGTATTTTAACGTGAAGAAAAGTATTTATATTTAGGTGCTTTAGAAACTAATGTAAGTTTATTTTACTGAACACTATGGTCTTGAGGTGCATCTATTTACCTATGAATGACTCAAGTTTATCTTTCTTTATGGCAGAGTAGTACTCCATTGCCTATAAATATCACATTTTCTTTATCCATTCATCTGTTGATGGACATGTAAACTGTTGCCAGGATTTAGTTATTACAAATTGTGCTGCTATAAACACAAGTATGCATGGATCACTGTAATATAATGATTTTAACTCTTTCGGGAGAATACCTAGAAAGGGAATAGCTGGGCCAAATGAAATTTCCATCTTGAGTTTTTGAGGAATCTCCATACTGATTTCCATAGAGGTTGTACTAGTTTACATTCCCACCAACAATGTGGAAGGATTCCATTTCCCCACAGCCTCGCCAGCATTTGTTTTTATTTGATTTCTTGATGATGGCCATTCTTTGTGGAGTAACATGCTATCTTGATGTTGTTTTAATTTGCATTTCTCTAAGGGCCACCAATATTGAATCAGACACACAAAGTTCAATATCGTATGGTTTCTCTTATATGAGAGACTCAAAATATAAATAAAGAGCAAAATAAAAGATAGATAATAAGAAGTAAGATACATTTTTCAAATGGGAAGGAGAACGAGATGGAAGGAAGGGAGAGGGAAGGAAGGCAAATGGAATTTTTACAAAGGGAGAATTAAAGAAAAAGTGGAAATAGAGCTTTTATAAATAGGAGGGGAAAGAGTTGGAGAAAGCAGGGAAGGTTGAGGGGAGAAGGGAACAAAGAAAGAATTAAGATGTGGAATGTCCAGGTACAAACTCCCCATGATAGATGGAATCACTATGCACTGCAAGCACAATGGAATAAAAATTTTAAAACCACACAATTTCAAGAAAAAAGAAACTGATCTGGGGTAAATAATAAAAATGTTGATCAAATAATAGCAGAGACTTATACATTTAGCAAAAAGCAGGAGGATGACTCTTCTTTTAAATACCTTCCTGCAGAAATGTTAGACAAGTACAGCAATACACTTTACCTAGATATTTTAAGTATTTAATCTCACTCTTCACTTAATAACTCAAGGAATAAATACATACTAGGTGGCTTGTGAAATAAATATATGGGATAGGGTCCTTACCTGAGGGAAACTAGCAGTGGTCATGTTCAAGCATGAAAAGAAGGCTATTACAGCGTATGCTTTCACCAGACACTCTTCACCATTCATCTGAAATGCAGATTTCGCTGGGCATTCTGTACTTTAATTGCTAAATCTGGGAACCCTAAAAGAATGCATCCAGATTAAAGAGAAAATTAGTAATTCCCTAAGTTTACTGATCAAGTGATAATACTCAACTAAATTATCATCCTCCTTCAATGTCCTCAAGTTGCTGTGGGCTAAATCCCAGCCTCAAAATTCACATGTTGAAGTCTTGGTCTCTGCTGGGTCTGTACTTGGAGCAAAGTCTATAGGAGGTCACTAAGATTAAAGAAGGTCAGGGGAGCGGGGCCCTGTGCTGGTAAGATTAGTGTCCTTACAAGAAGCCACACCTCTCTCCTCCTCCTCTCCCTCCCCTTTCTCTCCCCCTCTCTCTGTCTCTCTGCACACCAGGAGTAGAGCTCACATCAACCCAACTGTGCTGCTAACCTAATCCTCATCTCCCCAGCCTCCACAACTGTGAGAAAATAAGTAATACTCTTTGAGCTTCCAGGCCATGGTATTTTGTTGTGGTGGCTGGAGGGGACCAAGATTGCTCTTTGTACCAAGAAGTGGGGGCTGCCCTCCCAATTGCCTCAGTGTTAGAAGCAGCCTTGGAACTGAGTAAGGGGTAGAGACTGGAAGAGGTGCATGCTCAAAATATAGCAATTAAGGGTGATTCTGGTAAAGTCTTAGACAGAAAGGAAAAGCGTGTTGTTAGAGTCTCCAAGAATTCCAAGCTCTGCAAACAATAGTAATAAAACAATAATACTTTTTTTCTAAACTGGAGGCAAGGTGATTGTCTTAGTTCATTTCCATTGCAAAAATGAAATACTGGAGACCACATAGTTCACATAGGAAGTACCCTTCTGTGGCTCCCACTCTGGAGGCTCGGTGGTGTCCCAGTGGTGAGAAGGTGACTAAGACAGCACTCCTGCCACAGTGGCATCTGTCATGATGAGATGCAGCCAGGGGTCCTCACCAGAGCCCATGCCATGCTGTCTGGACTGTCGACCCTTCATAGTGAGCTAACTAAACCTCTTTCTTTATGGTTACCCAGCTTCAGGGACCTCCTCGGACTTGCCTCCCAGAGCTGCCTCAGAGCTCCAAGCTTCCCCGCTTCCAGCCAGCAAACCATCCACAGCTGCTGCCTTGGGTCATGTAGACCTGGGCACAGCTCATGCTGGAAGCAGACCATTGTTTGCGGGTGAGCAGAAGGCAAGAATTAGGTTATGGCAGCCTCCACCAAGATGTCAAGGACAAGCCTGGGGCAGAAGACTCCTGCAGGGTCAGAGCCCCCGCAGAGAGAGCTCTTCATGGGTAATGACTACTGGAGCTGTGCTGGTAGACCTCAGTGGTGACCCCAGAAAGGCACAGCTAAAGATAATGTGCGACACTCACCAGGGGAAGCTGCAGACCAGCAATGTCTTGGGGGTGAAGCTGCCCCAGTCTGTGAAGGTTCCTGTTGCATCCTGCCCAGGGTCCCAGACTTGCTCTGCTGGATTTCACTCTTGCCGTGGACCAGTTACTCCTTTATACCTAAACCATGGCTCCCTCTTGGAACAGGAAAGTTTGTTTTATCCCTTTCCTGCCATTATATCTCGGAAGTATTAGGGTGTGCTTTACTTACTACGGGCAGTCTGCCTTGCGCATCAGTGGAGACTTTGAATTTTGAATGCATGCTGAAGCAAGACTTTAGAGCAGTCAGGGTGAAAAGATTGTATCTTGTATTATAAGGAGGATACGACTCTTAGGGCTGGGGCAGAGTGCTAGGGTTTAAACATGGTTCGAGTATGTCCCCCAAGGTTTGTGTTGAGATTTAATCTCATTGAGAGGATAGAAACTTAATATGAACACAGTATTTGTTCACCTTTGGGAGGTGATTAGGATTAGCAAAGGTTGTCAGGGAGGAAGCCTTCCGTGATTGGACATTGGTGGCTTTATAAGAGGAGAGACAGACCAGCAGGCACACGTGTGCATGCGCACACACGCACGCACACACACACACACACTCCCATCACTTGCCATGTGAGGCCCCATACTCCCTGAGATTCTGCCAGCCAAAAGGCCATCGCCTTGAACCTACAGAACTGTAAGCCTAATAAACTTCTTTTCTTTATAAAGTAGGCCTGCCTCGGGTATCATGTTATAGTAATGAACATGGACTAATACAGGGATGTGGCTAAATATCCTGGGAGATGTTGACTGTAGCTTCTGTTGGTGCCCCACTAAGTTCCCTTTTCTCCTAACTCATATTGCACCATTCTGCAACTATTGTAAGTTTGTCTTCTCATGGCTCACAGAGGCTTCCTCTCCTGGAATTCTAATGCAACTGTCACCTGAACAGGGACAGTCTGATGAAGATGGTTCATTGGCATAGACTACAAAAGTCTGACACAAGTTATGGTACAATTTGTACTCTAGAGCTCTCCCTGGGATCAGGCTGCAGAGGGTTCCAGCTAATAGTGTGTCCTTATTTTGCTCTTTCCCCTCCTCTACCTTCCTTCCCCCACACCCCTTCTCCTGAGAGTATTCCCTTAATAGATCACCTGCACCAAAAGCCTTGTCTCAGGCTCTTCTTCTGGAGAGTAGGACCCAAGTTAGCAATTTAACTAGTTCTGGTTGCTTAGAGAATGCAACCAGAGTCCCAGCGCTTATAATATGAAACTTGAAGTACTAGCAAGTAAAAGTCACAAATATAGATTGATGTATAGTTGCAGTATTTTTGTGCTTTGAGTTCCTCCACTGAAGTGATTTTCAAAGATGATAAATCTCCAACAGGATGATTGTCTGTTCTTTTTGTGAACTGTAAATTAATTCGTGTATCTATTTACCTAACAACTACTTCCCGAATATAACCAGGGTCAGTACTAGGCAGCTTTCCGTCACTGTCACAAATTCCTGAGTCAATTTACAAGGAGTAAAATTTTATTCTGGTTCACAGTTGGGAGGTTTCCAATCATGGACAGGCAGACTATGCAGGCACAGTGTTCTCAGGCTTCTGGTGCCAAGATAGCACATCAAGGCTAAAATGCATGGTGGAACAAAACCCTGCACCTCATGGTCTTGACACGCAGGAGGCTAAGGCCCACCACCACCTTCCAGTGTGCTCCCCTGGAGACCTGAAGACTTCCCAACAGTTCCCACCTCTGAATGGTTCTGCCATCTTCCCATAGCACCAAGCTGGGAAGCCAGCCTTGAACACATAGCCTTTGGAGGATACTCCAGGTAAAAGCACAGCAGAGCCACACAGCATATTACCTGCTAGGACTTAGGAGGGAAACAGATTGCCCCCTGCCCTCCCAGAGCTCAGCTTGTACTGAGCCTCTCTCACTTACCTGCACAGCTGAGAGCGCCGTGCTTCTGAGCTCAGAGGGAGGAAATGGTGGTTTGCTGAGCAGAGAGGGTGTATACAGTTGTCCCTGGTAAGTGCAGCAAGCAGTTGTACCATCCGCAGTGAGTTTAAAGCAGTGGCAAAAAG
Organism: Heterocephalus glaber; assembly: GCF_053883595.1. Taxonomy (NCBI): domain Eukaryota; kingdom Metazoa; phylum Chordata; class Mammalia; order Rodentia; family Bathyergidae; genus Heterocephalus; species Heterocephalus glaber. The sequence goes on along the minus strand of NW_028258343.1, from coordinate 19,010,138 downwards.
GAACCAAAAGTCACTGTGCCTTTGATCCTACCATGTGCTGGGAATTCCAGCAAAGGCAGTGATAATACACGCTGTCTTCCCATCTAGCCTGAATGCCACTGAGAAGAACCTCAGTGTTGCCTCTACGGGAGTCTCGGGCAGCACAGCTTAGCCCTCAGCCAAGACTGGAGGGCACAGCAGCATCCCTCATCACTCCAGGATTGGTCAGAAAGAGGGTTTTAGCGCAATGTCTTCCAAAATACCCACCAGAGTCTCAGCCTCACCCCACTATGATCCCTGGAAAGCACAGGCAGTTGGTTATGAGAATTTGTGAGCTGGGATCAGGCCAGTGCACAAAGAACCCACTTCATTGTAAATGTGCTTATTTTATCTGACGCGAAGGTGCTTTGAGAAAAGAAGAAACAAATGGAAAGGGAGGGCAAATCCTAACACTTTCTGCAAGTCAGAGATTGGATCTGTGTGGGCTCTGAGAGAGGAGTTGATCTCTTACCCTGTGCTGGCAAAAGATTTAAAGTGAGAAGAGCAACTGCTCATTCCTGGGGATTTGGAGGCAGTCATTGGCTTAGACTTTGTCAATAGAAAGGGGTAACTAAGGTTCTGAACAACTCAAGACTTCTTCCTACTTGGCATGCTTACCAAACAAGACCAGAAGTTTTAAAACCTTCACAAGTTACCCAAGCAATTAGCATCCCACCATCTGATCAGTCATGGGCATGAGCTTGAGTGACCAAGCACATTATCTTCCCAAGCTCGCATTTTTACACCGCGTGATTTGATTCAGCATTGTACCTGAGAGCCATTTAAGGACTATGAATTACATTTTATGTGTTAAATGAAATTTTCACATGTGAAGCTTTTCTTCAGGAAGCTAGGAGTGAGAACAAGAGAAGTGAGAGGTTTTTTTAGCAGAGCTCTGTGCAGACCTGCACTGTCCAATACTGCAATTACACACCACATGTCACTATTTAAATTAATACACAATCAAGTTTAAAATTTAGCTAATTTTTATTTTAGAACAATTAAGGCTCAGATAGAAACTGAAAAAATATTACAGATGGTTCCCATGTGCCCTTTACCAGGTTTTCCCCAATAATAGCATCTTATGTAACCGTTCTACAATTACTAAATTGGCTGGTAAATTTTAGAATTATAGAAAATTGATGTTGATACAACACTATTAATAAAACTTATTTAAATTTTACCAGTTTTACCAGGTACTTTTGGGGAATATAGTGCTTTGAAATTTTATTGTAAATGTAGATTTTTGTACCCATGATTATAATCTAGATAAATTACCTCTTTAGAATCATACTTTCCTCAAATCATACCCCTTTGCAATCACTGACCTGTTTTTCATCAGTATAGTTTTACCATTTTAGAATGTTATATAAATATAGAATGTTATATATATAACATTTTTATGGGTGTTTTTTTAACCACACAGTGCAATGTTCTGGAAATCCATCAAGATTTTACACATGTGTTTTATTTTTTAATTAGTTAGTAGTACTCCATTATATGGACATGCAGTAATTTAATTATCTATTTGCTGAAGGATATTTAAGTTGCTTCCAGTTTTTGACTTTTACAAATAAAGCTACCATAAACATTCATCTTTAGATTTTGTGCTCATTTTCTTTTTTTTTTTTTTTTTTTTTGGTACCAGGGATCGAACTCGGGACCTTGCGCTTGCGAGGCAGGTGGCAGAACCACTGAGTTAAATCCCCAGCCCTTGTGCTCATTTTCTGACAAATGGTTTATTGATTACTCAGAGAAATTCTCAGGTGTGACTGTTTGTTTATCTATTTCTCCCTTCTGTTCTATTTTTGATTCATGTATTTTGAAGTTCTGTTGCTTGGTGCATACGTGTTGAGGTCTGTTATGTGTTCTTGTTAGTTGAGTCTTTTGACATTTCGTAGTGTCTTTCTTTGTCCTTGGTAAATTTCTTTCCTCTGAAGTCTATTCTGATTGCTGGCAATATAAACTGATTAGTGTTTGCAAAATGTATCTTTTTCCATTCTCATACTTTTAACTTGTCTATAATCTACTTGTAGTTGAAGTGAGTAAATCCATTTTGCTAATCTGTCTTCTAACTGGTGTGTTTCATGTATATACTTTAAAATAATAACATGTCAGAATTCAGGATCCTGTTTTATTATTTGTTGTTTGTTTATTCCTACTGTTATTTTTTTCTGTCTTCCTCTTCATGCCTTTCTGTGAGTTAAACATTTTTTAGAATTTCATTTTAGTTTACTTATAATGATTTTATTTCTCTTCAGATAGTTTATAATATACATTCTTTTCAGGGCCTGTTACTATTCCAAATGAGTACAGGTATTTTATCAGCACTTAAAACTCTTTTCCACCCCTTATAGAATATTATTGTCTTAAATGTCACTCCACATACATTGAAGAACACCCTAGACAATGTTACAAAATTTTGCTTTCAACTCTCAAGCATTTAAAACAAGAGGAAAATAATATTCCATTCTATTTTCTCATATATTATCATTTCCATTGTTATTTTTTGATGGTCCAAGTTAACCCTTTAACTTTTTTTTTTTTTTTTTTTTTTTTGAGGAATCGGAGATCGAACTCAGGACCTTGCACTTGCCAGGCAGGCGCTGGCGCCACTGAGCTAAACCTCTGGCCCCATCTTTTCTTTTGTGCCTGAAGAATTTTATTTGACAAATTCTCTTACTTTCCTTCATCTAAGAATATCTCTACTTCACCTGTATTCTTGAGAAATATTTCACTTTTGAATTGATAATTCTTTTTTTAATCTCTTGAAAAATTTTGTACCAGTTCCTTCTGTACTTTGTGAGGAGAAACTATTGTTTGAATCACTGATGCCTTCTAATTAAAGTTCAGTTTTTCTCTGCCTGCTTTCAAGATTTTTTTTTCTTTGCCTTTACTTTCTAGAAGCCCAATTATGAGATGTGTAGGTGTGGTTTGGGTTTATTTTGGTTTACTTGTTTGGAGTTTGTTGAATCTATTAAATATGTTGGCTTATATTTTCCACTAAATTTGGGATGTTTTCCATCATGATTTCCATATATATATATTCATTTAAATTTTAGAGAATATTGAGCTTCATTGTGGGATTTTTCACATGCAATGTAACATTTTGGTTATATCCACCCCCCCTTACTCTCTCTTATACCCCTTCCTCCCCCTCTTTTCCCTTGTCTAATAGCCTCCTTCTGCTTTCTTGTCATGGAGGGGGGGCTCGAATATTAGAAAACCAGGTGATACCTCCCTTTCTGATCTAGCTTATTTTACTTAAAATGATGATCTCCAAATGCATTCACTTTCCTGCAAATGACATAAATTCAATTTTCTTTCTGGCTGCTGAATAACACACACACACACACACACACACACAGCATTTTCTTTATACACTCATCTCTTGCCAGGGACCTATGTTGATTCCACAACATGGCTCTGGTAAATTGTCCCTCCATTAACATGGATGTGCAGGTATCTCTGTGATTTTCAGACTCTAATTTCTTTGGGTAGATTCCAAGGAGTCAGAGCATATAGTAATTCTAATTTTAGCTTTTTGAGGATCCTCCATATTATTTTCAAAGAAAACAGTTTTATTTGTATGTCAAAGACTAAGAAATGAAGACATAACAAGGTTACCAGGGCTGATGACTGGTCCCTGCCCCATCCAGGCTGCCCTGGCCCCACACCAGCGTTCTGGTGCCCGCCCACCTGGCTAAGCGCATGTCCAGCTGACAGAACTGCAGCTTACTCCCATTAGTCCTCCATGTCTGTCTTTTTTTCTTTTTCTTCTTTTCCTCTGGGCTAGGGACTGCTGTGCCGGTGCATGGCTCTTCCTCAGAAACTGGTTCTTCCTTAATGTGCTTCTTTTTATCCTTTTTCTTTTTCTTCTTCCCAGATGTCCCTTCTTCTACCACTAGCACTTTTTCATCTTCCTCTTCCTCCTCTTCCTCCTCAACTTTAATTTTAATCTTGGCTCTCTTTTTTTGCTTTCTTTTCAATCACTTCATCCTCTTTATCTACCTGTTCTATTTTGCGTTTTTTAGAACAGGTTGGAAGTGCTGAGTCACCAGAGCGATCGTAAGTTTTCGCTTCACTTTTGTGTTCATATTTTTCTGCTTTTGCTAATGCCTTTCCTGTTCCACTTATTTTTCTTATCCCTCTATCTTCCAAGCTTCTCAATCTGGCTTCTAATTTGGCTCTGTTTTCAACTCTCATCGCAGAACTGGAATCCTCCCCGAAAACATCATACAAATAGCCAAAACAGTTTTGCGTGCCAGCATTCGAGAAATCTTTCCTTTGTGTCTGAGACTTGTCTGGCCTACAAGGGAAGCATGATAAATGAGACCGTATTTAGGGGTATCTCGCTTAGATTTGAGGGCTCTAAAAAGTGCCTTTTCTGCCCCAAGAATCTGAACTGTAGAAGCTGCAATGCTTGGCCAAATTCAAAAGAGAACCTGCATGAGCAATCAGCCGTGCTCCAACTAACTCGCCAACCATGACTGTCACATTGGGTGCAATGGCCATCATTTGGCTTTGTAGATTCTCATACAGCTGGGTTCGATATTCAGAGATTTCAATCACTTGGGTGCAAAGACGTAGAATATTGCGACTATCTTCTTCAGAAACCTCAGCTCCCATAGATAACTCTGAAGCTGCTTTTACTTCAGGTTCAACTTTGTCTAGCAACAATTCAGAAAGTTTGGCTCCACATTATTTTCCATAGTGGGTGTAATAATTTACACGTTTGCCAACAGTGTAGAAGGGCTCCATTTTCCCTGTTTCTTCACCAGCATTTTTTGCTTTTTGCATTCTTCGTAGTAATCACTCTCATTATAGTTTTGATTTACATTCCCCTGATGTTTAAAGATATTGAAGATACTATTTTTTATATATTTATTGAAAATTTTTATTTCTTCCTTTGAAAAGTGTCTGTACAGTTTATTTGTGCATTTTTTATTAGATTAGCTGTCTTCTTGGAGTTCATTTTGTTTCATTTTTTGTATATTCTGGATTTTAGTTCCCTGTTGGAAGAGTCACTGGCAAAGATTCTCTCCCATTATATGGGCTGTCTCTTCGCTCTATTGACTGTTTCCTTGGTGGTGGAGAAGTTTAGAAAACTGATGCAATCCCATTTGACAATCCTTAGTCTTATTTCCTGAGCTATTGGAGTCCTATTCAGAAAGTCCTTGCTTGTGGCTCTATCTTGAAGTGTTTCCCTTATGTTTTCTATTAGAAGTTTCAAAGTTTCAGAACTTATATTTAGGTCTTTGCTCCTTAAATTGATTACTGTACAGGGAGAGGGGGAAAGATCTAGTTTAAATCTTCTACATACAGATAACACTTTTCCTGGCACTATTCTACAGAGGCTATCTTTTCTCCAATGTGCACTTTTGACTGCTTTGTCAAGAATGAGGTGGTGGTTTATTTGGGTTTTTCCATTGTGTTTCATTGGTATGTGTGTCTGGGTTTTTGCCAGTACTATGGGTTTTTTTGTTATCATAGCTCTGCAGTATATTGTGAAACGGGTATTGTGATCCTTTCAAATTTTTAAATTTTTTCAGGACTTATTCTTAGGCCCTCACTCTTTCATATCTCCTTCTCAGAATCCAATGACACAAATATTAGACTTTTTAAATCCCATTTTCCTGGGCTCATTCATTTTTAGAAATCTATTTTCTTGCTTCTGTTCAGATTAAATAATTTCTATTGACACACTGTCTCTTCAAATCCCTTTAACATCTCCATACAGCTATAGTGCCCCTAGTATTGTACTTCATTATTGATATTTTTCAGTCTCAAAAAGATCTCTTTTGTTTTCTCAATCTCTATTTCCTTGCTTAGGCTTTCTTTTTTCCATTAATTTCAAGAGTGTTTGCAACTGTTTGCTGGGGCATTTTTATAATAACTGCCTTTAAATTTTGTCATATCATTCCAACCTTTGTATCATCTTGATATTTGTATGCATTTATTATCCTTTCTCATTTGAGTTAAGATTTTCCTGGTCTTGGGTATAATGATAATTTTGGATTGACCCCTGATGTTAAGAAATGCTGTTATAATTTAAAATCTTATATTTTGGCACACAGTGAACCCTGAGCACATGCCTTTGCTCACTTTTGTGAACTGTGGTTTGAATGTCAACTCAGTTTCTGAAGCCTTTGCTATCTCAATCTGCCTCACCCATGTGCTCCTCCAAGTCCAGCCTGAATCCTGGGTGATATTACACACCATAGCTCAGATCTCAAAGTTTTTGTTCTATTGATTCTGGTTGGCTTCATGGAGGTGAGCCATTTTTTTCCAGCAAGTGGAGAGAAACAATCCAAGAATTTAATCATAAAGTTAAAAGGATCTGTTTCTCTAGGTTATCTCTCTTTGTAACCACTTCCCCTCAACTTGGCCTCTAGTTTGCTGTCATTGCTTAGTGCCACCCTAACCACATTTTAAGTCTTCAGTAGCTGTAAGTTGTAAGTGAATTCTGTACTGGACAGGGCAGACATAGGAAATTTCTGTCATTTCAGAAAGTTTGTATTATATAGGGCTGGTATAGACAACAATCTTCCTCTAAATTTTAAGTCACTCCTTCTTCTAAAGATGATAAACTGTAAAAAGAAACAAAAGTTATAAAAATAGATGAGGAAGGTGAAAAAGAAAGAAATATAAAACCTGAAGATACAGAAAAAGCAGTAATGAGAAAATATATCAGAAAGACACTGAATATATCCAAATGGACTAAGTCCAAGAGTCTAGACTCCAGTGTGGTGATGCACACCTGTAATCCTAGCACTTCGGCAGTCTGAAACAGGAGGATCACAAGTTTGAGCCCAGTATGGGCAACTTAGAGACTTAGTGAGACTCTGTGTCAAAAAAATAAAGCAAATAAAAAGTCAAAGTCTGGCTCCCAGGCAGCTCTCCCCACTTTTCTTGGTACTTTCATAGCTTTAATGCCAGAGACCAGAATTTCTTCTCAAAGTTATGTTTCTGAAGTAGTGGGTTTGGCCGTGACAATCGTTTTTTCTGCAGTAAAAATGATAAGTACAATCATAATTTTAGAGCACAAAAGCCACTTTAAACCAACGTGAAATTAAAATTCCACTTCAAAATAATGCAGACACAAAAGCTACAGATCAGGTTGTGGCGATGTCATCCTCCTTGGTGGTTTTAGTCTTGGGAAAGGTAACAAAAATCAAGACCCTGCAGGGGCTTCCGGTTCCTGGATCTTCACTCCCATCCAGGCCTTGGGGAAAACACACCCGCTGATGATGGGGTCAAGGAGGAAGGATCACGATCACAAGGCCTCTTTTCTTACACATCTTCCGTCTTGCAGACAGAAGGGAGAGAACTCAGATGTAGCCCTGAAGGCAGGTCAGGGTGTGAGGGCCCGCAGCAGAACCCAAGGCAGCTCACAGTATCAGGGTAGAGAAGAGAAAGTCTTCAGTCAGGGAACTGAAACTAAAGGGGTGAGATGTAGCAAAAGGACACACAGAGAGCAAGGAGGAGGTTGGGTTGATGGAGGCCAGGGCTTAGTTTCAGACTAACCTCAGTTCCTTTCTAGAGAATTCTTGTAAGGCTAGATATGATTGGGAGAAAAACAAAACAAACCTCTTTAGAGCAAGGCTAAGAGCTAAAAGAGATTCTCCTCATAGAATTTCCCAGACTGATGATCTTTCTTTCTTTCTTTTTTCCCTAGCACACAACTCAGAAAAAAATTACTCAAAAAAGTATTTTCTGGGTTTTTTGGGCTTTATACCAAAATTTTTCTGAAATTCTCAAATTTCACATCAATTCCTCTCTCTCTTTTTTATCAAATAAGGGGAACACCAAGTACTATAACTGACATATTATTGTAGATAGGTAAGTTAATTAGGTAGCTTCTTGGTAGTTAGACAGGGCCTCCCTTAAGGCACCAGCCCTCCAGGGCCCAACACAGCAAGCAGCCAACAGGGAGAACAATTGAGTCACATTCACTGGATAGCATTATAAAAAGAAGAGGCACTACTTCCCCTAGAGATAGACAGCAGTGATTGATATTCTACATGGGAAATTCCTTGTATGTGACTTGTTTTCTTGTTTGATCCGCATTTAATCAACATTACCTGGGTGACTGTACTTGTAATCTTATTGGTTGATCATGGTTTTGTCCCTCATGCCCATCTGGTAAATTTCCATGGGGTCTTACAGTTTTGTCCCACTTTGTACCTGCCTCACCACATGGCCTTGCTGTATAAAACATCTTTGAACTGTGGGGTGGGTGGGCGGGCAGCCCACTTTCCGGTTCCCCTCTGTCTCTCTTAGGCAGAAGCTTTCCTTCTCCCAATAAATTTTTCTGCTCTTAACCTCCATTGTTCCTAGAATTCATTCTTTGAATTTAGAGAACACAAACTCATGTTTCAGATATCTAGTAGGTTGCTTTTTTTTTCCCAGGGGAAAGCGTGAATGCAGTCCCCCACTACCACAAATTATGCAGTCAAGTTTCCCGCATTTGGGGAAATCGCAGGGGTCAGCACATCCGGAGTGCAATGGACGAGCCTCGCCCTGGGAAAACCACCTTCGTGATCATGGTATCTCCCCTGCCAGGTAAGTATCTAGTAGGTTTTAAAGTTACATCTCTTCCCCCTATATCAATATGTGTATTTTCACTGCCAACATCATATGTATTTTTTCACTGTTAATAAATACATTTACTTTTTATTTTATACAGAACACCCTGAAGTCTGTGCGCTGACTGGACAGTTTCCCAGGGGTTTACAGTGTGCCCATCTCGACAGCATAGTTCTGGGGTTTGGGATCCACACAAACAGAGACAAGAGTAACAAGGAAAAAGGGAGAAATAGCATCATATAGAAAGTAAAATGTAGTCTGATGATTCAAAGAGCAGATTTTCAATCTAAATATGACATAGGAAAAGGAACTATGGCTGCACAAAGTGAAAAGACACATTGGGCCACTATGAAACCGAATTATCATTTTGGTGTGCTTATTATCAAGCCATAATAAGACCCTAACCACCATTTCTAGGATGAATGTTCACTTTTCTAAAATGGTGCCAGCGTGTGGTGTAAGGGGTTAGACTGTGAGACACATGAAATCTGATACGAATTCCTGCCCTGTCATTTAGTAGCTCCATTAGCCTGGAAAAATGACATAAGCTCTCAGCTTTAATAAAATGAAAGCAATCCTAAGGCTTATCTTGCAGAGTCATTATTAGGATTAAATGAGATAGTGTGTGTAAGAAGCTTAGCGCAACATCTGGCACAAAGTTGGCACACAGTGAATGCCCCTTTCTTCCCTCTAACCTGTAATACCATCTCTCCCATTGGGCCTTCTCCAACATTTTTTGCTTCAACCATGCTGCTGACCAGTTGCCCTCTCGGCCTCTTGTCAGCTCCCTAATTTCTTAAATAAAAATCCAAATTTGTATAATCATAATGCATAAGTGCCCAGGGAAGTAATAGATCCAGTTCTTTGCTAGGTTTTTCTGTCTCCTCACTTGACTATTAGACCTCTCAGTGAACAGTTGATTCAAATTTACTTTATTGACTAACTCAGGGTTCTTGTTTATTTTATGGTGTTTCTCTTTCTTCCCAATTATTCGAACCCACAGAAAGAAGGCAAGGCCCCTAATAAAACAGGGCATGACATTTCAGTTTTCACAGGGGTCTCATTTGTGAATAGGGCATTCTTTTGTCTTGGGTTCGGCACATGGCACAAATGAAAAGAAGACGAGCAGAGTCCGAAAGTGTGAGCAGCTGGAGCTGATGGTCTAGAAGAATCTAAAGTTTGTTTGAGGATGTGTAAGGAGTAAACTGGGAAGCATCATTTTACACCCACGGGAAGGATTTACTGTTTTATAAATAGAATAAACCATCCTTAAGACTGGTCCTTTGAACTCCCTGAGTGCCTTTCAGCCATGAATTCCAGGACCCTCAGGATGGAGGTGTCATCTCCATTCATAGCTAAGACAAGAGATGCAAGAAGCGAGTTGCTCGAGACCCAGAGTAAGTCCTGATGAAGCTTAGCTCTAACCTTTGGGCTGCTCTTGCCCCACAGATATCTTTTGTGAAAGGAAGACAGTGGTTTCCACTGTGTGCCCAGGTAAGCACTAGGATACATCCCTGCCACCTGCTTGGACGAGCTGTTGAAGGTCTGCTTGCTTTGACTTGGGCAGGGTTTGCAGATGCTTATCCTGAGTGTCTCTGTTTGAAGTCTCATGTAGGCAGTGAGAGGGACTGGGTGGTCAGGGTCTCTCCCTGCTTGCTCACCACTTCATGTGCAGTCCCGCTGGGTGGTGACCCAGGAGGACGCGGCCGCACGGGGAGAGGTGGAGGATTGGTTGTCTTGCCATGGTCTTGGGGTGAGAGGACTGGGTCCAAAATGCAAAATGACAGAATGCTGATCAGGTCACTTCGGATCTACGCAAGAGACTCCCATGAACGTCCACAAACATCCACACAGAAGCACAAGAGTATGTTCTTAGAGACAAGAAACAGTGCTCCTTTCAGAAAAAGAAATAAACAGTGCAGGGCAAGTGCTCTGGACGAAGGGCGATGGAGGAAGGGAAGGCCAGGAATGGGGAATGACAAGCTAAGATGTAAATGGACTTCAAGAGATCAAAGGGAATACGCACCCAGGTGAGGGCAAGCCCCCCGGGCAAAAATATCACAGGAAAACCCTAGAGAATGAAACATCCCTAACTTCCAAATAGCAATTTGTGCCTATTTCATTATCTAGCATAGGTGGCAAAAATACAAAAGTAACTATGAATCTTTACTATAAAGGCCAACATTTGAACTATCAAGCCTTCAAGCCTGTTAGTTAGTGTTGTAATAATTAAGCTGTACTACCCAGGCAGGGGTCTGCATTATGACAGGTGCCTCTAGCACCTCACCTACATACAGGGCTACCTTTCGAGACAAATGTATAACCTCCACCCGAACAGCAGCAGCAGCTTGGGGGCTGGCAGTTCCCTCCCTATTTCTTCTTTCCTTCCTTTCAGTTTGTAAAATCTGGGAACCGGAAGTGGTATTTACTCCTGGGTGTGAATAGAACAATGATGGATTCTGAGGCTGCCCCCCATTCTCTCTGTTGACCATGGCAAGGAAGCATTCCCACAGGAATATTTACCAAGCGAGTGCTTTCAGTTCTGACTGTCCAAGGGGTTTTTCTCGCATGTGTGTTTTTTAAAGAATTGAGGGTGAACTGGCATTTTAGTTAACAGAGCAATAAGCCTCCCCGAGCTAGGCAAGGCCACATGATTCTGGTCCAGACAAACACATGGTTTTGGGACTGGTGAGATGAGAAGGCTGTGCACATGAAAATGCTTTCACAAAAGGGACCGTATCTGAAGACCATCTCGCTTGTGATTCTATATAACACCCAGTCGTGCCCTAGGACACTTTGTCTGTGTCACTACACAAACTGCAGGTTTGGGGTTTTAGTTTCATGTTATCAGGAAACAAGGAAACCAGCACTGTCTTACATAGAGCTTCTGCAGCACTTCAGCCCCTTTTGTCACCATGACCTTCCTTTTGGAGAAAGCGATACATGAAGCCAAGATTTCCAAGCTTGTTTAACAGTACTTTATGCTTCAACATGTAAACAGACAAAATACCATTTTAAAACCTGGTTTGAGGGCACACGCCCGTGATCTCAGTACGAGGGAGTCTGGGGAAAGAGAATCACAAGTTCAAGGCCAGGCTGAGTTACACTGCAAGACCCGGTCTCAAAAATCCAAAAGAAAAAATCATTTATCGGTGCATTTATGTTACATAATTAATTTATAACATTAACTTAGAATGAAATCAATCATTGAGTATCACTAATACTTTGACTTAGAAAATGATTGCAAATCAGCCTCAATATTTTATTTTGCTGTATTTTGGTGTACCACCCAGAAAAATCCTAAATCAACTATGCAAGTCTTCACAAATGGCAGAACTATCGAACAGCCTTCCTTGCAATCTCTACATACTTTTCAATTAAGGAGATTTCTTTAATGTAAGCAGACACATTTCTTCACAAAAACTGAATCATCAACAGTGTGCCCCAGTTGCACCTTTTCTCTCATAAACATGAAAGGTGAAGTATTCAGAATTTACAGTAAGTGTGACAAACCCTCTTTAGTAAGATAGCTTGCTGCTTATTCTTTGTACAACTGTGCGGTTGCACTAGGAACTGAACACGCTCTGAATAGACTCCTGGGCTTGACCTCCTGTCTAATCAAGTGCATTATTCTTGTATCACTTGGACAATTTCACCTGGACATAGGAGCAGTCGCAAACTTGTAAAACACACTCAAGCACCATTACATTCCTAACCAATGACAAGATTAACAGAAGTAAGGATATTTTCAGAGAAGCTGTATTCTGAGTCTATACAAAACCAAATGAATGTGATGGCACAAGTAAAGGCAAGAAGTTAAAATTGAGTATGTAGACATTGAGGCCACTTCTATTGTTTTATAAAAGACCATTGAAGTAAGGCCTGGAAGAGAGCTCAGGTTAAACACTGGAGGCTCCAGAAGCACATTGCAGAATTCCTCTCACGTCTGGCAGAGCGTCCGACAAAGCAAAGGTCATAAATATTTGTTGAATGGATAATGGATTTTAGTTCCAAACTTCACTGGCCTGATCTAGCAAAGGTTTCTCAAGACTCCCTCAGCCTCAAAGAGGGCAGGGCAGAAAATTAAGTCGTTCTGCACTGTTATCTACCCTCACTACTTAGCCATCTTAAAAGCTGATTTTTCATGACCACTTTGCAATGGAGAGGCTGACATGGGTAACAGAAGGTCTGTGAAAGACACGGTAATCCCAGTGTTGTAGCTCAAACACCAAGAAAAACCACACCTATTGGGGTCTGTTAACGGCGTGGAATTACAGTTCAGAGTCTGGACTGCAGACCGGCCCTCCCCCCACGCCATTTCCCGCCCCCCAACTGTCTTTTTACCTCTTCCCTCCCATCACCCCCAAAAACTCACAGCATCACATAAACTCAAAGCCTGGCTGGATATTCTAGATTTGATCAGATAAAACCATCGTGGTTAGCTACACTTGACCACACACAAAGGATTGAAATAACAATTTCTATTATATATAGTCTATGTGTCCTGTTAAAAAAATGACATAGGGCCGGGGATTTAGCTCAGTGGTTCTGCTGGCTGCTGCACAAGCACAAGGACCCAAGTTCGATCCCCGGTACCCCCCTCCCCCCCAAAAAAGACATAAATGCATAATATAGCTCCACATTACATGTGTACATAAGTTTTGGAAGGCTTGACCTGAAGTCCCTTTTTTATTCTACAGTAAGCGAACTCTCCTGTTCAGAAATGAACAGTACTCTTCCCTCTGTAACTTTGTTTTTAGAAAGTTGCTTGAAAGTGTTAGTTCTCTTTCACCTAGAAAATGGAGAGTGGAGGAGCCAAATAAACAGAGCATTAAAACGGCCCTGCTGATAATTGTGCTAACTCCCTGAAAATGTTCTCTGTTGCATAAATAAGACTGGAGACAATAGTCAAGGCTCAGGGTTTCCCCCGCACACAATGTAGGCTTTGTACGGTGGATGTTTTCCTTGGAGTTCTTTCTCCTTGATAGAGTGGTAACAAAAGTAGAGCTTTCCCACTCGGCTCCTGGGCCATGGGCTTTGAATCTATTGAGGGCAACCCTGCCTTATCTAAGCCTCTTACATGGGCCACTGAGAAGGGAGGCTTCAGCTTCACTGGTCCCCGGGCAGGGAAGAGGGGTGGCAGGGACAGGGGATCTGAAGGCATCTGACAGCTTTGCCTAAGGCCAAATGTTTATCCCTGTTTATGGCCTATCCCTCTTGCTTTATGATTCCCATGGCTGATGTTATTTTTTATAGCACGTCTGACTGTCTGGGAAGCAGCCACGTTCTTCCAAGCTTTGGAAAGCAAAGGGAAGGGTGAGCACCATGGGCCCTGCTCTCTGCAGAGGGTTTCTTCTCTTTAGAGTTGACTAGCAGATTAGCTCTGTGTGTGCTTGCATCCACCCAAGCACACATATGCGGTACAGACAAGGTGGGAGCTTTCTGAATGGACACATTAATTGAAATAATTCAAGCTTTTTATTTGTATGCATTCACAACTTCTTTGATAGGTTGTCCAATTTATACTGATTTTTAATAATTAGTTGCATTAATAGGTGGGGAGGGGCACATTGTGTTTGAATTTTTTTTTAAACCCTATGGAAAATACCAAAAATACCTGTGATCTACTTTTGCCATTTAGTACAAAAAGAAAAAAAGAAACTCCCAAGCAGAGTTTAATTTTAAAGAGGATGCAGGGTATCTTTTAAAAAGATTTTCTTCATCATCTGGATTAATCCTGACTTTCAACTTCAGATAAGAAATGGGGTATCCCACAAGGAGGATTTGTAGCATGTAGGGGAAATTTTGCCAACCAGGAAAGGCTCCCAGGGTCTTAGTTATTAAAGTTACATTTATTGGTGATTATGTCAATTTCCTGTATGAAATGAAACTTCAAAACAAATACTTGAAAAAATCAAGAGAAGTCAAGTGAAAGGCCTGATTTTTTAAAACGTAGAAGAAGTGACCATTTTCAAAATGCCTCATATGCCTTGGAGGATTAAATAAACTGAAAAGGAGAGCTTGTCACTGACCCCTGACAAACACTGATGCAGTTGTAGCCACACACACACAATTCACAAAGAATTATAGCCTAAGTGCCCGAGATGTAAGCTTTAATCCCATCAATGGGCTCTTGGGACCAAGTAACTAGAGTTTGAGTTGCCAGAGTCATCTGTAGACTTTCTGGATGGTGAATTCCATATAATTCACTGCAGCCCTTTGTAATCCGTTAGGATGTGTGCGACACCTTGCAGAAGGGAATCACTTAGCCATCTGCCTCGCACACCGGAAACTTCAACTAGAAAAGAATGAGAATCCCTTAAGGAGAAGAAAAGCTAGAAGTTGGCTCCACCTTCCATGTACATAGCGCAGACCCTGCACTGTGATAGGTCGGAACCCTAGCACCAAGCAGCTGTACCAGCCATTCCACATCCAGGATAAGGGATCGTTCCACTGTAAATGAGCCAAGTGTCTATCTGTGCCTGGAGTTTTCAGTTTCAGTAGAATAAATATTGACATTAATAGCAACTATACCAAGCCTTGTGCAAGCACACAAACAGCTTTCCTGTTAAAGAGTTCAGTGATAACCGAAATTAAACATTCCAGATGGAGCCCAAATCCCGCCCCACCAAAATGTGCACTCATTCATTTGGAGGGGTTTGAAAACCATCAGATCACACTGGTATGATAGGAAGCTAGTTAGCTGAATTTTTCCATTTCTCATGTGCTTCTTCTGGCTTTACACACACACTGTGAGCCTTTGAGCCATACTAATAGCAAAATTGAAACAAAATGATCCTCCAACTTTACACAGAGCCACTATACACACCGAAAGTTCATTCCTTCTTCCACATGAGCACACCTGAACGTGAGCTAGATACAACTTGGCATCAGCAAATTGTGAGTCGTGATTCACTGGCTGACAGTGCGTCAGAGAGGGGTTATCCTCTGCTCCCTCTCCAAGAAAAAAAAATTCGGATTAATAAGGAACTGGTTTCTGTTGAGGCCTTCCTCATCCTTAACAGTTCCACTGCCTTTTAAAATGTCAGTCTCCCTCCAAGCTACTGCAGTGTCACAGCAGCCTGGGAAACCACATTTCCCTAACCAAGCTTGCTCGCCAAAATCAGGGTCCATGGAGACGCCTTGGTAAATCTGGTCTGCCCCCGTCTTTGGAAGGCTATTCCATGCAACTCCCAGAACTGGTCACCGGGAGGCAAAGCCCCAGGGGTCCAGATGGCTTGCAGGTTGCAAACGCAGCCCTGGCTTTGCCCCGCCTGTTCCTTTATCCTTTCGTTCCTATGCCTGTCCGGAGGGGCTTGCCTACATCCCTTCTTCTTGCATCCGCTTTACATAGACCCACTTCTCCAAGGTATTTTCCTCTGCCTGGAGTTCTCAACGTCACCAGAAAGGTCTTCGCTGACCACCTGACAGAGCCTAACCCCTCGAGCCTGCTCTCCCTATCTGTTTAACGCTGCGCTATTCTTCTTCAGAGCTCTTCGTTTATCGACTGCTGACCTCTTCTTCCCCCAGAATGTCAGCTACCTGGGGACAACAAGCCTTTGCTCTTTTTGCTCCATGCCGTGTCCCCCGATCCTGGAACAACGCCTGGCACAGTACGCCCTAGGCAGATATGTGTTTTTAAGATGCATAAATAAATGTTAAGAAGCTTTTGTTTGGAGTTTCAGAAAGGGATCGGCCACTTTTGGAACTTTCATAGTGTGTTGCCCTCAAACTCTGTGTGTGACCCAGAGGCCTGACATTAAAATATAAGATCTGGGTGGAGGAAGTCAGGGTTGGTCAGCACCTGGTGAAGCGATAAAACCCACACTAACTGTGGCTGGGTCACAGGTTTAAAGTCCTGGATCTTCATGCAAAGTCTTCTAGAGGATGGCTTTGCCTGGCTTTCTCCATCTCTCTCTCCCTTTCTCTCTCAACACATACATTCTCAAGAAAACTGTTACTTTCCACCAGATGCATTCATCCCTGCCACTGTGCTCTTCTATGATATTTTATCTGCCCAAAAGTTCTTCCCACCCCTCCCATCCTTCCCAGCATCTTTGATGCCAGCACCCAGCTCCACTTGTCTCCCTGCAGCTCTTCCGGTCATGCCCAGCATCAGGATCCCCACAAGCTCATGGTTCTAAGTTGCCTTCTGCATTGCAATAACACTTTCTACTTTGTGTTTGGAAGTTTTGTTTGCTTCCCTTTGTCTGTTGTTTTGTTTTATAGCTTTGGTAGTAGACCAAGCAGAAGTTCGCATTGTTATCATATACCTGTGCACCCAGCTCCCCAGTGCAAAGTGTCCCTTTCTCCCAGCGATTCTCAGACACAGCCCACTTCCGAGGCGGGCAGAAGGGCAGGGGTAGTAAGCCCTGACTCTAGAGGAGAAGGCAGAAGGTCTACAACAGGCCCCCTTCTTGTACCCCAACCTGCAACCTCTGCCCCAGGCACCTTCCCTTGAGATTCACCACCCTGTTCTAGAACAGAGCTGTTCTATGTGTTCTATGTGGACTCAGCCTCATGTTGTCCAGTGGTGCCTTGAATTTACTGGGCACAACAGTGTCTGAGGAACAATCGAATGCATTTTTGGGAGAGCTTTCTGTTCCCTGTACTCAACACATCCCTTCTCCCAGGTTCAGCACACATCCTCAAAGCAGGCTGTAAAACACCTCCATGCTTAACCCTTATCCAGCTGTAGCCTCCCACACCCTCTGACCAGGCATTTATCTCGGGCTGAAAGGCCATTTGCCCACTGATCAAAGGCTGTGGGAATGGGTGGCAGGCACAGCTGGGCTCAGATCCTGCCCACGCCCTTCCTGTTTGTAGCCGCCCACCCCAGGGGCTATTATGTGTCTTTGCAGACACTGTGGGCTAAGCTGCAGCCCCTTGCCCTGGAGCCTGCTTTCAGCATCTCATTGTCCTGGGCGGCACCGATAGCAGACCAGACGCCCCTTCCCCTTTCCTGGGACACAGATAAGGCAGTGAAAACAGGTCTCTATTTTCCTGCACAAAAGCTGACTTAGGAGAATGGGGTGGAGCAAGAGTGATAACCAGCAGAATTTGCTGCCTTCTGCAAAGAAATGTGGTGAGGAGGGCATGCGGGGAGACTTAAGCTTTGAGGCTTTGCTGTGGGCTGCAGAAGCCGGGCGGCTTCTGATCACAGTGCCCCTCTCCAGGCTCAAAGCTGTGTCATTTCTGAAAGGGAAGTCACGATTCTCAGGCCAGAGGGTCACAGGAGAGGCTCCTGAGGTGGCCTGGGCTGGCAGGGAGCCTCTCATGTGACACGCTTGCACAGTTACCAGAGTGTAGCTTGCAGGTTGGAGTCGAGGCACTGGAGGTGGGTGAGCACACCTATCTGCCCCAGGGATGGGATCCAACTGGGGATCCATCCCAGGCTGCTTTCTTCAGCAGGGGGCTGTCCGCATGGGGAGCTCTGTGGACCTCCCAAGCTCTCAGTTTGGTCCAAGTGTCGCTGGTCCGGGGCTCCTTGAATAACCAGTCTGGAATGTCCACGATATCATGCAGGAGAAATCCTCCAAGACGTAGTGGGTGTTTGGAAAATGCAGAGCTGAAAAGAACAAAGTGAAAAGCTAGAGGATGCCCAGACCATCTGGAAGGAAGAAGGTGGGAGGAGAGAAATGACTCAAAAAGGTTTCTTGAAGGAGAAGAGAGTCCTCACAGGAGAGCTGGGCTCCTGATCCAGCACCTGCCCTGGAATCTGATGCCAATGATGGAAATCCACAGGCCTTGTTTTCCTTCTCAGAAAATTAGGAACATTTCCTGGGCCCGATTCAAGGAAATTAACTGGTCTGAGGTGGAGTCGAAACATTGGTACTGCTTATCAATTTTTATTTCCCCACACAGGTGCTTGCTATTGCAGCCCAGGCCGGCCTGAACTCACAAAGTTGCTCAAGCTGAGCTCGAACTTTCGACCCTCCGGCCTCATCCGCTCCAGTCGTGGGGTAACAGGCATGCACCTCCACACTAGGCTTTGGTACTGCTTTGTAAAGCACCCCAAATGTACAGTTAAATTGAGAGTCAGCAACAAGGCTATCTCTGAGGTATGCACTAGTCCTTAATTGTATGACATTGTAGTGTAGGGTCAGAGTTTCTTACCTATCTCTCTATTTTTTCAGTGCTGGAGATCAAACCCAGAGCCTTACACACCTTGGGCAAGTGGTTTACCACTGAGCTCACTCTCTGCCCTGGGTGGAAGTTTCTTTACCACTCCCTGCCTCTCCTGTATCTGAAGACTTGATTCAGAGCTGCACTCTAGCCCCAGGTCTTTCTGGAATTGTGAGGGAAGGAGTCAGCTCCTTGGGACATAGAGCAGGTGACAGGGTATGGACTCAATCCCAGGGGTCCAATCTCACAATCCCTGGGAGCTTGGAGGACCCTTGGAGGATGAAAGCAGAACCATGAGCTTAAGTTGCCCAAGAGAAATAGAAGCCTCCAGAGAACCAGCAGCAGTGAGAGGAAGAGGACATGGAAGACGAGCAGCCCTGAGCAGGCAGTGGAGACCGGAGCCTCCTTCCGTGAGCTGGCCGGTACCGAGCAAGGGCAGCCCCCGCCCCAGACCCGCTTGAGCCCGCTCTACTTTCTTGAGAAACCCATCATGCCTGTGCGTGTCCCGCTCTCTTAGACTTTTGCTTCTGAAATTTCTATCTAAATCACTCTTATGACCTCTCTGTTCCCCTGTCTGCTTCCTTGCTTTCAGGTCTGAGTTTCCAGAATCCATATTCAGGCTATTACTCAGGAGGCACTCATTTTTCCCATTGGGAGACTTGTGGCATCCACCGCAGGCCTCGCCAACTGTCAAGTGTTTTTAAAACCAAGCACACACCTGGACAAACAGAAGAGCAACAAGCAGCATGGCATCAGTCAAACACCATGCATCTCATACAAAGGGAGTATCAGACAATAAAAGCAAAAGATCAATATAATCCCATCAACTTAGTTCTTCAAAATGATACCTCAGAGTTGAAAAGGGTTTTATTAGCCATATAGGTCAAACTTCTGAAGGAAGCTCCCTTCAGCATCTTTGGGATACAACCACCCAGCATCTGCCAAAACATTCAGGTGTTCCCTCTCTCGGGCACCCCATTGCAATTTCACCTTAATTAAAATCTGAGGGAAGTCAAATACCAAATTTGAAGCATCATGTGTAATAGTAAAGCCCTGAAGAAAACAACAACCAATGGCATAAAAAGAGGAAAAACAAACGAAGGAAATTTGTAGAATAAGAAACAGTGGTTGAAGATGTTTATTGCCCCCTATGATCACTTTAAAGAACATACATTCATGTGGTCTCCGTACATCCCATGTAGCAGAGCTGGGAGGGTAGATTCCCATTCAGCAGCTTCTGCTACTGGACAAAGAATTGATTTAACCCTTTTCCCAATGAGACTGTTTTTTTAATAAGGAATTTATTCTTTCAAGCACTAGTTCTTTGTGTTATTTGTGTTCTTATTGCTTAAGTGGTATGACTAAGCAGGACACATTTTAGTTATCTCTGTTTCCCCCAACTCCTAGGCTTGTATGAAAACTGACGTAAATATTCACAAATACTTGTAGCAATTGTTAAGCCATACCAATGGTGCAAAACCAATGGGCAAACCACATATACAATGAAATATAATTTACTAAGTGACATAGGATACAAATAATATGAGAAGATCTTATTCCAGATCTGACTCTTACTCTAGGTAAATGATTTGATAGAGAAAGAAAAAATATAAGGAATTTGCACTTCGGGGTTTGTTCTAAGTGTTAATGTGTAGGCTTGTCTCCCTCAACCTAAAAATGTTGTTGTGTTAGTTTTTTTATTAATCAAGGAAATGGTATCTTCTACACACTTGAATTTTCAGTATAAATCAAGACAGGTTTATTTTTGGGTGTAATGTGTACACGTAGTACTCAGAATGTTGTATTTTCCAGGATTGGAAAGAAAAAAAATAATAATAACAGCAACCATGTACTGGGCACTCCCTAGGATGGGCTCAGAGCTGGACATAAATTATCCAATCTAAAGAAATAGGATCAATTTCCTCTGAAGCCATTTCCCAAGTGCCAGATAATTGGAGCCTTCATCCAGCTAGCCTGCCAGAGGCATCACATTTGTGTAGCACTTTAAACTTCTCAGAGTTCTTTCATATCTATAATCTGTTGAAAATCCTATGTTGTGACAGATTCTGATAAAAACTAAAAGTATTGGGTAGAACTGCCTAAGGACAATCAAAGTGAGGGTAGCAGAGTTAAAATAGAAGCTGCGTCCTCGTCTGTCTCCTACTCTTCTTTATAGAATGAGAAAAACTCACAGGTGCTTTTATAGTTTTCTCCTAGTCTCCAAATCTCTGCCCTATAGCCTTACCCCAGAATTAAGAGGCTGTCTACTATGCTGACTGCCAGAGTATTGAGAAATAATTTAAAATCAATCCCAGGTTCACTTCCACCTTCAGGTGTCCAGAGACAGGACCTGATTTTAGAAATTCACTTCAATTCAACCAAACTAGGCATCACTGCACGTGCTCTAGGAGTCTGACAGATAAATGAGCTGAAGCTCCTAGGAATCCTGTGTTTTTTAGAAGGATGAAGGAAAGAGATTATTCCGCCTGCAGAAACAAGGAAGCCATCGAGAAGGGTAGCTGATGTGAGCAGCATAGGCAACGCCAGGTTTACAGCGCAATGAAGGAAAGAGCTTTTTGCAGAGCTGTATTATGCAGGCAAACTATGCATTTTGAGAACTGTCACAGAAAGTTGTATCCTGAGGAAGACGCATCATTTATTTGCTTCCTTCAGTTGATTTGTTATGCCTGTCTACTGCTTAGCTCAGACTAGAGTTAATATATTTTTTGTTTTCTTAAGCAATTCAATATACAAATAAGGACC
The DNA here is from genome assembly GCF_053883595.1 of Heterocephalus glaber. Taxonomy (NCBI): domain Eukaryota; kingdom Metazoa; phylum Chordata; class Mammalia; order Rodentia; family Bathyergidae; genus Heterocephalus; species Heterocephalus glaber. Next base: position 18,988,643 of record NW_028258343.1, on the reverse strand, counting down.
TATTTTTAAAAAATCAACACTGCTAAAAATGTACCACACTAAAGACTATTTATTGAATGTACTCATAACTCTGCATCCATTCCATGCCCACACAAACTTTGTAATTTAATCACAGGGCCACACGTTGTATAACCGATCATGTGATTCACTGGGTCTCCAATGGCAGTTTTTTCCCCAGTTCTACCTGTCTCACATCAACTTTCAAGTCGTCTAGCTGCTCCTTGGGCTGAGGTCTCTTTCCTGCCCCACCATGTGCTGAGGCTGGGCACATGTGTCTGCTCGGTACTGAGGACCACGGTGGTTGATCTTGATAGGCACCTTGACTGGACTGGGAGTCACTAAAGACACTGGTAAAGCACACTTCCTGGTATGTCTGTAAGGGAGTCTGTGAGAAATGATTCCCACATGGGACAGCAAACTCAGGGGGACACCTTCCCTGAAGGGTGGAGGGCACAATGGAACAAACACGGAAGAAGGAGGAGGAAGCCCAGGAGCCCAGGCCCAGTCCCCCTCCCTCTGCTTCCTGTCCGCCCCAAGGTGAGCAGCTTTCTTCCTCCTTGCTCTTCAGCCATTAGTTTTCTACTTCTCCACAGGCTTCAAAACAGTAGAGCCAGCTGACCTTGGATTGAAACTTCTGCAACATGAGCCAAGATAAACCTTTCCTCCTTAAAGTTTTGTTCTCTGGTATTTTACCACAGTGACAAAAAGCTGACTAACACAAGGACCCTCTGTAAAATTCTGCTTCCTCCTCAAGGGCCCATGGGGAAGGGTGTTGGAGTATGAGGTAGGCCTCTCCTCGGCTCACTGCCTTGTCTCTCATTTTCTCTGTAACCTGACTATGCAGTGTGCACTTATAGGTCTCTTTGAATACTCAGGCAAAATTACAGGGAATCACAAAATAAAAAGGAAAAAATCCCCAACTACATATATGCTAGACATGACTCTGTCAGAGCTTAAGGAGAGGTTCTCCCAAAACTGAAACCCTTCATCAGGAAATAACCCTGACAGGTTCTGAATCACAACCTCCAGGCCTCAACTAGCCTTCCTTTCACTCTGAGAGCATCATCTTGAAGGCGCTATCTGGCTTTTGGAAAAAAAAAAAAGTTTCCATTAATATCACAAGGAGAAAATAGCAGTAGCCCCCCCCCTCCACCCCGCCAGGTGTCACATATAAACAATACGTCGTCTTTATTGGCGGTGGTTGTGGTGTAAAGGCAGCTGTGATCCAAGGGCCTCTCTAGCCACTACTTCAGCCAGGCCCCCCTGACTGGGTTGCTTCCACGGGCAGGGCCAGGGTGGGGGAATGATGCAGATTCAGGATCTGCCAGACAGTGGCTCCACCCCTAACACACCTCCTCCAGACGCCCGGGAAGTGGGCAGGACAGTTTGCTAGTGCCCAGCCAGGCCCTTCCTGCCCCCTTGTTTAGAACTTGTGGAAGGAAAGGCAAGAGGGTGGCACAAGTGGCCAGGAAGGGTCGCCAAAGAAGGATCAGCACCCGAAGCCCAAGGAAAAAGCGAGATCTCTACCTCGGGGCGAGAATCCAGCTGTGACTCTCACTCTGACACATGGCAGTGCTCCTTTGCTGAGTGCCTGTCAGGTACAGACCCGGTGCTGAGGCCCTGGCTCACAGCCTGGCCAGACAAGTAGTGATCTAGAGCCCACTCAAAAGCAGGTTTCCCCTAGGCACTACAGGATGCAGGTGAGGGTGACTGAGGCGGGGACTCGTGCCGGAGAAGCCAGCGTGGCACATGGATCAGGCAGGAGGCGAGGCAGGCAAGCTTTGGGCAAGAGAGAAGAGCTGAGCGTGCAATTCCACCGGGCAGGAGCTGCCCCTCGGCATGCAGGCCGGGTGCTCCATGCTGTGTTGCTGGGGGTGGCACGGGGGATGGAACCCACCAAGCAGCTTGCTCCTGGCTGTCCCAGGGCAGGAGATGGCCAAGCCAGGGGGCTGGAATCTTCTGCCTCTTTCTTGGCCCTCTGCTGCCAGACCCTGCAGAGGCCCCGTGTCCCCAAGGTGCACAGGTGCTGAGGCCCCCGCCCTGCCCCTCCTGCGGTCCCCTATGTTGACCCCACTCTCCCATGGCCTGGGGCTGCTCTCTGGGGTTCACCTTTGTTTTCCCAGTCTGGTCCTCCCTGAGCTTGTTTGTGTAAGAAACCCTCTCTCCCCTCTGGGTTTCCTGTGTCTCTGTTGCTTCCTCCCTTCGCCATTCTACACGGTGGCACCGAGAGCCATTGTTTTCCTTTCTAACCACAATCTTAGTCCCTGGGAAGGGCAAGTAGGTACGGACGTGGCGGCAGACAGGTCTGCAGGGCGGCTCAGACTATCACAGGCCTGGTGGGAGGGTGTCTGCCTGTCAGCTCGGGAAGGAAGGAACAGTATCAGGAGACAGCTTCTTGCCAGTTAATCCTGGGACGCTGTCTGAACGGAGCCATGTTCGCAGGCGTCCGGGCAGGCTGGTCTGAAAGTGCCGATAACCGTCTTTGCCAAGGAAGCTAGGACTGTCCATTTGCCCTCTGACTTTTTGACACGTTCTCACTGCTTCACACTGAATAATTGATCAAGCGTTATGTATTAAGGAGCTCAACAAAAATCCCAAAGCCACGTGCAGAACACATACATAACATAGCTATTTCGAAATGGGTTTCCTTGTGGTTTCCATCCAGTCCTCCAACTGCTAGCCCTCTTGATCCACACCCACCACTCAGGCAGCCGCACTGCAGTGGAAGATAAACTACTTAGGGTTTCTCTGGGTAGCACTCGAATCAGACAGGTTCTCACAGAAGTTCCGATCCTGGGTTGTTTTTCCGAACACAGGGAGAAAGAACTGGAAAGGTAGCCAGTCTGGACAAAGACAAATGTGATGCCTTGTTATTTACCACCAAAAGGCCAATGTCTGGTCCAAGCATTAATTTCCAGATGCAGAAAGGAGGAGCAAGGGGTCCAGATCCCACTGAAGGACTCAGTGGATAAATCGTGGGCTTTGCTGGCAACCCCAGGGCCTTGCATGTGTGCACCTATGATGACAAAGTGCACAATTTAACATGCGACTTCCACATTTGTTTTGTGACTGTCACCTAGCGGAAGTTGGCGGTTCTGCTGTGGTAGCATTTGTTCCGAAAAACTCTCACAGCGGCGTTTGCTGTTCCTTTCCCCCTCACACTCTTCCTGCCGGTTCTGACACCATGGATCATCATCAAAGAGATTTTGTTTCCTTCCGATTTTGAAAGGCAACGTGGTCACCAGGAACATGTCAACTTCTGGGTTTTTGTTAGAGAAGCAGAAACTTAGGAAGCACAAATGTGGTAGAAACAGACCACATGCCCTTATTTCAAATAAAGTGGTGCTATTTGTTGAAGGTTATAAGCATGTCTAGTGCCACCCCCTCCGCAAAGCTCCTGATTTGGAGACAGGATTTAAACATGAATCCGTCACCATTTACATTTTAGGAATATAATGGACCCTGTAACTTAGGAATGGAGCAAACTCGAGTTTGCCGAATTCTTCACAAGGATCCTACAGCCAGGAACCCCCATCCCTTTGGCATCAGATGCATAAAAGTCACTTTACACAAGGTATTAAGAATAGCCAGAGATTCTTCCTTTAAAAAATCTTTCCCAGATCCATTTATTGCTGGAATTAAATTTTTGCTCTTGCATTTTAAATGAACTCTAGAACATACTGATACATTTGAGGATGAAATGATTTCTGAGTTCCACTTTAAAATGGGAAGAGGCAAACTGGTGGAGGTAGATGTGAAGGAAGACTCGGCCAGGATCAGTAACACCTGGGACTGAGGTGCAGGGACATTTGCTACAGCGTTGTCTACTTTTGCTTTTCTACTTTGCCACCATTCAGTAATAACTTCCAAAATAAGAAATGACAGTGAGAGACAAACGTGAGTGTGTTTTCCTCTGTAAGGACCTATTACCGTTTCTTCGTTCAGTTTCTCGCATCAAGTGACACTTTCTAAACATGGCATTCTGGAACTATCTTCTGACAGGGGTCAGAAGTGTCAGAACGGAATACAAAACTCTGAGCAGATTTGTCCTTTTTCAGATATCCAGGGAAGGAAATGGAAATCCCAGAACTGTGTGCAGATGACCTGACATTATTAAAGCAGTTACTGGTCCGGTCGAAACAATTTCCAACTCAGATTTTCAACTTCCTCATTTGCAGGCTCTTCCTTCAAAGAAAGATCGTACATCACTGCCTAGTGATCTACGGTAACAGCATCAGCTATTTTTGAATCAGCTATTTGCCTCGCTTTAACTATCACTGGGTAGAAGATTTATAGGGAAAATCTGAGAAATGATAGTACTGGTCAGTAAACCTAGTAAAGTGTCTTTCTACCTCTGACAAATATGACACAAGAGAACCAAAAAGTTGCAAAATTAGCTGGATGGGGTGGTGCAGGATCATCTAGGGTAAGTTAGGGGAGTCAGGACCAGCCTGAACTACATAGTGGAAGCCCTGTTTCAGAGGGAAGAAAGAAAGAAAGAAAGAGAGAGAGAGAGAGAGAGAGAGAGAGAGAGAGGAGAAGGAAGGAAGGAAGGAAGGGGAAGGAAAGGGAAGGGAAAGGAAAGGAAGGAAGGAAGGAAGGAAGGGGAAGGGAAGGGAAGGGAAAGGAAAGGAAGGAAGGAAGGAAGGAAGGAAGGGGAAGGGAAGGGAAAGGAAAGGAAAGGAAGGAAGGAAAGAAGGAAAGAAGGAAGGAAGGGAAAGGAAAGGAAAGGAAGGAAGGAAGGGAGAGAGAGAAAGGAAGAAAGAGAGAAAAGAATGTTCCAGAATTTGCTTCATGAAGAGGAGGGCCATTAGGAAGCAGTAAATCCCCCTCAGGTGTAAAAATTGAAAGGCCGCTTGACTTTCTCCTCTCTGTCTCTGCCCCGCTCCCCCATTCACAGTGGTAGGGATTGAACCCAGGGCTTTGGGCATGCTGGACCCCAGCAGGATGTTACCACTGAGCTCCATGCCCAATCCTTTTTATTTTCTAAATTCTGACCCAGGGTCCCGCTAAGTTCCCCGGGCTGACTTTGAATGTGTGGTTCTCCTGCCTCGCCCTCCTGAGCCACTGGGATCCCATTCTTGATCGGTGCAATTCTTTGTTTTCTGAGGCGACAGGCAGGCAGCGGGGCACTGGGCCCCTTCCTGGTGCTGAGTCCGTGCAGTCAGGACGGTCCCACCACAGGATGCACAGTCGCTATCACAGGGTCTCCTTCCCAGCAGCTCCATTTCCTTCAATTAATCTGTTTCACCCAAGTCATACGCATGGATAAGGCGGCCTTGGGGCATTTTTTTCTTCCTTTCAATTTGTTTTCCTTTTCAAGCTGTCTGGTGACAAGACCCCTCCGAAGCCAAAGCCAGCACTGCAAAGTGAGCCCTGAGCACCCTGGCCCGCGGCAGGTGACCAGTTTCAATAGTCCATCCAGAGAGGGCGAAGACCACAGCCCAGCTTTGTACTTACACTGAACATCCACGGTTTTTAGGGCTCGCCCTCCCAGAGAAGGCCCAACAACCAGCCTCTGGCTTCTTGGGGGCCATACCCCCCTTTGGCGTGTGCGGTATTTATATTTCAGCCCCTTAGGGAGACAGGCTGTCCACGGAACCGAGCCAGATAGAAAAGAATCCGGCCTCTGTGTGGTTAAATAAAGACAGGCGGCCTGCCTCGCTGCGTCCCAGGGCCTCTCCCGACACTCCTCTGCTTATCTGGGTCTTAATCCCAGCTGCACCTTCTGACCAGCCGAAGCCCAGGCCCTAGGCGACTTATCGAAGGGGCTGGAATTCGCCCCAGGCACCCCTCTTGCTGGCCACTTGCTGGCTGGATTATGGGCCTAACACTTCAACACCCACAAGTGGAGGCTGGGGCGGCTCATGGTCTCCGTCACAGGCGAGGTGCTCCAGTCAAGTGGGGGTCAAGCAGAGCCTCGGGAGGCCGGCCACCCCCTTGCTCCCACACTGCCCAGGGCTGCTGGTTTCCCTTGGGATGTGGATGTGCAGCCGAGCTTCGCGCCCCTCCTGTGAGTCTGGGCCATGCCTTCCTGGGGGTCGTGTCCAGCTGTCTTGGCTGCTTCCGTGTCCTTCTGGGAGGCGGCTCCCACCTGTGCAGGGCCTTTTCTGTATCACCATCCAGGTACGGTGTCCCAGGTCTCCTTTTAGGGACAGCTGCAGCCCCGCCCCCCCGCCTGCAGCCCACTTGCGAGCTAAGCTGGACTTGCTGAGATGAGTTGGTACTCTTGGCTCCAGGTCTGATTTCCCATCACATCCGTCCTAACCCCTAATTCACTGCCAGTTTGAAGCTAAAATTCAGAGTAGGAGCTGAGTAAACCCTTAGCCGCCCATCTCCCGTCCTCATTCCTCGATCCCCCGTCTGGCCACTACCTCCTGGAGGAGCAGCATTTCCCCACTGCGTGCCCCACTCTGCCATGTGTCATGGTCTCTACTCGAAAACTTTCTTTTCACCTCCTGGAATGCCAGAATTTATGTCCACCGTTTCTTCCTGCCCCAATCTATAGCTGACTGAGCTAGGGAGAAAAAACGGTCAAAAAGCTGTTAATAGATAAACAGGGACACGTGTGTGCTACATCCTGAAGGTATTTTAAGAGAGGTAAATAAATATTTTTGTGTGTTTTGTTTTGTTTTGTTTCTGCACTGGGGATTAAATTCACGACTTTGAACCTGTTAGGCAAGTGCTCTGCCCCAAGCCTCAGCTCCAGCCCTAACATTTTCAATGCTAGCATTTTCAACCACCCTGGGAAATGGGCTGCCCAAGACAAAATTTGTTTAGGGTCCAAAGGTCCTTTCTGTAGGCTCTCTTTCCAGAGCAGTGGCCAGTCTCTGAAGCTGGTCCTGGCTGGTTGCACATCTGCTTCCCCAGGGCCATAAGTTGCACATCCTCATTTTGCCTGGAACCCACGTTCTTCCAGACCCGAGCAGTGGGCTTCATTGCTGCCCTTGCTCACTCAGCGCAATGATCTGACGCAGCAGAAGGGACTCAGACTTGGGTTCCAGGACCAAGCCCACCAGTTACAATTGGCATTGTAACAAAATGGCATTGGCAAAATGTTAACTTCTTTGTGGACTCAGTTTCCTCATCTGTAAAGTGGAAATTTATCACCCTTCAAGTTACTGAGCAAATCAGTATGGCAATACATATGACTGTCTCACGTAGCAGTTGCTTTGCAAGCTAGCTACTAGTAGTTTTGTGAATCACACTTTTTATCATAAATGTAGTTTACTTCCTTTGAAATTTGATTTTTGGATTATTCTGGGCCACATGGTATCCCTATCATGGGAAGCTTAAAAATAAATGAAAAATGAAAAACACTGGTGTCTTAATATTACTCTTCCCACTAAAACCAGAAATTTTCTCCCCATTCAAATTTTGAATATAAATGGTAATCTAGCTTTTAAATAGCACACACATTGATTTTCCTGTGGCCTTTGACAATATTCACTATAAAATAAGGCTCTCTGTAAAGAAGTCTTCCTAAGTAATAAACCTTCAATTTCCCTTCTTCTTGACAATCCCAAAGAATCCTAAGCATCCATGAACACTTAATCTAGAGAAATGTCCTACTTCAGCACACCTGTAAAAAATAACAATACTGATTCTTCCAATGAATCAAGAAGGGAAAGTTACTTTAAGAAATCTGTTACCTACTCTTACCCTAATGACTTCTCTCTCCTGATCAAGCCAGACCCTCAGAATTTGACTTCACAGATTCTTCTTTCAGCCAGTTTGTGCATTACTATAGAAACCAAAAACCTTCCTGCTTCCTGTACTGAGAAAAGGGATGCCAGTATTTTCTTTACTTTACCTTGAGTCATGTTGTAAATCTATGGCAAATTAGGTTCGGAAAGTTAAAAAATAATAATAAAAAACCCTGGGTATCATTTATTATTCTGTATGGTTTCTGTCTAGATGTCCCCTGAGACATGAGGTGCTCACAGTGGGGACCCGTGGAAGGCCATGGGATTTCGGGTTCACAGCTGACTTGCCCTTAGGAGATGGGGTCCAGCTGGAAGAGGGGGTCCCGGGGGCGTGGCCCGGCAGGCTGTGTCTCCAGGAGCCAACATAAACCTTTCCTCCTTAATGCCGTGGGTGTGGGAGACTGTGTCTCAGCAATGAGAAAGCCACTAAGCCATGCTCCATTTCGGAGTTGAGGTTCCAAAGGCTCTGGGAGATTCAGGATGTGCCCAGGATGGCCCAGATCCAGTGGCAGAACTGAGCCTCCAACCCAGGCAGCTCTGACCCCACTGTGGAGTACTCAGGTCAGCCTCGCAGACTGGCCTTGGGGAGCCAGTCACCTTTGTGCTGTTTGTGTCATCGGGGCCCTGGCCAGGTTTTCTTCCAGGGTCATCACAAGCACCGCCGAGACAGAAAGCAAGACACAGCGCCACAGACAGCTCTGCCAGGAATGGGGCTTCGGAGGTGCACATTGCAGGAAGGGGCAGCCAGGCTGACTTTTGCTTCTCAGTCCTCTCAGACTCGTGATGCACTTGGAAAAACTGGCATGTCTAATTCTGAGTTTATCTTCCACGTGTGCCTCAACTGGCTGCACCACCAAGCCTTGTTCGCCCAGGATGAACTTGGTTGCTCTTGGTCCTCACTCAGGAAACCACAGCAAACCTTCTCAAGGATTGTCCTGGGCTATGCCTTCTCTACCTTGCTCCTGTGTTTTACAGTTTTATGTGTCAATCCTTGCAACAAGCTCTAACATACTTTCCTAGCTTCGAGAGACTTCCTACCACCACCCAGCTAAGGAAGATGAACTCACAATCCGACATTGCAATCTACCTGCTAGCTTGCTGCCAGATTCAACCAGACTGAGCACAGGGTGTGGAATCAAAAGACTGAGTTTTGATACCTGTTTCACCACTCAAAAGTTATTTAACCTTGGTTGAGTTATAAAAAAGGTTGAACTGCAGAGCTAGTCTGGATTAAGTGAATAGTCAGTGAATCAATACTTACAGCTACATATTAGAATAACCTGATCTGCTACTTATTTTGTCTTAGTCTCTGTCTTAATTACTTTCTCGTTGCTGGGACACAATACCTGACACCTACAACTCTAAGGAAGAAAGGTTTCTTTTAGCTCACTGTTTGTAGAGGTTTCAGTCCATGGTCACTGGCTCCAAGGTAGGGTGGCCTGGCAGAGGGTCACAGCAGAGAATTGCTGTTGGCATAGCAGGCAGAAAGCAGAGAGAGATCAAGGGAGGAGGAAGGAGACAGACCCTTGCAGGCCGCGCCCCCAGAGACCCAACTCCTGCCACCAGGCTTCACCTCCCAACATTACATTCAGCTACCAACTCATCAGTGGACAAATCCACAGCCCCATGATCCAATCACCTCCCCAAAGCCACACCTATGAGGGCATGAAGCACTGGGGAGATGGCTAGATAGAAACCATAGGACTCCCACTCTAACTCCACTCTTTGCCCCTCTCTGTGTCCCTGGAGGTGACCCCCACATTGGATTGCCCTGCCAGTGCTCTTCCTCTTGGCCTGTGAGTGACATAGGCAGAGATGGGCATACAAGACGATAATTATTGGGGTATTTGTCTGCTGTCTCTCTCTTGACGGGCCAACTCTTCTAGATATTCCGGTCTCACTGGACTGGAGTAGCAAGATTTCCTTCCCTGTGCAGACCTAACAGTGCTAACTCGGAGAGAAATGATTCTCCAACTGTAGGCCCTGGAAAGTGCTTAGAAGTGCAAATTCACAGGCTCCACCCCTGGTTTTCTGAATGAGAAGGTTAAGGGGTGGAGCCCAACAAGTGCAATTGAACAAGCCCTCCAGGTGATAGAGAACCACTGCCCTCAAGGAGACTGTTGGGCCTGAACCCAAGAGTTTGCATTTCTAACACTTCCCAAGTGGAACCTTTGCTGCCATCTGAAAACTACCAGTAAGACCCATAGTTCTCTATTGACTCCCAGGAAGCCATGCCTTCCCCTCAGGAAAGGCAAGTCCTTGCACTTAATAAAGACCTTTCACTTGGAGCAGATGCTACCAGTTCCCAAATGCACTCCAAACTTTCCACCACTCCCAACACACACTGCTACAGCCTCACTAGTAGAGTTAAATCTCAGTGCAGTTTAGAAGAATTGCAAGGTTTGCTCTAAAAGGAGGCCTGGTTCATTCACTAGAGGAGCTACAAAATCTTGCAATTTTTTAGGAATAGTATCAGTTTGCCAGGGCTGCTGTAACAAATAATGTAGACTTGGGGACTTGATAGACATTTACTTTCTCCAAGTTCTGGAGCCTAGAAGTTTAAGGTGTAGGCAGGTTGATTTCATTTTAAGGCCTCTTTCCTTGACCTACAAATGGGCATTTTCTGTATTTCATCATGTGATATTTCCTCTGTACTTGAAGGTGCCCTAATCTCCTCTTTATATAGGTACATCAGGCATATTGGATCAGTATCACCAGTATCAGATCATGTAGTATCACATTATGACCTCATTTTCCCTGTAGAGGCTTCTTAAGGGCCCTATTTCCAAATACAATCAATCATATTCTGAGGTGGTGGATAGAATTTCAGCATACAACTCTGGGTGGGGTGAGGATGACAGATCAGTCCATAATAAGCAGGATTCTGGGGCCCATGGTGCTGTGGCTTGAGTGCTCCTTTTTCTGGTGTTGGGAAGTTAATCCCCAGCAGAGTGGTGTGAGGAGGTGAATGCTGATTGCAACAGGTGATAGAGAAGGGTTTGCAGCAGGTGCTTCTCTCTCTCCCACTCTTAAACTGCGTTAAGACACAGATTTCTGCTCCTGCCTTTCTGTCTTCAAGCCTCTTCAGATGATAACAGCTTCACCAGAACAATAAGCCCCGAAACTGACAATCTGGTATAGAAACAAAATTGACTCCGACAGAGGGGTGCGTAGACCAAACCAAGGAACACAAATGTAAGGTTGGATGAGATTGAATGTAGTGATGTGAGCACACACCCCCAAACTTGACACACTGGTTCTCAATCGTAGCAGCTACTAAGGATGCTGTCCACTCTCAGAGATTCTGATTTAATTCTTGGGCTTGTAATCAGAGTATCAGAAATTTTTAAATTGCTCCAGATGTTTCTAATAGCTCTCACGGTTGAGGAACACTGCAGAATGGTTTCTTCAGCTGGTTACTGGAACCAGTAAATGAGGCTGAAATGAAGCAGAACTATTACAACTACCTTTGAAAGAACAAGAAATCCATGAGTGTAGAGTGGCGTGGATCTCTATGCCCAACCTGCCTAACCAGCTCCATTTTTTTCCTACCCCTGTCCCTACTCAAGAAGGTTTGCATGATGCTTCTCCAGTTAAAAAATACCTTGGTGACTGTATTGGTCAGCTTTCCCATTGTTAGTCCCAAATACCTGAAATCCACAATTTTAAAAAGGGACACAGTTTATTTGGCTCATCGTTTCAGAGGATTCAGTCCACGGTTAGCCAGCTCCGACACAGAAATCATGGCAGAAGGGCGTGGTAGAGGAAAGCTGCTCACTTCGTAAAATGGCCAGGAGGCAGAAGCAGAGAACAGTGTCAGAAAGAAAGGGTCCAAGGGCAAGGTACATACCATAAGGTGCAGCCTCCATGGCCTGCACAGATTCACTCAGAAGAGCGCTTTCCTAATCCCCTAGGTGACTCTGAAGCCAGTCACATTGACAACCAGCGTAAATGTCCTAGTGACTGAAGCTAACTCTCTGTAGAAAGCTCCACAGAGATGCATGGTGGGGGGCGGTTGCTAGGGAAATGTGTTTCTGATCTTAACAGCAATAATGGGATTCTGGTGTGGAGGCTTGCAGGCAGTAATTAACAGAGTAAACTAGAGATCCGGGGGCAGGGAGCAGGGTGAGAGCAGACTGGCAGGAATCCATAGCGGTGACTTATTGGTCACAGTGCTCTGAAGAATAGGAAGGATGAGCAGTTACCAGGGTTCTGGCTAATCTTTCTGTAGGAAAAACCCTACATCTAATCATCAGGAACCAGACCAGTCGACTTGGATGGCATCGCTCGCCAGCAGCCTCCAAAGAGACGGGAAAGGGTGTGTTTGGGAAAAGTCTCCAAGTGGACACTGCTGGGGCCACACCTTTTCCCACATCTTTTGGGTTGAGAGCCAGTGAGTTAAATGATTTTTATTTGGCTCCTTCTTAGGTCTCAGAGTTATAGCTTCAGATCATAGCTACTTTTTTGTGGCTCACACTGCACCAGGAGTTCCTCCTTGCTCTCCAGGAAATACCAGATTCTTTTTTACCCCATGTTCAATTTCCTGTGCAACGGGGCCTGACCCCCTTCCCTGGGTCCCCTCCCAAGTCTTCTCACGGGGCTTCCTGGCCTTGCCCACTGCTCACACATGCAGTAGGCAGTGGTACCCCCTGGCCCGGCCCTCAGAGTGAACAGTCAGAGCTGGTCTCAGCTGGAGGCGGCTGCCCCATGGGCTCCGGCACCTCAGCCCCCTGCAGGGGAGGACAGGGGAGGGGAGGGAATCAGCATCTCACGCACCTGTTTCCATGCGGGCCTCACCTTCGTGCTTCACCAAGAGGGCATTTCTGATTGTGAAGCTCTGGACGCACGGGAGTCCTCCTGCCTCCCCAGTCTGCCTACTGCTCGTGCTATTAAAAGCTGTGCTCGCTATGACTGCAGCATCTTTGCTGTTTCAGTTCCAGCCCTCACCTCAGTGTTCTCTGGCACACCCTCTGGTAAGCAGTGGCAGCCCCAAGTCCCCGAGAAGGCCCCCCTAAGCCCAGCCACCCCACAATGGGATTCCTGGAACGCGTTCTCTCTGGGGCGTTCCGGTGGCATCCCGGGCAACCTACTTGGAACCACTATGGCGTGTGCTGTGCATTGCAGGTTCCTGGCTCCGTGACCTCAAGGGTTTTGAGGAGGCGCTGCCAGTCTACTTTGCTCACTGCTGGGAAAAGAGCTTGCTGGAATGAGTGGAGTAAAGTGGAGCAGGTGAGGAGAATGAGAGGGCTGCGGAGTGGTCAGGAAGACTTGGGCAGGGTGCCTGCTGGGGTGCAGCCCTGCCGGGACCTCCGTCTCACCTGCAGCTCCTGTGCTCGTGACGTGTGACACTATGTCCGGCCCTAGCTGGGGTGGCTTGGGAAGCAGTGTCTTAGCCTGCTTTCTGTTACTGTAACTGAGTACCTCAAATGGGATAAGTTGGTTGTTTTAGAAAGCAGAGGTTGATGTGGCTCTGGAGGGCCATGAGCATGGGGCTGGTGCGGGCGTGCACCTAGTGAGGGCCTTTCTTCTGGGCTGTGATGACACAGAGCATCATGGTGAGGCACAGAAAATGGGCTGCCCCGGGTCTCTCCCTTCCCCTTACAAAGCCACTCCTGCTACATCACAGGGCTTTCACCCTTATGACTTCAGTGAATCCTAATCATTCCCAAAGCCCCACCTCCAAATACCACATTTGGACTAAGTTTCCAACCTCTCAGGACCTCACAATGGGGATTACATTTCAACATGAGTTTTGCTGGAGACATCCACACCACAGCGCAGAGTCTAGAGGGAAGACTGAGGTTCTCAAAATCAGAAAACCATAGCTCTTATACCTTCAAAAGTATGTGCAGAATGAATATATAAAAACTCAATGGATAGTGCAGAAGATTAATTAAAATCAACCCAGGGGAGAGCTTTGGTCAATTAATGATTGGAGTAGCAAAGAAATAAAAGCTGTGGACTTAAGCAAAAGAAAGGAGAAAATCTCTTGGGCAGTTCATGGACTTGAAGGGAAGGCCAAACAGCCAGGCTTCGGGACAGCAGAGACCGGGTAGCGAGGACCGCTTGTTACAAGGAGCTGCATGGCTCCATTAGACACCCAACCGCACAATGACCTGGTGCCTCGGTTCCCAGGAGACAGAGCCCCTAGGTCCCCTGCTGAGGCAGAGGCAAGGCCACAACCAACTCACAGGGCTGGGGAGCGGGTATTTCCCCAGGGGGAGAGGATGGACAGAAAAAAGCGATAATACTGACAACAGCGTCTGACAGGTCTTTCTATTTGATCAGTTGACTGTGATTCACCACTGATGTTTCAACTCACTTCATAGTTTCTGAAAGTTTTTACGTATGATCTAATCTAATTTTATGTTAAAATGTGAGTTATGTTTTGTTTATATTCTCCTTTTAGAGATAAGGAGGCAGGGTCCCATAAAAGGTGTGGTGACGCACGCCTGTAATTTCAGCTTTCTGGCAGGCTGAGGCAGGAGGCAACTTAGCAACGAGGAAAAATCCTGTCTCAAAATTTAAAAAAAAAAATTTTTTTTAAGGACTGGAATGTAGCTCCATGCAAAAGCCCTGAGTTTAATCCCCAGTTCTAAAAGAAAGCAATATTAAAAAAACACTATGCAGTTCACACAAGAACTCAAATCCAGATCTATTCTCTTATAATAAAAATGTTTTAAAAGCATGATATTTTAAATTCAGGTCTGCATCAATTTAGATTAAATGTTTATAGTTTTTTTCTAAAATACAAAAATTTTAAAATAAAATAAAAAATGTGTGAATATTACTAGATCCATCTCTTGCTGGATTTTATTTAATATAAGTGCATATATTTAAGCCATCAAATGTGTCCCAGATGTAGGAATCAAATCTATATGAGGCACGGCTCTGCTCACATAATTCAAATTAAGTCATCTGCATAAATAGAAGAGGACATCTAAGCAAATACGTGTGATGGGGGTGCTTCTGGAACATTGCATTTTAATTGCCTACTTCTTTGTGCTCCCTAATAACAAGCCTCTTTGGGTCAGGATGCTGTCTTTTCTGTATTCCCAGCACTGAGCACAGGGTCTGGGACAGATTAGATTCTTGATAAATATTTATAGGATAAATAAACCAATGAAAAAAGAAAACAAAATGTTCAGAGGAGACTCGATGGAAGGAATGATTCAGTTTGATTTTGTATATTAAGAAAAGCTGTAGTTTGAGCCAGATGTGGTGGTGCACACCTGTAATCCCAGCTCCTCAGAAGGCTGAGCCAAGAGGACCGCAGGTTCCAGGACAGCCTGAGCAACTTAGTGAGACCCTGACTCAAAAGGAAAAGGGCTGGGAGTACAGCTCAGTGAACAGCACTGGATTTGATTCCTGGTACCCGAAACAAACACACAAAGCACCATTTTGACAAATTGTACAGTGAATTTTTAGAGAATCCATTCAAACTACTTCTCTCGATACTACTTGGCCTTTGCACAATAAGAAGGGTGTTTTTTTCCTCCAGAGAGGACTTGGCATTGTTCCATCATAACAAACAGGTCCTCACATCCCCCAAAATCCAGTTCCATGCTGAACACTTCCACAGACTTAAATTCAAATCATACTATGAAATCATACTATGAAAATTGCCCAGATAGGCACTGTTATATCATTTTTTTGGGTCATGTCGTTTTCACTCATTCCCTTATCCAGTGATTTAATAAGCTTAGAGATAACTACTAGGTCCACTCCGTAATCCCAGGGTCCGTGTTCCTCCAGCTCAAATGCCAAGGGCTCCATCATTTCTCCCCGGGCCCGCTCCTTCTCTACAGGAGCTAACGTGCTGAGCATCAGATGTGCAGTAAAGGGCTTGTCCTCGGACTCAGGGAACTGAAAGTGCTTCCTGTCCCAGAGGAACTGAGTTACAAGAACAACTGCTGACTTGCCTGGAGTTTAGGGCAGACCCGAAATGGTTTATCCCCCCCCGAATGCAGTTATAGGAGGCACAAAAGCTGGGGAAGAGACAGGAGCAAATGAATCACTTGGAAAGCTCTGCCATCGAGTGTCAGGACAGCAGTAAAAAAAGGGATTCTCAAAGCACCTGGACCTGCAAAGCTTGCACGTCGTTGCCTACATGATCCAAAACTGTGCCACTCAAAATCAAGCTGCAGCTTCAGACACACTCCGAAAGAAAACATCTTTGGCAGTTGACTTTAAAGTTTGTCTTCAATTCAGAGTTCATATGTGATTCTAAGCCATGTTGAAATATGTATTCCTAATTACAAACAAAGCTGCTAAAATATGCAGAGTGGCCACAGGGCCGTCTTCAGAAGAGATGCAATGGCTCCTCTACAGCACAGCCCTGCAGCCACTTCACAAGACCTTAAAAGGGTCGACACCAACTCAAAACATATGGCAGCTCGGAGTATGAAAAGGAGCCTTTCACTTCCTGGAGAGAGGCCAGCCTCCCACTGGTAACATCGGGATGCTGCTCTGCCAGGGAGAGGCACGCGGGGAAGACCCAGCCGTGTGAAACACGCTGGTGGGCTGCCTCTCTCCTCACTGCCCTGTGCGTGAGGTTGGAAACTGCCCCTTCAGTTGGCATGAGTCGATATTTTAGGTTGCCTGGAGACACGGGGAGACTGCTTTCTTCTCACCATCCAGACGTAGACCTCCTCCTGGGGGGATATGTTTGGGGCCAAGAAAGAGCCACTAATGAAGTAAATATTAATAAACATTTAAACCCTTATGTGAGTAGAACTCTCTTTCCCAAGATTGTAAATCTCTGACCACCATGGAGAAGGGAGAATGCAGTGTATTCTGATTAACTGACTCCTCTGCTTCCATTAGATTTATATATATCCCATACATGGACCACTAGTTTTTGAGCCATACATATGCTTACCTCATATTAAAACCATACCGAGCAAAACCATTCTTGATTCCAAAGGCGCCTCAGAATGTCACTTCAGGGTCATCATTAAACATGCTGTTTTTAAGAGCTGCAGAAGAATAAACTCACTCCCCTGGGACGTGCACTTTTAAACAAATTCTTCACATTAACTCAGTTACTTGTGATTTATTTCTTTCTCATAAAATAGAGCTCAGTGCATGAAAAAAGAACTCTTGTTGGTTTGAATGTGGGAATCTGGATGTGGAAACTCAGATTCTCACATCCAGATATAACCAGCTCTTATGTGTACATATATTTACATAGTGGAAATGGCACTTCATAGGAAAATTATGTTCTTTTTTCACTTAACTGTCTATCGTGACTGTTTTTATAGGTCTTTTAACTCTTTTATTAACAAATTATAATTGTTATATAATATTACCTCAAATACATCAGTTGTAATATAATTTACCACTTCTCATTCTTGAGCATTGGTTTAAATTATTTCTGTTAGATGTAATAAATATTGTTACCTTATTGTGTCAAACTTTGAGCATTTCCTTAAAATAACTCCTTAGAAATGAAATTGTGGTCAGTATTCTTGACATATACATATATCTGTACCTATGTGTATATATCTGTGTGCTTTTCATATCTATTTCTCCATAGGTTAACCAATTTGTTATCTATCGGCAGTGTTTTTAAGTGTTCATTTTACCATTAACAGCACTGAAAATTCATTTTAATTGGTTGTTACTTTATTTTAACTCTTAGTCATTTCCCTTAAGCATCATTCCTGGTGGATTGTTTTATCCAGTGGCCATATGGCTGCCTGGCAAGTTCTTCTGCATGCAAAGGTTACAAAAAAGCTATTATAAATCTACACTGCTACACATACTCTGAGGTTATAGCTTCTTCCTGTACTAAAGCAAGTGCTACAGTTTACATCAAAGTGTCCCCCAAAAGTCTCATGTTTTCTGGGGTGCACCCTGATCTAAAGAGGCGGGGCACTGGGAGTGTGACTCGGAAGAGTGCAACTTTTGTCCCCAGCTCCCTCCTGGCAGCTTCGCCTTGCCAGACCTCTGGGCCACTTCTGCCTTGGACCCTGCCAGCTGTGGGCTGAGCCCTCTGAAATGGTAAGGCAAGCGACTCTCTCCTCCTTTAATTTGTGGGTACTGGGTATTTTGTCTCAGCAACAGGAAAGTGACTAATATAACAGGGTTATTCTTATGATTCTGCATGATTTGGGAAAAAGAAGTTCACAGATAGAACACAAGAACTGTCAGCTAATAAGTCTGATACAGGATGTCAGTATTTCCAGCAGGAGGTAAATATGTGAAAATTTATCTGAAAATCCACAAGCTTTTTCAGATTATGTCCAAATATAAGACAAAAAAGGACTGAAGAGTGCCTCATACCAACACTCCTCACTCTACTTGACCTCAACCCTCAGGACAAAATTACACACACACACACACACACACACACACACACACACACACACACCCCAAGGTAGTAAAATGCCCACGAAGACTCCCAACTCTTTCAAAGCAGATCCAAGGGGCACTGATGGAAGGGGAAGCAGATACCACATCGTGGAGCTGTCTGAAATGATTAAAGAGGAGCTGAAGAAATGCGTTGAGTTCAAAGAGGATATGATACAAAAGACTATGTAACTAAAATGCAAACTACCCAATGTGGATATGGGAAAAAACAAATAAAAAATTGGAATAGCTGACCAAAATGGTTCAAAACATGATGACAAATTTACCAAAGATACAGACTCCACACAAAGGTGCCAAACAGAAATATTAGAGATTAAAACATTTCTATAGAATTTTAAACACCAGAAATGAGCAATGTAAATGAACAGATTTCCAAAATCAAGGACAAAATGGAAATTCACTATAAACTACTCAGAGAAGTCTTAAAAATGATAGAAGAACAAGAAAAACTTATCCAACAGCTACTAGAGGATGCTAAGAGGCCTAACTTGAGGATAATTGGAGTTAGAGAGAAATAAGACAGCATACATGGAATAAAAAAATCTGTTTACAGACATCATAATAGAAACTTTCCAAGTATGAGAAAAGATCTCAACATGCAAGTAAGCAAGGCACACAGAACACCTACTACCTACAATGAAAAAAGAAACTCTCGGGACAAATGATAGTCCAAATGTCCAGATGTCCAGCAAAAGGAATCTTCGAAGCTGTCAGGAAAAAGCAAGGAATCACATCTAAAGACATAAAATCCCAAGAAAAGAACAGAAGCCCAAAGGAGGCGGGTCAGGAGAGCTGTGCTCAGCGCCTGGCTGTGCGAGTGTGACATCACACCCTGAGCATGGCCTCCTAGGACACACTGACTTCCCATCACAATGGCAACTGCTGGGAGTGGACGAGAGGACTGACAGACCACGGGCAGGGGCACGTCCCTCTCAGTGCTGTCGTGACCAGGGGTGGGCCCTGGGCAGCCCCTGCTTTCTCTGGGCTGATGGCCTTTTTTTCATTTTGATTTGGTTTTTGTTGCTGCTGTTGTTCTTTTTCACCCGGGCCCCACCCTGAGTTCCGACCACCAACCTCTGGACTCCTGGCCCTGGTAGAGATTGAGAGAGGAACCAGTCAGGTCTCAACACCCCTGCTTACTGAATTCAAGCAAAGCAACACGATATCCAAGCGAGGGAGGATAACGTCAACCGGACCCTTCTGCAAATGTGTGAGTCTTAGCTCACATCTGGCTGGAGGGACTGGGGGCTGATAACTTATCAGTGCTCCGTGTGGCTGGTCACCCACTGAGCTCCTCCCAGAACATGGCCAGTATCAGCTCCCCTCACCTTGGAAGGAAAGGCTCTGGTGACCACATTCTCCGCGAGGCTGGTGACGCAAGGGTTGCCATTAGTGACAGATCTATTTACTTCCCTGAGTTTCCACCCTGAGAACTACTTCCACATCCATAAAACAAAGAATCTTTCTGGTCTATTTATTTCTGAAAGAGCATTCTGTGCTAATGTGGAAATTTTGACTCTCACAGTGGACGGAGTGTGGGCTGTGACTGCAGGTTCAGTTGTTTCTCTGTAAGAGGAGCACTGGAGACGAACTGAAGGCAGTAGCAGGAGCACAGAAGACCCCAGACCTTCAGTGTGTGACCGGAAGCCTGCTATTGCCCTCCCACAGAAGCGGTTTTTCATCTAGAAAATGGAGATAACACCCTCTTGGTTTGCTCTTTCACCTGGTTGATGCAACGATCACATGAAGAAATTTAAATAGCAATGTGAATGAAAGCCCTGTGCAAGTGGAAACTGACTATATGAGTGGTAAAATGGTACTACTTCCTAGGGTGATAAAGGAAAGGGTCTACCTACAATCAAGCTAGAAAATGACTTTTGGGGTGTTTCTAGATTTCCTGTTCTGTGATTTAGCAAATGAAGATAAACTGGACTATTTAATGCAGTGAGACAGTGTGATGATGAATCTTGAGAGTCAATCTGATTGAATCGAGAAACACCTAGGCAGTTGATTGAGTACCCATGGGCATGGGTGGGTGGGGGCCTCCAGAGACATTGGCGCATGGGACAGCAAACTGATGGGGAAGGCCATCCTGAATGTGGGCACCAACCAATAGGTAGAGCCCCAGGTGGAACAAAGGCAGAAGGGGAAGGAAGAAGCCTCCTAGCACAGGCTCACTGGTTCTCTCACCCTCACTTCCTGGCCTCCATGAGGTGAGCAGCTTTCCCCAGACATGATGTCTCTGCTTGACCTCAGACCTAAAGCAGTGGAGTGGGCCAACAAAGAACTGAACCTCTGAAATCAGAAATCAAAATTAATCTTTCCTCCGCAACATTTTTTTCTCATGTATTTTGCCATAGCAATACAAAGTTGACTAACATACACCATTGATTTGATTTGATTTTGTTTGTTGTTGTTGTTATTGTTATTGTTGTTGTGAGATAGCTATGTTGCCCAAGTGGGCCTCAAATTTCAGATCTTTTTGCCTTATCCTGCCAAGTAGCTGGGACTATAGGAGTGTACCATCCCACTCAGCTGAGGCAGTTACTTCAGTGAATTTGGGCCAGCTCAAACCCTCCTTTAAATACATCATACATGCTGTTTACATGATTCATTTGGGCATTCATCTCATGCTGCATGATGGTGTCATTCATTTTCAATTGTGTCTCTTTTTTATGTTATTTTTGAGCATTGAAATACGTATCTCACATCTTTGGCTAGACTATAAATCCCTTCAGGACTATTTGATGTACATATTAAATGAGTATCAAGAATCTAATACAGTATCCAGCACATGGCGAAAGCTCAATAAACAATGACTATTATTTTCTTTCAGAGACCCTAACATGGACTTAGGTCCAGAATATACGGAAGTTATCTATCAATTGATTAATTTTAGAAAGAAATATCACATTGTGGGACATCAAGACTCTATTGAACAGTAATCACATAGGAGTTGAAAGAACACTCCAGGCCTTGTATCACCTCCAGTTGAGAACAATATTTAAGAGACAAAGGGGGCAATGATGATTAACACGGGCTTTGGAGTCAGGCAGAGCTTGGTTTGAATGTCTGTTCCAACTCTCCCTAGATACATGGCCTCGACCAAATTATATAACTCTGTCAATTCCAAAGTCAGAGTGATAATGCCTCAGGGCAGTGGTAAGAATCAAAGCAATCAGCATACGTGAAGAAGTGACATGGGGTTAAATAACAATAGTTACTCCAAATATCTAGAGCCCCAAAATTTTGTATTCTGTGACTGAGTACTATAAGAAAAAGAAAGGCATATCCACAAAATCTCCTATCCCATCAAGCCAATCTTTACATTTTAAAAATTAAGTAGGGTAGATAATATATGCATTTTCTGGAAAAATTTTTTGAAATTCTAAAACATGTATATTTGGTTGTGGAAAAGCACACTTTTCTGGTTTAGAATAAGACTAGTTTAGTGACCATCAGGGAAATAGACATAAAAAGCATAATGAGACACTATGATACAGCCACTGGGAGGGCTGTCATCAAAAAGACAATAATAAATGTTGGTGAGTATGCAGAGGAAGTTGAAACTATTATATACCCCTGGTAGCTGCATTTTTGGAAAATAGTCTAGCATGTCTTCAAAGTTTGAATTACCATTGAAGTTATCATGTGACCCACCAATTTCACTTCTAAGATTATCCCCCCCAAAATGGAAACATATGTCTACACAAAAACTTATACACAAATGTTCATAGCATTATTGATAACAGCAAAAAAAAGTAGAAATACCACAGATGTCTATCAAGTGATGAATGCTTAGGTAAAATATGGTATGTCTATGCAATGAATATTATTTGGTGATGAACAAGATTAAAGTTTGGTAAATGCCACAGCATGAATGAACCTTGGAAATTTTATGTAAGTTGTAAGAAGTCAATCACAAAAGGCCTCATACTGTGTCATTCCTTTTCTATGAAATGTACAAAATGCTAAATTTATACAGACAAAATAAATTACTGGCTGCTTAGGCTGGGAGGTACAGTGGATGGAAAGGAGTGATTGCTAGTGAGTACAGTGTTTCTTCCTAGAGTGACAAAAATTTGCGAAATTGATCATGGTGATGATTGCCAAACTCTAATGAATACACCAAGACTCACTGATTTGTACACTTTCAGAGGATGAATTCAGTGCTTCCTCATTTCATAAAATGATTCTTTCCACAATTCTGGTCTCAAACGGGGTTGGATGAGAACCAAATCAAACTGGTTAGATTCAGTGTTGACCATATGGGGAACTGAGGTACCACTGTGTATTGGATGTGAATCATATTTCAGTAATACTGTTCTTAAAAGACTGGATTAACTATATAATTAGAAGTGGCTAATTTTTCACAAATGACAAAAATATCAAGCCAATAAAACACTTTAAAAACATTAAAGATTATTTGAAGAGTTTTTAAGTTGTGAATACATTGCTAAAATATAACTGCATTTGGTGGTTGAATTTTTAAAGGTGCTATTCAAAAACTAAGAAAAGTAAGACTCATCAGTTACACATTTCAGTAACCTACATGGTAAACTACAGTGCTGTTAAATTTATGATTAAAAACCATACAGCCAGTTTTTAAATGATTGCATTTTCTTTCCAAATGTTAGTCAGTGTCTTCAAAATCTTGAAATATTTGTTTTTATACAACTTGTCAGTTTTTCTGATTACTCAATGTTATAAAAATTATGGAGAACAAAAAGCCATTAAATGTATATAGTTAGGTTATTGAAAAATAAAGCATATTCACCAATTGTAATTGGTTACATGATATGTTCTAAGAATAGAAAACGAATTGGAGGAAATAAAACATTCATACAAAGAAACACAACTAATATTTAAAAGCATGTCTGGGGCCAGGGATTTAGCTCAGTGGCACTGCTCCTGCCTCACAAGGGTAAGGTCCCAAGTTTGATTCTCAGTACCAAAAAAAAAGCAAATCTGCCTCACTTTACAATTTCATGAAAATGAAAGATTCAGTCTTTTAAAGTTCTCTGAGAATTGTGTGAGTTGATCACACAACTTACGTATTAATTGTGCTTTATTTTCTCGTTGCCTTTGGAGAGCTGGCCTAGCACAATAAGAACTCACGTGTCCATGTGAGGAATTTCCCAACACTTGCTTTTGATTAAGGGCCATGGGTTACAGTGAATCAATGGCTGTGGATTACACGGAGCTTTAGAAAGTAGCTTAGCCTTCAAAGAAGGGCATTTTTTCAAATGAATCATAAAGTTACTTCTCAAAGGTCGAGAGAGAGAAATTTCAATTTTCCCTCCCACACAATAATGAGGCATATTTAAAAGTGTCTGCGTAGTCAGAGTATAGAAATCTGCACTTAATTCCAATTACAAAAGGCAACATCTTCAGCAGTTTTAATTTTCTAAGTGTCAATTAGAAGCCATGTTTAATGTTTCATTTTAGTTGATTGAGGCTGTTACCCGGAACACTAATAAGGTGATGATCATAATGGGAAATATAAAAACGCATATTAGCATTAACTCAATTTCATAGTGCTTGTATATAATGAAAATTCACACGGCTTGTATATAATAAAAAGCAATGTGCAACATATTTAAAAATTACTCTAATGCTAGCCATACATTTTAAAAAGTCAAGCATCCACTTTCCAAGAATTTAACTGAAACCTCCTTTTATACATACCGTCAAGAGAAGCCAAACTGCAGTTCTTAAATTATTTAAATAAACTGATTTATAAAGACCAAATGAAAATAAATTGAGAGTAGCTGCATTTATTTTAAGTTTTAAAAAGCCTATAACTGAATATTAAACTTTTCTTCTAATAATAAAATATATGCCAGGGGCCACGCCGTGGCCTTGGACTGAATCCCTTGCCCAGGCGTCCGGGTTCCGATGACAGGTATTTTCCAGGTCCAGGGTCCCGCAAAAGATTTTCTGCGTGAAGTGCGTGAAGAGGCAGTGAAGTGTTTGTGACCTCTAAGGTCCGTCCCAGGCCTCCCCACGGCGGAGGCGGCGAGCAGGAGGCAGAAACGGGATGCTGATAAGGGAACGCAAACCAAATGCTGTCTCATGCTAGAGCTGAGTAGACGCCCTGGTCAGGGAGCCGTTACAGAGACCCAGGTGAAAGAGGGTAAGAAGAGGCGAAGTGCAGGCTCCCGAGCAGAGAAGGGTTTGCGGTGCAGGGCGGAAGGCGAGAGCCGAGAGCCTGCTCCTCGTCCTTTCTGTCCCTTTTCCCTGTTCAATATCCTTGGCCCTGGGCAGGAAGAATGGAAGTGGATCTTGTTCCTCTTTATGAACACCTCTCAGCCCCAGTGCCTGTATGTCTGTCACTGAAACAGAAGCTTTAGCAAGAATACTCCGCTCCTTTCCTTTGAGGCTTTGCTACACCAAGCTTAACACTCTACAACCAAACTGGCCCTCACTGTACGGCGCCCGTTTTTAAATGTCTGTGTCTCCTTGTCACAGCTACTGTTTGGTAGGACTCATGTCTCTAGCATTATTCAGTGCCTAGCACTGAGCACCTGCTGAAATCTAGCCCGGGTTTGGACAGTAAACAAACAGATCAAAACCCTGCTCTCCTGGGCTTGGTATTTTTGAAGCAAAAATAGACATCGAAAAAAAGTAAATGAGAAAATCTGGCATCGCATCTCACTGATTTTTAATACATATTTTTTCACATTTTAACATAGGTAAATTAGCGTGTTTTTAATTGAAAAGCCAAATTGTACTTGGTATTTTTTTCTTTATGGTGCCCCGTAGACACTGACAACCGTCAGGGATAAGTACTTTCGGAGAAGAAGAACCAGGAGTGTTATATCGGGATTTTCAGGTGGGGTCAGGGATAGCACCACAGAGAAGGTGCCATTGGAATCTGGACTTGGAAGCAGAAAGTGGAGCCTTCCAGGCAAAGGAAATACAATGGAAACACCCAAAGACAGGAGGGTGCCAGTTTGTGTCCTGGGACAGACAAGGTGAGGGCTAGAGCTGACTTGGGGCTGAGGACAGCAATCAGACGGGCGAAATCAGAGAAGTAACAAGGAGGACGCACTGCAGAGGTCTTGCGTGCCTTGTAAGGACTTTGATCTTTACTCGGAGTGCAGGAGCCATAGAAAGGTTTGGACACAATTTAATAACAATTATATCAGAAAACTTTAAAAAGCAACCCTAATTGCTGTGTTAAAGAGCCCGTTGTAATAGTCATGTAATGGATGCAAGTGGCCCCCCTAAGTGTTAGCAGTAAAATGGTGAAAAGTGGTCAGATTCTGAGTACATTTTGAAGAGAAAACCAGTAAGTTTATGGTAGGTGGAAATTTTAAGAGACAGAGTTAGAGTCGTGAATAACGCCAAGGTTTTGGGCCTAAAACATCTGGACTAAGAAGTCGTCTTCAATTATTCCAGTTGTAAACAGAGGTTCCCCACACATCCTAAACCAGTGATTTTCTGACTGAGCAGGGAATTGTGTATTTAAAACTAAAAATTCAAATTGTAATGGCTATAAGAGCTCCAGCACCACAGCGCTTGGGCGCTCATGGAGGAGTCATCCACTAGAGCAAGGCATGGGTGCTCACAAAAGGGCAGAGGGAAAGTGAGAGGGAGCAGAGGACACACTGCATTGTACCAGGTCGCTCGTAGACATCATCTCATTTACCCTCCATGCAGCATCAGTATTTGACTCAGCTTTTACAAGTAAGGAAATCAGGTGCCCCGTTGGCTCCGTGACCTTCCAGTGTCATCTAGCTACAGTTGTCCAAGCACAGCTGAGAGCTCGCTCCCCAGGAACAGACTGCAGTTCTTTAACTAGACTTTCCAATCACTGTCCCCACTTTCTAGCTTTGCTACAGATTTCAGCTCTTCTCTGTTTCTCTCTGATTGAGGACTAGAAACACACACACACACACACACACACCCCACGCATACCCTTGCCTGCCTTTACCTACAAAACTAGTTGGATCCCCATGCCAGTGTGGGGCCACATCCTCATGGGCAGTGGCCGCACAGGTGGATCTCAAGCTCAGTGCCCCCAGCAGATGGTGAGCCACCCCTACACAGCTTTGTGTGATGTGGAGCGGGGTTTTGGTGTCAGTTTGATGGCAGTGAGTGCCTCCTACAGCTACTCTACTGCTTTCCTGGCTCTGACCCCCCACAGTTGGACAATAAAGGATGTGCACCAGACCCACAGGTCCTGGATTCCAGTGGAACTCCTCCAGAATCTCACCTTTTCTCCTAAAAATTCAGTGCTCTAGGGTTTCCCCAGTTCTGTGTCTGCTGAGCTCAGCCAGGGTGCTGAAGCTCAGTACAAAGCCAAGAATGAGCAAGCAGCGGGCAGTGCAGGGGGGATGCTTGTCATAGTCACTTTCCTGTCACTGAGACACGACACCCAACACCCACAGATCAAAGGAGAGGTCTATGCCAGCTCCCAGTGTTAGAGGTTTTACCTCAGGGCTCTGAGGCAGGAGGTCATGGTGGAGGGACAGGCATCGTGGAGAAGACACGGTCCTGTGTGCAACAGGAAAGCAGCCGGCAAAGGGAAGAGTGGGTGAGGGAGACAAACCCTTCCAAGCCACACCCCCAGTGCCCACCTCTTCCAACCAGGCTACCCCTCTTGACTGTACTGCCCCCATGACTCAGTCACCTTCCAAAGCTCTGCCTCTGATCACGTGAGCCCCCCCCACCCTGTACTGAGAATTGAACTCAGGACCTCGCATTTGCCAGGAAGGCATGGTGCTGGCCCTGATCACATGAGGCTTTAGGGGGACATCTAGCTATAAACCATAGCAGTGCTAGAAAACTGATGAGAAATGCCACCTAGGGCCTGCCCGGCTAGCTATATAACCTCTCCCATCTCATCAGCCTTTGACTCTTGAGTTGGAAAATGCTTTGAGAAACAAGGTGTCTCCCTTGTTGCTTCTACAAACTATTGTCAGTTGCACGAACATCCATCTGGATCTCATCGTCTCTCGATGGTGTTTTGCATGTAACTCATTCATCACTGCTGCTGTTTCATGAAGATGACATTTCTGGGTTCTTCTATTCCACGTCTCTTAGGTAATTGGTACTAAATCAAGGAAATGTGGAGAAATGGCCTAGTTCACAGGCATCTTTTCTGCCACCTCTGTGCTGACCCAGGGATAGCCAGCAATCATTCTCTCTTTCTACCGGAGGCCTTATTAATTAACAGCTACCCAGGTCTCAATTTGTCTGAAACAAACCCTCGACTCCTCATCCTGGCCTTGCTCTGATAACCCCAGTCATGACTGGGGATATCCTTCTTACCGAACCCTAAGCCATGGCCACAACAAATCAGGATTGGGAGTCTGTGGATTTAGATGATTCTTTCTTTGAAATATTCCTCCAAACTATTCTCTTCTCCTTATCTTTGCTGTCTCATCCCCTGAAACCTGGCACACTGCAACTGCCCCGTCTAAGTCTCTCTGTGCCCAATGTTTCTCCTCTCCAACCACTTCGATGCCATAGAAATCGGTCTTCTAGCCCTGCCGTGAGCCAGCATTTCTGCATTCATCTCTCAATCAACCTCTCATTCTCTAGAGCCTCGCTGTCCAAGTGGGAGCCCCTGGCCGCAGATGGCTATTGGCCACTTGCAGTGTGACTGGCCCACGTTGAAAATTATGAAAGTACAAAAAGAATTTAAACAAAAAGAATGCAAAATATCTCATTAATGTTCGTGCTGACTGCATCTTGAAATAATATTTGGAAATATTTGAGGTTAAATAAAATGTATCATGAAAATTTCCTTCACTTGCTCTCTTCACGGTGGCGTCCCATTACCTTGTAGGAGTATTGCTCTGGCACCAAGGCTGTCCCAATCCATTGCCTTTGCACCAGCCCTTTTTCCTTCTCCCAGGAACACCCTGCATCGAGCCAGCCCCTACTCACTCAAGATTTCATTAAAGCATCACTTTCTCCAGAAAGGCTTCTCTGTCTATTCCCTTGTTAATCATCCTGACACTCTACTTGGTGTAAGTGTTTACTTAGAAATTTCCTTCTTTCATGCTGTCTCCCTCCTTGGACTGTAAGGTCCATGAAGGAAGAGATCCAAGTTTGGCCTCATTCCTTACTGAACTTACTTGTGTGTGGGATCTTGACAGGTGTCCCATGAGTTCCGCTTCAATATATGCACAAATGACCGGGACATTCTAACCCCGCCCCGAGTGACGGTAACATTGAGCAGGAAGCCGTCTTCCATTCCTCATCAGGTTCTCCTGAGCAGAGAGAGGTGGTGTGAAGCAAGGCTGGTCCTCTCTGGCTCCCTAACTCCACCTCCATCGGTGGATGTGAGCTTCCAGGTGCAGATGAGCTGTTGTTCCCACCCAGCCCTGTCCTCTTGTTCCAACAAAGCCCGGGAGAGCTGAGCTTACAGCTCAACTCAGAGACGACAAGCCCCTGCTTTCTGTGGGAGAGCGTCAGTGGGCAGAAGGGAAGCTGATGCCATCTCCCTTTGGTGGCATGAACAAGGACTCCAAGCAGGGGCTGGAGATTTAGCTCAGTGGTTCCACTGCCTGCCTTGCAAGCACAAGGTCCTGACTTCAATCCCCAGCACCAAAAACACAAACAAAACAAAACAAACAAGGACTCCACCTTGCTGGGTGCTGTCAGCCAGCCCCAGCATGAAATTCAACATACACGTTCATTCATTCATTCATGCACTCACTGCTCAGGCTGGGCCTCAACAGGAAGACCATCCACTACATAAAGAGAATTAAACAGGACCCAGAGGCTCAAGCTATCCAGACATCCATGATACAGATACACATCATTTTATAAACAATATAATATAAAATGTCATTGATCATCCCAAGAACTAAGAAAATAACAACTTGAACATAAAAGATAATCAACAGGTCTCACATTGAGATGAATCAAATGTTGGAATTATCTGACAAGGATTTTAAAAGGAATCATCATAAAAATGATTCAGTAAGCAGTTAAAAATTCTGTTGAGACAAAAAAATACAAGAAATTCCAACAAAGAAATAGAAATGACAAAAGATGGAAATAACAGTTTTTAAAAAAATCTTAATTGGATGTGTTCAGTAGTAGCGTGGAGATGACAAACTATAAGATCAACCTGAGGAGAAATCAATATCATTTACCCAGGCTGCAAAGTAGAGGGGCAAAGGATGGCGGTGGGGGGGGGGGGACGAAGTCTCAGGGACCTGTAGGACAATGGGAAAGCAATGAGTATTCCTCACATGAGATGAAAGAAATAGTATTCAAAGAAATTCTGACTGAAAATTCCTAGATTTGTAGAAAGTCTTAAACTTGTTGGAGACTATTGGAAGCATGCAGGTTAACCCCAAATAAGTCCATACCAAGGCATATATTAATTAAACTTCTGAAACCTGAAGACAAACTAAAAATCTTGAAAGCACCCCAAAGAAAGTGATGCATGACAACTGGTTTCTCACCTTAAGTCAGACAGAATAGAAGGATGTGAAATAATATTTTTCAAACCCTAAAAGAAAAAATTGTCAATGGCACTTTCTATGTATAGCAAAGTTAATCCTTCATTAACTAAAGGAAATAATGACATGGACAGATTAATTCTGGGAACTTGTTGCTAGTAAAGCATGAGTGAAAATTCTTCTCTATACAGAAAGGGAATAAAGACAGAGAAAGAGATGGAATTTTAGAAAGGAAAACAAAAAGCCCATGGGAACATGTAGAAATAGTTAAAGGACACGTAAGTAAGTATAATAGACTAGCCTTCCCATAAATGTTTTTCTATTTGACAACTATTGTAAAACTCTATGATATGGTGGTCAGTATGCAACAGAGAACGACACCCTAAAAGCAGGAAAGTTAAAGGACCTAAATAAAAGTAAGGTTTCTAGGCTTCATCTGAGCTATTGATACATGGTTGATACCAGTAGACTATGATAAGTTACATAAGCATAAGTTAAGACAGAGGTAACCATGGATACAAAGCTATATACTCAAAAATATTATCGATGAATTGGGATGCACTGAACAAATTAACAAATGAATGGAAATCAGTTCTCAGGAACAGTTCATTAAAAAGTTTGTTTCCAATCCAAAAAAAATTGCACATACACATTTCTAAAGCATCACAATTTATGTGGCAATGATTAAAGAGCCTTTTGCAAATCATCAAATGGGGTGATGAAGATATTGAATGGGGAAGCGATGTAAAATCAGTGTTAGTGAAAGGCGAAACCAGTCTGACTGGCAAAAACAGAAAGTCCAGGCATTTCATCGTCTCAGTCATTGCTTCCTTCACGTTGCGTTTGTTTTTAAATTTACTGCCTTGAATCTGATCCAAAGCAGCTGCTTTCCCACAAAAAGGCTTATCTTTTTCAGCATGGAGAATAAAATGGGGTTAAAAATGCAACAAGATACGTCCTCATCTTGGCCATGTTTCAGGTCAGAGCAGGGTGTGGGCAGGGCCTGAAGCTCGTAACGTTGGTCTGAAGCAGGGTTACTTCCTCCTCTCCAGACAGGAGTCTCTGGGCAAGGCCGGGGCTGCTGCGCTGTCCTCACCTGTGAGGAGCCTTCAAAGAGGCCGCTGGGCACGTGGTGTGGGCCGGGCTGAGGTCAGCCCACTGCTGTGCACCAAGGGCCCTGGCCCCCGAGAGCAGAGAAAGGGTCCCTCCTGAGCGCAGAGCCCCAGTCTTCTGAGGGCCAGCTACCAAGGGCAGGGGACCAAAAGAAGCAGGCCGTCTTCCAGCAAGGCAGAGCAAACAGTCTCGAGTGCCTCCAGGAGCACCCTGTGAGCCCCCTCTGGCCCGGTGCCATCAGTGGTGGCCCCAGCCACAGCTGCCTTCAGTCACACACACAGCTGAGGGCACAGGACCGAGCCAGACACGGAGGTGAGTGAAATGCGGTGGGAACAGTGCCTCTGACAGACGGCATCTCCCTCTTCGGGGTTCTCCTTCCGGCAGGTGCTGCGGACTCACTCAGCACAGCTGTCAAAGCCGAAGGTCAGGAGGAGAAGGGGCAGCTCGGTGCTGCTGCGTCTCAGAGGTGTTGCCACCTCACAGCCTGGGCACCGTGACCCTGAGCCTGCAGGGTGGGCAAACAGGCCACGGGGGCTCCACTCGGTGTGGGCCCCTTGCCCATTCTGGTTCACCGGGGACGCTCCTTGCCTGTCCTTTGACCCAGCCCAGCGGGTCACCCCAGCCGTGGGACTGCAGGATCACACAGCTGACCTTGCTGTGTGTGGACAGGTGACCATACCTTGAACCCAGATCCAAGACTCTGTCTGTCCCCCAAGCCCCGGGACCTGGGAACTCCACCTTATGTAGGAAAAGGGTCCTTTCACACGTAATCAGTAATCTGGAGAACCGCTCATCGTGGCCCAAAATCCGGTGACACTTGTCCTCTGACGGAAGAGGACCCAGAGGATCAGAGAAGACCATGTGGGGACAGGTGGGCATGAGGGTGTCCCAGCCTGTGCCTGAAGCCGAGAGAAGAAAGACACGGGGTCCCCGCCAAGGCAGCAGAGCCCTGCTGACACCCTGACCTGCAGTTTCTGACCTGCAGAACCCTGAAGGAGAGCCTGCCATTGCCTCAGGCCATCCAGTGGGTCAGAAGTCGTTATGACAACCAAGAAGGACCAACACAGGAATCACCAGTGAGCTTGGCAGATTGACTTGTCATCAACACTGGTTACAATCAAGGTTGTCTTAGAGAAAAGTGCACGTAATATTGTGTCCTCTCCCCAGGATATTTGACAATATTTCAAATATTTATATCGTGTATATGTAAAATTAGACACGTTATTTTATATATATTATTTATGTATAATACACTGAACATATATCTCTATATATGTTGAGCACCCCTCATTCAAAATGCTCTGAGATAGAGTTTGAGTTTTCAGGTTAAGGATGCTCAGCTGGTAAAGTCTATGAAAATATTCCAGAATTCAAAAACCCCCAAATCTGAAATCTGGTCCCAAGCATCTCACGTAAGGGATCCTCAGCCCAGTTTTCTCTGTTGGGCTCCCCAGGGCGCACGGGTGAATGGAGCCACACCCTGGCACGGCTGCACCTGAAGATACTGTCACAACGTCACCGTGACTTTCTCAGGGCCCCTACTCAGCTCTCTTCTGACCATGCTGGCGGATGAGAGGGGCTTCTCCAGAAAAGCATTTTTTAAAAGTGCCCGTTGCCTTGGAGAGGAAGTCAGGAGTTCTAACCTGGGTGCTGTGACAAGGGGGCTGAATAATCCTCTGTCGCCCAGGTCTGCCCTCCACATTAAAGGGTATTTAGGCATGTTGCTGGGCTCCACCTACATGATGCCAGCAGCGATCTCAGCTCCAACACCAAAGGTCTTTCCAGATATTGCCATGGTTACCCAGGGGCAGAACTGTTCCTGATTGGTAATAACCACTGTAATTACCACTGGAGGAAAACATAATAGCTTATCAGCTTAGTGTGTCTTCCCTGCAGCAGGGAGCCCAAGGCGGGGCCAAGGTGAGCAGCAGGTGTTTGCTAAGACAAATTCCCCGAATGCATTCACTCAGATAGTTCCATCCTGAATCTGTCTCCGCCCTTCCCACTCTGGTGTCCACCTAGCACCCAGGATTAGGTGAGCAGCAAATCACCTGCCTGTAAGATCTGAGCTCTCTGCTTGGACAAAGGCATTCTGCCCAAAGGAAGCACCGTGGTGTGCCCCCCAAGTGAAAGAGCCTGGATATGACCAGTAAATTGCGTTCGCAGATGGAGCTGCTCCGTTCCCTCTGGATGCCCCATCAGGAATCAGCAGTAACGCCAACTGCTTATATAAACCACGCAATCCTTGCCTCCCACCCACCAAATATTATGTGTTCTTAGTATACCTTGTAAAACCCCTTTCCCTCAACTCATCAAATTGTGTTTTCTGGAAGCAACAGAAAATAAATGATGGAATTTCACAGCTAATGGGTAAGATCTAACTTTTAGTCCTAAATACATACTTTCCCCTACCACTATTAACTGGAGCAACATGACCGCTTTTCCCTCTACCATTTTTCTTTTCCAACCCTTATTCTGATGACTGTTGGGGTTAATCTGGGAGATGGCAAAACACAAATAGATTGTAAAAAATTAAAAAGAGATAGGAAGTAGGGAGGAAAAGAAATAAGGTGCTCGGATAATTTGCAATGTGATTAATCAGTCCTTGACTAATCAAAACACACAGCTGCCGGAAACACAAGTAAGCTTGGAGGAGGAAAGTAGAGGCAGTCACAGTGAAATGCTGAGGCAGACGGAGTCCTCTGTGGGAGGGTTTGGGGCGCACTGCAGAAGGGTACCTCTGGTGCCATGCCTACTGTGCAGTGAGGAGCCTGCAAAGCCAAATCTACATTAGGAAAATAAATGGAGGACAAAGAAATAATCCCTTTCTCAGGTAACCGGCTGCCTGTAATTATAGACATCGCTGAAGAGAGTAAATAGGATTGAAAATTACCACAGAAGTTGCCAAAACCCCAGCCACAATAAAACAAAGTCAGATGGCATAGAAGTCTTAGATGCCTGAATGAAAAATGACTAAATGAAACCAAATTTTGTCCCACAAGAAGAATGGGTAAAACTTTTAACCAATTAGGAGACCTCCAGCATAATCAAATGTGAGCCACATAATTATTACATGGAACAGTAAATATTTTAATTATATAATTAGATACAAATGTAAGGGTTTTGTTTTCTTCTTTTTGTGTGCTTGTATTTTTCTGCTTTCATGGTCAGCAGCCTAATGTAGTGATTTAATTACCTCAGAGTCAGTCAGTTAAGCTTTCTGTCTGAAAACTGCCTTTTCACAATGCCCTCAACTGACCTGAAGTGAAACTCAAACTCACCCTTTGTTCCCAGGATTTTCCTGACAACAAAAGAGGTATTGGTTCTCCCTTCCCCAGACACCAGCACTGGGCTCCTTTCCCAGCCCCTTCTCCTCCTCTCTAAGTCTTCTTCCTCTACCTGTTCCTTGTCCTCACTCCTCCCTCCAGCTCATTCCACACACACACACCCACCGCACACACAGTGGAAAGGAAGGCCAGGTCCTCCATCTTGTTCTCAGTTATCGCAGAAACAAGAGCACAGGGGTTGTCCTATATTCTAAGTGCGTAAAATCCCTGTCTCCAACTCTGCTGACCTTGACCGCTCCAATACTGCGAGTCTGCTGCAGCAGATCTCATGGTCATGCTTTGGAGTCATGAGTAAGAGGAGGAATCAGAAACACCACCTTGTAGAACAAGTGGGCAGCCTCATGGCACGAGGAAAGAGCTAGAATTAAGTCAGAGAACCTTCAATTTCTCTTTTCATTCATGTCCTATTTACCGAAAGAAAAATACATTGGATAGAAAAGGGTTTACTGAACTAAGGTAGATTCTTTGTTGGGTCTTCACTGGCTTTTCCTCTGCAAATCACACTATACTTGACACATACCCAGGTTAAAGCATATTTGAGAGACTTGTCTTAGTCACTTTGCCCTCACTAGGACAAAATGCCAGATACCTCCAACTTGAAGGAGAGAATTATTTTGGCTCACAGTTTTAGAGGTCTCAGTCCATGCATGTTCCTCCAGCTCCAAAGGAGAAGCTGCATGATGGAAGAGTCTGTTAGAGGAAAGCTGCTCACATCATGGCAGCCAAGGAGCAGAGAGGGAAGGGAAAGCTAAGAAGGAAGACATATGCTCCGAGTCATGCCCCCAGTGACCCACCTCTTTCCACCAGGGCCCACCTTTAGTATGGTATTCATCAGTGATGACATAGCACCCCATGATCCATTCACCTTCCAAAAGTCCTGCCTCCAAGTCCATGAGAGTTTTGGGGGATATTCCAGATCTAAACCATAACACTCCTGATACTTTGAGCCTAACAGAAGTGCTTACCTACCTCTAGTCCACACAGCAGACCGCAATTGCTCTGCTGGTCCATCCAAAGTCTATAAGGAGCTCTGTGTACAAATTCTGTTATCTCCCCTATTTAAAATAGTGATATATCATCATAATGAAAATACTATAGTAAAGAACACCATGGGGCATTGGTATAGGAAGAGAGAAAGGCAACCTCAAAGCTTTTTCTTAAACTATGAAATACAAAGTATTTATCTCTCTGAAGTCTTAGTATTTTAAATTCAGTGTATTTCCTATTTCTGTTGGCTAGAGTCTAAGAAAATATCCAACACAAAGAAACTTTAAGAAACTGATTTTGAAATTTTCACACTTAGAATTCTTTCAGATGAAAAAAATGAATGTATAACACACTGGTTTCAAAGGTTTCAGTAACCCCGAATCATCACCCCCACAGATAGGAGCTTCTCTGAAAACAACAAATTCTATGGCAGTTTGGCCATGCATAGCCTTTAATCACACTACTAACAGAATTGTGCAGTTTGCTTCTGCCATTGTTTCTTCCGTAACTTCTACAAATTATAACTTTCCTCAGAGAGAAACCAGTTGAGGCCACCTATGCATTATTCCACAGTTTATGATTCTCAGGAGCAGCTCACAAGGGGGCCATATGCTTAGTGACACTGAAGACATAAACTTTTTTCTCCAAAGAGATAGGCAGAACTGTAGTTGTAGGTCGATATGCTCCAGTGGTCCAGTGTCTCCAATGGTAAAAAAGGATATTAGCTTATGTGTCACTCTCAGAGAAAGATGACTGGAAGTTAACACTATCATTGAGCAATCTGTCCCTGCTAACTCATGCTCTTTAGTATAGAGAGGAGACAGGTGGGTGGTGATAGGTAGATGACTACAGCACTTCAGGGAGGGCGCAGGCCCCTGTCCTCCATCTCTATGAGCATCTGAGAAACGAAGGAGATCTAAGCCATAGCATACATTTTAGGTGAAATGAAAGAAAATCCTGTAACTTATGAAAATTGGAGAATCTATTTCTCTGTACAGTAGTTTTAAATAGATTCTTGTTTCATTTAGATGTGAATGTGTTCCAATAATGGCAGAATGTATTCTCAGGAACACTTCCAACTCTTATTTTATTTCAGCTTAAAGTGTTAAACGCATTCCATATTGTATTTATAGTCAAATAATTTCAAACAAACATGGCCATTTCCATTGCACAGAAATCACTATTGCAGTAAGAGAGAACATTTATGTTGTACGTAATCAGCTATAAACTGTGGTTTAACTGTTTATAGTAGCTATTTAAGGTGGTGCACTAAAGCTTGTTTGTACAAATGTAGCCCTGAATATCTGAACATATGGCAATCTTTTTCTACCAAATGCTACTCAGCATGCATCTACTGTCCTTCCTATTTCACTTAGAAAAATGGTGTAAGGATTTTTATGGCAGGTACAAGATATTATAAGCCAGGAATATTTCTAGGTCAAACCAGCTAAAATGAGGCATTGCACTGGCCTGAGGAGACAGGACATGAACTTCCTCTTTAGGTTTCATCCACTTGTACCTTACAGAAGAATTCAGCTTTAAAGGTATACTCCTTAGTGTAATCAGTATGCATTACTTTTGTAAAAGTCAGTCAACAAATAAATGGCACTAAATGATGAGCAATCAGACTATGGGGCTGTTCACCTCCCCCTTCTGTCTCACTTCCTTCCCCCTCATACCACACCCCCGCCCGACCATTCTGGGCTTCCTGAGGGCACCGGGCACCCCACATTGCCTGACAGGGCTCACATTGGCTCCTCAGCCTCAGAAGTCCTGAGAAAATCACACATATCCTCCAAGATGCAGCCTGGCACGCCCTCCCCTGGGAAGTTATCCTTGACTGCTCTGGTGACCAACCTGAGGACAATGAGTATGTCACGGTGACCACTAGCCTGAACTGTCAACTTGATTGGCTTGGGAGCATCCAGGGGGTGCACGAGGTGCAGTCATGACCTTGGGGTCTACTCTGTCGCCCTGCCCCTTCTCTGGTGCTGCTCCCCTGCTCTGCTTCCGGGCCATTGTGAGGTGAGCAGCATTCCTTTGCCAACCCCACCTCTCACGCTGTTTCTGCCTTGGAGCCAACCGAGGAGACACTGAATCCTCTGGAATTAGGAAGCAAGTGAACCATTTGCTCCCTCAGGTTCTGGGTGCCAGGTATTCAATCCCAGTGATGGGAAAACTACATCTCCTCCACGATGCGCTCCCGGTTCTATTGTAGTAATTTTCTCATACCAGACTCTTCAAAACTAAGTCCACTTTCTATTTCCGTCTGTTTCCCAGGACCTCCTGCAGGGGCTAGAGCACCAGACGGCTCAGAAACACGAGTGACGTGTTGTGACGGTGAATCTTGATGGTCAACTTGACTGGGTCAAGGGGCACCAAGGAGGGAGCGGAGCACACTTCTGGGTGTGTCTGTGGTGTTTCCAGAGATGATTGGCATGTAAACCAGCCAACTAAGGGAGTGAGGCCACCCTGATTGTGGGTGACACTATCCAATAGGCTTACAGCCCAGGTGGAATGAAAAGGGGAAGAAAGAAGTCAGCTTGTGCAAAAAGCTTGATTCTGCTTGAGCAGGTGAGCCTTCCACTGCCACCTTCGCCTGTGCACATGGGACTCCAGCTTCTTCCGCCTTTCCATGTGCACTCACAGCAGTGACTCTCAGGGAGCTTCCAGGCCTTCCTCGTGGACTGGTGCTGCATCCTTGGTCTCTCCTGTTCTGGTGCTTCCAAGAATGGACTGAGCTCTTCTATGTGCACACAGTCATTGCAGACTATCTCACCTCTGAGCCTGCAGGCCTAGCTAATAGCCTCTCTTGCAGAATTATGTATGTTTTTCTATTGACTCTGTTCCTCTAGAGAACCCTAACACACACACACAAATGACTTTAATATATATATTTATGACTTTTAAAAGCATCTAGCTCACAATCTTAGCTTAGTCTATGGTATTATGTGAGAAAATAGTATAGGCTTGGTGGCTCAGACAAGAGATGTTTATTCTGGAGGCTGGGAAGACCAGTAGATGGGTGAGCCTGGTGAGGCTCTCTTCCTCCTTCGTGGACAGCTGCCTTCTGGCTATATTTTCATCCAGTGGAGAAAGGCTGTCTCTTCCTCTTCTTACAGGGGTATAGTCCCAGTATGGGGCTCCACCGCATGCCCACATCTTAGTCTAATTATCTTCCAAAGGCCCCACGTCCAACTATCATAATGCTGAGGGTTAGGGTTTCAACATAATAAATTTGGGGAAGACACGAATATTCAATCCATGAGACTTACCATCTTCAGTCACTACCCAGAAAACTATTGCCTCATGCTGTTGCTGTAAGTATTGAAGTGTTATTGCTGTTACTAAAATCTCATCAATTTTCTAGGCATTGAAAATGCCCTATCTATCTATCATCTGTCTGTCTTTCTGTCTATTGGCATTGGGAATGAAAAACAAACACAACTTCACAAAAGCATGTTTTTTAAAAGAATAAGAATGAATTGTTGACCGGGCCTATAAGAAGTGAGTAATATTTTCAACCCTTAGGTTTGTGATAAAATTAGGAGGCACCTTCATTTGGGAGAAAATTGTTATGGGAGCTCAGGAAAACTGGCAAGACTATACACAAATTCTTTGTAAGGCACAGTTACACAGCAAACCAGCCTCTTGTCTCTTCTTCATTCAGTGAGTTGCCAATGAGTCTCCACACAAAGGAAGAACTTGTAACTGATGAGTGTAATTTCTAGTGGTAAAACTCGGAGGCAACGTCTACATCTTAACCAGAGAGAGGCATGAGGGAGGAGAGGGGAGAATTCAGCAGAATCAATCAGCTTCTAGCTGTTGCCTGAGTGCAATGGTTTCTAAACTGGTTTGGCCAGAGTTGACCTCAGTCTGTCCAGCAGGCTCATGTCCATTTGCCACCTAAACTGATTGTTTTGTCCCCCTTACCATTCGTTGCACAACCCTCTTGTTTTCTCAGGTGTGTCCCTTCCTAACCTGTCTAATCTTCATATCTTATTGCATATCAGAATTTTCTTCTTATCCCCTCAAAGCTTAATTTTCTACACTGCAATGGTTAATTGTGTGTGTCAACTTGGTTAGGCCACAGTACCTGGTTATTTGCCCAAAAAATAAGTCTAAATGTGCTCGTGAAGGTAAGTTTCCAGTGCGATTGACATTTAAATCAGTAGACTTTGAGTAAGGCAACAGCCCTCCGTAACGAGTGTGGGTCTCATTCGATCAGCTGCAGGCCTCAGAGAGAAGCTCAAGCTCCCCTGAGGAAGAAAAGGTCCCTCCAGGTTTCCTTTGGACTCCAAGTGTAACAGCCCTTCCCTGGTCTACAGCTTTCTGGCCTCCCTGCAGAACTCAGACTTGCCATTCACACAGTCACACAGTCCAACTCTCTCTCTCCTCTCTCTCTCTCTCTCTCTCCTCTCTCTCTTCTCTCTCTTTCTCTCTCTTCTCTCTCTCTCTTCTCTCTCTGCCTCTCTCTATTCTCTCTCCTCTCTCTCTGCCTCTCTTCTCTCTCTCTTGTCTCTTTCTCTTCTCTCTCTCCCATTCTCTCTCTTCTCTCTCTCCCATTCTCTCTCTTCTCTCTCTCTCTGTCTCTTTCTCCCCTCACACACACTTACACCCTATTCTTTGTCTCTCGAGAACTCTTAACTAATACATTTATTTTCAAAACCTTTATTTGTTTATTATTCATTTTTATTACACCAGTTTTCACCCTTGGCTTTACAGTAGTGAATGTGTGCCCACTGGTGCTTAAACTACCAGAAGGCAGCACCGAGCCTTGGTGCCCTGGGCCTCTCTTACAGCATGGTATAGTGTCTTCCTTGCAGGACTCCTGAAAAACTGTAAGCAGGACTGGACTGAATAGAATGGAAAGAAAGAAGTCACAAGGATGCAGTCATTTGACGACCTGGTGCTTCTGCTTTCCTAAACCCTCCAAGGGGTAAATATGACACAGTGAACTCACCGTGTAGACTGATGGTTTGGAAATCTCTAATATCTGTGGTCTTTAAGTGCTCTTTTTGAAATAAAGCCACTAGAATAGAGCAGCAGTTTTCAAAGTATTCTCCAGGGGTTCCCTAGTGGTTCCTCAAAGGAAGAAAAAAGCATGAAAGGATCTCAAATGACTGATATGGTCCGAATCTAATTCCCACTGGCCCCTCCTTCCTTAGCAGATCCATTTTTATTAATTTCCCATGTAATATTCCATTTCAAAAAGCAAAAGACTCAAATGCTCAAAACAAAAAAGAGAAACTTTAAAATCCACCAAGCTAGATGATCTCTCAGTTTTCCTTCCATTCTAAAACTCTAAGATTGTTTTGCAGCTGGTTTCCAAGCTTAATTTGCTTTCTTTTTCCTGAAGAATTATTCTAGTCTGAAATATCTTCATCCAGGCTTGCTCAGACACGAGGCAGGCTGGAATCTTGTTAACAAGAATAAGTAATACCAGGGAGGTACCTCGAATTCGGTTGGTGCTGTTTTTCAATTGCAAATCCTCTCTGCCTCAATTTGAAACATGATTCCCATGTAGTGTTATTGAGAGGAGGTTGGACCCTCAGAGGCATTTGAGTCATGAGGAACCCAGACCATCAAGGGACTGATGCTGCCCTCACGGGACTGGGTTAATTCCCACAGGAGTAAGTGAGTTCTCACGGTCAGAGAATTAGATTAGCTGCGAAGAAAGCAAATTGTAGTAAAGCATGGCTGTCCCTCACACTCCGTGTCATCTGCAAGTGCACAATGGCCCTTTCCATATTATGATGCGGCAGCAGGCCCCTGCAGAAGCTAAGCCGGAGCTCCACCATGCTGTTGGTCTTCCCAGGCTGCAGAACACTGACATAGTAAACCTCTTCTTTATAAACCACTCAGTCTCTGGTATTCTGTTATAGCAACAGAAAATGACTAAGACAATTAGTTATGGGCAGAAAGACAGCCCCACAAGGGCAGCTAGGTACTCCACAGCACAAAGCTCATAGGGAAAAAGTCATGGCAGAGTGCCCACTCTAGAAAGTCTGCCCTTGAGGGCTGGGAAGAGGGAAGTCTCCT
The DNA here is from genome assembly GCF_053883595.1 of Heterocephalus glaber. Taxonomy (NCBI): domain Eukaryota; kingdom Metazoa; phylum Chordata; class Mammalia; order Rodentia; family Bathyergidae; genus Heterocephalus; species Heterocephalus glaber. The sequence continues at coordinate 18,947,645 of NW_028258343.1, read as the reverse complement.
GTTATGTTCCCAATTTGAGAGAAAAGATTATTCTCAGCAGGAACTCTGACTAGGGGACGGAAATGACAAGAAAGCATTGGGTCACTAGGACCCAGCCAAGGCAGCTTGGACTTACCAAAAGACTTGAGGATAAGCAAGGAACCAGTGGGCCGTAATGGGAATACGAGGCAGGGTCACAACAGGGCTAGAGTAAAGGCAAAAGCAAGTGGACAGGGCGCACTCTGGAAATCACCTCATCTTTCAGGATTTTGAGAAAAGATCGTTTTCAGACCCCACTGGCTACTTTTGGTTGGACTTCCTTCTTCCACAAGACTAGCTCACCCTTGGCTGAAGCACAGGGGAGGTGTCAGTGATTGCTGCTGAAAGAGGAAATCATGGAGAGTATTTAAAAGTGAGTGGTAGATGATCATGTCCAGAGCATGGGAGACATAATCCCACCACATGCACAGTTGAGTCAGGGTGCATCTGAGAATTCATTAACTCTGACCAGCCTGGATCTGCCCCAAGCTGTTCTGCTGACATAAGAGAGCTATCTAGGGCCAAGGCCTGAAATGTGCTGAGTAATGGAGTTGATTTGTAAGGGTGAGTTCGAGGCAAGTGTCAGGGTGGTTTTGCCAGCTCGTCAGCACCGTGCATTGCTAAGAGTAAGTGAGGCTGACGCTCTGTACCTGGCTGTGGTGAGTTCCCGGAGGGCTGGGCCTTGCCGTCAGATCTGGTTACAAGCTCTATGACCAGGAAGGTATCAGAGTCCCCATCCATGGATCCATTCAGGGCTCACTGGTTCTGAGACGCTATCTGTACACAAAGCTAGGGGAGAAAGACTGCCCCTCACAGGCGACAGGAAGTTGCCCAGACTCTGCAGACCCTTGGCTGTCAGGCAACTTTCAGCTCCGATGTAGCTCTTTACGTTAGTATTGTTGCTATGCTCTATCTTTTTGCCTACAATGAAGAGTGGATTCATAACCATTGTCATTTTAAGTCCTGCAAATCTCCCTCAGCAGTTGAACAACTTCAGTGTCACCGTTGTCACACATGGGAACCGTGTGGTTAATAAATTAATATTCAATTAATAAGAACTGAGTCCAAAATAGAGACCAAAATGAGAATCATCTGAAATCATGCCACATAATGAAGAAATTTTAAAAAGTAGCGAGGCTTCATTTGGGGTAAGGATGTGAAGAATGGTACTACGGAATAGCATTTCGCCTGTGTCTCATTCAACGCACAGATTGCATAAATAATTTTTATATATCTCTAGAAGGCAAAACATGGAAATATAAAGATAGCACTTGGAGGGATTTAGTGTGAGAGCGGGATATATAACAGGGTTGATGCTGTTATACCTGAAACGGGCTGTTTTGTAAGATTCTGTAAGTTTTGAGAAGCTAGATGAGAGCATTTCCAGTGTGTGTAGATAGTATTCCTGTCTTCATTATGAGATTAGACACAAGGCATCCAACATTTCCTTCCAGTGCTAATATTTAATAATTCTAAGATTTTAGAGAGTATAGAATATAAAGAAGAGCCTCTGTTGTAATGACATCAAGATTCTTTAACGTTATTCCTTGTACCTTTGAGGTGTCTTCCTTATTCCATATGCGTGAATTAACTGGGCTCTGGGAAGACTACAACCGCCTCCCTGCCCCTTGACAAAGGAGAGCACGCAAGATTCAACTCAAGTCTTAAAAAAACACACCCAAATGAAAGGCTTATTTCCTTACAGATTTTCTGTGGATCCACACCGGAAGGAATAAAGGGAAAGTAATAGAGGATTCGCACCACCTCTAGGCTGGCTGTTGCAAGTGGAATGATGCGTCCAGGAGATTAATGTGGTCGGAGCTTGGTGGCCGTGGGAGAGGCAGCTTCCTGTGATGCTCTGAGAACCCTCCAAGCACAGAAGCCCGTGGGGGGCTGGTCCAGCTCTGCAGGCCTGGGAGCCAAGAACACGGCTCTCCAGGACAGCAGGTGGGGAGGCGAATCGCGGCTGCTGAGTCCTGGTCGCTGAGGACACACTGGTAAGTCAGGCGCATGGGAGCGGCCAGGCAGGACCTAAAGTAAGGCCTGGTCTCGAACCTTCGAACACAATGCAAGGTGTCCAGGAAGGCCCAAGACTCCAGGGACAAGGAAAGCAAGCCTTTCCACCAGGCTGAGCAGCCAGTGCCCACCCTCTGCCGCCCTCGTAATCCAGGACGCAGTAGGGGTTTTCTGCTCAGAACCACTGGAAGTCGACACAGTCAGCCCGAGAGGTTTCCGTCCCGTCCCAAAGTGGCTGCCAGTCCAGGCAGTGTTTGCACAGGAAGCCAGGCTTTGAAGGCAGCTGAGAAGCCGGTGCAGCCTCTCCTCTCACAGTGCAGTAGGTCCTGGCCTAACACCTCATAAACAAACCCAAGAGGAAAACTCCTCAGTCACAGCCCAGCCAGAGAGGTGTATATGGCCTCACAGCCCCAGCACATTTATCTCAAGCTGGGAGTGTAATTTCACGGTAACGATTTGCTTAAAGTGTTGCTGATTGCTTCCTATTCCTCCCCTGTTAATGACTTCTGCACCTTTCCCGTGTTCCATTTATACGTGCTGCTATGGCAATTACCCGAAGGAGGCCGTTTAGACAGCGCCCGCCCGGCTTCTCAGCATTCCCCTGGAACTGCCCTGGACAATCCCGAGGTTTGAAAAGTCTCTTTCATATCAGGTGTTCCTATTTGGGGAGGAAATAGCTCTTCAACTCCTACCGGTGTGCGGCCAGCTCCTGGTCTCTGCTGCATCTGCAGTGCACATACTCCTGAGGAAAATGAGGAACGGGATGTGCTGTCCTTAAACTTTCCGGCCTCTCGGACTCCTGTGCACAGTGGAGAGGACGGCCTGGACTGGGGCAAAGGAGGGCATCTGTCAGGCTGGATGTCCAGTGTGGATGGTCCTGGGAAGTGGCATGGCAGTCTGAGGATCATTTCAGAGCCTCTGGATCCACACTTTTAAAGCAATTCATGCTTGCAGATTTTGGAAAAGTATTTTCTTTCCGTATTGGCAAAAATTCCCAATTTGAATGATGAAGCTGCTTTTTCCATAGTTTAGGGAGAACAAAATAAGGAACATGTTCCTCTTGTCACCAAGGAACATAATGCTTGGAAATGCCAGGAAGTTAGGAGCTCCTGTGGCAAATCAGCAGCCCGTGTTTGCCATCACCTCCCCGGCTCTTCTCCACTCTGTTTCCACCCACCTGCTCTTCCCATTCATTCTCCTTCTTCCAGCCAGGCCATTCATCATTTCTTCCTTTAGATCTCATGCATAGGCCTGCTCCCTTCTCACACTGCATCATTGCTAGGGAGCCCGCGCTTCTCTCCACACTCTCGTTCCCCCAGACCAGGGCAGACCTGGGGTCAGAGGACAGACGGCAAACCCAGGTTCACTTTCCAGCCCTGAGCTGAGTGTGAGTGAGAGCAGCCCTGAGATCCCGGGTGCTGCACGGCGACAGCCCTGCCAACAGCCAAGCTCTGAGTCATGGGCGCTTTCATCCCTCAGTGACAAACCCACCTGAAGACCCAAACCCACCTGCGGATCAGGACACCCGAAACCAGACCAGGCAACGTTTGTGCAGGAGGCAGGGAACTCGACCTGCACAGCCTTTCTCAGTCACTTGGGTTCTAATTGGGAACAAGGACGCGCCCTGACCCTTGAAACAGAGTGCTCTCAATGCCCAAGTCACTCACCGCGACATAGAGCATGGGCAGCGTTTGCCAACGCTGTCATCCCAAGGCTCCTTTCTTTCCTTGTCCCTGCACTGGCTGGAAGGCCTTCTCCAGGGCTTTCCTGTCCCCTGTCCATTAGGAAAGAAAGTGTCTTCTGCAGCCACAGACTACGGAGGAGTGGGTTGTCCTAGCTTGTTGCATGTTCATAAAACAATTCGTTCATTCTTCCAGCAGGTATACATAAGGGGACTACTGTGTGCTGCACATCGCTCTGGGTGCTGAGGTTCACGGATGACTCCTGCCTTCACAGGCTTCCTTTGAGAGCTGGGTGGGAGGACAATAAAGACGGGAAGTGAATGGCCTGTGTGTCAGAAGGCCGCTGAGAAATTGAGGGAGGTGTTCAGGTATAGGTGTAATAGGATTGTCAGAGAGGGCCTTGTCCAGGAAGAGGTATTTGAGCCCAGACTTTGGGAAGTTGAGGGTCTTATCCAAGCAGATGTCAGGGGGAGAGCACTGCAGAAGACCGGGGGCCAATGCCTCTGACAAGAGCAACAAGGAAGCCATGGGGCAGGATTTGAGTGAGACAGGGAAGAAATGAGCTCAGAAGGTGCTGGTGGTTTTGTGGTCTAAGCAGTGGTAAAGATGGAGTTTCCATCCCCTGAGATGGACAGGCCGCACGTGGAGAGGGTGGAGAGTGGAGATTGGATGTTTAGTTGCACAGGCACTGCGTTCAATGCATTCTTCTCACTGAGTGAGGATAACACCACATCACCACACTACTGTGTGCTCTTAATATTTAACAGATTATAAATGCTGCAGTTTATACTTTGTGCAAAGCCAGGAAGGCTAAGAAGTCACAGTTAGCGAGGTGAAATCTGGCCCTGAAAAGTAGCCTAGGACCTGCAGACACTGATTCTGGGCCCTAATCTTATCAGCATGGACAGCAAGCCCCGGAGGAAGCGCTGGATGTTAGACAAACTCCTTAGCTGAGGAAGTTGCCAAGCTCGTTGTGATGAATGAGATTTCTTCGCCCCTTCTGCTCCCCGACCGGTCTCACAGGATGAGAGTTGTGCACAGAGCACGTTAGAGATAATGACCCTGAACCGTGGTTCATGTTTAGGGTGCTTACAGAAGCTTCTAGATCCCAAACACAGAGAAATAGGGGCTTGGCTCTCCACGACAGATGCTTGCAGTCTTAGGAGCAAAAAGGCTTTATGGTCGGTTGAAGCACAGAGTTTCTTGTGCATGTTTCTTGTGCATGTTTTAACACACAGGAAGTGTCTGGAAGATCAAGAAAGAAGCTCTAAGGGGTGGGCGTTTCACGGCACTATATGCAGGTGGAGCCATGAAATCATCAAGCTGCTCTGTCCCATCCGTGCACTGATCCGGTCATAACCAAACCTGGAAATTAGGTCTGGGCTGACATCACACATGGCACAAACTCTGAAAATCCCAGGGGTCCCCACTGTGTGTGACTTCCAGAAGAAGACCCACAGGGCTAATCTTTTGTTCTATTTTCCTTGGAACGGTGACTTCAAAAAAATAATTCATTTTTGTTAAGTAAAAAAAAAGGACTCAGTGTTTTTACTTTGGAAGTTAAATAAAATCTCAAAGCTGCATTAGATAGAACAAGCAGGAAAGTGGCTTTAAGAACAGACTAGTGCTTTGTCTTTCTGTTACACACAGTTGTTTTGATTTATTTACAATATATTCTATGCCATTTTGATTTTTATTGTGTTTGGTTGGTTGAGTAAATTTTCAACACTCAAACACTTGAGGTGATAGTTAAAAACAATGCTAGTATTTGATCCAGTTTCATCTCAACCATGTTATACCTGGACATTTTACATGTTTATCAAAGGTCTTTTATGGGGAAGAATTTAAATGTATGAAATAATAAATGTGTGACATTTATAAGTAATGATGGCTCAGAACAAACTTTTGAAAACTTAGTTGACAAATTTTTGGATCAACTAAAAAGAACAGCATGACTTTTGAAATCTCTGAATGCCTTGGTTCTCAGTATTATTCTTTTTTAATTTATTTCTTATTAATGTAGTTTTTAAGACTTTTCTGACAGCGTTATGTATTTTTTTAGCGTGGGTAGATAGGAGTGTCGCTTGTATGTTATCATACAGCTGACCTGTATTTTTTGTCTATTCTTTATTACCGTAGTAGTTTCATGGTGTTTATGTACCATAACCAACCTATTGCCTATGAGAAACATGTAAGGTAATGTATTTACAGCCACTGTTACAAGTTTTTAATGTATTTTTCTACCTTGTTTTATATGTATGCTATATAACATTCAAAAAGAAATTTTTTTCTTGATTGAGAAAAGGATACAAAATGCAAAATCCACGATTTTGAAAACTGAAAATTGCCAATTGTTTTGCGGTACTTTATTATACTGGGTGTCTTGTCTTTTTTGGGCTTTTAGTTAGCTAATGAATGAATACATTAGAAACTTTGGGGTTTTAGTTGGGATTTTCCAAAGCTTGCATTTTAATTCTCATATTCTTTGCTGTTTCTATTAACCCATAGCATTATTTTAATAAATGTTATAATACCAACCAAAAAAAAAAAAAAAGAACAGGCTAGTAATCCTACAGCTCTGAGAACAACAACGCAGTTTATTGCTCTCTTATACAACAACTCCAAGGTCGGTATTTCAAGCCAGGGGCGTCTCTGATCCACGAGGTTATTTAAGATGCAGCTTTGGCACCTTCCACATGAGCTCTCCCAGGTCACTTTCATCTTCCAACTTCCTGGAGGAAGGGGAGACAGGGGCAGGTCAAGGACCCCAAGTTCCTCTTATGCAAGCGAGACAGCGATCATACACTTAGCAGGGCTCACATCGCAAGTCCTGTGACCACCGCTCATTACGTGGGCAGAGCAACAGGCAGTGCCACTCGGGGCTACAGCTGTCCCTTTGTGGGAGGAGAAGGGGATGCGCCCTCAAGGACAGCTGCCACTCTCTGTACCAGTAGCAGGCTTTACTGCAGGGCGGCCTGAGAAGTAAGCACAGAGCTGCAAGAAGGGGGAGACACTGATCTGAAGAAACTTCTGTTTTGTAAAATGGCCCTGGACACCACTCCTGGCCCAACTGTAACCCAGGCACAATTATCGGAAGGGCAGTGATTCCCTGAAGCTCTCTCAAGGAAGGCTCCAGATGGCCAGGGAACCGGACAATTGGACTTTAGACAATCTAGTTCAAATGAATTATACCTGGCTTATTTGATTTGCATTCAGCCAGCACTGAGGTCTATACCTTGAGAGCCAAAATAAATTACACACATTTATATCATTATTTATATATTTACATATTAGTCATGTATATTTATAAATTATATACAGAGAAAGTAAAATTCACACAAATATTAACTACACCACTGACAAATGACATATAATAACAAACCTATAACCTGCTACATGTATGTATAAAAAGACACACAAAACATTTGCCCACGTATGATACAATATGGTAACCCTCATATTTATTCTGAGGATTACCTAGCCTCAGCCCTCTTACCAGAGAAAAGATGAACTCACAGCTAATATTCATTGAGGCCCTACTATATGCTGGCATTTTATATACATCGTCTCATTTTAGCCATGGAAACTGATCTGTAAAATCTTTATGACAATGTGGAAGTTGAGGCTGAGTGACTTCCACTGGACTCCCTAAGTGCCAGTGACTGATCCAGAGTTGAATGGGCTTTCTGACTGTGAGACCCACACTCATGTTCTCCATGCTGCACTGCTCCCAAGTATGCTGGAGATCACTGATATCTGAGTCATGTAGGGACACTAAAGTGTAAGTGATAAAGTTCTCGTGCGGAAGATGGGTTCAATTGCTCTGGTTCCAGCAGAGACAGAAAAAGTGGAAAGGACTCTGGCAGCGCTGTTGGCTCTCTACGTGGTGCTGTGCCCCTCGGCGCTGGGGGTGTTCACACAGAAGCTGGGCAAACACTCCTCTAGGCCCCTCACAACAGAGACTAAATTCCATGACGTCTAACACCTCTTCCGAATCTGTGCCCCCTCTGCTCTAACTTCCACTGTATAGGAAACAATTTTACTTTCCCTGAAAATACTCTTACTTAGGATGACCAATTGTGGAAACTGGGATTGAGGATTATCTGTTTTCTGGGTCTGCTTAAGATCTTGTCAGTGACTGTAGATACAATGGGGACCAGTAGAGCACAGAGATTAAGAGTTCATTTTTGGCCAGGTGTAGGGCAGTCCTGTAATCGTAGTGCTCTGGGAAGCTGAGACAGGAACATCTAAGGTTCAAGCTCAGGCGAGGCAACTTAGTGACTTAGCAAGTGAAAAAATAAAAATGGACGCCTGCTGAGCAAGCGGAAGGATCTGAGTTCGATCCCTGGCACCAAAAAATTAAATAAAATAAAAATGGCTGGGGATGTAGCTCAGTGCCAAGGCCCTGGGTTCAATTCTTAGCAATACACACACACACACTCACACACACATACACGCACACATATGCACGCATGATGCACACATCCACACACACGCAGAAGCATTCATTTTTGGACTCAGATAACTGGCCCACAGACTCAGTGACACTGGAAATCACTAGGTAGGTCATTTAAATCTCACATTGTTTGGTTTCTTCCATCAAGTCTGTCTTATGGTGCTATTGCACAATGTGACATAATACATGATGTTTTATGGCATAAAAAGCTCCTGGCACAGTGCCTGGGACACAGTAGGAGTTCAGTAAATGATGACTATTGCATCATAAGCAATACTAACATTAAATTAAGAAAGCAATGAACAGGGCTGGGGATTTAGCTCAGTGTTGCTGCCACCTGCCTTGTAAGCACAAGGTCCGGAGTTCGATCCCCGGTAGCAAACAAAAAAAAGAAGGCAATGAACAACATTGGAAACATTAACAACTCTGCAGGCCCCCAGATTCTTGCTTTTACTGTAGTAAACAATTACCTGCAAAGGTAACTCAACCACACACAGCACTCCATGCCCCGCAGTGCCACCTATTCTGTGCTCTGGGTGTGAGCTCGAGAGCAACATTGCCAGAAATTCTCTGATCCGGTGGACTTTGTAGCCTATAATAATCATGCCTTTCCTGTGCATTATTGGAGAATTGAATGGACCTATGCATGTATAGCATACAGCAACAATTTATAAATAGTTCTTAGCATGTAGAAAACCCTTGGCAAGTGTTAAATACTTTTCTATGTCTAGAGACATATTGTACATCAGCCATGCTATGTGGGAAGTGCTTTGTTCTCTGAGGTATCCAGTGTTTTGAATGCAGCTACGCCAACAGAACAAATACGTGCAACATGTAAATTATGTAGTAGTATATGCACTTATATACAATGTACTATATATGCATTTATATTGTATATTCGATCCTATACCTTAAGCAACAAAACAAAGCAAAAAAATACAGTACAGGGAAAATATTCCAGCATGTCTACATGAAAAAGCCATACAGTCATTAGTATTAATGTGGGATGGGTTTCAGGACACCCCCAAGAATACTAAAATCTACATAAAATGCCATAATATTTGCATCGCACCTAGGCAAACCTCCTGTATACTTAATTACTTATCTGTTTGTTTTTATTTAGTTATTGAGCTAGAGATCAAATGCAGGGCCTCACTCATGCTGAGCGCTCTACTGTTGAGCCACATTCTCAGCCCTCCTGTGTACGTTAAGTCCTCTCTCCTTTCCTGATGATACCTATTACACAGCAGTTGCTAGGTTTTATTGTTTAGGGAACAGTGACAGGAAAAAAACCGTACATTTTCAGGACAGATACAATTTTTTTTCAAACGTTTTCCATCCTCAGTTGGTGAACGCCTATATGTGGAGTCCATGGATGGGAAAGGAAGGCAGTGCTTACTGATAAGATAACTAAGGCTTAAGGTAATAATGCAATGTAGACTGTCAATTCCCTTTCTCTCTAATGTCAAACATCTGCAGTCTCTTAATTCATTACTTTGGAACCAGTTTGCTTCTTGCTGTGTGAGCTTGCTGGAAACATTGAAAAGAGCACTTTGATTTTACTTTCAACATTATTTCTTAATTTTGAAATAATAATATTTGTGAAAATCATCTCTTTTCAACATAGAGGGGTTTTTTTTCTGATGGGTACCATGAAGCACTAGTAAAAATCTCTCTGGTATAACTGAGTTTTAAATTGTAGTAAAATACACACAACAGAAAATTTTGCCATCTTAACCTTTTAAAACTGTGCAGTTCAGTAGTTTTAAATACATTCATACTGTTGGGCAACCAGTATCCGTAAACCTTTTCATCTTGCAGAACTGAAATTCTATCTGTACTCATTAAACAACTTTCCTTCCCTCTCTCCAGTCCCTGGCGACGGCCACTGCACCCACCACCTCGATGTGTTTGATGACTCTAGCTATCTTGTGTAAGTGGGAACATACACAGTTGTCCTTTTGGACTGTTTTGTTCTACTTAGCCTAAGATCCTTAAAGGCCCATCCATATTGGCATATGTGCTAGAATCCCCTTCCTATCGAAAGTTGAATGTATTCCATCATATGTCTATGCCACACTGTTTATCCGTTCATCTATCCATGGACACTTGTCCACTGTGGCAAAAAATGCTTCTACAAACTGGGTGTACCAATATCACCTCAAGACCTCGATTTCAATTCTATGACATTGTCCATGCAAAACTCATGTTGTGACTTGCCATCGGGAGTTGGTGTGGCCTTTAAGAGGCACTTAGCGTCTCGGGACAGAGCCTTCAAGAATAAGTTAAGATCTCTCTAGAAGAAATGGATCCGTTCTCCTGGAGCAGGTTGTTACAAAGCAGGTCAGCTCCTTCAGCCCTTGGGCCCTTCTGTGTCTACACACTTCCCCTCCCACCGAGAGGCTTTCTCCAGAAGCTGAGTAGGTGACTTCTAGAAGCCAGAGCCAAAGTACACCTTCTTTCTTTATAATTTAACCAACCTCAGCTATTCTGTAATAGAAACAGAGAATGGACTAAGACAACTATATACTCAGAAGTAGAATTACTGGATCATGTGGTAATTCCATTTTTATTTTTTTGAGAAGCTAACACACTGTTTTCCATAAACATTGCACATTTTACATTCCCAGCAGTTGTACACATGGCTTCCACTTTAGCCACATGCTCATCACACTTTTCTATTAATATTTTGTACGTGGTATTTTTTGAAGATGTAGCTCATTGCATTTTAGTTTGCATCTCTCTAAAACTTAATGGTTTTGAGCATCCTCTTGTGTGCTTACTGGCCATTTGGATATCTTCTTTGGAGAACTGTTTATTCCAGCCCTTTACACATTTTTAATAGAGTTTCATTATTTTTGAATTACAGGGACTCTTTGATATCCTGGATTTTAATTCTTTATCACATATATATGACTTGCAAATATTTGCTCTCATTCTCTGGGTTGCCTTGTCTTTTGACTGTGCTCTTTGATGCACAGAAGATTTTAACTTTGAGACAATCTAGTTTATCTATTTTTTTCCTCAGTGTCTATGCCTTTGTTATCCCATCTGTGTATAAATTTATATTTTATGTATAGGTCTACGACAAGAATCATCAAAACCCTAAAAGTCCAGATTTGCAACCTAACATTCTTATTTTCTCTGTTAATGGTCCAGCATACTTCATCTGGCCTCAGACTCCAAAACTTAATAGTGCCAGGAGGCTGCCAGTGTTCTGTAATAACCACTGGAATGTGAATGAGACGTCAAAACACGGTGACTCACAGGATTGAGCTCAGGACAAGCTAAGATTTATCACGCTTGTCTTAGTGACTGAACACTGGGATATTGAGGTAGGAGATTAGAGTGAGACAAAACCAGGGTGTGACCCATCAGCAGGGAGGCCTGGGACCCCTGTGTAGAACATCAAATCTGCAGAGACTCTGCAGCTGTATATCTGGGACCAAGCAGGAGAGTGCCATTTTCCATGCTTCATTTCCATCTGTCCATTTTAAGCAGGCCTGCGATGGGACAACCTAAATCTGACATCAGGCCAAGTGAGCTTCTGATAGGACAGCTGTCCCAAATCCCTTGTTTGCGTGGCGAGAGACGATCTAGGAGTTCCAGGTACAAAATTATCCTCGGGCCTCTGTGACCCTTTCCACCAGCTCGCTCTTACTCTGCAAAGTGTGCTTCTTTTCCACCCTCAACAAATCTAACGCACTGCTCCCCTTCGCACATGTCTTGTCCAATTCTTTCTTCAGGACACCGAGAACTTGGGAAAAAATCTCTATGGGATCCAAACGCCAGTAACAACATGGTAGCAAAGTGGTCTCACTGGCTTGGACTAACCATGTGTGGCAACCGATGCCAGAATGGTATCTTCCACTCCATCAAATGGACAGCCTGGTGACCTCCCTTCCTCCTCTTAAAAAGAGGTCCTGCTGTCTCCCAGTAGCACCACAGCTGGCTATTGTGCCTTCAACACTTGGGAATCTGGATAACATTTATCTGAACAACGGCAAAACGCATATTGCGGGCTATGAGGTCGGTTCACATCCGCATGGTCCACAGCTTGTGCTTGCTGGCAATACTTGAGGAACTGGGGTGAGGAGCACTTTGTAAACAGCAAGGAGACACAGTGAGGCTGACAGTGTTTCCCGAAACAGTCACTACCCCTTTATAGACTGTCTGGGAATCCAGAACCTTGGCCTCTGCCATTCCCGAGGGAGCCCTGCAGAACTGTGTGTAAATAAACAGAGCAAACCCGCTGCAGAAACACTACCAGGCTGCTAGGCATTAAATTGGAGCCTTTTGTTTGTTTATCCTACAGCCTGGGCATGGAAACCAGAGGGCACTGAGAGTGCGGGACAGGCAGCCGGGTGCAAGGTCAGGTGTCAGTGTGGAATCACCAAGAAAGCACCTCTCCGGGGCAGTACATGCACACAGGCCTGCAGTGCCTTGGCCGTGCGTGCGCATTTTAGGACCTATTGCGATCTGTCAAACATGAGCAAGCATTTTTAATTAAGTACCTAGGCCAGTCCGTATGTGCTCACATGCAGCTGTTCACTTCTGCCTGCCTGTAAGCTTTAGTGTGGAATTGCACGTGAACTTATTTACCTAAGCAAGTAAATAAAAAGTGCATATTGAAAGGATTTTTTTCTTTTGTCCACTCTTGATTTTCCAGGAAACATTTTTCTATTTCACATGAAACTCTCTTCATCCAACTATTCATGCAGCCAACCCAGAATTTACAATCCAGAGGTGAGCAAGAGTTTGTTTTATTGTCAGATAGCTCCAGTGAATTGGATAAAATGCACTGTGTCTTGCACTACTTTTCTTCATTTTTTTTTTTGGTACCAGAGATCGAAGTCAGGACCTTGTGCTTTCGAGGCAGGCGGCGGCACCACTGAGCAGCACCCAGGCATCTTTTCTTAATTTTTAACCCTGAATGTATTTCAAAGGGAACTGAATCCACTGATTCACTTACCCCTAACTCATGGAGGGGTACTTTGTAATGGATGTTTGATGTCCAAATGCCTGGTGGGTTTTTAAATCTGTATGAAGATCACCACCACTACCACCTCCAGGCCCTTCATCCTCTCTGCGGCACTGGTCATGACCAAGAAGTAGTATTTTATGTACCCAACACTGTTTGGAATGACCAGAAATGCAGACCGGAGCAGATGCAAAGCTCTGAGCCCAAGGTGGTCACGATTGTAGGCAGAGACATTGCAGGACCTGGGTGGCGGATTGCTGGGGCTGTGCGTGCTCAGCGAGGCCTGGCTGCTCATGAGTGGAGGCCACACGCTGGACGCTGTGCTCTGTACCCTCACCAGAGGTCCCTAGGCACCAGGAGCTGTGATCTAAAACCTCTTCAAACAGTGCTCTGCACATGTGGTCCACAGCTCCCCCTGCAGTGGCACACACAGAGTAAAGGAGCCCCCGGCAAGGCTTTCTTGTCCTGCGTGTCCTCTAGGTCACTTCCACACAAGCCCTGAACTCTGTCAGGCCTCACCGTATCAGGCAGAAGACGGGCAGGCTGCTGCCAACTCTACCCAGGGGAAACTTCCTGCCATATTCTCAGGATTTGGCAAACTTTCAAAGAATGACCTCAAAATGCTTATACATCTGGCGTGACGAGAAAAACTTCAGCTTACCACTCCCAAAAGACGCAGAATTTTAGTAACAAGGGGTGGTCTTAAGGTCATGGGATTTTCTTTTAGCACTGTTAACTATCCAGGCAACTGAGAATATTAAATAGCTCCTTTTATATCTAGATTTGTCCTTTTTTTAAACGTTTGGTGACGTGCGATCACACCCTTCACTGGCTTAGTCCTCAGTAAACGTTTGCTGACCACCTGCATGGTCCCAGATAGTGCTCAGCCCTGAGGCTTTGAGGCAGGGGGTGAGCCTTGTGTGGGGAGAGCTGTGATGCCTGCCTTGCCTTTCAAAGCTGACAGCTCAAGGGCCTTTGTCTTATGACCCCCGGGCCCGTCTGAGCCAGCCGTGTGTACGCACATGAGACCAGACCAGACAGGTACAGGGCCGCTGGTGCCTTTCCCCAAAAAAACAGTCTCCTGAGCTTCACATCATTCTTCATTTCCACCGTTACAAACCAAACACATGAGCATTTACATCAACTCCAGGAGCCCAAATATCACAGTGCATCATTACATTTCAACTCTTAGCACATGCAAGATATTACGGGTCCTAATTTCTGTTGGGCTTTAATGTCTTAACATGAAGATGAAATTCTCAGAAGGCAGCAATCCATCTTACAACTTGGATCATCCCATAAGGGTGATACTTTTATTAGTTTAAAGAAATACAAAATCTTCCTTTTCTGAATGGACTTCTGCTGGTGATTTCATTTTCCTTAGCAACTACGTTTACCCTTCTACCTAAAGGAAAAGTTTCCGGGCCACAGAATCATGTTCTGGTGAGATCATCCAAATTTTTAGAACCTCAGGTAAAAATCATACTGGGAAGGAATGAGGTGAGCCCAAACTGGACAGGCTGAGAGCTTATCTTGCCGGGGCATGGGCTCCCTGGTGGGTGGCGGGAGGCCATTGCTGCCCTTCTTTCCTTCCCTACAGAATTTAAGCAAATCCAGTGAGTCACTGGGCAAGGGAGCCCCGGAAATGGCAGCAGCTGGCTGTGTGTGTAGCTGCCAGGACTGAAGCAGCCAGGCAGTCCTCTCTCTGGGAGTCTAACACAGGCCCTACATTTTGCAGTCCCCCCAAAGGGCACCGAGGTCCCCTAATCTGTTTTCCTGCAGAAGGGCTCCCCTGGCACTGCCCAGCCTGAATGTGGGGCCAGCCCTTCCTTGGAGCCACTTCCTAGGCAATTATGGCCTGGGGGCTGAATAGAAAACAGCCTCTTGCACTGCCAGTGGAAGGGCTAACGGAATTCAGCCTCCTGCGGAGAATGGCAGGAAGGCTTCTATTATTCTACTTCATTCTATCTGCTGAGGGGCAGAGTGGCGCCTGGAGTCTGACTGCCTTAACTCATTTCCCTGGATTTCCGAGTCGCAGCAACAGTCCCTACTAATGTCCAGTATCTCCCTCCTGAGACTCACTACACTTCCTGGTATAGGATGCACTTGCCTGCTCCTGGTGACCTTAAACACTAATAAAGGAGTCATAACATGACCTGGGCCAGACCTAGGAGCCGATCAGAATGCACATGATTGATGGGAGTGCTTTCAGCTATCTGCTATTAGTCCTGACCCTTTGGCGCTGTTCCCTTCATAGTACTGTGTAGGCAGGAGGCTTAAGGATACATCACAGGCATTGCTCCACACAGTGCTAAAGGTCAATCTCAAGTGCGGCAGAGGAAACAGAGTGTTAACAGACTGGAGCTGCGCAGGCACCAGCCACCGTCTGCTCGTCCTTCTAGTTTACAGCAATGTGCTCAGAGAGGACCACAGTCTCCAAATCTGGACACCGTCTTCGAGGGGCAGCTTCCCTATTTGGATGGCTCACAACTTGATGTTCTCTCAAATACTGTTATCAACGTGATTCCCACTTCTGCTGCCATATCATGAATTCACAGTCCTCTCTTTTCTTCACTTAGTCTCTTAACGTTTCTTCCAGAGTAAGATGAATGTTGCTCTGTTGCATACTGTGGCTGACTTGATATCCAATTATGAGTCAGGATTAGACAGAGTGTTGGAATCATCCTTTATGTTTGCTGGTTGTCACATGTCAGTGTCTTTAGGGTCAAATTCCTCTCTTTTGGGTAAGGTTTCTTATATTTCCACTACTCCTATCCCCGTCCACATAATACATTTCAACTCAGGCAGTCAATTTTATCAAGCTACACAAAGTGGCAGATTGTCCAGATGGTAGTTGTGTTTTTTCTGTTTGGAAAGGGTCCGGCAGGTGGTCAGCATGCAGGATGCTCCCATGTAACCTCGGTGCAAGTTTCAGCTGTCACCCTTGGGAGCAGTGGCCTCAGGTGACCAGGAGCGACCGTTCTTCATGAGCCGAAGCCCAGGGGCCAGGATCCTCTGCCTCAGGCCCCAGGTCCGCCTGGAATGCAGTTGCTCCTGAGACAGCAGAGCCCAACAGAGGGGGATGGACTGCAAACACCCCTGGCTCCTGGGGTTTGCCTGCTGGAGTCTAGGACTTGTGGGGCCTGTCCTAGTCCTCTTTATACCTTCATCCTCCACTTTATCTTGGAGATAACAAGCTTTTATGTTCTGTATGTTTTCTTTTATTGTTGTCATCATTCCTGTCCGTTTTGAAGCACACAACTAAATTAGATAATTTTATGAATGATGTTCTACAAATTCCATCAAAATTTTATATGCTTCCCTTTCATACTTCCATTTCTATGTTGAAGAATCCTACCATTTCTTTTCAGTCTGTTTTGTTATTTCTTTCTTTCTTTCTTTCTTTCTTTATTTATTTATTTGTACTGGGGTGGAGAGGGGCGAGGGGTCGAACTCAGGACCTTGCGCTTGCCAGGCAGGCGGAGCGCCACTGAGCTACATCCCCAGCTTCAATCTGTTTTATTAGATTCAGATTTCCTGAGGGTGTTAGATTCTTTTTCATATAATAATAATGGTAACAATAATAAAAATAATAATAATGTTTAACATTTATTATGAGGTTTCTGCCAGGAATTGTTGAAATACATTATGCATATTTTCTTATTTAATTCATGCAACTATCCTATAAAGAGTTTTATCTCATTTACTAAGAATGACCTTATGAGTTTACATTGGTGTCTCTACTGTACAGATGTAGTGCTATGATTCAGAAAATTTTAAGTACTTGACTCAATGCCAAGAACCAAGAACAAGATTCACACCTGACCTTTACCTGTAAATACCGCCCTCTGTTCATTTTACTGTATTGTATAAATCCATAAAATACTGGTTGCAATTCTATTGGGTGCTTGCCTCATCTAACTAATTCTTAGACTGGGACTGTTTTGAATATCTTATACATGCTACATTTTTAAAGTAAATTTCTGAATTATTTTTCTACTATTGCATTTTAATACTGATACAGAGAGTATAATATCTCAGTAGGTCATAGAAGAGCAGACCTAACCATTAAAGATTAACATGGCATAAACATTTCAATTCCCATCATCCAAGAAGTTAGAATTCTGTATTCTACACAAATAACTTATGCACAGCTATAGTTGATACCTCTGGAAATTACTTTATTTATTGTGTTTGGGTATTCACAATTAGATATGGAAATGTTATAAAATATTAGTGATCATCTATTTAAAGGAATTTTTCCATAAAACAATGTAGAACAAGAAACTGAAGTCTTTTTTTCATTAACTTTATTGGTACATTTTAGGTACACAATATGATGACGTTCCTCATTGGGAATTTGTACCTTTACATGATGTATCTTGGTTCTTATTTTTTTCCCATTCCCCTGCCCTCCTTTCAACCCTTCCACCCCATGAAGTCTTTAAAATTATGTAAATATTGGTATGTTCAGGGGGCTAATCCTTTCACTTTCCTCTAAATTAAGGCCCATTTTCTTAATCTTTTCTTCCAAGGATGTGTTTTCCATCCTTCTTATCACCTTTGAAGACTCTCCAAAGGATCCTACATTCTTTTTTTTTTTTTGTATCCTAAATTCCCCCAGTTACTGTTAAGCTTAGAGCCATCCAGGAGCTCAGGAGAACACACTTTTGAGTGTGTCTGGGTGCCTCTTCAAAGTGTGACCTTGGTACTGTATCTGTCCTTCATGCCTTCCTCTCTAGTGCTGTTCTGCTCTGCTTTCCAGCCATCATGAATTGAGCGACTGTGTTCTACCACAATGTTTCTGCTTTGGAACCAGCCAACAATGGACTCAATACCCATAAAATGTGATTCAAAGTAAGCATCTCAACCTTTAAGTTGTGGGTGTTGCATATTATGTCTAGCAATGGGAAAACTTACTAGAACAGAAAATTGATACTGGAGAAGTAAGTTTCTCTGCTGTAACTATACCTAATGATGTGTTTTTTAAAAGCCCTTGGAACTGGTTTGCAAGAGGAGTTTGGAAAAATGTCGAGATGTAGATTACAGAAGCCCTAGAAGGTTGTAAGCAGAGCCCAGTGGGTGACTCTGGTCAGAGCTCAAAAGAATGCTGACAATAAGGGCCAGGCTCAGGTGCTTTCAATCAGGAACAAAGATTCCATTGGTAGTTGGACTAGAGGCCTTGTGTGTTACATGCTGACAGAAGTTTGCCTACATTTTGTCCATGTCATGAGACTTTGCAGAAGACTGAGATTAAAGGTGATTAGCCATCCATGCACTGAGACCGCTGCAGCCATGGTCAAAGGGGCCCTCGTTACTACTCTCACTGACAGCAGACCTTGGCATCCTCTGAGTGATTCTAGTTTTACCAGCATGCAGGATGAGCTGTGGAGTTGGAGGAGCTTCCAGCTAGACTTCCAAGAAAGGCCTGAAAGACCAGGCAAGAAACTCCTGACAGGGCAGTGTGGGAAGGTGGCAAGTGAAGCCAAGGTGCAGTAGAGACTCCAGGGAGTCATAGGTGGCAAGAACATGGAACATCTGCAGAGGAAACCTGCAGGCCATGAGTGGAACCAACCCAGATGTCACGTGGGCTCCAGCCAGCAAGGCCACAAGGTGAAGCTCCTGAGGCCTTTAAACTCACAGCCCACTACACTGCCCAGGTGCCAGGTCTGGAGTTGATGTTTGCCCCTCTGGCTTTTGGGCTTGCTTTACTCATTTTTTCTAGCTCCTTATTCCTCCCTTTCGGACTGGGAATATTTGCCTGTCCCATTATACCTTGGGATTATGAAAGTTGTTCTTTGTTTTTACAGAGGTTCACACCTAAGAGTTTGCTTTAAATCTCAAGAGAGACTTGGACTTTTGAAGAATGCTGAAACTATTGAGACTTTAGAAAAGAGTTTATTGCATTTTCATTTGTATCCAAGATAGTTGTATCATGTTCTGCTGAATGATGAGCTTATGTTTATTTAGAGATCAAATATGGTTTAAGGAGATGTGTTTGGATGCCAGGTTGACAAGGGTTGCAATGTGATGGTGAGATTGATTCTGTCAACTTGCTTGGCTTAGGCACCACCCAGGAGATCCTTGGAGCACACTTCTGGTTGTGTCATGCAGTTGTGACCTCGGGTACTAGATCAGGTCCCTTGTCCCTTCTTCATTGTCTCCTGCTCTGTTCCCAGCCACCATGAACTAGGTATCTTTGTTCTACCACCCCCTTCACTGTAATGTCGCTACCTTGGAGCCAGCTGACCATGGACTGCATCCTCTTAAAATGAACCTGTCCTCCTTTAAATCATGGGCATTGGATACTGCTGGATATTGTGTCCAGGTATAGGAAAACTGACTACTATGCTCCTTATTGTGTTTTCAACAAAGCATCATATTATAACACATTACTTCTGCCTCTTTACCACCAAATCCCAGTTTTTGTTTATTGGGTTTTTTATTGTCATTTTGTTTTCACTTCCAGATTGAAATTCATAAATGCCTGGTTTGGATTTGTTCTTGAATTATATCACTTTGCTTTTCCTACTTAGTCTCAAATGTGGGTAGTCTTTGTTTTGACCTGTCCCTCATTTTAGAGACATCTCCATGCCTTGTTTTTGCCCTGTTTCTCTATTTAAAACATTCACTTCAAATATGATCATACCCATAGAATAAATATTTCCCCAAAATGACCTACTGCCCCTCCTTGTGTTCATAAACCATAGCTGCACAAAATTTCCTATGGAAATACCATCTACAAAGAGCCATACCTCTTGTGTTTTAAATTAACAAGCTCATCATGTAAATTTGGTATCATCTGCAGATGAGAAGACTTAGTTGATAAAGTCAATTGCTTCAGCGATGCAACCAGCCCTGTGGCCACCCTTGTTGATCTCTAGGGAGGAAGGCAGAAGCTCTGGAACACATACCCTAGTTCCCATGCATCCACTAGCAGAGCAGAGAGCCAGCGGGCCTTGGCTCCACGCAGGCTGCTCTCTCCTGCAAAATCAGTCACACTCATCCTTGAACCTCCAGAGCAACCTTGGCCTAAGAGGCTGATTCAGACAGGGCCTAGGCTAAAAAGAACAAAATAAAAGAGTGGGTGATAGGAAGTAGAGAGACAGATCTCTCTCAAATGGGAAGAGAATCAGGGGATGGAGGGAGGGGTGGGGAGGGGAAGGGATGAAAAAGGAAGGAAACCTGTTATGTGCGTGCACCAGCTCCACACAAGGAAGGGAAACATTATGCACTGCAAACATGGACTTATAAGAATAATAAATACTCTTACAAGTGCACATCAGGGAGAACGCCCTACTGTCTCTTATCAAAGTATCACTGAATGCTTCTCGATGATTTCTCAGCAACTATTTATTTCCCAGATGTTTTCTCACTAGCATTTCACCAGATATCATTAAAATGCTAAAATGAATGTCTAGTCAGCAATGGATACTCCAATAATTAATAAACTGATTAATTACAATGATGAAGGATTATGAAACCACAATGTGATACAATAATGATTTCAAGCTAGGCTATAAAGATTATTTTAAGGATAAGATTTCTCATACATTTTTAACCATTAACAAGTAATGAAATTAAAATTTTTAAATTTTCAAATACGTTACTGAACCATATTATTTTGAAGTTTTGAGGAGGGGCTCCTGTGAGTGTGTGTGTGTGTGTGTGTGTGTGTGTGTGTGTGTGTCTGTTACTGGGAGCTGAATCTAGGGCCTGTTGCATGCCAGACAAATGCTGTATCACTGTGCTACACAGCTGGTGGTTTTTCTTTTTCTTTTTTCTTTTTGAAGCAGAGGCTGGCTGATTGATACGTCAACCTCCAACCTGTGATCCTCCTGCTGCGCCTCCTGCGTAGCGTGGCTTGCATGCATGGAGCCTCTCATGCAGCTCATTTTTCAGTTAGTGTTTGTCTGATTTCAGATGCAATTGTTTTAGACTGTGGTTGCTTCATAAGAAGGGTAAATTGTTTTTCAGGTAGCAAGGGTAATATAACTACTTTTTATTTCTCCCAAAATGTATTAGCTCTGGCAAAAAGAATTCTCTATTTCTCCAGAAGAATCTAACATGTTCTAAAGAAGCTTCTGAGATCCCTGTCCAGTGTTGTTCTGACTATGCACTGACACCTGAGGAGTTCCTCAGAGACACCAAGGTCGGAGCAGAACGGGCAGGCTGAGTGGAGGCAGTTCGTGCTGGTCCTAGGCACTCAGCCCCACCATCTGTCTGTTTTACACAGTGAGTTTTGTGCAAAGTTTCATTTGAAGAAAGATCTATGTGGTGCCAGGAATGTTAGTAATGCCACTAATAATAAAAAGGACTTAAAATCCAATATAAAATGCCTAAATTATGCAAGTAAGGAAACAGAGATGCAGAGAATAAATGATTTCTCGAGGTACCACAGTGAATAAAAGGCTGGCTGAATCAATGATTCCTAAAAATTAAAAGACTGTATTCAACTTAATTAATATTGTCAAAGGCCTATTAAGTGTAACCAATACCAAGGAATAAAGAAAACAAGGTGCAGCCCTAGCATAGGAAAACCACTGAGGATCTTCCCATCCAATCTGCTTGTTTGAGAGTTAGCAGCTTCCTCCAAGGCCCCCCACTGAAATGGAAGAACCAGGACATGCATCAGAATCTTCTTCTCCCAGTTACATTGCACTTGGCCCTATGTTAATATGCCTCACAATTTTATTCATGAACACCCAGTTTCTCAGGATGACCCTCTACTTGAAAAGCTGAATGGACATTTGCATTTGAAAGATTCTGAAAGTCATAGAGCCAAGAAATGTGCTTGGGTGACAGTTTCATAAATTATGACCCCAGAACACTATTCATGTTGTCATGTCTCTATATTCCACAGAACAAATTTGAGAAATTCTGCACCGTATCTGTCCTCTAGATTTCACTAGATTTTAAACTGAAACCCAGTAGGGTCTTTTCTTAAAAACTACATTTGCATGGCTTTCTCCAGTTATGGCTTGAAAAATGTGATATCAATGACAAGTGATGAACTGGATAATATGCTGCAGACACAAATTGTGTTTGACTGTTATAGAAAATAGTACAACTATCTAAATAAGCATGAATCAGATGCAGTATGCCAGTGGTAATGTATTGTTTAAGCTTTAAAATGAGTTCACACCTGTTCAATATCTGTAATGATATTTTCAATACACATTTTTATTCCTCCTAAATATAATGCACAACTTAAAATTCATGGGAAATGTTGAATCAATTTCAGTAGAATCAGGATCGGTGAATACATTCCTGCCCAATTTTCAAAGACTGGTAATTTTTCTGCAAAAGGAAAATTATTTTTAATAAAACACATATATCTTGGTGCATTTTGTTTTGGTCAGAATGCTAAAAATAAAAAGTAGTAAGTAGTAAAATTTCACACACACCCCCAAAAAAATCATTTCAGATGAGCCAAACCAAAATAAATACCACAAACTTTGGAAGAGAACCTGTCCTTGCAAGATTTGTAGCCCAATTTTTCAAGATCAAAAGTGCTCATATAAGCTCACAAAATTTTGGATCTTTTCCCAGACTGAATCTCCAACACTTCTGAGGTTGGCCTATCACTAATATTTACAGTATTTCTGACATATCACAGCATGGGCTGCTGCTCCTTCATGACAGGCAGGCTTCCTGCTGTGACAGAGGGCTGGAAGAATCTGTTGCATGGACTGGGCAGTCAGGTGGCACTGGTGTGTTGCAAAAGGAAGGAAATGACCAGTAGGTACCATGACCCTGTTGTATCTTGTCAGCCTCGTTAGTTGAGAAATGTCCTAGGGACCCATCAGGATGCAGGCAGCAGTACAACCCACCGGAGAGACCCTCCCTGCCATGTGGCGTGCGCCCTGTGCTTAGGCACTGCTCCTTTCTGTAGGATTACATTTCCTTAAAGAAAACTTTACCAAAGCAGGCTCTCAAGTATGCCAATCAGCTTCCCCTTTGAAATAACACCTAGCATAATGCCTTGAACTCGCTGCGCCATTATAAGACTTTTCAACAAATCCATGCTGCTACGAAACTGGTAGGTGCAAAATAAACTGAGATTTCTAGTAACACATCCCACCAATAATCTTTTTATCCACTGTGATTTATTTTATTTTATCCTCAAGTCTGGTCATTTCTAATGCTTCTGATGACGGCATGATTACTGCCTCACCAAGGGCGAAATAGGACAAAGTCACAGGTGGATCTTTACCCCAAAGTAGGAGTGTCCTCCGAAGTCTGTACTGTCCCTAGCCCATGCCTTTTTTGAAGCACTAGGGCCTCACTTGCGCTGCCTCCCCATCATCACAGAGACCCAGCCCAGCCCAGCCTGGCCCCTGTAAGGCCCATTGCCTGGGTGGTGGAGGGAACACACCTGTAGTACTCATGCTTAAGCCTCCCCAACCTTCAAAGTTATTCTGTGAGGTCAAGCTTGATAAACTTCTAGGCACAGTGAAGACACATGCGATGTGGGTTCTGCTGCTAGAGAGCTCCAGTGTGCCTGTGGGATCAGGGGAGACTCATGGGAAGACGGTGCCACTTACCTGTCAGCAGTGACCGGACTGGGAGGCGCTGCCATAGAAGCGGTTCTGACCCTACAGACGGGAGGGATAGGAGGTGGGGATGCGGAAGGAGCCTGAAGCTGTCTGTGTCCATCTACTTTTTAGGCAACGTGGGGTATCGACAAACGACATCTGAATTCAACATTCCACACTTTTAAAGCCAGAACAAGGCTCCACGCCCGTTCCAGGTGTCTCCCAATTCTGCACCTTCTCCTTCATCACCCTGAACAGTGTCCCAGGCTGAGCCTTTTATTTTGCTACTCTTTCCTTGGCTAGCTCTTTATAGGAATCTGATCTTTCACTTCCCAGACTTGTGTAGCAAGATGACAAAGGGACCAACTTAAAAGGACAAAGAAATGAGCAGACCAGCAAAGAAACCTCAGTTGGAGTTCGCTTCAGGTGACTGGTAATTTATCACTGGCAGGTCTGCCACACAGCCTTAAGCTACTTCCAAGGCAGCTCCGCAACTACGACCCAGGGCAGCCCTCAGCAGAGAAACATTGAGGAGGCAAGCAGAGGCCGCCCTGTTGGAATCCGTCCTGTACACCCAAGGCTGCCAGGGAAAGGGAATAATTACAAGAGGCAGCCTAACTGCCATGGTGATAGAAACTTAACCCAAGTGTTTTCAGGTAGCTGCCAGCCCTGGGCTTGGCTCCCTTCCCTGGCTCCAGAGCACATGGCCCAGTGTGAAGCGGGTGTTCTACAGCAAGTTGCAGCAGCGCAGCTGTTTGCAGGAGAACTTAACCCTGGTGTGCCAGGCGGCCATGCCAAAGCACGTCTTACTGTTTCACGGATTCAAAAGCAACGGCGGAAAAATAGCGCTTGAACCTGACTGTTGATTTCAGCTCCCTGTCAAGTAGGTATTTAAGTCAATTTAGTGAAATGATTTTGAGGATCCACTCTGTTTGACACCTCAGAATAAAGAAGGGGCAGGCCCAATCTCAAAGGAGCGGACACAACCTAAACCCATAAGCAATCCTTATCAGGTAGAGATACACACACACACACATGCACACACACACAGGCACTCATGTACATGCATGCATGCACAAATGCTAGGTGCAACAATTGAAATGCCCATGAGCTAAATGGCCATGGAGAAAGAAGGATTACTTTTGACTGGAGCCATAGTCAGGAACAGTTCCCAGAGGCTATGTTATTTGAACTGGACTCTGCAGGTAAACAGAAACTCTCAAGGCAGCAAAGCAAGGGAAAGAGCCCAGCAGCAAAGCTCTATATGTGCCCAGTTGCAGAAGTGTGAAATAGAATGCTGCAGTGGGAGAAGGAGTAGCTCAAATGTCCCGAAGGCTGAGTGTGCAGAGGAGACTGCATGTGCTGTCCCTTCCTGTAGAGCTCTGGGTGCTGCTAGAGATTCTACCCTGTACCTCAGACAGGGGGCGCCTCTAAGGAGCACAGAATATCACAGGGCAGATCTCCTCACAGCTTGCTCTGGCAGCAGGTGCTGAAGGATGTGTTAAAGTAGGAGATTGGAGGCAGCTGCAAGACTATTGCAAGGTTCCAGGAAAGGAGGGCCAGCGAGGAGGCTGAGGACAGGATAGGGTAGGATAGGGTAGGGTAGGGTAGGCTCAGAGAAAGTCCTCAGCCCATTGAGTGGGCAACCAGACTCAGGTATCGGTGTATGTAAATTTCTTGGTCAGTAAAGAGAACCATCATGATCTAAGGGAGAGGTGCTAAGGAAAAATGATAAAATTATAAAATTATAGAACATTAAGAAGGAAAATATTCTAAGATGTCTACATCAATTCCCTCATTCTATCTGTAAGTTAGTTGGCTATTTAGGGGCAAATTTCAGCCTGGGAACCAGGTCCCCTGCCAGTGAGGCTGGACTGTTTGGTGAGGTATGGTTATGGGTTGAATTGTTCACCTCCCCCCGCAAAAAAAGATATACTGAAATCCTAGCTCTTTGTACCTGTGACTGATACTTATTTGGAAGTAGGGCTTTTGGGGTTGTACTCAAGAGATCATGAGGGTAGACTACTCCTAGGATGGCGAACCTCTTAGAGCTTTCAGTGATACAGACAGCCCGCTTCGGCACGAGTACCGTAGGAAC
Source organism: Heterocephalus glaber (assembly GCF_053883595.1). Classification (NCBI taxonomy): domain Eukaryota; kingdom Metazoa; phylum Chordata; class Mammalia; order Rodentia; family Bathyergidae; genus Heterocephalus; species Heterocephalus glaber. The sequence goes on along the minus strand of NW_028258343.1, from coordinate 18,921,856 downwards.
CATCCCTGACCCAACATGCCTGGTGTGCAGATGGCCATGTGAGGACGTGGAGACCGGGAGAGGCCCTGCAAAGATGGAAGCAGAGCTTGGCATGACGCAGCTGCAAACCCAGGAAGGCCAAGGACGGGTGGCCACCACAAGAAGTGAGGAGCAGGCAAAGAAGGTTCTTGCTAGAATCTCAGAGGAAGTGTGTCCAGCCCAACGCAATGAGTTCTGACCGTGAGCCTCACAACTGTGAGAAATAGATTCTGTTGTTTAAGCTACCCACTTGTAGTATTCTTTAACGGTAGGCCTAGGAAATAACAGATACTGTTAAAGATTAAATATGTTTTGTATGGCATGTGTGGGTGAAGAAACTCTCTTAAATAGCTTCAAAGATAATGCCAAATACAGAGCTACACTCAGACCAAACCAACAAACAAACTCCAGCATTATTTTACTATAAACCAATTTGATTCAATAGCAAATCTCATTTTCACAGTTTTTATGCAATAAAAAGATTTGAGCAACTAAATTTGAGTACACTTTTTAAAACATTATCAAACTTAATCCTCACATCAGTTCTGGCATGACAAAGTAAGAAAAGGTCTGGTTGTCCCAAAGTCACCAGGCGACAGAGCCCAAATGCTGTAGTCTTCCCTGAATTAGTGACTGCAGCAGCTGATCTATGGTTAGGAGCATAGATAGTCGGGTGGGTCTGTGAATGTGGAAGTTCTCCACATTGGAACTGTTTAAGTACATACTCAGAATGATCCCCGTGAAACATTACTGCGAGCAAGAGCAAGCAGTTCTATTTCCCGGAAAGAAATGCTGGTGATATCATATGATACTGTAAATAGTCTAATTCATTTCAACAAATATTTTCATTCAGAAAGTTTGGAAGTAGAAAATAAAAGAGCCGATTAAATTACATATTGTTATATCTCCTGCCTGTTTCCAGAGGCTGAAGAAAGAAGCATCCTTTTCAAAGGAACATCTGTGGCCCCAGAAACTGGAACCGATTCAGCTGCTCTTGGACAAGTTGAGTCCGCTCTTGTCTCACACATGATCCTATAATCTGCTACCTCAGTTCTTACTGGGGAATTTTCATGGTTGTTAAGTAAAACCTCATCTTAGCAAAGTGACACAATTCAGTTTTGTTTCCTCTTTGACTTTGGATTTTCACACAAGGTTTTTATTTTTATCTTTTGAGATACTAGAGAATATGTGGGTAGAGAGAAACAATCATTGCCCAACAATTTAATCGAGGAGGAGGAATCTACTGCTGGGAAATGATGTGTGCATCCCAAAATGCCATTGGCTGGCAGGAGTATGTTAAATAATGATGTGTCATGAATCAGACCTCACGAGAAAGAAGACAATGAAGGAAAAAAGAGGGAGAGACAGAGAGCTCTCTATCCACATAGATCAATAAATGATGGAGGATTTCTAAGCAGCAGTGCTGTGACTCTATGTACTGAAGTGGCAGGAAAGTGGCATTTGGTCTCAACCAGGAGGAGACGCTGCTTGGCAGCAGTGAAGTGTTGATTTCTAAGAGAGTGAAACTTTAGGGTTACTATATTAACTTCATGCTTTAAAAGTACTTGAAAGTCGAGGCTAGTCACATAAAGGTAAACATTATCCTTTCATCTTTCCATCTGGGCTGAGGCAAATTCATGAGTCCCCCCAGTCCCCCACCCAGGCCGTAAATGTGTGTAATGTTTGGTCTTGGAACCGACGCCACTGGTACAGTGAAGCAGCTCAGCACTGGTGCGAGCTCTTCTCACTAAAGAGTCGTGATTCTTGGCATGTAGAATGGCTCTCAGGACTCATGGCCTTTGCACTGTATCTCAAGTGTTGGAGTTATAAGAAACCCCAAATACAGATATCCAACATGAATAGGTCTTATAGCTCCTTATTCATTGTTTTATTTTATACTAACTTTACACAGTTAAGTAATTAGAAACCTAATGTCATATTAATTTGTGCATACTTGTCTCCTCTATATTTCAAGTAAACATAGATCTGTACCCCAGTATCTTAGAGAAAAACAAATACAGTATTTTACTGCCTCAAGATCATAACTTTGACTTCTACTTTTCATAGTATAATATATATTAAATAATCAAAATTGAGGATATTAAGCTGTTATGCATTGAAAATTTTTTTAAATACATAAATTGTTTTGGTTTTTTCTTTCTTTCACTTAATATTATCACCCCATCCTCACTGCCAGAATATGTGCCCAATTATGACAAAATACCAAAGTTTTTACATTCCATCTAAGATGGTATGGCATTTAAAAAATTAGGATAGGGCCGAGGATTTAGCTCAGTGGTTCTGCCACCTGCCTCACAAGCATAAGGACCCGAGTTCAATCCCCGGTACCCAAAAAAAAAAAAAAAAAAATAGGACATTAGCTTATTTAATTTGCTGTGTTTATTAAAATTTTAAAACCAACAATTAAAAATAAAGTTTAAAACCCTAACTTATATCTCAAAGATGTCTTCTTGAAATCAAGAACTCCTCCAGTTCAAACATTTTGCCAGTTCAAAATGTTTAGTTAAAACATCAGCACAGAAAGTCTTCATCAAGTTCACTAGGATACTTTATATGACAATAAATGCCATTTGAGCTTTTTTCTTTAGCAAAAAAATGTATAATTACAAACCAATAACAAAGACAAGTGAAAAATCCCAAAAGCTATGGAGATTTAAGTAACACACTTCTAATCATTACCTAGTTCAAAGAATAAATCTCAAGTGAAATTTTAAAACATTTTCAACCAACATAAAATTGAGATAGAATTTGTCAAAATTTGAATGCAGTACTTGAGAAAATTATAGCACTGGATACATACAAATGTCTCAAACCAATAATCTGAGCTTCCATTTTTGGAAGCTAGACAAATTAGAGCAGATTAAGTCCAAAGTAAGCAGAAGGAAAGAAATAATTAAAATTAAAACAGAAATCAATGAAATGAATAACAGAAAACCATACAGAAAATCTGTGAAGCCAAAAGCTATTTCTTTGAAAGGTTAAAATAAAAAATGATAAGCCTCTAGTCAGACTAATTTAGAAAAAGGAAGAACCCAAATTACTAATGTCAGAAGTGAGAAAGGGGCTATAACTATAGCTCCCCTGGATATTAAAAGGATAACAAAGGAATATTGTGAACAACTTTATGCCCATAAATTTGACAACCCAGATGAAATGAGCCAATTCCTTTAAATATTCACCAAGTCTTACACAAAAGAGACAAGCTCAATAAGCTTATATCTATATAGTAAATTGAATCCATAATTAAAAACTTTCCAAAACGAGAGCAATAGGTCCAGGTGGGTTCACAGTAAATTCTGCTAACCTTTAAGAAAAAAATTATCCTTAGTCTGTACACTTTGTTACATAAGGTAGAATCAGAGAGGCTATCACTCTCATGCCAAAATTAGCAAAGACATTACAAAAAAGCTATGTATGCATAGATATCTCTCATGAATGTAGATGCAAAAACCCTCCACAAAGTATTAACAGATCAAATTCAACAATGTATCAAAAAAATTATTATTGTGACCAGGTGGGATTATCCCAGGTATGCAGCACTGGCTCAACATTTGAAAATCAATTTATGTAATCCATCACATCTGCAGGCTAATGGAGCAAACTCACATGATTATATCAGGAAATGTAGTATAAAGTGTCTGGCAACACCTATTCATAATAAAAATTCCCAGTAGACTAGGAACACAGACGAACTTTCTCAACTTAAAAAGAAAATCTGCAAAAATCTAGAACTAAAGAGAAGGGCTCCTACTCATATTAGGGAAAGGACCAGGATGTCCCTTCTCATTACTGCTTCTCAACATTGTACTGGAAGTAATAGCTAATGCAATAAGGCAAGAAAAACAGATTAAAATTACTAAGTCTATTGGCAGAGGATATGATTATGTAGAAAAATCTGAAATTATGACAAGTGATTGTAGCGAGGTTGCAGGATATGAGGGTCATACACAAAATGCACTTTCCTGTACACCAGCGATAAACAGGTGGCATTGGAAATTAAAAACACAATATCCTTTTTGGATGCTATTAAGTACCCCAAAAATAAAATACTAAGGTGTAAATCTGACAACATACATACAAGGCCTACATGAGGAACACTATAAAATCCTGATAAAAGAAATAAAAAACAACCAAATAAATAGAGAGATATGCCATGTTCATGGACAGGAAAACCCAATATTTTCAAAGTGTCAGGTCTTCCCAAATTGCTCTAAAAATTCACAAGCCCAGTTTGGATTGTATAGGGAGAGCCTGTCTCAAATAAGTAATGTTATCTCAATCAAAATCCCAGAAAACTATTTTGTGGACCAACTGATTCTAAACTTCATATGGCAAGGCAAAAGATACAATATTGAAGGAGAACAAAGTTGGAGGGCCGGTACTATACAACTTCAAGACTTAGAATAAACTTACAGTAACCAAGACAGTGTGGTTTTGGCAAAAGTATAGACAAAAAGGACAGAAAAACCCCTCAGAAATAGGCCCACAAAGATATAAATGTAGTCAACTGCTTTTAACAAAGGAGTAAAATCGTCAGTGAAGCTATGATAGTTTTTTGTTTGGGAGGTTTTTTTGGGGGGGGATACCAGGGATCAAACTCAGGACCTTGCGCTTTTGAGGCAGGTGGCGGAACCACTAAGCTAAATCCCCGGCCCCAATAGTTGTTTTTTTTTAACAAATAATACCAGACCAACTGGATAGTTACAAGCAAAAAGGTGATTCCAGACACAGATCGTACAATCTTCACAAAAATTAACTCAAAATGGATCACAGCTCTAAATGTAAATTGTAAAACTATAAACACCTAGAAGACAGCATAGGAAGAAATACAGGTGACCATGGTCATAACAATGACTTTCTAGATACAGCATAAAAGTCATGTTCCACAAAAAAAATTGATAAGCTGAACCTCATTAAAGTTAAAATTGTCTACTCTGCAAAAGTCACTATCAAGAAAATGAGAAGATAAACCACAGCCTGGGGAAAAAGTGTTTGCAAAAGACACATCTGATAAAGGACATAAACATTTAATAAACATTTAATAATAATATACTAAATAATAATTAATAAATAGTTAATAAACATTTTTTAAATAGGCCAAAGACTTTAATGCTATATAAAAATGCTAAAAGTCATATGGCAATGCAAATTAAATCACAATAAGGTACCACTATATTTCTGGTAGAATGGCCAAATCGAGAACACTGATAACACCAAACACAGGCAAGGATGTGGAGAAAGAGGAATTATCATTCATTGTTGGTGGGAATGAAAAATAGTACAGCCACTTTGGAAGATACTTTGGCAATTTCTTTCAAAGTTAAATATACTCCTATCATTAAAATCCAGAAATCTTGCTCCTTGATATTTACCCAAAGGAGCTGAAATATGTCCACACAAAAATGTTCACACAAAAATTTATAGCAGCTCTATTAATAATTTCCAGTACTGGGGAAGCAATCAAGATGTCCTTCAGGAGGTGTATCAGTAGATAAATCAGCTGAGCTTCATCTAGACACTGGAATATTGTTCAGTACCAAAAAGAAATGAACCATTGAGCCATGCAAAGACATGAAGAAACATCAAATGCATATTAATTAGTGGAAGAAGCCAATCTTAGAAGGCTACAGACTTTATGATTCCAACTACATGACATGGCAGGAATAAGAGGAGGGGTAATCAGGGAGGCAGAAATCAATAGGTAGAACGCAGAGGACTGGGAGGCAGTGAAACTGGTCTGTATGGTACAATCATATGTTATATGTTCATCCCCATCCATAGTATGTACAACACTAACTGAACCTTAACATAAGCTCTGGATGCAGGTGACTCAGGCACCTGTTAGCTCATCTGCTATAACAAGTGCCCCAGTTTGATGAGAGATGCTAATAATGGAGGAGGCTATGCATGAGAAGGTCAGGCAGTACATACAAAACACCTGGACCTGTTTTTCATTCGTGCTGTGAACCTAAAACTTCTCTTAAAAAAAAGTCTAAAAAAGAGTATAATTGAATATCCATGTTAAAAAAAATTCAAGGTGACCACTAAACAAATGAAAATAAAATCAATAAATTCCAAGCCACCAAAGCAAAAGGAAATACAGGAAAATCAACCCAAATACAAAAGTAGATTTGTGTGCATTTATTACCTTTCAGTCCTACTCAGACTTAGGGCAATGTTTGTTGCCATTGACCACTACCCCTTGCAATTACCCTTCCCTCTTCACCTCCACAATGCTCCATTCCATGGAGAAGATGGTGGCTTTCTATTTTGCTATGGTCACATGTGCACCGATGTCATCCCTTCTCGTACTTGGTCAGTTCCTTAAGAGAAAGCTCACTACCCACAAACTCACATCCAATATGTCACCCTTCATGCAAAATGCCTGGCACATGGCAGGCACTCAGTTGAACTGAAATCTTGTGATAACTCCAAGTATTGTGATAACTCTGGTCATGAATCTAGTGACAATGACAATTATGTACAGGGAAAACTGCATGGGTGTGTTATCTGTATAGCTTTGTGGAGCCCCACATTCCAAAGGACTCCATATTTGGCTTCATGTTCTGCTCTTGCAAATAAAATTTGTCTTGAAATTCTCAATACTTTTTGAACAAAGAACCCCAAATTTTCATTTTTACATGGAATCCTGTTAATGACGTAGCCAGTCCTTACTACACAATATTGTCGCTGCACGTGTCCATATGCAGACAATCAAATGATACACAATCAAAGGATACATGGACAATCAAATGATAGTTTTCAAAGATAAGCTAAAGGAAGGGGTTCCTCAGTGCAGCCCAGTTTCAAAGAAACTTCAGTCTTTAAGTGGAGCTAGCTTGAACTAGCCTTGGACATGCAGCCATGCTGGTGTCGGCTTCTCTAGCAAGCTCTCAATAAAGATTAGCTCAGTTCCATTACAGTATAAACCAGAGCATTCATAGTGTCACCACACAGAAATGTCCTGTAACCGCCACTATTTCTTGAAAATGCCGTGAGTTCCATGTTAGAACCGCTTCCTTTCCTTTCCTTTTCTGTCCTGTCTTGGCCTTCCTCCTCCCTCTTTCTCATCTTTTCCATTATAATTTTTATTACAGCAAGACTTACATTTGTCCGGCAGCTTTTCAAACAAACAAACAAACAAACAAAATGTCATTCCCCGCATACTTGTAAAAGTCTATAAAGAGATTTTTCCAATGTTCCAAAGAAGATGGAGACGATTCCCTAGCAGTAGTGGAGACAGACCAGCTGAGCCCACGTGGGACCCTGCACACAAACTTCCGTGCTGTAAGAGTTAACGGGACGCCACCCCCGGGCCTCTGTGCCCGCTTTCCTCAGGCGGACCCGGGAGCCCTGACCACCTCGGGCATGAGGAGCTGCCCCGGGCTGCCGGCCCGCACCCAGTCACTCAGGGCGCCACACACAACTCCGGACCCTTCCTCCCCAATAGCTCGAGCCGCTGCTTCCCCTGCCTTTGCTCCGGCCTCAAACCAACTCGCACACCAGTGGCCCTGAGGGCTGGGACTCCCCAGCACAGAAGCAGTTAACTTTTTGGAAGACCCGAGAAAGAAAAACAGACTAAGAACTGCCTTGTGCAGGGAGGAGGGCTAGAAAATGAGCTGCTGCTGTTGTTTTCATTGTGTGCACTCTAATCAGAGAGAGTAAGAACAATAGTGCACGGAATGCTGATTTTGGAACGCGTCCATGCAGCTTTTCCCAGGCTAGACAGCCTTGGGAACCACTGATAGAGTGGCACACCAGGGTACAGCCTCAATCCCCGAGCTCAGGGCAGGGCAGCCTTTTCTGTGGATAAAATATGTGAGGGACGACAAGAATCTCCCCAGCATGGGAAGTGGGGGCAACAAAAAATAGACAACAGGGTAAACTGGGAAGGAACAGCTGGAGCGGCCCGGCCAAGAGACTAAGATGGGAAAGACGGGAGAGCTCTCCTTCTACCCACCCCACTGGAGCTGCCGTTTTTGTTTGTTTGTTTCTTTTTCTGCATTCACGAGCCCTCCCTTTCTCCCCCCCTCCCTTCCCCCCAGATCCCTTTGCCACACTTTGAAGCTGAGATGAAAGCCCTGTGTTGTGGCTGCTGGCACCAGGCAAGCACAGGGAGGCGACCAAAGTGTGCTTTAGTTTAAGATGCTCTGCTTCTCCCCCAAGGAAGAGGGGGGCATCAGCTTGAAACAATACACAGCATTTTGCTGGAGCACATACTGGTATGGGTCTAGGTTTCAAACGTGGTCCTAATTTTTCAAAGCTTTTGTCTCCAAGGAAAAGGGAATAGCCGAAATGTGGCATCCTTTCTCCAAGGGAATGCACACAACTGCAAGGGTTTGGGACTGGTATCGTTTAATAGAATAAAATAGCAATCGGGCACATGAGCTTCGGTGCACACACAACAGCAGATCAAAGCTATCTCGAGCGCTGGGGAAGCAGCTTCCTTCCTCTCAAGTAGTACAGCCAAGCTATGCTGTAATAAATGATTCTGACTTACGGAGTCAGTTATGAGATTTTGCATATAAAGATTCATGACACCTAGTTACATCTGCGTTTCAGCTAAGCAGTGATAAAAGTGTAGTATAAGTTTGTCCCTCATACTGTTTAGAATAGATTTATACTAAAAATTTACTAATCTGAAGTTCAAACTTAACTAGGCATCTTATGTTTTATCCAGCAACTGTGCCTAGTTATGACAGTTTTCAAATCACTCAGCTTTTTAAAAAGATTTAAAACATTTGGAGACTAACGTTATGACACGAATTTGAGACTCATCAAATTTGAACATGAGGGTAATCAACAAATCTTCCCTCTGCAACCCAGACTGCCTATAAAAGGTTCTTTCTTTGTCTCTGTCACACACATATATACACACATATATATTCAACACTCGACACTACAAACATATATGCAAGCCCTCTTACGTGTACATTCGGGAATGTGGATGCACAAAACACATACACACACACACATTTTGTTTGTTTGTTTATTTTTAAAGATTCTGTGTAAGTATTTTTTCCTATCAAAGAAAGGATTGGCTGATGTGTTGCTTAGATCTTTGGAAGTCATTATTTAAAACCAACTCCTATCTTAGAAACTACAATAAATCCCACTTGGCCATGATCTAAAACTATAGCTGCTTTATCAAATTGTAATAGCTCACCAACTCTGAGGCATATTTTCACGAAAAATTTTTTCCTCAGTTTCAATGTTCTGAAATCTGATTTCATTCTTTAATATTTACTTAAGAAAATCCATGTGCTTATTAAACATAAAATCAGCCCAAAGGAACCACTAAAAAAGCTCGCTGTTTGGTCCTGGGTGCTACTACCTTTCAAATCTCGTGTCTGTTCTTATTTGTATAATCCCTGCATTCCATATACATGGAGAGGGTTGAAGTCCTGATATTTTTGTCCCTTACCACTGCTGTTCCTGAACATGACTGTGATTGGTGAGTTTCCCATGCATGGGGACTGAAAAGGGAGCTAACACAAAGTTTAAGGTTATGGAGGGGACAGTACCGGAGAATATATGAAGGCATTTTGAAGTCCCAATCCCAGTGTATGTGGAACTCAAGTGGTGTTTAGATGAGTCATGAATACACACAGTCCTGTAGTGGAAGACTGGCGTCACCTAGACAGTCACGTCGTCTGTGGGCAGCCATCCTCTTGCCAGATGGTATTGTTTTTTGACTAAGCAAAAGAGTGCTTCATAATAAAGGTGACTCCATTAGTCAATTTTTCAGTATAAGTTTGCTTCTGCTTCTTAAATAAACAGCAGTGTTATATTGAATTGTTTGCCCTACAGCTGCTCCATAGTTATTTAAAGTTTGGCCTACAGGCTTCTCCATACATAGTGAACTGCAACCTACCTTGGTACAGAAACAGACTGAAATCTACCCTTAGGATGAGTAGCCAATCCAAAGTGGCTATCTGTTCACACCTAGTTCTAACAAGAAAAACGTGAGCTGTAACCATTTGGACTGTCTCTGTAACTCCTCTCTGGTTTCTGTGCATCACTTCTTTTCTCCTGGATGTAAAAATAACCTGCCCATATGATGGGGCAGGGAATTCTGAACTTTTCTGTCTAGTTTGCTGTTGCCACCCTATTCTGAAATTGCATATAGAGCCAACTCAGTTCTGCAAAAGGAAGATGTGTTGCAATTTTCTGTTTTAACGCCACAAAAGAGGCTGTTGGAACATTTCTTTTATTTAAATATACTTTGAGCTAAAATAACCTCATTTCATCTTGATGATAAACTTGAAGCTTGATAGCATTTATGGGAAGGAAGCTAGATACCATCAGCCATCCTTAATCAAACCAATTTTACAAATAGTCAATATAGCTTCTTAAGAGAATCCAAAAATCTATTCTCTTCATAAGAATGGAAAAAATATAGCTCTCTACATCCTTGCCCCACTCTTCGGGCACTGTCCCATGTTCCTTCCCGCCATCTCCACTCCTTGAGTATCAGAAAGATAACACATTAATTTAAATTAATAAATTAATAAAAACTAAATAAAACTAAAACTAAACTAATAAATCCATTGCCTGCTTAGCTAGTGAAATTGTACGGTGGAATAAGAGTCAGAAAAATCAGTTCTGTTTTTAACTGTATAAATGTGGGCAAGTCTATTGTCCACTTTTAGTGGGAAGACTGCGAAATAAGACACTTTCTTTGATGCCACTTTCCTCCCTCAAAAAGTGAGCAAGAAAAACCAGATGCCTCCAAATTCCTTCCTGTTCTGAATTTCTTATTCAATTTTCATTTGCATTGATATGGTGTATTTTCTACTCCAAGTAACAGAAGATAATGTTTGTGCCAACTGATTGCACTTTTATAAAAAATCTTTTTGTGGTGCTGGAGATCCAACCCAGAGCCTTCCACATGCAAAGCAAGTGCTCCGCTACTGAGCTACATCCCTAGCCATAAACATGTTTTAATATGACAGCTTATTCTTGGAAAATTCACCTCCAAATCAGACATATTTTAAACAAATGCAAAAAGAGGCACCGGTAAAGAATAGAAACTGTCAACAATTCCATCTATGGATCCTCTACTCTGGGAAGTGAGAATTTATAAACACTGAATTTGTGCTATGGGATTTTCAAGTGAGAGTAATGGCTGGATATAAAAGAAAATCTATTCACTCAAATGTTTCCCCCTATGTGGGCATCACAGGTTCCAGCATTTTAGCTGTGCTGAAGTATACACACTATGCAAAGAAAATGCACAATCTTTTAAAGAGCATGAATGACTCTAGTATTGCTTTCAGCAATACAGTCAAATATGAAAGGACTTGGACCAATTATGGGATTGATATGGCATATGGCAAAAGCTGTTCTTTTAGGGAAAAAATGCAAAATATGGAGATGAAACCAGGAACCAATCAAGGGAATATCTAAAGAATGAAGCAAGCATCTAGTCTGCTGATCAGAACCAGGACCCTAGGATTATTGTGGAGAAATCATTGAAATCATCAGTCTGGTCTAGGAAGAGTAAAAATGACAACCTGGATAAAAGGATTCAAGGAGAAACTGCACAACAAAAGCATCGCTAGGCAGCCAGCCGTTAGAACCCTGGAATCCTTTCTCAGAACTGCATGCCTTTGGGGTCAGCTCTTCTCTCTGCAACTCCTTGGCAAGGGGAGCCAGACTTTTCCCCGCTCACCATTTCTGAGGGCAAATGTCAGAGCTCTGGAGACCCAAAAACAAGAATTTGCTCATTTAAGAGACAACTATTTAACAAAGACTTAATGAGCAGGTGGCACAGGAGGTTTACACCTTGAATGCTCCATCAGTTAGCTGAAAAACCTTCCTCAATATCTTGCCCTTCTTGAATTTGGGAAAATTTATATGCTCATTGTTTACAACCTTCTACCACCATGCAATTACACACTATCAACTTTTTTCATTTTTACATGTAATAGAAATTGATTAACTTTGTGTGGTAATGATTTCTGTCTGATTAGACTCTACCAACTTTCACAAACAATGATGTCTGTGTTATCACAGCTCTGCTCTTCCCAGTTCTAAGATACGCTTCATATGAAGAGGACTCTCACCTTCAGAAAGGTTCCCTCAGCTCTGTATCTGAAGAGGATGACTATAAGTCTTCAAGATGGCTATTCCCAGTATCTGTAGATGAAATATTTACTTGTGAAATTTGAAAATGTGTCATCATCAATTTGTTTTAAAGAGAGTACTCATTCAGTCTAGAAAACAAGAGATTCAAAGTAAGAAACTCTGGGAGCTCAGCTCGGTAAATAAACTTTTCCTCATTTCCAAGTGGAAAAACTAGGTAATAATAGATGTCAAGATACTTATTTTTTCAAGAGATTCTAGAAGCTTCCTATTATCTTAAAGCCCTTTGTCTCTTATTTCATATCTTTTAAATATGGAAATGAATACAATTAAACTATCCTTTTTTGTCTATAAACATTTTTTAAAATGTATTAATGATAATTATGATGGTACTTTCACCATTTTTTTTTTTTTTTTTTTTGGTACCAGGGATCGAAGTCGGGATCAAAGTCAGGACCTTGTGCTTGCAGGGCAAACGAGGTGCCACTGAACTAAATCCCCAGCCCCTTTCACCATTTTTTTCAAAATTCTAGCACAAAGCTTTAGCAGTTAAAAAATTACTGCTATTCATAATAAAAAAAATTCTGGCACTTGCTGGGTGTATATTCTTCAGCAAGTAATTTTACAGAGATTTCCTCATCTATTAAATGAGCAAACTGAGACGGGTCTTACAAGATAAAATTAAAGATGATAGGTGAAGTGTCCAGGATTTAGCCAGGACTCCTTGAATGGCAGTGAGATTGTGGTGGTAGAGGGAACTGTTAAAAGATTCTGGTAGTTGAATTTATTGCCCAAATAATGGGGAAAAATCCATAGAGTCACATATAAAAATCATATCATGAAAATAAGGAAGCTTCAAAAAACAGCTCCTTTCTATTAAGTGGGAAGAGTTCTCAATTGCGCAGTTGCGGAAGTCCGAATGTCCTCACGTAAAGGGCTGTCACTCGGGTAGGCAGTGGGTGTCAGCTGGACTCAGGGTGAGGCAACACGAAATGGTTCAAATTGCAGCCAGAATGATCCCTGCTTGTGAGACATGGGTGTGGGTGGATGAAACACAACGGATCTCTCTCCTGGGATGGCTACGGGAGCCGACAGCCCACGGGGACAGTGAGGAGACCCGAGCAGTCCACCAAGGTCCCAGTGACCCGCTGGAGATGGCCCATGGGTGTAAAATTAAGAGGATAGTATGGAAGACCACGAGTCTGGGGGTGGTACAGTTTTATCCGCTGAAATAACCTTTTCTCACAGCTTACAGTCAGCATCCAGAGGTTAGAGCGTTATTCTCATTCACTTTTCAAATGGCATTTATTCCAAAGGACACAGCGATTTACAAGATAGCTTAATGGGGTTGCCGAGTGATCTGAATTTCTAAAATTTTTTCAGACACCAAGATTCTAATAATATATTAACAAGTTCTGCATTTGATACACAGGCACAAGTTCCTTTAATATGCTGTATTTATTTGTTACTTATAATCATCTACAAAAACAGTTCGCTAAAAATATTAAACTGGTACTCTGAGCAGATTGTTAATAATTTGGAAGCCAAATGCTTCCCAATTTAACTACTTAGGGGAAACTACCACATTTTTATTCTGTAAAATAACTTTAAAAGTACTTTTGTTGCAAATTGTATAACATATGTTACCCATACAAAACTCTTTAAACAGGATTAGGTTAATCCACAGCCTTAAAGTTAAAAAATATTTGACTCTGAATAGCTTGGTCTCCAAATATGTCCCCAAAACATGTGGATTCATCCTCCTCACCATGAAATACTTAACCATCCACCAGCACTTCACTCTCCCTTGTTCCCAACTTGTACTAAGTTGGCCAAGAGTCATTATCAAAATTCAAAAGTATACTTTATATGTATTATGTCTCTCATACTTACATATATGTGTGGATATAAATTAGGTAGGGGAGGGGAAACCTCAATACTAAGAAAACAACCCAATTTTAGAAACAGGCAAAAAGATTAGAACAGATACTTTACCAAAAATTTACAAATAGTAAATATGTACATGAAAAGATGCTTAACATCTTAAACTCAATAGGGAAATGCAAATTAAAGCCACAATGAGATACTGTTACACTCACTTATTAGACTAAAGTTAGAAAGACTGAACACCAAGTTTTGGTGAGAATGTAGGAGAACTAGAAGCTCACATATATCTACTGGTGGGAATCTAAGATGTTACAACTGCTTTCAAAAGCAGGCTCTTGATAATTCATGAAAGTCGATCTGGGAGGAATATTAAAGGCATAGTGCTCTCCAGGTGATGCACGGCAAACTTCAGTGAGGAGCCATCACATGCTGTGTGCCTGGTTAGCCTCCTGATGCATGGACAGTATTATATCAGTAGCTTTGGGGTCAGATCTTGCTAAGGAAGTTGGTCTTGCAGTGGGCAATAAGTTGTGGCAGTAGTAGGGATGGGGAGAAGCAAGAAAAATGTATCTGAGGGCTGAAAAATGAAGGCCATTCTTATGGAGTAAGAAGTTTTGCCTACCAACTGCTAGGCAAAAATTACCAGATGTCAAAAGGAAGGCATCTGTTATTTAGTAGACAGGTGCCTGTGATATTGACAATAAAGAATGACATTGACGTTGCCAATAAAGAATGAAAAAACTCACTCAGCCATAGAGACCAACATAAGCTTTTGAAGTGGAGGGAAATGAAATAAAACAATTGAAATTGTTACAATGGGTGATTTTTCTATTAAGCAATATTAACCTTCAGAAGACTCTGAGAGCCAATATTAAAAATGGCAAAAACATTTTCAGGGTTAGGGAGAAGGCTGGTGTATATGGAGAGATGCTATTTTAGATTTCTCAAAGAGAACTCAGATTGGCTAGAAGAGTAGAAGAAACTAAGATTTCTTGAGTATATTTCTGTGGTATGTTGAGTTGCTGGGCTGGGAAAGCTAAGAATTAATAACACATCATTAAATGCTCCAACTCGGTGGTACGGGGTTTTGCACATTACCCAATTCAATCTCCACAATAAACAAGTGAGATAATTATCATTGTCCTCTTTTTTGTAGTCTAGGACTTTGAACAGTAGAGACTTAAGGGCTTTTCCCACTGACACGCAGTGTGGATGAAGAGTTGGAACTTTAACTCAGGTCTTAGTTAATGTTTCACTTACCCTAAACTGAGACCAAGGATATAAAAGTCCACTCCAAAGAGCTGGGGATGTAGCTCAGTTGTTTCGCCACCTGCTGTGCAGGTGCAAGGGCCTGAGTTTGATCCCCGGTGTCAAAAAAAAAAAAAAGTTCACTCCACCAAAACAATAAATAATCTGATTACAAAAACTTCTATTCCACAATGAACGTTACCAGTTCATGGACACAGTAAGAGGGTGAGAGGGACAAAGGAAAGCATGAAAGGGAGGAGACCTTGGTGTATGGCCTCCACCTTACAATTCTTGTCCCACCCTGCCGTTCTCCATGGTCATTCGCGAACACCGTGAATTATTACCTGTTTCATCTGTCCTTCAAAATGATTTGCCGTCCCTACTGAATCACAAAGCAACTTTGTTTTCAACTTCAAACTGTATTTTCCGATGAAGTCTGATTTTTCCCAGAAATTTTGCAAATGTTGCACATATAGGGAGGATTAGCATATATTTAAAATTTTAGTTTAAAAAATTTTTTTTCACTTTACAACATTTCTTGCCCTGGGTCTCACTTTAGGATCACTCAAAATACCAAGGCCCAGGACTCCACCCCAGATCACTGAAATCAGAATCTCTCTGGAGTGGGCCTGGACATTGGTATATTTTTTAAATGGCTGCTCCCTTCAGGTGTTTCTAACATGCAACCAAGTTTGAATACAAGTTTGGAATCTTCTGGATCACAATTTATCTAGCAGTATGATAGCCAAAAGCATATTTGATGGCTTCATCTTTGTCTTTATAAACTTGGGACCACTTCATCCCATATGCCTAAATGTGTCATTCAAGAGGGGACCACGGCCGGGGATCTAGCTCAGTGGTTCTGCTGCCTGCCTCACAAGCACAAGGTCCCGAATTTGATCCCCAGTACCGGAAAAAAAAAAAGAGGCAAGCAGCCTCTTCCAGTTCTTGTACATAACCTAAAATGGGGCTCTGGACTCCAACTAAAGTTCCATCTTGGGTGTAAGTAACAGGGCCCTGGGGAGAAAGGGTGGCTAGGGTTTGTCACGAGAAGCCAAGTGACAATTTCTCAGCTGTTTTGTTTTTTTACTAGTGCCTTTGGCAAAAGCTCAGGAAAAAGAAATATGCATTTGTAATTTCTGCTGCAGCATAACATCCAAACATTTTCAAATTTCCAGAAGTAAGTGAAAGCCCTGAAAATTTCTTTCACTTCCAGTTTATCAGGAAAGAAAAAATAAATAAATAAGGAAAGACAACATCATTTGACTCAAAACTGATTTCAGGTCTAGCTTTCTCCATCGTCTGTACCCACTGAGCACCCACTTCGGAAGAACTTCACCAGCAATATCTGGAAGCATTGGTATGGGGCATCAGTCAGAAGTTGGGGTTAAATCCAGGATCAAGGCTGGTAACTGTGACCAGAGGCAAGGTACTGACCGAAATGACTCAGAGAGTAACGAGAAGTAATACAAGAATACAAGCCCCGCCAAGCTCTGGTCACCAAGTAGAAGAGGAAATATCACACATGAAAGAATTGTATATGGAAACCTTATGTATGTAAATTGTTGTCATTAATTTTTCATTTGCATTACATGAGTTTTAGCACCCTGCCTCGAGGCAAGAATGAGGCTAAACCTCTTTGCTAACCTCAGACTAATTGGAACCAATCATCTCCAGCTCCCCATTGGCTTGCTTCCCTGTGCTGTGAAGTTCTCACACTTGCCTTCCCAGGCCCCAGACCTATTGGAATGGCTAAAACAAAGTGTAGGAGATCTTATCTTCCACATGGAACATTGGGTTCAACACTGGTAGTTATTGGGAAACATTGTGTCTTCGATGACAGGGGCTCCCAAATCACTGTATTTATCAAAATCACTTGTTATTCTCTTAAAGAAACTGCTTCTTCCTGGGATTCTGCAGGTAGACTCTTCGGTCTCCTCAGCAGCTTCTTCAGTGTACATTGTTAAGCCCTTAAAGAACAAATCTCCACCTACTGAACAAAACTTGGAGAAATGAGACAATAGGAGAGACACCACACTTCTGATTGAATTAACCAGATTAAAAATTAAATGATTCTCACAAAAGCAGACCATCTTTCACATTATCCAATATGGTAGCCACTATGCACATGAGGGTTCTGAGTATTGGAATAGAGTTCAGTCCAAAGTGAGTTGCACTGGGAATTCAACATGGTTGAATAGAGGAGGAGGCACATTGGAGCTACTCAGAGAAAATCAACCAAAAACACTGGTAATTGGAAGAAAGGGAGGGACATATATCCTGATGCCAAATCAATTTAAAATAAGAAACTTGTAGCTCAAACAAACCATAGGCATAGGACTTTATAAAATGACGAACCAGCCCGTAGGGCTGCCAGTGGCGCTTTTCCCAACATGTAGAACAGAAACCACCATTCTGGGAAGTTCCTCAAAACTGACGGACTGCAAAAGTGTGGAAAACTCAATCCACACAGGATAGATATGGGATACAAGGCCGCTCACCCCTTTTGCCTTCCTGCAGACAGAAGACACTGCAGCCTGTAACAAATTTCACTGGAACACACAGGGGTAAGTGACCAGGAAGCTGCTCCCTCTCCAATGGGCCACCAGTTTCTCTCTCTCTCTCTTACTTTTCCTTATTGTGCCCCATGGCAGCTAACTGGAACCTCTAGCAACAACAAGGTTAGGGATCACAGCAGCAGCAGTGAGGGTACTGAGTGGAAGAGTAGAACGCAGACCCCATATGTGGGATTCAAGCAGGCTTGGGCCACCCTCGGGGCAACAAGTGGGAAGATAGCCCTCCCGCAGCCCTGTGACCAACAGTGTGAAAGGACACAGCAGTGAAACAGGAGACTGCACAAGGTCCAGGAGGGGCCAACTGCACATGCAACTGGAAACAGCCTCGGGCTGTCTCTGTCTGAGGATGACACAGCAACTGGGAGAGCAAGGCAGAGACAAACAGGGTAAGGAGGCGTGGGCGGCCACCCATGAACATCCAGAAAGCTGTTGGTGGAAGACTGGCCCCAGCCCCCACATCCAGAGGCCAAGATCAGCCCTACACCCAGCACTAATCCTACTGCGGACTTGGTGGGGATACACAGCACAGACTGGGGCTCTGACTTGGACACGACCACAGAGCTGTGGGCACCAGAGGAATTTTATTTATTTATTTTCTGTTCTTTCTCTTTGTTCGTTTGTTTTTCTCTCATTTTCATTTTTCTGTCTGGTTCTTTTTAAATTTTTTTATTTTTGGTTGTTTAGGTTTTTACTTTTCTTATTTGTTTTATTTTGTTTGTCTTGTTTCTGTCTTTTTTTTTGTACCGGGGATCGAACTCGGGTCCTTGCGCTTGCACAGCAGGGAGTGAAACCACTGAGCTAAATCCCCAGCCCTGTCTTGTTTCTTGATTTCAACTGTCTTACTTGGGGTTTTTTTTGTTGTTTTGTTTTGTTTTTGTTTTTGTTTTGATATTGTCATGTGAGTGACCATTGTCTCTAGTCTTTCTGGTTCACTTTGATATTGTTTTGCTTTCTACTTCATTCTTTCTCTCCTGTTCTCTTCTTTGGTTTCCCAAAGGATGGGTGATCATGCTTTGTACTTCTAACTTGCTTCTACTATATTTCTCTTCATTTATCTCTCTACTTTGTCCCCTATTCCTCTTAAATCCCCCCAAGATTGAAATCAATCTAAGGGGAAACTCACTCCATACAAGTTCCTGATTTATGTTGGATTTTGTTATATAACTGTAGGTCTTGCTTCTTTGGTTAAAGGTACCAAATTAATAGATACCACAGTGTGTTAGTTTCTAGGCTGTGCATGATGCTATCATTATTATCAACTGTACTACTTTAAGCAGGATGCCATACCTGCTGTAATAAGTTGTTCTCCCTTGTATGACAACACTGAGGTTGCCTGGGGTCATAATTATCACTATAGGCCAGTACCAAAGGACTGGGTACTGAGCCAAATAGTAACTTCTAATCTCCAATAAATCAGGAAGATACAGTCTTAAAACAGACACAAAGACCAAGAGCCAGCTTTACCTAGAAGACATCTCTGAGGAATAGACATTTCCTAGGGAAGCCTCAATACTAGTGAGAAATTTACAAGCATCAACATAGAAAACAAATTAAAATTTTAAAAACAGAAAATGACAATATAAAGAAGCAAAATGCACCCCCAGACCTCTAGCCTACCCAGGTCAAGTCCAAGGGACAATGAGATACAGGAAATCAGAAGTCATCCACCTGAATTTTCTGAAATGATAGCAGCAGAAGTAAAAAAGAAACAAAAAAACAAAAAACAGATACATGAGGCTATAGAGAAAATCACATCAGAAATAATTTCTCAGGTAAAAAAAGATTTGATGAAAATGAAGGACTTGCTCAGTGAATACAGAGTAGACACAGATTTAAAAAATAGAGGACCTTAGAAAAAAGATGGAAATCATGAATGTGGAACATAGGAAAGAAATGGAATCCTTGACACAGATTCAAATAGATATCCAGGAGATTAAAAATTCATTGAAATTATACACAACTCTTTGAACAAAGATGAGGACAGAATATCAGATCTAGAAGACAGGATTGCAGTTAATAACCATGAAAAGAAAGATTTCTTAAAAATAGTTAAAGAACCATGAAAAATCAATTAAACAGCTGCAAGACGATGCAAAAAAGAACAATATAAGGTTGATTGAAGTCAGAGGTCACATAACTTGGTAGTTAGCATGCCAGAGTCTTGTTCATTATCAGAATTAACCAGACAAATCACCCCACCAACTAAGAACAGTCATGCACCACCACCCACAGAATCAAGAAAGAGCTATCAGTCTGTCAATCCTGTCCATGACTGAGCCGGGTGAGGTTTCCCTTGTTTAGTCAAATTAAGCTGCAGCCTTCACTCCTGGTGATTTCCTTCCATCAATTCCTTTAAGTTTCAGCTTTCCAACCATACTCTCCTCAGAACCCAAAGACTTTGGTTTCCCGGAAGCTGCCCAGCAGGTCATGGGAATAACGCCACCACATCACCAGTCTGCATCATTTATGTTTGGAACTATGATGGTATCTGATCATCTTTGAACCTGCAACTTTCATTCTTGATGAATGAAAACATTCTTGACAAATGCTTTCCCTCTGGTCCATCTTGTGCTGGTCCAAGAATTTCACCCCTAGTGACACAATATGAATGCCCCCAACTGTCCCTCTTAATCATGGCCTCAGTTCCAAAACCCAATAAAATAGAACCACGGTCCTATTCCATTATTCCTAGCTGCAGTATCCAGGTGGCTCAGGCCTGCTTTGAACACTAATTTTTTCAAAGTAAATGCTTCAGGCCCTGTGAGACACTCAGCTAAGAGCATCAAGGGGGTACTGAGAGGCAAGGGGCAGGGATGGGTGATGGCCTGCCTTGAAGCAGACTGCCTGCCTGCTCCTAAGATCTAACTACAAGCTTTTTTTTTTTTTTTTTGGTGCCGGGGATCGAACTTGGGTCCTAGTACTCAACTACAAGCTTTTTAACTGCAGCAACTTTAATATATGCTATTGGAGCTGGAATTACCATGGCTGCTGGCACCAGACTTGCCCTCCAATGGATCTTCACAAAAGGATTTAAAGTGGACACATTCCAATTTAAAAAAAAAAAAAGATTGATAGAAGTCAATGAGAAAGCAGGGGACAGCACAAATGCCATAAAAAAACCTGTTCCCAGAAGTAATGGCAGAAAACTTCACAAACATGGAAAAAGAATTTGACATACAAATAAAGTGAGGCATATAGACCTCCAATTAGCCATGGCCAAAATAAATCTAGAGCAAGGCATATAATAATCAAGATTCCAGAAACCCAACAGAAGAACAAAATACTACAAGCAGTTAGAGAAAAGACGCAAATCATATACAAAGGAAAGCCCATCAGAATCACAGCAGACTTTTCAACACAAACCCTCAAGTCAAGAAGAGCCTGGAGTGAAGTATTTCAAGCCCTAAAAGAAAACAGCCTCCAACTTAGATTGATGCACCCTGTAAAACTATTTTTTTCACTCTAAAATCAGGACCAAGAGAAGGATGTCCACTATCATCACTCTTATGCAATACACTTCTGGAAACATTAGCCAGAACAATTAGAGAAGAGAAAGAAATAAAAGAAGTAAAGATAAGAAAGGAAGAAGTTAAACTATCATTATTTGCAGATGACATGACACTCTACATAGAAGACCTCAAAACTCCACCAAAAGACTTCTAGTTTTAATAACCAAATTTAGTCGTGTAGCTGGGTACAAAGTCAACATGCAAAAATCAATAGCAGTCCTATATGCAAATAACAATCTTACTGAGAGAGAAATTAGGGAAACAACACTTTTCACAATAGCATCAAAAATAATGAAATACTTAGGAATCAATCTAACAAAGGAAATAAAAAATCTTAACATTGAAAAAGGATATCAAAGAGGATACCAGAAAATGGAAAGATATCCCTTGGTAGTGGTTAGGAAGAACTAACATAGTAAAAATGGTCATACTCCCAAAATTGATATATAGATTTAATGCAATCCCAATCAAAATACCACTAACATATCTCACAGAACTAGAGAAAATATTCCTAAAATTCATTTGGAACCTGAAGAGACATGGAATAACAAAAACAATTCTGAGCAACAAAGGCAAGGCAGGGAGCATCACAATCCCTGACTTGAAATTATACTACAAAGCTACTGTGATAAAAACAGCGTGTGTACTGGGAAAAAAAAGGGAGAGAGAGACCCATGGATCAATGAAACAGATTAGAAGATGCAGAAACAACTCCAAACACACTCAGGCACCACATCTTTGGCAAAGGGGCCAAACACCTCCACTGGAAGAAAGATAGCCTCTTTTCTAGGTAAATGATACACCTTGAGACCATACTCTTAAGTGAAATAAATCAGGCACACAGGTAAATATTTCATTACTTCTCTGGTATGACAAACTGAAAGTGCAAATGAGGGCCAAAATGTATAATAGATATTGTGAAAGAGGAAGAAAATGTTCAAATGGAAAGGAGTTATAGGGAGGGGGTGGGTAAAGGATGGAAGGGAAAGGGGAAAAAATAAGAAAAGAAAGATAAAATGGAAACAAAGCTTTTGTAAATAAGGAAAGGAAGAAGGGTTGAAGGGAGGGGAGGGGAATGGGAAAAAATAAAAACCAAGATATATATATAGATATATAGATATATATAATTTATAGGTATAAATTCCATGTGATGAATGTGACCATTATATATATCTAAATTTTACCAATAAATAGAAAAACCAAAGTGAGCTACACTGTGTACCAGACTTCCAAGAACTAGTTTGAAAGAGAATTGATACAAAACACCTCAATAATTTTATACTGATTATTAAAGTAATATTTTAGATCATGGGACTAAATGGAATATACTATTAAAATTAATTTTACCACTTATTTTTTGACTTTTGAATCTGTATACCAGAATTTTAGAATTTATCAAAGGACAAAATTTCTTTTTTTTTTACTAGAATTTTAATAAGAATTTTATTGAATTTGTAGATCCAGTTGAGTAGTATTGTTTTCTTAACATTGTTTTTAAAATTAATTTTATTGGTACATTTTAGGTATACAATATAATGGCATTCATCATTGGAAATTTGCACCTTTGCACCTTTACATAATCACTCTTGGTTCTTACTTTTTCCCCTTTCCCCTGCCCTCCCTTCAACTCCTCCATCCCTCCCTTTTTACAAAGGCTTTGTTTCCATTTTTCCATTTTCTCATATTAATTCCAATCCCTTCTTTCCTTTCCCCTACCCCTCCCCTTTCCCCTTCCCCTTTGCCCCTTTTCTTCCTACTTCACATTATCTATTATACCTTTTAGTCCTTATTTACACTTTCAGTTTCTCACACTAGATAAACTATTTGGTATTTACACATGTGTGTCCTATTTATTTCACTTAAGAGTATCACCTCAATGTGCATCCATTTAGATATAAATGTCTCTAATTTCTCATTTTTATGGCTGAGTAGTACTCCATTTTATTAAAAGAACCACATTTTCTTCATCCAGTCTCCAGTTGATGGGAAATTGGGCTGCTTCCAAGTTTTAGCTATTACAAGCTGTGCTGCTATAAACATGGGTGCACATATCTCACTGTGGTATGACTCTTAATTCTTTGGGGAAGATACCCACTAGGGGAATGGCTGGGTCAAATGGGACTTCCAGTCCTAGTTCTTTGAGGTATCTCCATACTGATTTCCACAGTGCTTGCACCAGTCAACACTCCCGCCAGCAGTGGAGCAGTGTTCCTCTTTATCCACAGCCCTGCCAGTATTTGGTTTATTTCATGATATTGGTTGATTTCAAGATAGCAGCCATTCTTTCTGGGGTGAGATGGAATCTCAGCGTTGTTTTCATTTGCATCTCTCGAATGACCAGTGATGTTGAACATTTTTACATGAGTTTATTTGCTATCTCTATTTCTTTGTCTGAGAAATGTCTGTTCATTTCAGATGCCCATTTTTGGATTGGGTCTTTAAATTTGGGAGGTCTGATTTTTTTTTTAAGTTCTTTATAGATTCGGGATAGTAGACCTTTCTCTAAGGAACAGCAGGTGAAAATTTTTTCCCACATTGTGGGTTGTCTCTTCACTCTGTTGGTGGTTTCTCTTGCTGTGCAGAAGCTTTTTAGTAAGAAGAGATCACACTTGTTGATTGTTTTTGCTAGTTCACGGGCAACTGAGGTTTTGTTCATAAAATCTTTTCCTACACCAATGTCTTCAAGAGTTTAATCTAGCCTCTGTTCCAACTGGTTCAGCATTTCTGTTTTAATATTTAGATCTTTAATCCATTTTGATTTTAGGTTAGTTCATGGTGAGAGATATAGGTCTAGTTTTAATCTTTGGCAAGTTGAAACCCAATTTTTCCAGCACCATTTATTAAAGAGGCTATCTTCACTCCAGTGGAGATGTTTGGCTGCTTTGTTGAAGATGAAGTGGCTGGAGTTGTTTCTGCATCTTCTAATCTGTTCCACTGGTCCTCAGGTCTGTTTCTTTGCCAGTACCATGCTGCTTTTATCACAGTAGCTTTGTAGTATAGTTTCAAGTTGGGGGTTGTGATAGCCCCTGCCATGTCTCTGTTACCTAGAATTCCTTTTGCTCTTCTGGGTCTCTTCTTGTTCAAAATGAACTTTTGGATTGTTTTCTCAAGGTCTGTGAAATATGCTGCTGGGATTTCAATTGGGATGGCATTGAATCTATATAGCAGTCTTGGAAGTATGGCCATTTTCACTATGTTGATTCTTCCTACCCAGGAGCAAGGGATGTCTTTCCATTTTCTGATATCACCTTCAGTCTCTCTTTTCAGAGTGCTACAGTTTTCAGAGAAAAGGTCTTTGATTTCTTTTGTTAGATTCCTAGGTATTTCCATTTTTTTGGATGCTATTGTGAAAGGAATTGTTTGTCCTATTTCTCTCTCAGTGAGTCTTTTGTTCGTATAGAGGAAAGCTATTGATTTTTGTGTGTTGACCTTGTATCCAGCTACTTGACTGAATTTGGTTATTTAGTCTAGAAGACTTTTGGTGGAGTTCTTGAGGTCTTCTATATAGAGTATCCTGGCATCTGCAAATAATGACAATTTGACTTCTTCATTTCCTATCTCTATTCCTTTTATTTCTTTCTCTTGTCTAATTGCCGTAGCTAATGTTTCCAAAACTATATTGAACAGGAGTGGTAATAGTGGACATCCTTGTCTTGTTCCTGATTTTAGTGTGAGGGATTTCAGTTTTTGACCATTTAGTATGATGTTGGCTGTTGGTTTTTCATAGATGGCTTTTATCAGATTGAGGTAGAGACCATCTATTCCAAATTTTGTAGGGTTTTTATCATAAATGCCTGTTGGATTTTGTTGAATGCTTTTTCTGCCCCTAATGATATGATCATGTGGTTTTTGTCAAAGGACAATGAATTAAATGAATTTCAATGAATTAAATCATAATAAAGATGTAATAACAATTCGTTAACCAAGGAGCATCCAGTCTATGAAATAGGAGGAGCTCTGTGTGCCCGGCAGCCATGCTGTGCACCTTGTAGCTTGGACCAGAGCAAGGAAAAAACATGGGACAAGTGGAAGACTGGCTCCTCTCCTCATAGGGTGGGAAGCAGGAACTCCACTGATTCTGGCTCCAGTGGACTAGGTCCCTTTGGAGCAGTAGATGTGAATCCCCCCGGGTTCTTTTGAAAACTAACTGATTTCTAAGTTTAGTCTGACTCTGTGATACTTGGTATGAGCCACTCCATTCTGGTCCGGTCTGGTCTACTGGGCCTGACACAGGAGCCCAGTCCAAAACTACGGCCTCTCGTGTGTTATATTTCACAAATTGCGTACATGGTATGCATTCTGTTTCTGCTGGATAGTGCTCCATTTCATCAGGAAAAATGTTTACAGCCTCTATGAATGCCAATCTGGATAGAGTTTGTGATCTTAAAAACAC
Source organism: Heterocephalus glaber (assembly GCF_053883595.1). Classification (NCBI taxonomy): domain Eukaryota; kingdom Metazoa; phylum Chordata; class Mammalia; order Rodentia; family Bathyergidae; genus Heterocephalus; species Heterocephalus glaber. The sequence goes on along the minus strand of NW_028258343.1, from coordinate 18,896,117 downwards.
AACCATAAATAGGAACAAGTAAACAGGGAAATGTACATTAGGTTGTCACTAGTTACCCATGTGTGCTAGTGTGTGTCTGCAAGTAGGGCAGAGTGTTTCAACTGCCCTGAGTAGCTCTAAAAAGGAGTCTCGCAATTTCTAGGGCAGTGACACACAGCTACCACAGCGGCAGCACCAGGTGGAAAGAAGGCAGCCTTGCGAAGTCTGGAGCTCAGAAGAGGGGAGGCCCTCCTGGGAGGCAGAAGGACACTGCAACCTGTGCTTTGGAAAACATCTAAGGTGATCCTGGGCATGCTAAAGCTTGAGAACCATGTTCTAGACCAACTGAGCCAGATTTCCCAGACCCGGTCTGCTGGATCTTACCAAAGTACGCCAGCTTCTGCTGATACCTGGACTCTGTCTACAGAGTACATCGCCCAGGCAAACTAAATAAGGACTCAAATGAGGCCAACTGTCCTCAGTTTACAAGTGAGAGTCACACTGCCGCTCAGCAGAGGTAGCAATTTTTGTTAAATTTAAAACACCTTGCACTTAATTGACTGTCAATAAATATTTGGTCATTAATTGACTTTCAAGTTTTTGTAGGATATTTATTAGCTAAACACAGAAAGAAATGTATGCAGTGTTGGAGGAGCCACTGTGGGTGGCCCTCCAGGGTTGTCTGGTCCAAGCAGTCAGCCCCCTCCTCCACCTCTGCTCTGGTGACCCAAAGGCTTACACCAGCTGCCCTCTCCAGAGTCTCACCCTGGGCTGAGTGCAGCCAGTTCATGAGGAAGACGTGAGAGGCCACATCACCACCATCACCCACTGCATCTGTTCCTTAGCCTCTACACCCAGCAGTGCCCAATGCCTGATGGACACTTCACCTCCAGGTGGGACACAGCAGTGAAACTGAACTGCAAAGCTCCCATCCCCAGAGTGAGCCCAAGGACCACACCCACGCACAGCCCCACTGCTTCCTTACGTGGCCTTACCTCTCCCTTTACAACATTTCCTGACCAAGCCTCCTCATAAATCACACACAGATGAATCTCTGTCCAAGATCTCCCTGTAGGCAACTTGACTACGAAAAGGGATCACTGTATTGAAGTCTCCTGCTTTGTGTATTATCCACTGAGAATTGTAAAATAGTCTCCTCATTGCCCAGTCAATTTGAAAGGCTTCTCCCTGTTGTCAAGCAACAGATTAGGAAGGAATGCAAAATAATTGAATAATATCCAAAACGAAATGTATGTAACAGAGTAAATCTGTAAATATTCAGCTGTCCGAAAACTGCAACAGGTGTCGAGATGGGCTAACTACCCAGACAGATGTGACTCATTCCAAACCCCTCAAAGAGCCAAGAAAGAGGTGTGTTCATTTGCTGAGATGAGAGTAATGGTTTTTACCATTTGAAATCCTGGAAGCCTCTAAGAATTTGATGGGATGTAGGGAGCCTATCTTCCAAAGAGGCATAAACACACACACACAGACACATACCTGGGAGAGTTCCTGCAGGTGACAAATTCAAGGCCGAGTTTGCCTTTTACTTCCCTAACCAAATATTACATATAGGTTTCATTCTGTGCCACTGTAGATTTACTGCTATCTGCTCTTCTAAATCTCTCTCATCTGTCACACGTGCTCCTGTTTCTAGTTGGTCAGAGATAATTACATTGTCTACCGCTTCTTGAAAAACTTGAAGCGTATATACTCACAGTATGTAACCTTCCACATTAAAACGCTCCCTCTTTCCTGCCTCCCCCTGCCCCCGGGCTTCCACAAGCCCAAACCCCATCAGTCTTCCCTAGCCCTCCACTCTGCCCTCTCATTCTGCCTGAGAAACCCCGTCTCCACCTTCTCTCTTCAGACTTCCCTTCCTCTGAGAAGGCTCTTAGAGACCTGGAGAGTGTACTCGGATTTCCACCACCCAGAGTAGCCCTTTCCCTCCGTGCTATGCCTCTTCTCTAGGCCCCTCCCTCTTCAAAATTACCAACTTGATCTAGTACCCTTCACAAGGAGCCCACCCACTCCTCTCCCATGACTACCAAGGTACAAGCCAGAGACTGATTAAATTCTGCCCAGCCCGGGTCTGTCCCCGTAGTTTCAGAACCCCAAATCCAACACTTCCTTGTGACTCGCTTTACAATGGGTCTATCCCTGAGCTCAGCATCTCATTCTCTCTCGTTTCAAACCTGCTCCTCCGTACTTTCCTTACTTCACCCTTCACCATCACCACCATCTTCCTCCCGTCTCCTACTCTAGCCAGTCGCCATCCGGTCCTGCTGGTTTGCTCTCTAAGCAGTTCTCGGATCTGTGTCTGCCTCCCTTCGGCATCGACAGCCTGTTCCCTACCTGAAGCAGCCTTCTTCAGATTCACCCTCTGCCTGGCAGCAAACTCCTCCTGCAAAGGCAGGTGGGGCTCTGTCTCTGCTCTGTGCACCTCACTGAAACCTAGCGAATGCTTCTGGCATATTGAGTTTCACCACCTGATAGAGATACTACCCATTCCTGAACCACATGGACCTTCTTCCTTTTGTCCAATATGAATTGCCCAAGGCACCTTTATCTACCATGTGGATACCATCAAAGACTGTGTCCAGCTATTTTTCCACCAAAGGCTGAAAATGTTCTAGTTCCTTTCAAATTTTGATTATGTATCCCTTTCTCCAAAAAGTGTAATGAACAACATCAATTTAGAAAAGAAAGAATGAGTTGGAACTCCATCCGAACCCATATGCACAGAGGGTATGATATTTAGATCAATATAAAATATTTGGGGAGAGTAGGGACCCAGTATTCAGTATGCTTGGTCTTGGCCAAACACAGCTTCCAATGAAAACCCAAAAAAATGCTTGACAAGTTTCCACAAAAAGGATTGAAAAATCTCTGCAAACTTCAAAGGGCTTTTTTAAATGTTTTGATGAGTTACGTGTAAATGAACATGCAGATTAAATTTCCATCTAAGTCCACATGCTCGTAAAACATTGAGGGGAAAGGCTCTGGCTCTGGGTTTTTCTGATCTCAGAGCAGTCTGCAATGTTCAACAAACCTCAGTGCAGCAGAGCTGAGCCTCCCTGCCCCAGTCGCCTTCCTAATTCAAAGCATAGAACCTCACCAGCAAGTGTCAGGATGAAAGGGAAAGGTATGCAACAGATTAAAACAAACGAAGACCCATTTTCTGCTCTTTCAAATGAGGAGGTGACTACACTGGAGCTATGAAAGTTAGTTTCTTTGTCTTGATTTTGTTTGGACAATTACTAGCTTAATCAACAAATATATTGTGGAGGTTCTACTATGTGCCAGTTACCACTAAGAGATGAAAGGTTCATATCAGCCTGCTCTTGCCTTTTGTAGGACACAGAAAGATTTCTTCTGCAAGGCTAAACACAGCACCACTACCTGGAGGACAATGTTCAGGGCAAGCAAGCCATAGTGAAAGTAGAATTGGAGGCACAGAAAATGTGCACATCCATACGTTCTGTAGCTCAGACAGCAAAATATAAGCACACTGTGGTCTATGTCCTCCTGAGGTAGTTGAAGGCTGGAAACCACATCTTTAACCTAGCACACCCTGGTCCTGCACGTCCTGGGTCCTAGCGCCCCAGATTTCGCTCCATGGGCTGGAGTAATGGCGTAGACCTCCAGGTCACCACACACTGTTGGCCGCCCCAAATGGAACATTACTCAGCTGAAAAATCCGATTTGTCAGCAAATAACTTGGTGGCAAAATGAAGAGTAGCTTTAATTTGGAGTTCTCAGCATTAAAAGAAAAAAGCTACAAGCTCTCTTGGTCAAAATTCTCCGCTATCCAAGGTCTTGGTCCCAAGGCAGTATGAGATTATACCTGATCCAAGTGTGGCTGCTCTTCATTAATGCTTTAAAAGTTCCTGAGCCCTTCCATGTGTTCCTAATGAGAAATAAAATGTGATCATCTCACTGTTCCCCAAGGCAGACCCAAGGAAAGGAGGACAGCTGAATGGCTGTGCTTAAAATCTTCAAAAGAAAAAGAAAAGATTATAGGATATGGAGTCTTTTGATTTCAGGCATTCTGACAGCAGAGACTTTACATTCTATTTCTTTTCCATGCTCCTCTATAATGCTTAATTCAAAAACACCATCCATTAACTTTAAAAAAAAAAAAAAACTCCCAACACTAAGATCAAGGTCAAAGGAGAGAAAGGCAGAGGTTGTGGAGGAGGCTGAGGAGAGGGAGGTCGCAGAGAGAAGATTCCCTTGTGGCAAACTGTTATCTTTTCATCTCCGGCTCCAGCTTGCACTGTCAGTCATTTCCTGCAAGGTGAGAAATGAGAAGATTCCCACTTGGGTGATGACACAGATTTAATTCCTCATCTCCAACACGTCCCAGGGGCAGACTGGACACAAACATGATGAGGCCCTGAAGGAAGGGCCAGGGAACGCGCTCCAAGGTGAAAGCATTTTCTTGAGGTCTTTGCCGTCAGTTCTCCCTCCAGCCCCATCACATGGCAACCGAGTTCCGCTAGGTATTGTGGGAGTGAGTGGTGATGCTGGCAGCAAGCCCTGGTTAGAGACACTCTCTTCTTCCCTAGATCAAGGGCTGCAAAGCTAAACAAGAAAAAAAACAAAACAAGAAGATCTCTTCCAGAATGTAGAGACTTTTGCACTTCTGTTTTAGCAGTGTTACATCTCTGCCACGGCTTCTGGGGTCTTGTGTGCATTCTCAAGTTTTGACCTGCTTCTGAGTTTCACAGGACAAAGACTCAACAAATCAGATTTTCCCAGTACATAAATTACATCCCAGGAGTAAATCAGGCACCTCTGGAAGCTGCACTGACTTTTTTAGGTCACCAGGACAGCTATAACTGAGTTACTGCTTCCGTGGAATAAGTAGACTCTTGTCCTGATCTGAAACAGAGAATTCAGTTGCCTAAAGTGCCAAGTCTAGTTGGGTTTTTTAAGATCCTGAAAGACTGGGACCCAGCAGCAGCCTGGTCACATGTCGCAGGGCTATTCCTGGCATCCAGGTGTAGGTTACGGGGGTCAAACAGGACCACACTCAGGTGACTGGAGACACAGACAGCAACCTGCAGCGGAGGGCCAGGAGCAACAGGGTTGGACACCTTTCTGGAAGATCAACCCTGTACCTCTCCTCGTGTCTGCAGGCTATCAAACTCAGTGATCCCGGGCAGGACAGGGAGGAGATGAGCAAGCAAGCGGCTACCCTCAACCTCCAGGGCCCTCAGAGGTCGAGACTGCAACATGGAGGAGAGAGCGGAGCATAAAGGGCTTGTGGAGGTGGGTGCCGAGGGTCAGGTAGGAGCCCTCTGTCTGCCCACGCCATCCCACCTCAAGCTCAGGAATGTCATATTGTTCACTCAATGCCTGAATAAGGGTGGAGAAACACTGTATACATGCACTCACCTCAATACGAAGTCAGGATTGTTTTATAAGTACATATTTATGAAATTTCTAGAGAAAATCTTAATTCACTAAAACACTAATGAACATCTTCAAACATAACAATGAAAAGAAATTTAAAAAGCAATAGGATACACTAAATGATAAAATTAAATTTGTGGATAAGAATCACATGTTGTGGAAAGTAAGAAAGAGAGACAAGGAAGAGAATCATAGGGAAGAGGGGAATGAAAGACAAGGGACCATAAAAATAAATAAATAAATAAATAAAATAAAAGACAAGGGACGTTGACATAAACATGATTAAAGTGCTTTAGGTATGGAGCACAATGCCAAAATAAGACTTGCTGTTCTGTGTAACCAGCAGGCACCACCATGTAGTTTGTAAGAGTCACCTGCACATCCACAGTTAACATGTATTTATGTATGTATGTTTCCGCCATAAAGAAGAATGAAATTCTGTCATGTGCAGCAAAATGGGTGGGAGTGAAGTACTATGTTAAGCAAAATAAACCAGGCGCAGGAAGACCAGCAGTGCATGTCATTTCTCAGATGCGGATGCTAGCAGAGCCCCCCAGAAAGTTGAGTCCTGACTACTTGCAGCTGGTGGACGGTGTGGGTGGGTGATTGGATTGGATCCAGCCAAACCTACGCATGAATGGAAACGCCATACTGCGCTCCATTACAGTAATACTACAAATAATATACGTTAATAAAGACAAAATTTGTGAAGTAAAAGAAGAAATATGTATGTGGCTTAATATACTTCAGTAACTATTTAAGGCATTATACATTGTAAAAGTCTAATTTGTTCTTTGTATGTAAATACACATTCTAGAATAATAAACTTTAACAGTATCTAGGGAGTATTTCACCTGCTGTATTCATTTTTGTTAGTTGGCTTCATATTATGCTGTCTGCAAATGTTATTACTTGGAAAATTAAAAATTAAAGAGATTCATAATTATGCAACTTAATCATCTAATTGTAAATTATACACAGTCAAATATAAAAGGCACACCTCCTAAAATTCACCACCCAGAAGCAGTAGTGAGCTTTTTTCCCCTCATTTTTTCCTGTAAATATCCCCACATTGAGGAAAAGGAGGCAGAGGAAAAAAGACTAGTTTCAGACCATGTTCTACTTTTTGGTTCGGAAAATGCTTTTTCAATTTGCAATAGATCACTCACATTATTCAAGTAAACAAGAGACTCGATTCTTTGGAGTGACAGAAGGTACTTTATTGTATTATGGACCATGACTGAGTCGGTCCTTCAGTTCTGGCTCCAGGGTTAGGTGTGGAAAGGAAGACACCAGGTGCAAGGGACCCCACTCTGCACCTCGAGGTCTACAGAGATGAGGCGCATGTGAACCAGAGGGCTCGGCACCCTCCACGTGGGGGAAGAGAATGAGTGGAGGAGATGGCACGTGAAGAGTGAGAAATCAAAGACTCGCGCTCCACGCGGAGGTTGGGACCCTCTGGGCCTGAGGTGCGTTGCTATCAAAGCTCACTCTAGAAGGAGAGCTCTGGGTGCTCTGAGAAGAGGGGTGGCCTGGAGCTGGTGGAAGACCAGCCCCTGTGAAAGCAGGGAGCCCAGGCCTGGGGTCTGATCGCAGCCCTGGAGGACACAGTGGGGAGGGACAGGAATTCGGGGGGAAGAGGGCAAGCCCACAGCAGCCGAGGAAGGGGACAGGCAGGTCGCGCTCCAAGGTGTTTCTCCTTGCTGCCTGTCCCCGACCCCTCGGCCCCATCAGTGGAAGGAAGCAGAAGGGCTGCACCCCACTCCCGAGCAGCAGCAGGGCCTTGGGGATAAAGCAGGGGAGGGACTGTCCCAAGACCCGGGAGTAGCAGAGGCAGCAGGGGCCGGAGCTCAGATGGGGAGACACAAGCGCAAGAGACAGCACATCCCACCCCAAGGCCCTAGGAGGCGGCCTGGAGGAGAGGGCAGGCGCGGACCCGGTGGGCTCGGGTCTCTGTCACTCACTCCGTAGCACGCATAGCTCAGGCTTTGTTTACCAGGTCTTTGTGTCGGCTCCAGCAACCTGCACGTTCACTTCCGGGCCTCACTGCGGCCCGCGGCCCAGCCCCGGGTGCCCGCGGCATGTGCCCGCACTCTGGCGGACTGCCCTGCTGCCTGTGCCGGCAGAAGGCTCCCAGCAGGCTCACGGGCCCTCTCTGCACGCAGGCACCGGGCACAGGTCAGGGCTTCTCTTCTCTGTTCCGCTCTCTCCTCCTCTGTCTCTCCCGTCCCTGCCCCTGCAGTCCTGCGGTGAGTTACAAAACAAACCCCAAAGCACATTTCCTTGCTCCCCCAGTTCTCTAGGCACACGTTACTCGGGAATATGTTCCACGACTCTGTGGGAGTTCTGCTCTCCCTCCCCGCCCTGGCTGTGACCGTGCCCGCCCGGCAGGAAGTCCGGGCAGCGTTCAGGGCAGCTCCCAAGGCCCCCAAACAAGGCAGTCTGGTTTCTGACACAACTTCCTTCCCGTAGGAGGTTGGGAGGGACAGCGCTCTCTCCCTCTCTGCTTTAGAGGTTAAGAGTTGTGTTAGGGCACAGCACCACACACCTGCGTTTTAAAATGTTTCCCTGAGTCTGCGTGTGCAGTGTTTGTGAAGCGAGAGGCCTTGGGCACAGCAGAAGGTAGGAGACCCCTCCCGGGGGGTGCGCGTTTCTCCAAGGCCACCTGGGGCCTGACGTGGACATCAGCGTGGACGTCAGCAGGAAAACACCTCCCTCAGGGCTGCTGGGCACTCAGCGCTCTGCCCCTCCTGACCGCTTCCCCACACTACTCAGCTTTTCCTCCTACCCAGGTCCGATGTAATACGACTGTTTGGTGTTTATGAGCTCACAGAGAAGGGCTGTGGCCTCAAGCCAGAGATAAATAACAGAGGGAAAGAGGAGGCGTGGCGCTTGGGTGTCTTCCAAGCACGAGCCTGAGCCTCCTAGCTTTCTGTCTTCATGTTCCCCGGAAACAGATTAGCTGGAGAGGCGGCTGCAGACGGTTATCTAGGAGGGCTCTTAGAGGACAGGTCTGCAAGGATGGATGCAAGCTAGGGTCACGCAGAGAAGCTACGCCAGGGCCTCTGCCTGGAGGAAACGCCCTTCGGAGTCACCCCAGCTGAGGCAAGGCCCTCGGTGGGTGTTGCTCATCCACATAAGCCAGTCATTGGCCAGAGAACACGCTTCGAGGCAGACAGTCTTGAGTGGGGTTGTTTCTGTGCTGTTCAGGGCACAGATGGGCTCGCAGCGAGATGCTGGGCAGGGGCACAGCGGGAGAACACGAGGGAGGGAGAGGGCGTGCGCCAGCTCCGGAGAGCGAGCCTGCTCAGCGCCCTGGCGTGATGCAGCCCACACTGCGCTCCCCTCACCCACGCGTGTCTTCTACATTTTCCCCACCTCTGCGTCCTCTCCAGATTATAGCCGTTCTCACCCCTGGGGACCTTTGGTGGAGGACAGGGCAGCCATCCGCATACCATTCTACAGTCCCTGCCTGCCCGCTCATCCCTCTGCTGGTCAGCGCAGCCTGCACGGTTGATGCCCAACCTTGATGTCCTGCTCTCCATGCATTTCTTAGGCCATGGCTCAGGTTATGCTTTAAATATGAGGTGTCCTCCAAAGACTCATGGACGGAGGGCTTGACCCCCGATGCAGCAAAGTGCAGAGGTGGGACTTGGAGAGGTGCACGGATCCGGAAGACACCAAGCTCATGAAAGGGTTCATCCACTGATGTGTTCATTAGCTGAGTGGGCTCCTAGGAGGCAGGGCCTAGTGGGAGGAATCAGGTCATGGGATCCATGCCTTCCGAGGATCTATCTCCTCTCTGCCTTGTCCTGCTCTTGCTGCTTCCTGGCTGCCATGAGCTGAGCAGCTTTCCTCTGCCGTGGCACTTCTTCTGCCTTGGAGCCAGTTGACTATGGACTGAAAATTCTGAAACCATGAACCAAAACAAGGCTCTTGTCCTTCAAGTTGTGTGCATCAGGTGTTTTGTCCCAGTAACAGAAAGGTGACTCTCATGACAGATATGCTTTCCAGTTACTGTTACAACTGGGAATGTGAGCGCCAAACGTTGTCTTCCCTGCTCTCCTTGGGCAGCAGCAGCCCTGCCCCTGCTAATGATGAAGGCCAACCACTCCTGTCAGTATAGAGACTCCTTTTTTGTCAGCCTCTTGGCACAGGACCCTGAGGTGATCAGATGGTAGTGGTACTTTCACTGTGCATCCTTTCTATGCTTCCCTGGAGGAAGCATTCTCCTCTAAGAGCCATGACCTCTTGATCCTCAGCCTGAAGCTGGTAGTGTTCCCCACATTGTGGAGGATGGTGCTCCATTTCCAGAGGGTATCATCACTAAGCTGGCACCTCACTTGCATATTTCAAATGCCATCAGCTGTGCCTGGCCAGCAGCTGCTATGTGTGATGGGACAGTGCGTCCGCAGTTGTGAGCCCAGTGTACACATCCTACACTGTTCAGTAGTTGCATGGGTCCTGGGCAATGTTATGCACTGTCCTGTGTCGATGAATCAAAGCCTCTGCAGGTCCACAGACAGTCATGCCAGGCAGAGGCTCTGTAGCAAGACAGATGAACTCAAACCCAGAGAATCCACAAATGACAGTAAAGAGGAATCTGCCTTCTGCAGGATGGAAAAAGTCCACTGTCAACAACTCTCACCAAGCGGCTGCTTGCTGTCCTCCATAAACAGTGCTCTCAAAGTGTCTCAGCATTGGTCTTTGTAGGTGGTGGCTTGAGTATTTGAGGGATCAATGGTTAGCTCCGTTTTGCTGAATAGATGGGGGAGCCAATACTATCAGGCCCGTGACAGTCCCCATGCCTGCCACCATGACTACTCTGCTCCTGTTCCCAGGGTATCAGCTCCTCCTGGCACTTACCTCAGATGCTAGCTGGGTCATTCTATGTACTGGTTGCTTAAGCTTCTCCCATGATGGGCACCTTAAAGTAGATGTCCATTCAAAGATCTTGTCACTTTTGCTTGTTCTCATGTTCCTCTATTCATGTTCCTCTATCTTAGCTCCCTTTGTTCACAGTGGACCCATCCTGTCCTTTGCGTCTGCCCACAGGTCCATGTGCACACATCCTCACTTTAGACTGCTTCTCTTCCCATAAAAATGGGGGTTCCACCTGGAGCTCTGCCCAATGGGAGGATTTTCTGAGCACTACCCTGAAGGATCCCACCCATGCGGGGCTGTGCCGCACCCTCAGTTAGCATCAGCACCACAAGCCAACCCCGGTGACCTTCAGCCTTTTCCTCCTCTAGCAGTTGAGCTTCTCCTCACCCCAGGCAGCCCTGAGTGAGAGCTGTGGGGAGGGGCTGGTGCAGCAGCGGGGAACAGAACCACTCCTGGGGTGCAGCGCTGGCTCCAGGGCCATGTTATGTCCATGGTCAGCTACTCCTCTCTACCAAGACACAGCGGCAGGCAAGGCTGTCTGAAGCCCTAGGAGTCAAGATCGCAATGGGTTTGCTATAACCTCCTGCTGGGTTTTGCTATAATCGCTGCACAGCATTTTCTGAGTGTTGGACAGACTTCTTCACGATCACTCTCAACATCAGTGATATCACCAGTTCTTCCTCCAGGAAATGTGTTTGCGACATCATTTCCCCTGCACGATTGTGTGGTGAGATGCCCTTGGCAGAAGATTCACGTTTGTTGCCACCACTAGTACCAGATGATCTCCCTCGAAGCATAAAAAACGTGAATTAGTCCCAGAGTTTGCCTGAGATCAAGTTTCAGTGCCTGGGCTCCTCTTCCAAATCACTGTGGTCGGTTCCCCTAGTGAGTGCTAATGAAGCTCAGAACCGCCGATTCAGTTGCAGTCTGGATGAGTGAGCCGTACTGTCTTCTCCAACTGCACGCTGCTCTCCCAAATGCAGGCAGCTTGGACCCAGATGCAGACTGGGTTGGGTGGAATAGACAGGCTTGTGGATGGACCACAAATGAAAACTCACAGTCCGGAAGTCACCCTTCTGATACCAGGCTGCTGGCCTAACCTCCAAAGGGAAATTAAGCCAGTGCAAGGAAAATGAGTACTTAATAATTATTTGTGAAATTAATAGACAATCTCCTTAATCAGAATCATTGTTCTCTGCATTTCCTGTGTCTGCCATGGCTTGTCTCTTTCTGTGTTGAACTAAAAGTTGATGCTGTGCAGAGCTCTCCCTCCTCCTCACCCACTGGCAGGAAACATATCATGTCTCCACACACCAGGGTACACCCGGTGACCTGCTGGAGGCGTGAGCTGGAGCAGTTCCTGTGACAGCATGTGCCACTTCGCCTTAATAAAAGTCACCAAACTGAAAACAGATGACAGCTGCAGATGCTGAGAAACTGAAACATATAAACAAACTTTCCTTGCTATAGTTGGTCCGACTTCTTTTGACCAACTGGAGTATGAGTGTGTGTGTCTGTGTGTGTGTGTTGTCGTCCGTGTGTTAATGAAGACTGCAGGAGGCCCTTGGCCGAGTGTTGTACACAAGGCTGTAGCCTGAAGAAAACGCTCCCTGGGACGCTGACCAGACTTGATTAAATGGCAGGGTGGTCTGTTCTAGAAGAATCCACTTCACGCAGGGGGTCTCCTTTGATTATGTCTACTTTTGTCATCAAAAAGAAACATGGAAAGCCTGTCTATTTTTCTGATTCTCCCTGTATTGTACCAGTTCCCCTGCTGTGCATTCTACCCTCTTCTTCAGGTCACTGTCTCAGTCGACAGTATCCACTAAAGCCATGCTGTAGGCAGAATACCACCACTAAATTCCACAAAATACAAAGAAAGGAGCAGGATGAACCCAGCCCTTAAGAAAGATATAGACTAGTTTATGGAAACCACACACAAACACATGTGTGCATGTGGGCACATTGTGTGGAAGTAGCAACATACCGCAGTGTGAAGGGTCACTATGAACTGAAAGGAAGGCAAGAACCCACAGGTGGAAACAGGAATGAGCAACGTGCATGAAACCAGGCCTCCTAAGAGAGGAACCTTAAAGAAAGTGTTGTTGAGTCTACCTTCAAATTTGCTTTTATATTATTTTTCAAATATGCTTTTCGTACCATCACCAGCTTAAGGGATTTGTTTCCCACAGCCTATTTAAACTGGCCTTCACCTATACAGGCTTTCTTCCATTCTATCTCTGTAAGGTATAGTACTGCTACACAGAAAATGTCAAATTTTCTCCTCAAATTTTAATCACATTTATTAAAAACATTGGCTTGCTCAAGAGCAAGTAATGACTCCACACTGATTCTCAAGAGAAAAGAGAGAGAACACACATAGACCCTAGAGCTAATCTACATAGAAATCATCAGGCAACAGCTAAACAGAATTGAATGCTATCATTCAACTAATGTTATTATACTTTGATGAATTTTTTAGTAATTCTATGTACTTCTTTTCTTAGATTTGGTTTCATCATACACAGAGAATTACTTGAGCCTTACATTTTAAAAAGCCATAAACCTGAGCAAGGTAGAAGAAAACTGAATTTGGAGCCTTAGCCTAGTGATCACAATGGGGTGGGGCTCTGAGAGCTAAGTTTGAATCTAGGCACATCATCTTTCACCTAAATACCCACCACCCAGACGGTGAGTCCATGATGCAGCAGCAAGTAGGAAAGTTCTCAGGCGAAAAGAGCCAATATTTAAATTAATGTCATATTCCATAACTTCTATAATAAAGCAAGTGACACAGTCTTCCCTCCACCCTGTAAATTTCATCTTATCCATTTGTTGGTTTTTTTGGTTTTTTGAGGGGGTTATTTTTTGGTACTGGGGAACGAACTCCTGTCCTTGCACTTGTGGGGCAGGTAGCAGAACCACTGAGCTAAATTCCTGGCCTCTTTTTTTTTCCTATTAAGTTTGTTGGTACGTGTTAGGTATAAAATACAGTTACATACATCATTAGGATATTGTACCATTACATGAGTATCTTGGTTCTTATTTTTTTCCCCATTCCCCTGCCCTCCCTTCACCCCCTCCTCCCTTCCCTATTTGCAAAGAATTTGTTTTCAATTTTTTCCTTTTCTCATATTTTTTCTTTTCTCTTCTTTCCTTTCCCCTACCCCTCCCACTTCTCCTGCTCCTTTAGACCTTTACTTCCTATTACACAATATCAATTATACATTTTTAAAATTACAATATCAAGATCTAGGAGACATTACCACAGATTTTACAGAATTTAAAAGGATATAGAAAGCATATTTCAAAAATGTGTTTTGAAATAAAATTGACAACTTCTAAGAAGTACCTTGGAAGCAAATTAATGACACTAACTCTGGAGGAAATATAAAATTTGAATAGCACCTATTAAAGAAAGTATATTCCTAGCTTGAAAACCTACCTATATGACAACAACAGGCTTGTATACATTTTAAACAATAAATTATATCAAACATTTAAAGCAGGAAAAAAAAGGAACACTTCTCCCCTCATTTTAGGAAATCAACATCGTGGTAATCCTAAAACTGGATAAAGATAATAGAAGAAAAAAGTATGAACATAGAAATTTGTTTAACAAAACAAACTATTAGAAGTCAGATCTGGCAGGATGTAGAAAGTGCTTTTATTACAGGGATGGCAGTGTTGGTTCAGCATTGAAAGATCTACCCCAAAAGTCATCATTTTAACAGAGGAAAGGAAAAAGCCATATGATCCTGTCACTAGTTGGAGAAAAAGTAATGGACTACATTCTACAGCTGTTCATGGTAAAAGCTATCAGGAGACTAGAAAGAGAACAGAACCTTCTCAACAGACTAAAGACATGTACTCCATACTACCAGCAAAAATGCCTTATATGAATGGAGAAGATACAATATTTCCTCCCTAAGGTGGGGAACAAGGGCAGATATGCCTACTCTTTATCTGTCCATTAAACTTTGAAACATAAGCCTAAACCAAAATAGTCTGGCAATAAAATAACACAATTTGGATAGGATTGGCAAGGTAGAAGCAAAATCTTTATATGTAGATGAAATGATCATCTACAGAGAAAATACTAAGAAATCTCTAGGAGCTCCTAGAACTTGTATTTGAATTGAGCAGGATTAGAAAACACAAGGTATATATAAAAATTCAGGTCTATGTATACTTGCTATAAATGGAGAACTGGATATTGAAATTTAAAAGTTATGTAGGAGTACAAAGGACCTAGAAAAGCAAAAAAAAAACAACCCAGTGTTGGAAGACATTTAATACCTAATTTTAAGACTTCCTCTAAAACTACAGTAATCAAGGCAGTGTTGGTGTAAGGAAAGACATATAGATCATTTGAATAAAACAGAGAATCTAGAAATAGAACCACACATATATGGTCTACTGAGTTTTGAAAGATTATTTAACATTAGCATTTTATAGACTATAAACTCAATTCAAGAGCCAAGGAAAAGATAATGTCTTCAGTAAATGGCACTAGAACACCTGGTATTTGTATATAAAAAATTAACCTCAACGCTTTATTTCCATACATAAAAATAATTTGAAAGGATCTATGAACCTAAATATGAAAGACTAAAATTATAAAACTTTAAGAAGAAATTATAAGGGAAAATATTTATGAATTTAGGGTAGGCAAGAATTTCCTAGGATACAAAAAACATGATGTATAAAAGAAAAAAATTGATAAATGAAATTCCATCAAAATTTAGAACTTTAAATGACATCGTTAAAATGAAAAGTAGTCTTTAAATTGACCATATTTACAATGCATATAACCTATGACCAGAATATATAAAGAACTCTTACAGCTCATTAATAGACAACCCAATTAAAAAGTAGACACAAGGGGCCAGGGATTTAGCTCAGTGGTTTCGCCGCCTGCTGTGCAAGTGCAAGGACCCGAGTTTGATCCCCGGTACCAAAAAAATAAAAAAAAGAAAATAAAGGAAAAAAAAGTAGACACAAGAAGATGATAAATAGCCAGTATAGCACAAGGAATGGTGTGCAATTCTAGAATCAGAAAAATACTAATCAGCACAATAATAAGATTGAATTATACACTCATTAGGGAGATGAAGTCAAAAGTTTTAAAAGCCTCGTCATGACTTTTTCTTTTTGTTGGATTCTCCCCCTTTGCATTTAATTTGTCACGCCCAGTGGATTCATTCTGCTGGGTTTCCTGGGGTTGTGATCCTCATTGTCTTTTCCTAGGGTATTGTCTAAATTTTTTTGGAGTGCTGGTTTGGTATTTATGAAGTTCCTGAGGTGCTCTTTATCATGAAAGTATCCTATTTCTCCATCAGTTTTGAAAAATAGTTTTGCAGGGTACATCAATCTGGGTTGGAGGCTGTTTTCCTTTAGGGCTTGAAATACATCACTCCAAGCTCTTCTTGCCTTGAGGGTTTGCATTGAGAAGTCTGCTGTGATTCTGATGGGCTTTCCTTTGTATGTGATTTGTTTCTTTTCTCTCACTGCTTGTAGAATTTTATTCTTCTGTTGGATTTCTGGAATCCTAACTATTATATGCCTATGTATAGATTTTTTTTTTGATTAAGGCTAGTTGGAGTCCTATATGCCTCACTTATCTGTATGTCAAGTTCTTTTCCCTTGCTTGGGAAGTTTTCTGCCATCACTTCTGTGAATAGTTTTTTATGTCATCTGCACTGTCTCCCATTTCTTCATTGACTCCAATCAGTCTTATGTTATTCTTTTTTGCGTCATCTAGCAGCTGCTGGATTGATTTCTCATGTTCCCTTACAATTTTAAAGCAATTTTTCTTTTCCTGGTCACTAATTGCAAACTTATCTTCTATATGTGAAATTCTATCCTCACATTGGTTCATTCTGCTGCGCAGACTTTTGATGGAGTTTTTAATCTCTTGGAAATCTGTTTGTATCTGTTTTATGGATTCCATTTGTTTCCTATGTTGGGATTCCATCATGTTCCTCAGATCCTCTATTTTTTTTATCTGTGTCCTCTCTAGATTTATTAATCATGTCTTGCACCATGAGCAAAATCTTTGCTGTTACCTGAGTAATTATTTCTGATTTCATTTTTCCCAGATCCTCTTTTGTTGCCAGTTCAGAGAGTCCAGGTGGTTGAGTATCAGAGTGTTCCATCTCATTTCCCTTTGGGGTTGCTGTAGGTGATCTGGAAGTCTGTTTTTGAGGCTTGTTTATGTGTCTTTTCATTTCCACGGGGGGATGGTGCTTCTGGCACCCACGCGGCTCACCTTCTCTGCCCTAGGAGCTTGGGATGGTGGTGGGGGAGATTCTTTCCAGGTGCTGGGACCAGCTGAGCTTCACTGCCATCGGAGGCTGGGATTGAGGCGGGGAGCTTCCTTCTGGGTGCTGGGACTGGCTCACCTTCTTGGCCCTAGGAGCCTGGGATGGAGGCGGGGAGCTTCCTTCCTAAATCTTTGACTTCTTTCATTGCTGCAGGTATAATTTTTCAGGATATGAAACTTGTACATGTTTTGTTAGATTACACTTAAGTACTTTTTTTCTGAATAGTTGTAAATGTTACTTTAAATTTCAGTGTCTATATGTTCATTATGATATATAGAAATAAAATTAATTTGTACATGTTTATCTCATTGCCTTATGAGTTTTAGGATTTTAGAGGTAGATGTTTTGGCATTTTTTACGTAGCCAATCATATTCTCTACAAATAGGGACAGTTTTTTCTATTCAGATCTATTTGGATTTTATTCACCTTTCTTGCCTTATTCAGTGGATAGAACTTTCAGTACCATGTTGAATAAGAGTGGACATCCTTATCTTTTTTGGATCTTAAGGGAAAGGATTCAGTTTTCCTTGCTAATCACATTACCTGTAGATTTCTGTAATTGATCTTGATCAGTTTTATGAAGTTCCCTCTATTTCTAGTTTTTTGAGAATTTCTTTAAAAATCATAAATGGGTATTGAATTTTATCAAATGCCTTTTCTACCATCAGTTGATATGATCAAATGAACACAGGACCTTTGCACTGAGCTACATCCTCAGCCCATTTTTATTTTTTATTTTGAGACAGAGTTTCACAAGTTTGCTAAGTTGCTCAGGCTATGTCCAAACTTGTCATTCTCCTGCCTCAGCCTCCCAGAGAGCTGAGATTACAAGCCAGAACCATGATGCCTAACCTAATTTTTCTTCTGTTAATGTAGTGCATTACATACAGTGATTTTCAAATATTGAACAAGGATTACATCTCTGGAATAAACCCACTTGGTCGTGTACAAGTCTTCTCATATATCATTAAATTTTATTTGTTAATATTTTGCTAAGGATATTGTGTCTGTATTCTTGAGACATATTGTTCTGTAATTTCCTTTTTAATACTGTCTGCCTGATTTTGGTATCAGGGTAATACTACTTCATAAAATGAATTAGGTAATATTATTCCCTCTTCTATTTTTTGGAGGATATTGTATAGAAATGATGTTAATTCTTATTCAAATGTTTCTTAGAATGTCCTGTAAAATATCTGTGCCTGGATATTTCTTTTTAAAAAATTTTAAAATTACAAATTCAATTTCTTTATTAGTTGCAGGACTTTTCAAATTATCTATTTCATATTGGATGAGTTATGGAGGTTTGTTTTTCAAGCAAATGGTCACTCCATCTAAGCTGTCAGATTGTGTTCATGGTATTCTCTTCTATTTTTATGTCTACAGGGTCTGTAGTGATGTCCTCTGTTTCGTCCCTAACATTGGTAATTTGTGCTTTCTGTCTTTTTTGTTATCAGTCTTGCTGATATTTTGCCAATTTAATTTTTTTAAAGAACCACCTTTTCATTTTATTGATTTTTCTCCTTAGTTTTCTATTTTCAACTTTATTGACTCCTGCACTTATTTTTCTTATTTCTTTACTTTCATTGCTTTGGCTTAATTTTGTCCTCTTTGTCTAGATTCTTTAGGTGGGAACTGAGATTATTGTTTAGTGACATGGGTTCTTCTCTCATATAACCATTTAGTCCCCTTAATGTCCCTTTTAGTACTATTATAACCACACCACACAAATTTTGATATATTGCATTTTTATTTAGTTTATTGTGTTCTTTGATATATTTTGAGATGTTCTGCCTGTCTATTCTATTCTTCTAGTGGTTTTTAATGTACTCACAAGATTATACAACCTCAATCATGATTTAATTCTAGAACATTTCAGTCATTCTCTAAAGAAATCATGTACCCATTACCATCCATTCTCTAGTCCTCTCTGCCTCAACTAGAAACTATGAATATACTTTTTATCTGTATGATTTACCTATCCTGGACTTTTGTGTAAACTTTTTGTATAAATTATACACCATGTGGCCTTTTGGTATCTGACTTTTTTCACTATCATAATGTTTTCAATGTTCATCTGTGCTGTAGTATGTATCAATGCTTCACAACCTCTCATGAGTAAATAATATTCCATTGTGTAGATATGCCAAATTCTTTAATGCAATCATCAGCAGATGGATATCAAGGTTTGGTTTTTTTTGCCAATAATGCCTACTCCAACTGTAAACAACCATTTACATGAAAGCTTCTTTGCAAACATATATTTTGATTTTTTTTGGTTATATTCCTAGAAATAGGATTTATGAGTCATACTATAACTATGTTTAACTTCTTTTTGGGAATTAACAAACTGTTCAGAAACAGCTGTCTTCTCATTTTGTTTTGTGAAATATTGCATATTATCTTCTCAGACTTTTAAAAACATATTTTCATTTCACTATTTTATATATTTGAATCATGTTTACTTGATTTTTTAAATTTAGAGGTTAATTAGGAAAGCAAGTATCTTTCTCCCCTAAAGTGGATACATACTCATCTGATCACCATCATTCTGTTACTGGTTTTAAATGTTACCTTTATATGTACTAAATTTTTCTACAGTCAGATCTATTTTTTCACTTTTTATATTTTGTTTTATCAATCTGATTGTCTTGTCTATTTATGAATCAGTACTATAATGTTCTATTTTTATTTTGTTATATATTATGATTTCTGGTGGGATTAATTCCCCTTTATTACTTCTTTTTTACAAAGATTTCTAGCTCTGCTTGCTTGTCTATTCATTCTTCTTGATCTGAGTAGCATATTTGCCACTGGCACTCCTAAGGAGCATTTCCTTCTATTTTAATAAAAAAAAAGGTGAGCCAATCCCAGTGCCCAGGAGGAGGCTCCCTGCCACCATTCCACCACTTGCTCCTAGGGCAGAGGAGGTGAGCCGTGCAGGGACCAGAAGCACCCCCCTCCCCCATGGGAATGAGAAGACACATAAACAAGCCTCAAAAACAGACTTCCAGATCACCTACAGCAACCCCAAAGGGAAATGAGATGGAACAATCTGATACTCAACCACCTGGCCTCCCTGAATTGGCAACAAAAGAGGATCTGGAAAACATGAAATCAGAAATAATTTCTCAGATAACAGCAAAGATTGTGTCCATAGTGCAAGACATGATTAAAAAATCTAGAGAGGAGCTGAGGAACATGATGGAATCCCAACATAGCAAACAAGTGGAGTCCATAAAACAGATGCAAACAGATTTCCAGGAGATTAAAAACTCCATTGAAAGTCTACGCAGCAGAATGAGCTCATGTGAGGACAGAATTTCAGATATAGAAGATTGCAATTAGTGACCAGGAAAAGAAAAATTGCTTTAAAATTGTAAGGGACCATGAGAAATCAATCCAGCAGCTGCTAGATGAAGCAAAAAAGAATAACATAAGACTGATTGGAGTCAATGAAGAAATGGGAGACAGTGCAGATGACATAAAAAACTATTCACAGAAGTGATGGCAGAAAACTTCCCAAGCAAGGGAAAAGAACTTGACATACAGATAAGTGAGGGATATAGGACTCCAACTAGCCTTAATCAAAAAAAAAAATCTACACATAGGCATATAATTGTTAGGATTCCAGAAATCCAACAGAAGAACAAAATTCTTCAAGGAGTGAGAGAAAAGAAACAAATCACATACAAAGGAAAGCCCATCAGAATCACAGCAGACTTCTCAATGCAAACCCTCAAGGCAAGAAGAGCTTGGAGTGATGTATTTCAAGCCCTAAAGGAAAACAGCCTCCAACCCAGATTGATGTACCCTGCAAAACTATTTTTCAAAACTGATGGAGAAATAGGATACTTTCATGATAAAGAGCACCTCAGGAACTTCATAAATACCAAACCAGCACTCCAAAAAAATTTAGACAATACCCTAGGAAAAGACAATGAGGATCACAACCCCAGGAAACCCAGCAGAATGAATCCACTGGGCGTGACAAATTAAATGCAAAGGGGGAGAATCCAACAAAAAGAAAAAGTCATGACAAGGCTTTTAAAACTTTTGACTTCATCTCCCTAATGAGTGTATAATTCAATCTTATTATTGTGCTGATTAGTATTTTTCTGATTCTAGAATTGCACACCATTCCTTGTGCTATACTGGCTATTTATCATCTTCTTGTGTCTACTTTTTCTTTATTTTCTTTTTTTTATTTTTTTGGTACCGGGGATCAAACTCGGGTCCTTGCACTTGCACAGCAGGCGGCAAAACCACTGAGCTAAATCCCTGGCCCCTTGTGTCTACTTTTTAATTGGGTTGTCTATTAATGAGCTGTAAGAGTTCTTTATATATTCTGGTCATAGGTTATATGCATTGTAAATATGGTCAATTTAAAGACTACTTTTCATTTTAACGATGTCATTTAAAGTTCTAAATTTTGATGGAATTTCATTTATCAATTTTTTTTTCTTTTATACATCATGTTTTTTGTATCCTAGGAAATTCTTGCCTACCCTAAATTCATAAATATTTTCCCTTATAATTTCTTCTTAAAGTTTTATAATTTTAGTCTTTCATATTTAGGTTCATAGATCCTTTCAAATTATTTTTATGTATGGAAATAAAGCATTGAGGTTAATTTTTTATATATGAATACCAGGTGTTCTAGTGCCATATACTGAAAACACTATCTTTTCCTTGGCTCTTGAATTGAGTTTATAGTCTATAAAATGCTAATGTTAAATAATCTTTCAAAACTCAGTGGACCATATATGTGTGGTTCTATTTCTAGATTCTCTGTTTTATTCAAATGATCTATATGTCTTTCCTTACACCAACACTGCCTTGATTACTGTAGCTTTAGAAGAAGTCTTAAAATTGTGTGCTAAACGTCTTCCAACACTGTTTTTGTTTTTGGCTTTTCTAGGTCCTTTGTACTCCTACATAACTTTTAAATTTCAATATCCAGTTCTTCATTTATAGCAAGTATACACAGACCTGAATTTTTATACATACCTTGTGTTTTCTAATCCTGCTAAATTCAAGTACAGGTTCTAGGGGCTCCTAGAGATTTCTTAGTATTTTCTCTGTAGATGATCATTTCATCTACATATAAAGATTTTGCTTCTGCCATGCCAATCCTATTCTAGTTGTGTTATTTTATTGCCAGACTATTTTGGTTTAGACCTATGTTTCAAAGTCTAATGGAAAGATGAAGAGTAGGCATATATCCCCTTGTTCCCCACTTTAGGGAGAAAGCATTGTATCGTCTCCATTCATAGAAGGAGTTTTTGTTGGAAGTATGGAGTACATGTCTTTGATCTGTTGAGAAGGTTCTGTTCTACTTCTAGTCTCCTGATAGCTTTTACCATGAACAGCTGTGGAATTTAGTCCAATACTCTTTCTCCAACTAGTGACAGGATCATATGGCTTTTTCCTTTCCTCTGTTAAAATGATGACTTCTGGGGGTGGATCTTCCAATGCTGAACCATCACTGCCATGCCTATAATAAAACCACTTTCTACATACTCCCAGATCTGACTTCTAATAGTTTGTTCTGTTAAACAAATTTCTATGTTCATACTTTTTTCTATTATCTTTATCCAGTTTTAGGATTAGCACAATGTTGATTTCCTAAAATGAGGGGAGAAGTGTTCCTTCTTTTTTCTGCTTTAAATGTTTGAAATATAATTTATCAGTTAAAATGTTTATGAGCCTGCTGTTGTCATATAGGTAGGTTTTCAAGCTAGGAATATACTTTCTTTAATAGGTGCCATTCAAATTTTATATTTCCTCCAGAGTTAGTTTCGTTAATTTGTCTTCTAAGTTACTTCTTAGAAGTTGTCAAATTTATTTCAAAAAAGATTTTTGTAATATGCTTTCTATATCTTTTTAAATTCTGTAAAATCTGTGGTAATGTCTCCTAGATCTTAATATTGTAATTTAAAAACTGTTAACTGATATTGTGTAACAGGAAGAAAAGGTCTAAAAGAGCAGGGGAATTGGGAGGGGTAGGGGAAGGGAAAAAAGGGAAAGGAAAAAATATGAGAAGAGGAAAAAAATGGAAACAAGGTCTTTGCAAATAGGGAAGGGTGGAGGGGGTGAAGGGAGGGCAAGGGAAGGGGAAAAAAAATAAGAACCAAGAGACTCATGTAATGGTACAAGATCCCAATGATGAATGTAACTGTATTTTATACCTAAAATGTACCAATAAAGTTAACGGGAAAAAAAAGAAGTCAAAGATTTAAATTAATGGAGAGATATACCATGCTTATGGATAGACTTACTATAGTGAGACATCAGTTCTTCCCAAATTAACCCAAAGATTTAATGCAATTTCTCTCAAGCTTCCCATAATATGGACATAGATGGACAAGATTATTTTAAAATTCATGTGGAAAGGCAAAGGAACTAGAATAGCTAAACTAAATTTGTAAAAGAGAGGTAAAAGCCATCAGTCCAGCCATTTTGAGGATGATAATTTTGCTATATTAATCAAGCCTGTGGTCTTCGTGGAGTGATAAACAACTGGGAAAACAGATAAAAGGAACTGAATAAGAAAACAAGAAATTGCCCATAGGCATGTGCATGACTGATTTCTTACAAAGGTGCACAAGTAATTCAGTGGAAGATCACCTTTCCCAGCCAGAGTAATTGGACACAGGAAAATAAATAAATAAATTACCTTAGTCTAAATCTCATACTTTATACAAAAATTTGTTCCAGATGGATCACAATCTTAAACTCAAAACATAAAACCTTATTTTAAAACACAGAAGAAAATATTTAGTATCAAGAACTGAGTACAGAATTCTTAGACTTGAGATCAAAAGCAAGATCTGATAGAGTAAAAATGAATAAATTGAATTGAAAATTAAATTTTTCTACAAATATTTTTAGAGGATAAAAGTACAATCTACAGAGTGAGTGAAAGGATTTGCAATCCACATACCAAAGGACTAGTATTTAAAATAAAAAACTCTTCCATGTCAACATTATTTTTTCAAAGCCAAATTTAAAAATGAGTAAAGGATAGAAATAAATGTTTTACCAAACAAGATACAAAGATATCAAGTAAGCAAGCAAAATAAAGCCAACATCACTGCATTGACAATTAAAATGCAATTTTGGGGGGGGGGGTACCAGGGATCGAACTCGGGACCTTGCACTTGTGAAGCAGGTGGTGGCACCACTGAGTTAAAGCCCCAGCCCTTAAAATGCAATTTTAAAACTATAGTGAGATACCACTAAACATCTAATAGAATGGCTAAAATAAAAAATCATAGCAACATCAAATGGATGCAGAGAAGCTGGACCATTCATGCATTCCTGGTGGAAATATAAAATGGTACAGTTACTCTGGAAAACAGTTTTCCAGAGTTACTAAAAACTTAAATATGCACTTACCACATAAAACCATAAATTGCACTTTTGGGGATTTATCCTAGAGAAATGAAAACATAAAAACCTGCACATGAATCTTTAGAGCAGTTTCATTTGTCATATTCTAAAACTGGAAAGAATCCATATGTTTCAATGGAGGAATGATTAAACACACTGTGCTACATTCCTACCATGGAATACTACTATACTACTGAGTAATAAAAAGGAGCAAACTGCCGATAACATGCAACACCTTGGATAGAATGCTAGAGAATTGTGTTGAGAGAAAAAAGCCAATCCCTAAAGTGTGCATATGATTCCATTTATATAATGTTCTTGAAATGACCATATTTTAGAAATGGAGAACAATCTTGTGGTTGCCAGGGGCTAGAAAGGGGTTGGAGGGAAGAGGGGAGGGTGTGTGTGTTTGCAGGACCCCTGAGTAGAGGAAGGGTCTGCACCCTGACCATATCTATGTCAATGCCTGACTGTGATACTCCCACTGGGAGTATCATAGAGTATATGCGATTGCTCTGTATAATTTCTCACAACTACATCTGAGTGTACAACTGCCTCAAACCAAAAAGTTTAATTAAAAAATGGGAAGATCAGTCTAAATATGAAATAAAACACCGAAGCCATAAAAGAAAAGACTGATAAAGTTGACTTCATAAAAAAATGACAAAACTCCTGCATGGCAAGCATCTTATAAAGCATAGAGAAACAAAAACCTAGAAATAAATTTTGAACACAAACTACCTACATAAGCATACATTTCCATTTATTTACTATGAGAATCTCCACTTCTACTGGGGTGGAATTTAATACAGTTCACTCCCTGTTGTTGAAGTGCATTCCCCATTGTAAGATATTAAGAGGGTGGAAATAATCTAGTCATGGTATTTAGAGGGAGGGCCTTGGGGAAGGATTAGGGTAATATAAGGTTTTCAGGACAGGAAAGCATGGTGACATATTGGTGGCTTTGCAGCATGAGCAGAGAGAGAGAGCAGGGAACACACATGCTCACCTTGTCCCTTGTCACATCATACTCTGCATTGCCTTGAAATTCTGCCAGCAGAATTCTTTTTAAAAGGCATCATTAAAGGGACCCCTTGACCTTGGACCAAAACAGAGTTACAGTAAGCCTCTTTTTTTATATAATTAACTGAGTCAGTGGTGTTCTGCTATTAACAGAAGCTAGACTAAGCTACGCAGCTTTGCACATAGGGGAGGGCATAAGACACAATCTGGCCCATAAAATATACTGAAGTCTTTTGCAAAGACCCTCTCTCTTTAAAAGACAAAGTCTTGTAGAAAAGGTCCCCCTGCTTTCCTTCCTCCTGGAATTTGTTCTCAATGACAGGAGGACCAAGCTCGTCTTGTGAGGTTCAGACAGAAGACCATTTACTGACGTACAAAAAGATTCCATCCATTTAGTGGGTTTTTCTCAGTCTGTGGAAGAGAGAGAGATCATCTAAGAAGCTGTTTCAGTAATCCAGTTGGAGTTATCTCAGCTCTGGGAGGAAGAGAGGAAAATTAACCATAAAACATGATGAAATCCAGGAACCAGGTAAAAACAAAACCACCCGATGATACAGGGAGGAGAGGTAGAGTAGGCTTGGCTCTCCAAACTGCAGAGCCAGAGGGAGCAAACGCACATCTACCTCAAACAGTACAGCCTCAACTCTGGATTTCCATGACTGCCTCTGCAGGTGATCTGACTCATGATACATGACTCCTTCTATTTCTTTCTTGACTTTAACATAACTGGTACATTTCTATCTTTTATTACATATAGGCATTACATATATGGCAACATGTGAAAGATGATATACGCTATTTAGAGAAACATTTCAAGAAATACAGAAACTAGTCTTTTTATTGTTTTCAATCACTGCCTTTTATCTTCTGCTCAGGCTGTCAGCTTACCGTTCAGTTGACCCTGAACCTTCCTTAGCTTCTCTTGGGCTGCTCACGTGTCTACTCTGTCCTGTGGACTCTCTTCTAGCCCATTTCCTCGGTGTTGAAACCTCTGAAGTGGTACTCGACTGTGGTTCTAATGGTTCTGTACATAACTATATATGTGTTTGTTTCTGTCTGTTATTTTCCATTTCTAATTGTCCAGGTCCTTTCCTATGGCCTTAATACTCATTTAACAATCAACAGCAGCCCCAGAACATAGACTGATGTGTTTAGGGGGTGCCCGTGACCCACCTGTGCCAACTGTTCCTCCACACCACACACATCGCTTCCTGTCCCTAACCCTTCCACACTCTGAGCTCCGGTCTGGCAAAACTATTACTCATGCATTCAGCACTTGCCAGGCAGGACAGCTCATATTCCTGTTCATGGTCCAGAGACTTGGCATTTCCAAAATCTTAGCCAATAACAGAATGTCAATTATTTTTTAGTTAAAGGGGATATTATAAACTTTTTAAAATGGAAATATGGAAAAATAAATAAGTGAACTGAAATCTGGAAAAAATTACATATAATCTATCATTTTAAAGAGAGATCACTAACCTGGTAAGGCTACTCAGAAAGTTTACAGTACGATGACAGGAATATGTTTCATCTACCTGTTTTCTTTTGGAAGCTACTAAAACCTGTATGTTTCAAAAGTGTGTCTTTACTTTGGAGTAATAAAAGAAATACCAGCAAGGCTTTATGGCAATAATAAATCTCTTTCTCACATGAGTTGAGTCCCAAGGACAATTTTCAGACTTTCAGAGATAGCTAAGTATAGACTTTGAATTTATTTTTTATTAATTTCACACTATTAACTGCTTCCTTTAATTATATGATTTTATAATTGTTACTATAAGGGATTTGATTGTAAAATTAAACCAAAGCTATTGGTATAACCACATATATGCTCTATTAGTAGTATCTGTGTTATTTCCAGTATCTCTAGCATCTAAGATAAGCTATGGGAAAAATTCACTTTGTCATCAATTCTTCCAGAAAGTAAGAAAGGCAAGAGGAAAAAATGCCCATGAATAAAAACAAATCTACTTTAGTATGAAATATTGATTTTAAAAGGAAAGCCAGACCAGCCTACAGCTTGGCCATGTGTGCGGGCAGAGCAGGCACAGGCTGAGTGCACCCTGCTCCATCAGGCTCGCTCCGCCCACTTGTGACCAGGAGAACGAACCAGTGAGGACCCCCCAGGCATGCCCACCAGCCTCCAGCTTGGCCACACAGGTGCCTGCAACAACAGCCAGTGCCCAACCCCCTGCCGCCTCTCGGCTGTACTGCTACTTGGATCCACAATACAGAGGCATAGTGGGGTATAAAAGCCATTGTCCTGAGCTGCTGAAGTGAACAACAGAGAGAGGGCCTCTCTCAGGCTCCCTGATGAAAACTGAAGCCCACTGGAAAAGTGAACAGAATCTGTGCAATAAAGGCACACCAGACCACCATGCTTGGTAAGTTGGAGGGATCATCACCTTCCATTGGAACCTGGACTATCGTCAGGGGAAAGGCAGCCGGAACCTGCAGTAGAACCTTGCAGAGTTCAACCCTGCAGGAGGACAGGGACCTCAACTTGGGCCTTGCAGCCAGAAACCTGCCTGAATCTCATGGGTCTGTGACTGGCTTACTGAGACTCATTGACTTATAACTGCACACTGCTGCCCACATTGTCTATTATGACAGCAGAGACATACCCTGAAGAAGGCCCTTCATTTTTATCTTTTATTTGTTATTTAAAAATTACCACTATGTTTTTGCTCTTATTTTTAATTTTTTTCTTCTTTGCTACTCTTTTAAAATTTTTACTTTTCTCATTTTCTCTCTCTGCCTCGCTCCCTTGCTGTTCCACATTGTTCTTCATCTCCCCTTGTGTCCCTGTTCTGCCCCAAATTCATATTTGTTCTTTATCTTTCTTTTCTTCTATTTCCTTCTCTTGCCTGTGCCCTCTGGCCTCACTGATAACCTTCCCTATCCTTCTACTTACCTATTCCTCCCTCCCTAACTCCTTCTAACTCCCCATCCCAAAGGGTAAAGTTGCAATATTGAAGAGTTTATTCACTATAAACATATGTTGGATTGGTCCTTGATTTTGATTTAATTCACACAGTTAAAGGTGATAGGTTAATAACTACCAGAAATTGTCATTTTGTAAGAGGTACTTGATGCTATTGTGTTGCTGATTGTATCGCTTGGGCTAAGGTGTTGTGATTGATCTAATCAGTTGTCCTTCCTGGTAAAATGAAAATGAGACAGCCTCAGAGCCATCAGAGACTCAAAACCTAAAGACCAGCTATATCTGGAAGACACCTCTGAGAAGCAACCATTCCATAAGTGTTCTAAATACATCAACAAAGATATTTACTATAAGCAACTTCAAAGTATCAACCCAGGAATTAAACCAAGGACAATACAAAAACAAAAATGAGAAGACATTTAAGTAAGGCACAAACTCAGACTTCCACCCCACAAAAGGCAAATTCTGGGGGAAATGAGGTGGAAAAGTCTGATAATCAACAACCTGGACACCCTGAACTGATAGCACAGGAAATAAAAAAACAGATGGACAAGGCTCTAGAAAAATTCAAAACAGAAATAATTTCACAGATAACTACAGAGATGGTGAGCAGAGTGAAAGACATGATTAGAGGCGCTAGAACAGAAACAGATAAAAAAAAAATAGATGTGCTCAGAAACATGCTGGAAGCCATGAATGCCCAGCATAAGAAAGAAATGGAATCCATGAAACAGATTCAAACAGATATTCAGAAGATTAAAAATTCCATTGAAAGTATGCAGAGCAGATTAAGGGAATCTGAAGATAGACTATCAGATATAGAAGACAGGATTGTGGAGAAGAACCATGAAAACAGAGATCTCTTCAAAATAGTAAGAGACCATGAGAAATGAATCCAGCAGCTGCTAGATGATGCAAAGAAGAATCACATAGGACTGATAAGAGTCCACAAAAAAACAGGAGAAAGTACAATTGACATAAAAAACTGTTCACAGAAGTAATAGTAGAAAACTTCCCAGACAGGTGGAGAATTGGACGTACAGATAAGTGAGGCATATGGAACTCCAACCAGCCATGACCAAAAAAAAAAACCTACACATAGACATATAATAGTCAAGATCCCAGAAACCCAACAGAAGAACAAAATTCTACAGGCAGTAAGAGAAAAGAAACAGATCACCTACAAAGGAAACCCCATCAGGATCACAGCAGACTTCTCAACACAAACCCTCAAATCAAGGAAAGCCTGGAGTGAAGTATTTCAAGCCCTAAAAGAAAATAACTACCAACATAGACTGTTGTATCCTGCAAAATTATCTTTCAAAATCGATGGGGAAATTAGATACTTCCACGACAAAAAACACCTCAGAAATTTCATGAACACCAAACCAGCACTCCAAACAATTCTAAACAATATCCTAGAAAAGGACAATGAAGGTCACAACTCCATGAGGCCCAAGAGAAGGAAGCTGCCAGGCAAGGCAAGAAATTAAAGGGAAAGGGAGAAAAATAAGAAATAAAAGACCCAACAACTGCAAAACATCATGACAAGGATGAGTCAATATCAATTATAACTATCAATGTTAATGGCCTCAATTCACCAATCAAAAGAAATAGACTGACAGAATAGTTTAAGAAGCAAAATCCAGCAATATGCTCTGTACAAGAAACACACCTAACTCAAAAAAAAAAAAACATAGACTGAAAGTAAAAGGATGGAAAACAGTTCTCCATGCAACAGGAACCCAGAAAAAAGCAGGAGTAGCAATCTTATTTGCAGACAAAGTAGATTTCAAACCAAAACTAATTAAGAGAGACAAAGATGGTCACTACATCCTTGTGAAGGGAACAATCCAAGAGGAAGAGATGACAATCCTAAAATATATGCACCAAATACAAATGCCCCCACCTATACAAAACAAATATTAATGGACATGAAAAACCAAATAAGCACTAATACAATTGTAGTGGGGGACCTCAATACCCCACTATCACAAATAGACAGATCATCTAGACAAAAAATTAACGATGAAATTTTAGAACTGAACCAAGCTATTGAACAAATGGACTTAAGAGATGTTTACAGAGTGTTCCACCCCACAAAATCAGAATACACATTCTTTTTGGCTGCACACAGGTCATTCTCCAAAATAGACCACATGCTAGATCATAGGACATGTCTAACTAAATGTAAAAGAACTGAAGTTACCCCCTGTATATTATCAGACCATAGTGCAATAAAATTGGAGATCAATAACATAAGAAACCACAAAACTCCCACAAACACATGGAAATTGAATAACACCCTCTTGAACAACCAATGGGTCACAGAGGAAATTAAAGAAGAAATTAGACAGTTTCTACAAGTAAATGATAATGCCAGTACAACATACAGGAATCTATGGGATACAATGAAAGCAGTTCTACACAGGAAATTCATAGCAGTGAATGCCCATATTAGGAAAACGGAGAGAACTCACATAAATAACCTGATGCAGAACCTCAAGCTCCTGGAAAAAGAAGAGCATAACAAACCCAAAGCTCGTACAAGAAAGGAAATTATAAAAATCAGAGCAGAAATCAATGCAATGGAGACTAAGAGAACAATACAAAAAATTAATGAATCAAAGAGTTGGTTTTTTGAAAGAATAAATAAAATTGATAAAGCTTTAGCCAACCTTATCAGAAAAAGAAAAGAAAAGGCTCAAATCCATGCAATTAAAAGCAAAATGTTGAAGTCACAACACACGCAGCAGAAATCCAGAGGATCATCAATACCTACTTTGAGAACCTGTACTCTAATAAAATGGAAAACACAGAAGAAATGGACAGATTCCTAGATACATACGAATTGCCAAAGTTAAATGAAGAAGATACAGAAATTCTAAATACCCCAATTACAATGAGTGAAATTCAAAATGTAATAAAAAATTTACCAACAAAGAAAAGCCCAGGTCCTGATGGCTTCACTGTTGAGTTCTACAAGACATTTAAAGAAGAACTATCACCATTACTCTTTAACTCATTAATGAAATTGAAAGGGAAGCAAGGCTTCCAAATTCATTCCTGGAAGCAAGTGTTACTTTGATTCCAAAACCAGGGAAAGACCCAACCCAAAAAGAGAACTACAGACCAATCTCCCTAATGAACATAGATGCAAAAATCTTCAACAAGATACTGGCAAACACAATACAGAGGGTCACCAAGAAGATCATACACCCTGACCAACTTGGATTTATCCCAGGGATGCAAGGATGGTTCAAAATCCATAAATCAATAAATGTAATACACTATATTAACAGAGTCAAGGCCAAAAACCATATGATTATCTCAATAGATGCAGAAAAGGCATTTGACAAAATCCAGCACCCATTCATGATAAAAACGCTACAGAAAATTGGAATAGAAGGTCTTTATCTCAACCTGATTAAGGCTATCTATGAAAAACCAACAGCCAACATCATACTAAATGGTCAAACACTGAAAACTTTCATACCCTGACTAAGTCGGATTTATCTCAGGGATGCAAGGATGGTTCAACATTCATAAATCAATAAATGTAATACACTATATTAACAGAGTCAATGACAAAAACCATATGATCATTTCAATAGATGCAAAAAAGACATTCAACAAAATCCAACATCCATTTATAATAAAAACACTACAGAAAATTGGAATAGAAGGTCTTTATCTCAACCTGATTAAAGCTATTTATGAAAAACCAATAGCCAACATCATACTAAATGGTCAAAAATTGAAAACTTTCATGGTAAAATCAGGAAAGACAAGGATGCCCACTATCACCACTTCTGTTCAATATAGTTCTGGAAGCATTAGCCACAGCAGTTAGAAAAGAGAAACAAATAAAAGGAATAAAGATAGGAAAGGAAGAAGCTAAACTGTCATTATTTGCTGATGATATGATACTTTACATAGAAGACCCAAAAAACTCCGTCAAAAGACTTCTAGACCTAATTGACAGATTTAGTAGAGTAACTGGATATAAGGTCAACACTCAAAAAACAATACCCTTCTTATACACAAATAGCAGACTCACTGAGAGAGAAATTAGGGGAAACAATTCCTTTCACAATAGCATTCAAAAAAATGAAATATCTAGGAATCAACCTAACAAAGGAAGCAAAAGACCTCTACACTGAAAACTACAGCACTCTGAAAAAGGAGATTGAGGAGGATATAAGAAAATGGAAAGACATCCTTATTCCTGGGTAGGAAGAACTAATATAATGAAAATGGCCATACTTCCAAAACTACTCCATAGATTTAATACAATGCTGATTGAAATTCCAACAATATACTTCACAGAACTAGAGGAAACAATCGAAAAATTCATTTGGAACCAGAAGAGACCTAGAATAGCAAAAGCAATTCTGGGCAACAGAGATATGGCAGGGGGTATCACAATACCCAACTTGAAGCAATACTACAAAGCTACTGTGACAAAAACAGCATGGTACTGGCATAGAAACAGACCCGAGGATCAGTGGAATAGATTAGAAGATGCAGAAACAACCTCAGACATACTCAGCCACCTCATCTTTGACAAAGGAGCCAACCACCCTCATTGGAAGAAAGATAGACTATTTAATAAATGGTGTTGGAAAAACTGGATTTCAACCTGCCAAAGATTAAAACTAGACCCATACTTATCACCATGCACTAAATTAAGATCAAAGTGGATTAAAGGTCTAAATATCAAGGCAGAAACACTAAACTTGCTGGAAGATAAGTTAAGTAGAACTCTTGAAGACATTGGCATAGGAAAAGACTTTATGAGCAAAACCTCAGTAGCATGGGAACTAGCACAAAGAATCAACAACTGGGATCTCATCTTATTAAAAAGCTTCTGCACTGCAAGAGAAACAACCTACAATGTGGGAAAAAAATTTTAGCAGCTGTATCTCAGACAAAGGTCTTCTATCTAGAATATATAAAGAATTGAAAAAAATCAGACCCCCAAAATTCAAAGACCCAATTCAAAAATGGGCATCTGAAATGAACAGACATTTCTCAGACAAAGAAGTAAAAGCAGCAAATAAATATATGAAAAAACGTTCAACATCAGTGGTCATTTGAGAGATGCAAATGAAAACAACACTGAGATTTCACTTCACCCCAAAAAGAATGGCTGCTATCAAGAAATCAACCAATAACAAATACTGATGGGGGTGTGGAAAGAAAGGAACCCTTCTCCATTGTTGGTGGGAGTGCAGACTGGTGCAACCACTGTGGAAATCAGTCTGGAGATACCTCAAAGAACTAGGATTAGAGGTCCCATTTGACCCAGCTATTCCCCTGCTGGGGATCTTCCCAAGAGAATTAAAAGAATCATACCACAGCAATATATGTGCACCGATGTTTATAGCAGCATAGTTTGTAATATCTAAAGCTTGGAAACAGCCCAAATGCCCATCAACTGGAAACTGGATAAAGAAGATGTAGTTTTTTTATAAAATGGAGTACTACTCAGCCATAAAGAACAAGAAACTAGAGTCATTTATAGCTAAATGGATGCATATTGAGGCCATACTCTTAAGTGAAATAAATAGGACACAGTGTAAATACCAAATAGTTTCTCTAGTGTGAGAAACTGAAAGTGTAAATAAGAATGAAAATGATTAAAATGAATGATTGATAATTTGAAATAGGAAAAGGTCCAAAGGGGTAGGGGTGGCAGGTGGGGAAGGGGAAAGGAAAGAAGGGAAAGGAAAAATTATGAGAAAAGAAAAACAAATGGAAATGAAATCTATGTAAATAGGGAAGGGTGGAGGGGGTGAAGGGCGCACAGGTAATGGGGAAAAAATAAGAACTAAGATACATCATGTTCAGGTACAAGCACCCAATGATAAATGTAAATGAATTGTATACCTAAAATGTACCAATAAAAGAGTATTTTTAAAAAGAAAGCCATATAAATGGAAGATTCAATGTCAGATCAAAGTAGATATAGAATATCTAATCTTTTATCTGAAATCCATTCAACCATATGTATTTCAAAATTCAAAAAAATTAGGGGGGATTTTAGAAAGGTAATATAGTCCATCACTGCATATTACATAACACATCAGCAGTCTTTCACATTCCTGTAGTCAAACATGTTGGCATTTCTGCAACAAAAACTATGAATATTCTCAGGACATATAGTAAATAAGACTATGAATATGACTTAAATAACTCAGGTTTTCTACCAATGTGGTTCAGGTCAGCTCACATTTATCAAACTAGGAAGAAAAATCAGTTGTGCAAACTTTTTGTATTTCAGAATTGTGTCTCAGAAGTATCTCCATTAACCATAATTTTGTCTTGAGACTTTAATTTACAAGCAAACTTGCATTTTATGTTCAAATCACATTTTATAGTATGTATCCTATATTTGGGGTTTTGAAGTTCTTTTTGATGTCTGCTTTTCTGTTTGTTTGCTTCCTTGCTTGCTTGCTTGATTTTGGAGCTCCTCAAAAAAATTATTCTTCATACTGAACAGAAAATGTGCTCAGCAAATCAAGTCACATGCTTATGAGCCTGGCTGCATGAAGTTCCTTGCCAAGGACATTATCATTCTTGAATCGATGCATCTTGTAAGTAGGGATTTTCACCAGCTTGGAATTTCTTAAAGCCATACCATCTATATAGTGAAAATCAACAAAAAGTACACCAAAGCTTCTAATCTGTAACCCAAAGAGTAGCCATAAATCAGGCACGATTTACCAACTTCCTTTTTGTATTTTGGAGAAGAGCGATGCCACACATCACCACACCACCATTCTCGAGCTCTCGGGCTGTGGCCATTGTGAGTACTGTCAGCTCTCATGAGAACTTCTGCCTTTTCCAGCTTAACTGAATTTTTCAGTCCCTTTCTTCTCTCTAGGGTTTTGATAACATGCACCTCGTTTTATTTGTGTTAGCATTCATCAGGGTAGGTGCATGTTATAAATATTTCATATTCTGACATTTTAAAAACAATGTTGTCTTCAAATAGAATGACTCAGGGTTTGAATACCAGAATAAGCTAAAAATATGAATCCAAAGGGTTTCTTGTGTTCTAGAATAAAGGTTACTCTTTTAGAGAATGAGCTCTTATCACTTAAAAATTGTCAGAAATAATTCTCTATAATGTACAGGACTACTAGATCTTTGAGAAATTATTTCAAAAGATAGCAAAATGTTGACAGTGTTATTAGCACTTGAGAGATTGAATGTTATGAGATAACTATAGAAAGTAAAATTCAGAGTGAGCAGCAAGTCTGGAGCTTACGTGTTACTGCACCGATAGAAGAACTGTGTAAGAACCAGAGTGTGGAGAACACCCGAGGTTACACAATCAGGGACCGAGCTAAGATCACCACTCCAACCCTAAGGGCTTCTGTGCACCATAAGGGGTCTTCTGTCCCTTCAGTGGTATTCACCTTACATCCCCATCAGAACCACAGCACTCTAATCCTAAGAACATGCTTCCCTTTCATTTCTCATACAACACACTACATGAAATAGATTGGTATTTCTTAGGTGTGGAGCTATCATTGTTCAAATTCATGCTTCACATGATAACTAATCAACCTTTCACTAGAATTTTAATCTGCAATGTCTGACATTTGACTCTGATTTTTCCACATATTTGCTTGGGTTTTCAAAGAATCCCAAACCTGACAAAGACCACCAGTTCTCATACGTCCCCATGCACAATATTAAAATAAAACCTCAATTCATAGCAATGAGCAGCAACGCTTATGTTAAGAGAAGTTCTTGATTTTACTTGCACAACGTTTCTTTCCAAAGAAGAGAAGCAGATAATTAGACAGTTTGGGGAAATCTTCTCAATCTATAGCCTCAGATGCAGCCTGAAATTGACTCTATCAGCCTTGCTGTTGGAACAGAGCTGGGGCTGGGAGAGCCCTTTGCAGTTCCCCAGCAGGCATCACACTGAATTTCAAATGCAAAGACCGCTTATTTTCAAGTTGTTACCATAATGATGTTTTCTGTGAGAAAGAAAAAATAAGAATGATTCATTTAAGGCTTCTAACTCTGTGGTCTTTGAAATGAGGACAATCTCTGTAACTCATTTGCAGTGATGTCACCATTAGCAGTTCCCTGGTCCTCGAAATGCCAGAAACTTGACATATCCTGCATCCTTTTTCCATGTTCTGTTCCCAAATTAAGCTTAATATTAAATGTCAGGATGCAGTAGTGTTACTAGGTATTATTTCCTTCTGTGGGCAAAGAAGCAGATTTTTAACAGTGAATTCAAGTAAGTGAGGAAAATACCTTCTATACTAAAACATCACTCCACAAAATATCTCACCATTTTAAGTAAAGAATTCTGTCATTATTTTTTAATCTTATTTTTGATATAATTTCAAATGCACAGAAAAGGTATAAAAATAAGTAGGACAAAGAATTCCCACATATCCTTTACCCAGATTTACTGTTTCCCTATTTTTCCATTTGTTGTCTTTCATTCCCTTAACATTTATAAGGTGAAGATATCACGAGATGTGATCAAAATATGCAGTGAATGTTTAAACTTTTAAAAAATTATTACAGCAGAAGACATATTGCCATTAACCCTCCTCATTTATCCCACCATTCTTGCCACTTTTGGAAGCAGTTCTGGAAATCCCCTTTCATGAGTGTCTTCACAAGATACAATTTAAACATACAGTGAATGCTGCTGCCAAGTACCATGCAGTGGAAAGGCAGGCTTCTAAAAACATGGCAGTGATTCCTCAGCCGCCTGATTCACCTGATCTGGCCTCTAGAACTTCTGGCTCTTCCACAAAGTCAAAATGACCATGAAAGGTAAACACATTTAGAATTGACTCAGCACATCAAGGCAGCCAGGACAGCTCAACTAAAGACAGTCACAAAAGAGGACTTCCAGAGCTGCTTCAGAAAATGTCAAGAATGATGGACTCAGAGTGTTTGAAGTAAGGGGGAGAATTTTGGAGAAGATTAATGGCCATGTGTTTTTTACTGTAATAATTATTTTTTCAGTTCAAACATTCACTGTATTTTGCAATCATAACTCATATGTCCCTTTATCCCTAAAATCTTCAGTGTACATCTTCTTAGAGAAAAGCCATTCTTGGGGCTGGGGATGTAGCTCAGTGGCACTGCATCTGCCTGACAAACACAACATCCTGAGTTTGATCCCCAGAGTTCTGCAAAAAAAAAAACAAAAAAAACTCTTTTACCACAAAAACTTATGAAAATCAGGACATTTAGCATTGATAACATGTATTTATTAATTATAGTTACTTTTTGAAAAATAAAATGCTTTCTCAAAGTTTGCTAGTATTAAACTATGGAGGGTTTTAAATGTGATTTTTCAGTTAATTGGTCCTTAACACAAGCCAGTCACTTTTCTAACCATCACGCCTAGCAAGTTACAATGTAAGTCAGATCTCAGAGCCAGTGAGGGTGCAGATGCACACCTCACCGCACACCTGAAAGCGCCCTCTGGTTCCCGGAGGACCGACTACAACTAATTCACAGATTTCAGAAGAGAAGGGAAAGTTGTAGAACCAAACATGGGTCAAATCTTGTTGAACAATTGAGGATCTGTTGGCATAAAGATATACTTGATTTCCCTCTTCACATTTTTTAAAGTAGGTAAAATTATTTTAGGACAGAAATTAAGTAAGAAGTGTGAGAGATATGAAAAGAATGATTTATAGTGGGGCGAGAGGTGATCCAACAAGTAGAGAAATTTTTGTTAAATTTTTCAGCAAGTCTCTCCTTTAAAAAATTCAGTATTTGTTGACCTCTGATTTTGGTTATTACACTACTGTATTTATAAAATTTGAGTTACACAATTACCAAGGGGTGACTAATATATCAAATTCTTTATCTATCAAATTATTACTAATATAGCTAGGATTAAGCATACACTTTTTCCCAGTGGCAATATTTTATTTATACTCTGGCAATATTTTATTTATTTGTTCCATAAAAGGATTTATAAATGTTTACATAAATACATAGAATATAACAAAATAAGGTAAATTTCAATATTATTATATTTTAAAATGTGACAAAGTTAATGTAAAACCCACAGCAAAGTTAGGACACAGTTACAAGATCCCTTCTTAGCCTTCTGTTTAACATGCAAATATGATAATTAACTGTTGGTTATAGAAGAAAAATGTGAGCATTTTCTACCTGCTACTCTCTTCTTTAATGGCAAAAACTTGGTTTAATTTCATGCAAATGTCACGCTCAGCTCTGCAGTTCAGTTCTACTCTTATCCTGCGGTATAGATGCTCATCCTGAAGTTCAGGGAGGCTATTGTCAGTAGTGGCAAATCGGGTGCACAAGGTTAAACGTTCTACCTCCTGGGATTTTAAGCACGGCACCAAAATTAATTCTCTAGAATCTCTGTGTCTGAAAATTCTGGTAGAAGACACAAAAGAATATCTTGCCATAATCTGAGATGTATTGAGTAAATGAAGGAGTGCATTTGTGATCAGCCAAACATTTTGCCTTAAACCTTCCAACATCTAAAACAAAAAAGAAGATGTGTTCGGTTTTATGACTCACAAAGTCTTTCAGAAAAAAAAGCAAACCAGTTTCCTGGGAGGAGCCTAAACTGTAATTTATAAGCTCCTGGTGCACATGAGATCAGAAGATAAAACAGAAAGCCTGATGAGGACAGCGTCAATATGTACAGAAATATAACTGCTCAGGTGCTTTTCTCTAATTATGGAGAATGTGAAACAAACAACCAACTAGAACAGCATTACAAACCTCCATGTTTCAAGCAACCTACTCCAACCATCTAACTTTTAATAACATCCCAAAATGCAATTTCATCTATTAATATTTCACTATGAGTCTCCAAACAATCAACTCTATAGTTTTCTTAGCATAACCACAATACAATGACCACATCTAAAAACAGAATAAGATTCCTTAATACATCCTCAGTGCTTCTGTGGAAATCAGTATGGAGATACCTCAAAGAACTAGGACTGGAAATCCCATTTGACCCCGCTATTCCACTGCTGGGGATCTTCCCCAAAGAATTAAAAGAATCATACCACAGTGATATATGTGCACCCATGTTCATAGCAGCGCAGTTTGTCATAGCTAAAACTTGGAAACAGCCCAAATGCCCATCAACTGGAGACTGGATAAAGAAAATGTGGTTTTTTTATAAAATGGCGTACTACTCAGCCATAAAAAATGAGAAATTAGAGACATTTATAGCTAAGTGGATGCACATTGAGGCAATACTCTTAAGTGAAATAAATAGGACACAGATGTGTAAATACCGAATAGTTTCTCTGGTGTGAGAAACTGAAAGTGTAAATAAGGACTAAATGTATAATAGGTCATGTGAAATAGGAAGAAAAGGGGCAAAGGGGAAGGAAGTGGGAGGGCTAAGGGAAAGGATAGAAGGGAATGGGATTAATATGAGAAAATGGAAAAATAGGAACAAAATTTTTGTAAATAGGGAGGGCTGGAGGGGTTGAAGGGAGGGCTGGGCAAGGGTGAAAAACAAGAACCAAGAGAGACTATGTAAAGGTGCAAATTTCCAATGATGAATGTCATTATATTGTATAGCTAAAATGTACCAATGATTAGAATGAATAATCGATAATGTAAAATAGGAATAAAAGGTCCAAAGTGGTAGGGATAGTGGGAGGCACAGGGGAAAGGAAAGAAGGGAAAGGAAAAAATGCTGAGAAATGGAAAAAATGGAAATAAAGTCTTTGTAAATAGGGAAGGGTGGAGGGCATGAAGGGAGGGCTAGGAATGGGGAAAAAATAAGAACCAAGATGCATTATGTAAAGGTACAATTCCCAATGAGAAATGTAATTGTGTTGTATACCTACAATGTACCAATAAAAGAATTTAATACAAAAAAAAATACATCCTCAGTGCTTAAATTGGCATCTCTTGAGGTCGATCATGTTTAAAATTTTATTTGCATGCTTGTTTGTATCAGGATGCAGACAGGGTCTATAACGGTAATTCATAACTACTTCTTCTTAAC
The DNA here is from genome assembly GCF_053883595.1 of Heterocephalus glaber. Classification (NCBI taxonomy): domain Eukaryota; kingdom Metazoa; phylum Chordata; class Mammalia; order Rodentia; family Bathyergidae; genus Heterocephalus; species Heterocephalus glaber. Next base: position 18,856,125 of record NW_028258343.1, on the reverse strand, counting down.
TTATAGAAATAAGTTGGCAGCAATAAATAATGGCAATGGCATCAGCCCAGGGGTAAAAGGATAGGCAGCAAAGGAGAAGTCCTGGCCCAGGTCCGTTTTCCATCTTAAGCCACGTTACCTTCCCCCTGCACAGCCAAGGGGCTGACAAGGTGATTTTCAGGGTTCCCTTCAACGTAACCATGACTGTTTAGATTCTACTTTATAAATAAGGAGCCCAAGATCATACCATTGAGTGGAGCACAGATTTATAGTAGAATAATTAATAATTTGAGACATAAAAAAATAAAAAATAATAATAATTTGAGACATACATATCATCCATAAATAATATCAAAAGAATCTTGAATCTTCACTCTTCATGTCACTTGGGCTCCAGCAGTTTGCATCTCTCCAAAGACTAATCTCACCTTTACATTTTACAGGCCCGGTTCTTTCTGCTCTAATTATCACCAGAACCCAGTCTACAGGAGCCATTCCTTTACTTATTCTATATGCAAGTAATGCTGAGCTTCCGCTGCACAGTCAGTCTCTTTCTTGGATGTCAACCTGCCCACTGCTGGGTCAGAGGGCCAGCCGAGACACACAAGGCCCTGTGCTAAGCACTTTTCGACCACCGCCTCATTTAGTCATGGGGAGGCTTGGTGAGGCCACAGAACTGGACTCTGAGGCCAACATCAGCCTTCCAAAACCTATATCCCACTCTTGTTTAGAAAACAGGAATAACAGTCTCAACTTGAGAACAATGCTGTAAGGCTTGATTCAATAAATGAGTAAGAAAAAACTGGTTTTTAAGCGGCTTGCATGTTGTAAAGTTGTATGCCCACACCAAACACAGGACTGTGTATGTTCTCACATATTTCACTTGTAACTTTTAGGATGCCTGGATTCAACCTTGGTGTACAAAACATATCTGGCTGCTTTTGTGAGCTCCAAGTTGAGTCCTGAAAAATACATTTGGGATACACTTAAATTTCAATTTCTCCTCCCTCCTCCACCCACATCCATCTATAAACAACTGCGTGAACCACATCTGTCTTCTCCCTACTTTCCCCAAGAGAAAGAGCAGCCACATCAATTGTTACACACAGCCAGCCGAGCCTGCACCAGGGGCATCCAGGATGAACTTCTCAAAACATTTGTTTGCATTAAAATCATCACCCTTCTCGTTGCCTGTAAATTGGCTTCCCAACAGAAACAGAAAGCTAGCAGCCTTAAATTTTCAGGCTCCATCTGGTGAGGCCAGCACTGTGGGTGGATTTCTACACCATGAGGGAAGGTATTGTCAGACTGGAAACTTCCCCAGAGAAACGGGGCACCAAGCATAACTGAAGAAGGAGCAGCACATGCGAACCTGTGGCCTCTGTGTTAAATGGGTGGCACAAGGACTTCAAAGAGCATTTTACAACACGCTACAGTCAGGCGTGGCTGTATTAAACAGACGAACAAACATCTCCATTTGCTAGGTACAGTAGGGAGGGAGCCCCTTGGAGGGAGCCCCACTTGTTAAAGTCCCAGGCTGCAGCAAAAGTGCAGGGAGCATGCAGACCTCGGTATTGTGCTTCCTAGTTAAGTGAACAGAAGGCCTATTTCTGAAATGATGTTTATTACCATATCGCGTCATCTCTGAAGAGGCTCAGCAGCTGCCGTCTAACCACTGTCTTCACGGAAAGCAGACTTAGGACTTTGCAAGCTTGTGGTGATGATGGTGGAGTCTGGGCAGTTGGCAGAGAGAAAGGATTTCCTTTCTTCTTTCCTTTCTTCTTTAAAATTTTGCAACAGGTTCGATACAGGATTGACTAGGTTATTTAACTGAATCAATGTGTAAACCTCAGGCACACCAAGTATAAAAAAGACTGGAGATTATGCATGGGTAAGGAATTTTGCTTTTCCCAAGTAACTAAATAACCAATTGATCAAGTCCATTCCCTTAAGAGTAATGGTCTTACCATCCTATCAGAAAATAAAAATTCAATTTATTTTTGCAAAAGTTCTCCTGAATATTTAGTTTATAAGTCACTAATTCTCATGTTTAAGTAAGACCTTTATAGGTAATTTTCTTAGCCCATTCAATACATCTCTATGTATGTCTAGTCAGAGCAGTGTTCAAAACCTCCTGCTAGGGGTTTGCAAGAAAGGTTCAGCAACCCAATCCAAAACCAGACATATGCACAAAGGCCAGTTATGTCACAACATACAACAAGAGTGGCCAGGTAAAATGTGTCAGAGCCCACGCTCAGCTACCTTGCAGAAACAGCACAAACTGCCTGACCAGATAGGTGAAAGGCATGAATGGGGAGAGTTAAAGGAAAAATTCAGTGGCCAGGAAACCCTTTCCTGGTCATTTTACTCCTCACAAAGTCCTGAGAAGGAGCAGCTAAATGCCCCCAAAATGTTGCTTAAAACTCAGAATTTCAATCTCTATGCCTAGGATTGAAGTTGAAGTTTTCAAGCACTGATTCTATAAACCCGTAATGTTAGAAGAAAACTTAAGGAAACAGAACAAGGAATATGGCCCAAAAAAAGGCTCTCAAGGGAAACTGGCACTTGAAGCCAGAATAACTCTTGATACGACTGCAGATGGTGGGTGTCCATCACCCAAGTGACAGTGTACTTGGGAGCAACTGAGTGTTGCTGTACACCTCTGGGAAACTGCCCGGGTCTCCCTATGCTGTGGAACCCTTAGGCATCCCATTTCCTGATTCCTCCGGATTGGCTCTCACTGTGTGACTGTAAGGACTCGGATCTTCCCAACTGCATTTGGTAGCGGAGCACATCTGCAGCACAGCAGTGAGCCTTGTAGGCCTCAAAGGGAAGTCACCCACATGAACTCTGTGGTGTGTATTTCCAGTGTCAGATGCAATTCTTTTTTAAACGGATACTTGGGTTTTAAGGAGATTCGCTCAAGGCTTTCACTGGTGATTGCCTGAGTGATGATTTCAGTTCTACTTGTCAAGGGCAGCTGTCTCTTCCATCCACTCACTCTTGCCACAAGCTGACACCCATCCCAATCTGCTCAGCCCATCTGGACCAAGCTAGCAAGTCTATGTGTCCTCACGACCACCTCCCAAAACTGGAAGCCACTGGGCTGGAGAGATGATGTTTATGAGAAACATTACATCATGACTGATATTTTCTTAACTGTTCTTCAAAATAAGCAGAAATAGACATCAGAGCAAAAGACTTACATCTCTCTATTTCCTATATAAGTTTCAAGTACAGTAACAATACGTGGCATTTCGCTGAGGTTGTCCTTGAGTAGAAGTTGCATTTGTTCTGAATGCAGGAGCATCCGTTTTTCTACTATCATTACTTCTTTATCTCGAATTTCAGAAATGTTTTCAGTCCTTTCATTTCTCTGCCCTGCAGTGGCCTCATTTCGTTCACATGTGAAAGTGTTTAGATCACTGTTGTTACCATGAAGGGGTTTTCCCTAAACATAGTTACAAGCAGTTTGTGGTCCCCTTGAAAATGTGTCGTCAAGATTGGAGCTCAGGCCTAAGAGGGACTCACATGTATTTGGGTTGGTGGCCAAGTGGAGGGATGAGCTCTCTAGGGCCATTTGCCTGTGCCCAAGACACCTATGGGGGCCTCACCACCTGACAAGACAGCCAAGAGGGAAGCAGCGACTCTGCCTTGTTCTGTTTCTCAGATTCCCAACCCACTCAGTGTTCACCCTTCCCAACCCCGAAAGCAAGAAGGTTAGAAACAGCAGAGCAAGAGCTCTTTATCTAAAGACTATGCAACATTTCTGATCCCAGAATGTGTCACTCTGAGACTTCTAACTAAGTTCCACGGCATTGTCCTTAGTCACCACATAGCTGGGCACCTCCGGGACCTGGCACCTCCTTGAGGACACCAAGCAGAGCAGGGTTGGAGCCTGGGAAGAGCTGGATAGAGGTTATGGTCACACATGTGCCACTGGGAGCCATGGGAGCAGTATGGGGACAGAGGAAGGCACAGGGAGAAAGGAGCAGCAAACTCACACTTGGAAGCCCTCTCTTCCAACAGGCGGTAATGCTGGCTAAGACCATTTCCCACTGGTTAGTGCTCCCGAGGGGCTATCTCTTCTCCCTGGCCAGTGAGAGAGGCTAATCCTGAAGCAGGATCCAAAGAAAAAGTACCGTGTGCCGCTTAACTTCAAAGGATTTTGAAGCTTAGCATTCAGCATTAGGATTTAAAAACAACCATAAGATATTGCTATCTGGAACTCACTGCCACTGTACGGCAAGTAGGTATATTAGTTACAGGAGTTCAAGGAACCCTGTAGAAAAAGGTCAGATAAAGAAATGTAAATATAATGAATGAATTTTGCAACAGGCTTATTCTCCAGGTAGGTATGCTCTGGTAGGATTCTGGTAAGTACAGGTTTTAAGATTCACCCTGTAATTTATCTGGTGGATCTTAAACCCTGATCTTCCAAGGTATCGGAAACCTAACCCTTCCTGAGTAGCTGTCAGCACCACACTGCCTGGCCCATGAGGATAAATGTTCAATTCAGAGAAGGAGAAGTTCTAGCTGAAACCACTGGTACAAGTACCTGAAAGGAAGCACATTATGTTGGCATTGGTGCTGAATTTCAGATATAAATTTAAAATGATAATAATACCCGAAGGGATATATATATTAGTCAGGTTTCCCATTGCTAGACACAATACTTGACATGCGCAGTTTAAAGGAGGGAAGATTTAATTTAGCTCACGTTTCAAAGGATTCAGTTCATGGTTGGCAAGTTTAAGACAGGAACATTATGGCAGAATGGCATGGCAATAAAGGTGGTGAGTTCATGGCCAGGAGAACAATGTCAGCCAAGAAACGGGCCATGGACCAAAGTCTTACCTCCATGACCCAGAAACACCTGGAAGTACACTACACCAATCCCCCAGCCAGATCCCAAAACCAATCAAGTTGACAAACTACCCTAATTGATATAGGAAGTGTCTGGGATTTAGAAATCAGTTACCAAAAGAAGGAAAAACTTACCTCAATTAAATGCTCTTTCCAAATACTGTCTATAAATGATAATCTCATGAGAAAATATCTGCTGATATTCAAGTCCACTAATTGTAGAATGTAAAAAACTTAATTCAGTTTTACCTTACTGCATGCTAAAGACATGCCCCATAATAGCCAGTGACTGCCTGAGTCTGTTGGATATTTATGCTGTACAAACAGAATGGATGTCTGTCTGACACATATGTTATCTGGCAGTGAAACTGGCTGTGGACAAAAGTGATTGTGAAGTAACTTTTGATATTGTTAGGGATAAGCACCCACCTTTCTCAAGAAGAAATCTATGTGGGAATGAAATTTTCTGGATCACCTCTTATCTAATAAGAAGGTTCTCTTTTTATTTATAAACCTTATCTTACTGCTTAGACTTCTCTGGATAAGTTATAATTATAGTAATCCAGGACTTCAGACTCACCCAACATATATGATGTTCTAAAATCACTGTATCCCCTTTCACCAAAGAAAGAAAGGCAGACTCTGGAATGAAGGAACACTCTTGCTGTGAGTAGTAATAGCTCCAGCCCTGGACTGGCAGCCTAGCAACTGAATTACCATCCTGACTCTGTCACTTACAACCCAGACGACCTAGCTAAATTACATAACTGAGTCTTACGCCATTCATGTGAAAATGCTGACACTGATAATACCCATGACACTATTCTGAACATTCGCAAGTAGAATGAAATCTTCCAGCACTTAGATCCATGACTGGCACAAAATATGTGCTTAATAAATATTCAGTACTGAATAAATGATTTGATTAAGATCTATATCTTAATTGATATATTAAGGTGTGTGTGTGTAATCACTAGCAAACAATAGAAACCAACAGCTACACAACATCCTGAGTCTACTGCACTTCTATGAAGATGACATTTTTCTCAAGCCTCTCGTAAGAATGTCTAGTAAGCAGGCTTCATGCTGCAGACATGGTCATAATCATTCTTCTTGTTCTTATCACAGGTAGCCTTTGTTGAGATTTCCTGTCTGCCAGGTTCTATGCTGAGTATTTCACGTCTGTCGCTCATGTAATCCTCACAATAACACTAGGAGGGAACAAGAATTGTTTCTCTGTTACAGATGGGGGCTCTAAGCTACAAGACGTGAAGATATGTTGCCATTTGGTGGAGTTCAGAGCACAGATGTTTGGAACAAAGCCCATGTTCACAGGAAAGAGCAAGAGAAAGAGGCCTGAGTTTGAGGACCAGCTCTGCCCCTTACAAATGTGAGATGCTCACATAACTTGTTACAACCTGAAAAACCAGAGGTGAGAAATCCCGCTTTACAAGCAATTATGAAAAGTAAAAATATTATTTCCATTTATTCCCTACGAATTCAATAAAAATAGAACCATAACCTGTCAAGATTTAAATCCTGAATACCTTGTACATAAGTAGACCCTTAGGAAATTCTGTTGGATAAATTACCAATATCCATGAGTGGCTTTTTATACCTAAATCACTGTACAAATTTCAGTGGTCATCACTATCAAAAACTTTACCATACATTGATCAAGAACTTCCAAATCATAGACTCTAAGTGATTCCAAACTCTCCCAGTTAACCTGTACTCCCACTATGAAGGTGACTGACACACCACTGTCAATTACATCCTAAGCTGGGCTTCATAATAGAAGACAAGTAGCTGGTCACCCTAATCACCAACAGATGATTTCAGAAATAAACATTTTTTTCAAGGAAGTAGTTGAAAAATCATTAGAAAAACATTCAAAATGTGGTCCACAGCAGGCACCCAGCATGAGATTTGAAGAAAACAGTGCAATCTTTGGAAGCCTACTCTGTGTTTCCAAGGTCAAGGGAACAGACAGAAAGCATACTGAATGCTGAGCCACAAGCACCCCATCGGCTATCTGGAGTTTGGCAAGAAAAAAAAAACAATATTATAAAAAGTGAAGAAAGGGATATTGGCCATAATATAAATACGACAACCAATAACAGATATGGCATCCAACTCTTTATAACAGCCCATTCGCAAAACATAATCTCTCAAATGGCCTCTAATCTGCGATGAGGCATCAATTGTGTCCTGTGTTAACTGTAAGTCGGGGTGGGGTGTTCCCAAATTGGGGAGTCGCCTTCTTGATACGACAGTAAGTACCTTGCTGAGTTTGGCAAGTGTTAAAAAGTTCCAGCTCAATCTGCTTATGTATTCTAAAAATGCCAAACAATACAAAGGCTGAGAAACCATCAAAAGGAGTTCAAGTCTTCGCCCATGAGAGGCAGTTCGGCAGATGGTTTCATTTTTAAAACCATCAGTATCAGCCAGTTCTTTCACTTAAAAATATCTTCATGCTATGACACTGAACACAAAATGGGGTCGACTAGATGGGGTGAAAGTTTTATCAGGATCGGGATTCTTTTGATCTGAATCTGAAATACTACTCTTTTTTTTTAAAAGCAAGGACAATGCATTTCTAAATCTTTTCATTCATGGAAATAACCCGTGTGTCAGCAAGAGTGCAGTGTTGGGCTTGACTACCAGCAGAGCAGTCGGACGTAGTCGGGACCCTGGAGTTCTAGTTCTGGTTCTAAATCAGCCCCTCTCAGTTCCTCCATCCAAGATCACCATGGGGCAAGTCGCAAACGTACCACACCCTGTGCATTTTCAATAGGGCGTTTCCTTTAATCCCCTTAAGCTCCCCACTTTGCAGATAAGAAAATTGAATGCTGAGCAAAGAGCAAAGGGTGTGCAGAGGGCAGAGAAAGGGCAGAGGACTGGGGTGGGCTGAGTCACTGCCCCGCATGTACCAGCCGCGTGGTGTCCAGCTCAGCATTAGTACCCAGCACACCGCCCAGATCTGAGCTCCACTCCACAGCGGCCCCAAGTCCCTCTGCTCTCATGCTCACGGACACAAAATGTCCATAAAGTATCTCCCTTATTTCTGCACTGGAGGTGACAAGGTTAGCCCCGAGTAGACAGGTGACTCTGAGCATTTACCAGGAACAGAGTGGACAGAACACAGGCAAGGACACAGCCAGACAGTGCTGCCTCGCCGGTTCCCCACCTCCACCCTCAACCGGGTCAGAATGGCCCGAGAAAGACTACTTACCAAGAAAGTCGCTGTCACACCTTTTCGCTGACTATAACACTCTGTCTAGGTAATGAATGTGGAGCTGCAGGGCTTTGTCAGGGCTTAGACTGAGATTTCTCACTCCCAGTAAGAAATATTTTAGACATCAATCATGGAAGTTGTTTCATAGAGACTCAGATGGCAAAACATGCCTCTCTGGAAATAAAATTTCTCCCATTTTTGTGCATATTGATTTATCTCCAAGTATATCACAAAGTCAACCTGTGAAGAATATGGCTATTGGGGGCATATACAAGGGCCTTATATTTCCCTTGCGAAGGGGAGAAAGAGTCATAAAACCTACAAAAACAAGTTCTTAATAGAATATGTAACTTTGTTCTGAAGTTAAAACCATCTGTTCTGTTCTCATGTATGCAAAAAGATACAAACAACACACAGTCGAGGGAATCTCGAAAAGCAGCCTTCGGTGTCTACAGAGCTAGGGGCAGGGTGTCCAGAGAGAACCACCCAAAAGGGTTTAACAGGTGGGAAACAGCACCAGCCACTGAGAGGGGGAAGGAGCTTGGTAGAGAGGCCGGCCTGGCTGTAATGCAATAGGGCTAAAGGAGGGGAAAGTGGAGATGAGTATCAGACAAGACTTCCTGGCGGAGGAGCTGCTGCATGGGAGAGTGGTCTCCCCAGGGATGGTGGGAAGCTGCCTTGCTCAGGACACGAAACCGGACAGAACAAAACAACAGCAGCTCCGCTGAGGGACGAAACCTGGCACTGACAGAGGATGAACTGGATAACCCTTTCAGGTCTCTGCTATCTGCAGGCACTTTGATTACAGCAATCTAACCCTGCAGGGATGTAGGAAAGGTTGTCAAGGACGGTTTGCTTTAAGCTTTTCAGTGAACTGAATTCTGATGGAAGGTCCTGCGTGGACATCCTAAGAGACAAAAGCTCTCTATTCATCCACACATTGGCGACAACACAGTCAGGGATGCATTCCGCCCTGCCCCGCCCTGCCGAGCTTCACCAAATGTGTGCCCAGTCCCACAGAGTAAACAAGGAAGGAAAGCTGGATCCTTCCACCCCGGGCTTTGTTTCTCTTCACAGCTTCCCAATAACAAAGTGGGTCTTGGTTGTAAAGATTGGGCCTCAGACTGCATCCCTACCCCTAACAACTGAAATGCTACTTTGTAAGACTGTGTAGAACTTTCTAAATAATCATACAGCGGCATGAAAATGAAGCAAACTATGTTCAAAGGATGCTGTATGGCAGCAAGCTTTGATCTCTCTTATTCTCTTTTCTACATGGACCAATGTAAAGAAGGATGGATGGATGGATGGATGGATGGTGGGATGGATAGACAGACAGACGGATATACTTGTAATTCCTGCATACATTTGGTGTAGCCTCTTCCTCTGTCCTATACCTCCCATCTCCTTTTCATCTTTTCCTTCCAAAGAATAATATTCGTCCTCCTCTAAACGTTTCTTGAACATTCCAACATAAGAGATAAGCTATGTGAAGTTCAAGTGTGGATCCTCACCCACTAACACTGTGCCAAATATTGCAGATCCCTTGAGCACACTCCCGCAGCTCTCCTGAGTTGCTGGTTTACTTTCCTTGAGTTACTTTACTTGAATTTTTGAAAAAGTAACCTCAGAGGGCTGTCAAAGCCCTGCATGTACACCAAGTGGTGACGCCCACCAGAGGTCCAGCACTGTCATCTGCTTTGCACAATGTATTCCAATCTGAGGGTTTCGTTTTCTGCATCTCTTGTCTTCCCAAACCCAGCAACACTGATATGACTCCATAGCTGCCCATCTCCGTACAGTAGGAAGTCTGGATTTTAATACATTCCGGTGGGAATTTTTAAAATCTGCTTTTCTAGCCCCCGATCTCCAAGGGGGTGCGAGAGTGAATTGCACACTACACTTTCATTTTACACTGGGCCTGCAGACCTGACACCCACCCCACCCATCTGTGTGGCTGCAACGGCAGAAGACAGGGTAGGGTGTCCCTGCAGAAAATGGAGCGAGGCCACAGTCACGTCTGCCCTGAGTACTGAGTACTGAGTACTGATTTCAGGTACAGTAAGAATACAGGCAAAAATCCAGTTTTGACCGCTCATATTCTGCAGTGATAGTGAACAAAATTCCCTACTTGTCCAGACAAGGGCTCAATGAAATTACTAATTTCCTACAGAAGGTTTCTTTTTCACTGCCAAAGACTTGGGAGAAATTGAGGCCTCATCGGTGGCCTCTAAGGGTTCCAGTGGCTGATGCTTGCCCATGGAGGCTGAAGCTTGCTTCCCCCCTCTTAAGTATCAAAAGAACATCGATTCGATGGGAGAGAGAACCGAATTCATCAGGAAGTAGATGTTACCTCTGACTTCCTGCTCCTTCACGACAGACAAAGGCCTACTCTCCAGTTACCTCTAACTGCCGCTGGGTGTACCTGAGAGACCACAATGCAGGTGAGTAATGAATCCTGCAAGGCTTTGAGCAACATGACCCAAGACCCCATTTGGTAGTGGGCAGACAACCTGGAGCCTGTAAACACACTGTTTTCGAGAGAGTACAAAACAACTGAAAAAATTCAAATCCCAGAAAAATCTAACACAATGACCATCCAGCACACACTGATTCCTTTCGTGACTAATAAGAAGAAATCAATTCAGCCCAAGCAACGTGCAAGGGAAGGCGTAGTCAAACATAAGAGATGCAGCTCTGTGAATAATTACCTCCTGGTCCCACTGACTGCCCGAAGGTCCCGGCTTCAGGTCTCGGATATCTCCACACTTCAGCCAGCCAGCAGGAAACAGTCGTCTGGAACAAACACTTGACGTAAACTTGTAATAGAGTAGAGTCCTGATAACCTCCCAGTGGCCCCTGGAATAAATGTATCGCTCTATCTGCAGACACGTCTGCTTCAACTCAGCGTTGGTACATTGACTGCCTTGTACTTCCAACATTGAGGGCAAATTATCACTTTGTTAGTCCTACAATCCTTGAACAGAGAGCATTTTGTCAAGAGTACCTCTCCTGAGCAACAGGACCAGCGTGTAGAATGTCTAGCTCCGTCTATCCACGGCCAGTCATTGAACACAAATGTGCAGAGCAAGGTGAGGTGGCCTTGTGTGTCTCTGTCTCATCCTCCGGTCGAGGCTGGCTGAGGTAGTATTCTGGGTCTTTTACAAAGGGATTAGGTTTGGGGCCAAAAAGATCTGATGTCTTTCTTTATACTCAATCATTTCCACATGGTTTTTATTTTCATTTTCACTACCTTAGAAGGAGAACTCCCACTTCGCTAGATTGTCTACATACGGGAGTAAAGCAGTATTTATTCTGGACAAATAAAGCGCGCTTAGAAAGACTTTGTCTACTGCCCTACAGTGCCATTGTGTCATCCACTGAACTTACTTCAACTTAACCCCACCCCAATATCACTCGCTATGTCAAGGCCAATTCTAGATGTGAAGGAGCCAGACTTTTTATGCTTTCTGGATGTGAACACTGACAAAAAAGCTTATTCCTAAGCTCACCGAGACTTTCCCCATAACTTAGTCTCAAATCTCTTCCCATGGAAGCCAAACATTAAAATGTTCACAGCTGACTAAACAGCCACCTACTGTCCCCTCCCAATACTGCCCAACTTCAACTACCCCTCACTCCCATCTATAGCTTCTTTACATTATTTCACAGAATAGTTTTTGAAATCTGCATTATTTTACAAAAATAGTTCTCAAACCAGACACAAGGTCTTCTCAACTTTTAAAGTCACTTAGTGACTTAAAACAATCCTTAGATTTTGTGTATTATTCTGTGTGGAGAGAAGCTGCCTGTGTACTTCATCTCGGATCCTGTGACATCCCCATGGGGCAGCTAGGGTCTGAGACTCCTCTTCTAGATGGTGCTGCAGCCAAATGTCTGGTGCCTTGGTGCTCTTCTCAGCCTCTATCTGTTTCCATACGATGTCTCATCCACCAGGATTTCTCCACGCAGCTTGACTTTTCATAAACCTTGAGATAGTTGAACTGCTTACAGGATGGCCTAGAGTTACAAGAAACATCATTTCTGGAGACCTAACGAAAGCTGCAAGCCTTCTTATGGCTGAGCCTCAGGCATCTTGAGTATTACTTATATGATACTCTGTTCATCAAGTCATGAAAGCCAGTCTAACTGCAAGGGAATGGGAGCATAGATCTACCTATAGACAGAGGAATGGCACACAGGAAAAGAAGGAATTCGTGGTAGCCATCTTGGAGACAAGTCTCCACAGGCAAAAATTCTTCTCTACTTTCATTAGTGTTATATTTTTCTTACATGTTTCACCACAGTAAAAAAGCAAAGTTTTTTTTTATGCTTCAGTTTCTCACAAAATTTTACTTGAAAAAATATTTTTATTTTTTATATCTAGCCACACTTTTTCATAGACCTCAGATGTAAATCCAGGAAAGCCTTAACTCACGACAGTTACAATCCAAAATCACTCTGCTTTACTCAGAAATGCCTCCTGCTACTAGTAGGCTGTGGAACCAAGCTTGTTTCTGATCTTACTTTTCCTTTGAGACGAGTTCTCCTCATGGATGCTTCTCAGATTCTTCACATTTCTAGAAGCCTCATCTTGCCACCTCACCAGACACGCCCCAGCATCCCAGAATGCAGATGGTACGGGCCCAAGCTGAGCTACCACAGTACAAGTCAGTGGCCCAGAGCCCAACAAGGGTGAGTTCCCATTTCTCCCCTTCTCTGACTCTCTAGTGAGCCCCATGTCGAATGGCAGATTACGATTTCCATGTACAGATGATAAAACTGGAGCTCAGAGCAGTTAGCAGTCAGTTCAAGTCCGCACTCTTTCAACTCCACCAAGGATTATCAAAGTGAATTTACTCCAGGAATTGAAAGATAACACATAAAAAGCAGGTTCTTCAGTGAAAGAAATAGAGCAGTAAGAAAAACAGGGTGCCAGGACAGGTGAAGGTGGGCATCGACTGGAAGTAGGGTGCTATAACATTCACACCAGCCTTGCACAAATTTTGTAGTCAGCCTTATTACATTTTCCAAAAATATTGATCCACAGGATTTACTCTTGCAAACATATAGAAAATATGTTCTAGGGTTTCTAAGGCTAGTAGATAGCTTTTAGCCCCACACAGCCCACTCCAACTCCTTTTTAATCCCTTACATCCTGCTTACAGTTAATGGAATGCAAAATTCCATCTCTGCCTATCCTTCAGATCTCCCAGCAGGACGTCATTGCTGTGTATCAGTTACTAGGTGTGGGTTTCCTTTTGCACCAGCTTGTTTGCCCTCCCAGGGTTGAAATGAAGCCTTCCCCAAGGACAGAGCCCAACACCATAGCCTCCTGCCTGGTCAGCGTCCATGCAAAGCCTGTGGCAGCCTTTGCTTCCCCAACAACAGGCTGCGTATCCATAACAGAGGCAGCAGGAGGCTGTGATTTGGCCTGCTCAGCTCTGTCATTCAGCCAACATGGCTTCCAAGCCTTGCCCCACAGACGCGAGCCTCTGATCCGTGGTGGCCCTGCCACCTGGCATGCACTTCCGTGTCAGCAGACACGCCTGGCCTCCCTCTCCCTCACTCAATGAATAAAGCCTCATTTACTTAGGTACCAGGAGGCCGTGTACAAAGAGACCGGCCACAATCAAAATATATCACTCTGTGGATCAAACATGCATAAATGATGGCTTGACATTTTTACACAATTCCACAGCAACAAGCAGAAAGGGCTTTGAATTCTGCAATGACTTCATTTTAAATTATATCATGGGTACATCGTACTTATTAAAATATACATTTGGAATTTCTAGAGAGGAGCCTGGAGTGAAAAGTCCCATCCTTGAACTGACTTAACTGTTCCTTTCTAGGGAAATATGAATAGTAACAGCTGGTATTATAATAAATGTACCTCCAACTCGGCAAACAGAGGATTTAATGTTAGGGCCCTCAAAGCTGGGAGGGAGTAAAAGAAAAACAAATATACAACATTCACTTATTTAAAATAATCACACTATAAAATATCAGCTACATCTAATACATTTTATTATACAACCCATCTTCATTATTTATTTTTATTTAAAGGTATATACTTCATACAATTAATGTATATAATTAAAATCATTATAAAGCATGAAATAAAATAATCAAATAAAATAGAGAACAATAAAACTCACCTATAATCACTATAACATAACCACTGTAAATGTCCTGGAATAGCCATCCTTCCCATCTTTTCTTGTGTGTATTTTTTCAGTTTCTTTAATATGCCTGAGACCCCTCATTATCTATACTTAAGAACACAGACATCTTTACATGCTGATAAGTTACATCTCCAGCTCACAGTATCATCCCTTCGAATTATAAAGGATAAATCAAATCACACCCTTAAAATACAGGTAGTTCTCATCCACAGCCAGTCAAGTTTGACTTTGCCAGTGACTCAAAGCCTTGATTCCATTTGTACCCTGCTGTGATGTAGTGAGGAGTGTCCACAGCACCGGTACAGGGCTCTTGCCTAAGGTACTTAATGTGGATGTGATCATGAAGAAACAAATTCATCCAGAATATTGGGCCTTCGACAGAATGACTGCCCAGGACTTTTGGAAGGATCCAAATCATCAAAGAACAGAGGGGACATTACTCAAAGATTGAAAAGAACTACAGATACGTAACTCTGAAGGCCATGAATGAGAGTTCATGGGGATGTGGAACAGGATAAAAAAGAGAGATATTAGAAAATGCATGGTAATTTGAGTATTTTGCAAATGATATTATAGAATTAATGATGACTTCCTACGGTGTGGAGCTGGTGTTATGAAAGAGCATACTCTTAGTCATGAGAGAAGAATATTAAGAGGTGAAATATCATGACGTTGGCAGCTCACTTCTGGAAGGTTTAGCGCAAGAGAAACATAGACACACACACCACAGACATGCACACACGCACGCACACACACATGCACACAAGGAGGGGCTGTTAACAGATGTGCACTTCACAGTTCTTTCACCTGTATGTCCTGATGCTTTCACAGCTATGTATAATATGCATTTGCAGGCATGTGGCATCTTCATACAATTTCTATCCCACCTTAATAATTAGATTCGACTTTACTACATGATGTTCCATACTCTGTGATTTAACAAATTCCTGGTTTTCAACATTACATTTATCCAGCTATTAACTAATGTGAAAATGTTTCTGTCTCGGTCACTTTCCTTGTCACTAAGCAGAATACTGGACACCACACATTAAAGGAGAGGTTTCTTTCAGCTCACAGTTTCTACTGTCGGCCGGCTCAGTGGCAGAAACAGGAGCACGGCAGGGAAAAACCTGCTCACGTCATGGCAGCTAGACACAGAGAAGGGAGGAGCGAGGGAGGGGGACGCACCCCCCAGGCCACCCTATCCCTCCAGCACAGCAGCTGTGGCCCATGACCTAATCACCCTTCGAACACATGTGGCTTTGAAGGGACACCCCAGATCTAAACCAAAACAACTCCAAAGACCATTCTTTCAATCATTATCTGCATAATTGTCATTTACTAGGGATCAGTTCCTAGAAGCAATTGCTCAGTCAAGTTTATGGATTATTTTTAAGGTTTCCTGGCTTTACTACCTGCAACACAATTATTTGATTCAGCCCTGAATACTTTCTGTGGCCCTTAAAGCTCAAGATCTAATAATTCTCTTTAAACTAATAATCACAACTATCAAATGATAGGATTTATAATGGTGGTACCTTATTTCAATAAGTGATTTATTAAAATTAGCACTCTTGCTTCTTGATAACGACTAGCAAAAAAATTTTTCATTTCTATGGACATTTAGAGCTCCACCAAAAATTGGTTTAGCTGTAACCTCAAGTCACCGTACAGAAAGAGGTCAGCTCTCCTGTTCTTTCCACCTGTTCTAATAATGACTCTCTTCATTGCAGCAGAAACACATTGTCCCCCACAAATACAGCACTGCTTGACCCTAGAAACTAGACTGCCTCGTAGTGCAGGGAGCCTGGCAGCGCTGTGGAGCCAGCGCCGTGCAGGACATGGGCTCTGAGATCTGCCATAGAAATGTCATGGCCTGGCCACTGTCTCCAGGGATTCCTCTCCCAAGAGCCACTGCACGACACCTACATCCCTAAAATAATATTTATGAAGCCACCCAGGCCAAACTATCTCAAAGCTCTTCCTGTCAAGTTGGGTCTGATTAACAAGCTATCCTTACAGCTATTTAACACATTCAGTGCAGCAAATTCTCTGTCTCTCTTTCTCTCTCCCTCTCTCTCTCTCTCTCTCCTTCTTCACACACACACACACACTTGAGCGTATGGAGAATATTTTCCAGCACTTCACTCTGGCTGAGTGACCAAAAAGGAAAAGAACGTTAAGAAAAATAGACATGGCCTTTTTATGTAGTTTATTTTTTACCACCAGAAGTGAAAGAGTTGACCCAGGAATCCAAGCAAATTCTGTTTTCGCTGGATCCACTTCAAATAATAAGAATCAAGGAAGGTTCCAATAAGTAGAATAAGAGTTACCATTTATGGAAGTGTTGAGATAAACTCATGCCTGCTTCATGCTTCTCACAAGCTGCAGGATCAATATTTTCTGTTACTGGTTCTAACGCAGTACCCAGGACCAGATCACATTGACTAATAACAGAATGCATCCAAAGAAAATAGATAACGAGTTCTGTGGAAACCCTTAATCCCTTTCCAGAAGCATTTGTTTTTCTTAGGAGCTCATGGGACATCAGAGCTCCATTCTCTCTTTATAGCAGTTTCACGTGCTTGGGTGTGAAGTCACCAGGGCCTTGGTTCTTCCCTCAATTTCTAAGATCCAACATACTCCTTCCCAGATACCGAGCCAGGGTGGGAGTCACGTTGGGCTGGAGCATTGGATGGAGGAAAACACAAATGCAGATCCGGGTAAGGTTTGTAGGATGCCTGGTGTTTTAGTCCCTTTCTCTATGCTGGAACAAAATACCTAATACCCACAGTGTGAAGGAGGCAAGGTTCATTTGGGCTGATATTTGGGGGAGGTTTTAGTGCACTCAGGTGGCTCCAGGACAGAATGGCATGGTAGAAGGGCCTGGGTGAGGGAAGCTGCTCACATCATGGCGCTCAGGAAGCCGACTGAGGGACCCAGGGAGGGAGATGCTGGTCTAGGTCCACCCCCGGGGCTCACCTTTCCAACAAGGCCCCACCTCCTAACATCTCATGGTCCAGTTACATTCCAAAAAGCCCCACCTCTCAGCCATGAGGGTCTTGGGGGACATCTAGCCATAAACCATAGCAAATCTCCTAAACCGTCAGGGCCACAGATTGCACTTCTATGCTCTGGCTACATTAACTCAAACTTACAAAGCTCCTGTTTGGATTAGGTGGAGAACTCCTATAAACTACAGAAATTACACAACTTGATTATTTACAGATGCATTAAGTCAAGAGAGAGCATTTAGTGTTTTGGGATGGTTCTCTGATCTATATTTCAGAACAGTCCCACTAACATAAGACTTAAGTCTTATGAAGTAAAGCAAGAATAAGTGACCAGGGATTGAGACAAACTCACAGCCACTTCCTGATTCTCGCAGCCTGCAGGGTCAGTATTTCTGTTACTGGTCCTAATGTGGTAGCAAGTCCAGGAGATCTGCAGCCTTCAACTACAAAAGCCATCCACATAACGGGGTCTTGGTGGATCTTCACCTGCAAATTGGTGCCTCGGGCAACACAAAGGTTGGTTTTATCTCTCACACAGGCCCAGTGTGCCATAGTCACCCTATTTCAAAACTGCCTCCACCCAACTAAAGACGAGACAGAGTTACCCAACCCAAAGAATGAGAGACCTTCAAGGTTGACTACAGTTAGCTCAAGGAACAAGAGCCTCAAACACTGAGTGTGAGTTCATCTTTCAAAAACAATGTCACACATGTATAAATACCAAAAAGTTTCTCTGGTGTGAGAAACTGAAAGTGTAAATAAGGACTAAATGTATAATAGGTCATGTGAAATAGGAAGAAAAGGGGCAAAGGGGAAGGAAGTGGGAGGGCTAGGGGAAAAGATAGAAGGGAATGGGATTAATATGAGAAAATGGAAAAATAGGAACAAAATCTTTGTAAACAGGGAGGACTGGAGGGGTTGAAGGGAGGGCTGGGCAAGGGTGAAAAGTAAGAACCAAGAGAGACTATGCAAAGGTGCAAATTTCCAGTGATGAATGTCATTATATTGTATACCTAAAATGTACCAACGATTAGAATAAATAATCGATAATGCAAAACAGGAAGAAAAGGTCCAAAGGGGTAGGGGTAGTGGGAGGGACAGGGGAAAGGAAAGAAGGGAAAGGAAAAATGATGAGAAATGGAAAAAATGGAAATAAAATCTTTGTAAATAGGGAAGAGTGGAGGGGGTGAAGGGAGGGCTAGGGATGGGAAAAAAATAAGACCCAAGATGCATTATGTAAAGGTACAATTCCCAATGAGAAATGTAATTTTGTTGTATACCTACAATGTACCAATAAAAGAATTTAATAAAATGGGACATCTCAAAAAAAAAAACAATGTCAGAGAACTCCTAAGTGACATCTAAAGCCCTCTATCTGCAAAGGCAGTCTTTCCAGCTGCATTAATCCACAATATGATCTCCTCTCCCTTTACGTTTAGTTTGTGTCTCCTACCTCTGGCATATAGTCCTGTCACCTATGAACAAACCAAAGGTGTCTCAAAGGTGTGGCTTCATTGTAGTCTCTTCATTTCTAAGAGTCCAGGTGCCTCCATCAATTACAGAGGACAGTGACCATCTAGACTTTATCTGCCACAGCTGCTGGCTCTGTTGTGACCCAGCCCTGGTTATCCAGACAAAGGTGAAGCCCAAGTGTAAGGACAGAACAGTGCCCTACGACTGCTCACCATGGCAGAAAAGGGCAGCAGATGTCACAGGTCACAGGCTGAGCACTCAGTTCAAGAGTCTCAGTAGTAACAGAGAGTGTTAGTACATTCCTCTCATTTTCAGAAAGGTTTAGAGATCATAGATCTTTAAACACACTGTGGTACAATTGATCCTCATTTCTGAAATGCCTGTGTAAGCACTGGCTTATTTTTTCCTGCTGTTCTTACCGCACCAAAAGGGAGTCGAACTGCTGAACTCACTTCTTGGTTGAGTCAGATCTACCCAAGGAGCAATACTGTGAACAATGCAGTGATGGTTAAGGATGGCACAGTGCATGTTTTCCTTCATACTTTGAACAAAGAAATTCTAGTATTTCTAGCTTGATTGTGTCTTATTCTCCTAATCTCTCTCTCTGTCTCTCTCTCATTTCTTGGGAGATCAGTTTCATCAGTTCTAGTCAATAACAAAGAAACATAATTATACTGAAGTGAATAAGTTATTAATTTTTATGCTGTGTACACATTATGACAACCTCTTTGATTTAGGTAAATACATTCTGCCTCTTGATATGGTTTATTATCTCAGTGTTCCAGTGTATCTCAGTGATCATATGATACTAAGCCATGAAGCAAAAAACAATCACTTAGTGTAGGAGTCACTCTCACTGTGTGCTAAAATCACCTCATGATCAAGACAGAGCCGGCACATGTTGAATTGAGATGAAGAAAGTCCAGCAAGCTGCGTTTTAATCTGTGACACATATAAACTCTGACCAGCTCTTCAAAATTTAGAATTAACCTAATGTAATGGAAAATGAACATGCCTGGAAGTTTCCTATACAGTTGACCTCTAATCTTACTAGAAATTATATAAAACTTTTCCTTTTTTCCTCCCCAAATCCTATCTGTATAATTCATAAGGTATCTGAAATTAATGATTATATAATCCTGACACTGACAAATGTGAAATATTGAATTTATAAGTCTTACATCTTGAATTCCTACTAATATCTTCTGATATTCCATCAATATTTCTAAATACTGAAGACTGTATTTTTGAATGGCTTTTGTGCCCGTTATTTTTAACTAGGAAGAAACTAGAGAAAAAAATGGAAATAATCTTTATCTTCCCAATTACATCCATAATTTTAATAACAATTTTAAGAAAATGTTTTATAAGTATATGAAAATATTCCTAGAAACCAACCTGGGGGAATCTTGGGATATTCCAGGAACTCTTCACAAATTCTTAAATTGAAATAATAATTTATAGGTAATGTTTGTTTTTCCGTGTTTGTGTTTAAAGTATTCCTCTAGGAGGAGAGCTACAAAACACAGATTAAGAAAGTTTGAAATAACTCAAGGAGGTAATTTTAAAATCTTTTTAAAAATTCTACCTATAGCTAAAATCCGGTGTTGTTTAATTCTGCCGCTAAGCTATAAGCTACTGTGGAGCTGCAGCAAGATGTGCAGTCCGATGGGACAGGAGCCAAGGACCCTCCCATGAGCCCACTGGGACAGCCAGCTAAGCTGTGCACCTTCTCCGAACCACTGTTTCCCAGTTTACAAAATTCTGCTCCAGAAATCTGCAATCCTTCATTTCACGAACCTTATTTAGGGCCTAGTAAGCACAAATTTATTTTTGAAGAGGTCATCTGTGTCGCCTTGTTTCATGTGGTGGCAATGCCAAGTACAGTAGCAGGTGTCTGCAGAGCACGTCACTTTCGACACATCTTTAATCCAAGTCCCACAATGTGGGCCATCTGCACTATGGGATCAGGGAGGATCTTCACCTGTGAGTGGGTGGCTCAGACTACACACCATCATGCAAGCTAGATAATCCGAGATAAAGTATCTTCCCCAAAGAGTTGAAGACATCATACTTCAGTGATCCATGCCTACCCATGTGTATAGCAGCACAGTTCATAATGGCTAAATCTTGGAACTGGCCCATATGTTCATCAAAGGGTGAATGGATACAGAAAATGTAATATTTATACACAACAGAGTGCTATTCTGCTACAAAGAAGGATACATCTCAGTCATCTGTAGGAAAATGGATGTACTTTGAAACCATACTGTTAAATGAAATAAATTAAGACATACAAGTTTAAGTACTGCATGGTTTCTCTTATGAGAAGACCAAGTATAAATGAAGAGCAAAATAAAAGGGAGATGATAGGATACAGGGAGACAGATCTTTTGCAAATGGGAAGGAGACCCAGAGATGGAGGGGCAGGGAAGGAGGGGGAGGAAAAGGGACATAAAAAGAATGAACATGTGTCGTGTACAGGCACCTACAGTGGTCCAG